>NC_040914.2:1475204-2137377 GCF_004126475.2 Phyllostomus discolor
TTGCCTCTGGTCGTAGGCTTCTTGTGAGATCCTGTATTTCTCCACCTTGGACACATCCTCATACTCCCCAAGGCGAGCACCGCTGTGGTCAATGACCTGTAGTGACAAGGGGGGTCAGTGGGGAGGGTCTGGTCAGGGAGGCTTGGGATGCTGGGGCGGGGGTGGGGGGTGGGGGGAGGAAGATGCAGCAGCACACTGGAGCGTTTCATAGACTTAAGTCTCTCCTGTCTAGGGAAAACCATATGCTACCTTCACTTTACCCCAGCCTTCTCTCATCTCGAGCCCAGCAGAAGGAATGAAAGCAGGTATCTACACTAGTCTTCTCCCTCTCCTCACCCCTGTCCAAACCCTCAAGGCTAGCTCTGCCCCATATGGTCCCCACATGATGGCATCAACATCACTGATGGCCCCCAGCAACCAGCTACCAGGTTTGACTCCCGGTCAGGTCAGGGCACGTGCCTAGGCTGTGGGCCGGGTCCCCGTTTGTGAGCACACGAGGGGCAGCTGACAGATGTTTCTCTCCTCTCCCATGTCGATGTTTCCTTTCCTCTCTTTCTCCCTCCCTTCCTCTCTCTAAAAATAAATACATAAAATCTTAAAAAAAAAAAAAAGAAGTATTCATTCTGCTGGGAGACTGATCATAAACAAATACACAGGTACATGTATTAAGCATCAGAAGATAACAAGGTTCGATCTAGAAATACCACAAAGAGGCTTAAGGAGACTGGGAAGGTAGTCAGGGAAGGCTTCCAAAAGGAGGGGATGTCTAGGCCAAGGACTGAAGGATGAGAAGGAACAATTGGCACAAAGTCCTGGACATAGAATTGTCCTTAGCCCTTTGAGAAACTGCAGGGAGGCCAGCATGGCTGGTGTGGAGTAAGCCAGGAGTAAGCCAGCGTGGAGAGTGGGAGACACCACAGATCACTGTAGACTGGGCTTTTATCTGGAATGAGGTGCAGCAAGGGAGGCTCTGAGCCAGGAGGGCTCTGACCTGACTCGGGTTCACAGGCTGTCTCCGGCTACATGTGGAGAACAGGCTGTGGCGGAGGGAACAGGCATAGGAGACAGAGGCTGCTGTGATGTCCAGGAGGGAGAGGATGGGGGCTAGGCCAGGGTGGGGCACTGAAAGGGAAGAAGAGTTTAGATTCTGGGTACATTTTGTAGGTGGACTCCACAGGATTTGCAGACAGACTAGATAGATGTGGGTTGGAGCGGAATACAGGGATCAGAAAACACTCTGCGGTGTTCAGCCTGAACCACTGGGCCAACACACCAAAAGAGAAATGGCTCTTATTTCTGGTCAAGGATCACTAAGTATTGCTACTTTCTATATTAGGGATTTTTCTAAATTTGAGGTTGCTGTTGTTTTAAGCAACAAATACAGGTAATATTTATAAACAGAAAAACTTTTTAAAAAAGATTTTATGTATTTGTCTAGAGAGAAGGGAAGGTAGGGAGAGAGGGAGAGAAACATCAGACAGGTTGCCTCACGCACGTGTCCCAACAAGGGACCAGGCCCATAACCCAGGTACATGGCTGACCAGGAATCGAACCGGCAACCTTTTGCTTCACAGGAGGACGCCCAACCAACTGTGCCACGCCAGCCAGCGTAAAACAGAGAAAGTTTTGGGGGGAAAAAATTCCCCAGAGACTCCACCACTTGAGAAACCTTCCTAGAGTGGCCTCAAGCAGTCAGAGGTCTGTCCATACCTGAATCAATGTGTGAAAACCTCCTGTTTGAGGATGTCACGGCCCATGCTTGGCCCACCAGCTTCCCTAGGCAGCTGTGTTCCAGCTCCACCCAAAACATCTCATCGTTCACCCTGATGCACCTCACACTCTAGGCCTCTGTACACTCTGCTCCCTCCAGTTGGCATGACCTTCCCACCTCTTCTACTAAGTCGTCCTTTCCTCATGGAGTCAGACAACTCTCCTGGGTGTCCTGAGTCTCCTGGGCTTGCTCCAGCCCAAACCACTCTGGCTGTCACTGTCTGGTGATGGGTGTCTCTCTTTCCATAATGGACTACGGGCTGCATGGGTGTCTATCTGGGTTATTACACAGGGCAAAGTATGGCAAGCATGAAGGGAAGGGGGGGATCCCAGGGAGGGAGGTCTCACATGGATGCGGCAGCCGTTATCTACGGGGTACGAGCCCAGCAGCGCATCCTCCTGATCCAGTTTGCAGCAGAACTTCTCGTCAGCTCCATACAGCTCCAGTTCCATGCAAGACGCAGGGCTGCCCACCACCAGCTCTAGCTTACACTGCGAGGAGTAGGGTATGGGGAGAGGTCAGTGGCCCCGCCCTCTGCCCTGACTGTCCGCCACTGGTACCTCATCTTTGCTCCTCCAAGAGACCCATCATTTCAGGACCCGACTGGTTATCCCTGGCCTTGCCCACTCTGCTCTTGCCCCCGCCCTCTGAAACCTCTCATTTTCCCAGGTCCTGTGCCCTCCTCCAAAACCTTCGGTTCCTTCTGGCCCCGCCCTGCTGAGGCCTGGTGCCCAATCTCTGCAACCTCGGTTCATTTTTGGCCCCTCCCAGCGACCCGGCAGCCCCTCCATTTCTCCTGTGACCAGCCCCATCCCCCGCCCCCGACCCGACCGTGCCGCACGGCCACACCTTGAATTCAGCTATTGTGAGGCTGCGACTGTACCGCTTCTCAGAGCGAAAGCTGTTCAGAGAGCTGCTGATGAAAACGGTCACTGTGGGCGCAGACAACCCGGTCACCTCCATCTCGCCGCGCCCTGCCGGGGCCCGCAGCCGGGTCAGACGCCTCACCGACCGCGGCACGGCCGCCACCGCCTCTGGGTTACCAGCCCCTCCCCCTGCTACCGACTTGGCCAATCCGCGCTCTCTCGCAGGGAGGGTCCGCCTATAGTCGCGGGGTCCTCACCGCCGGAAGCTCTCCGATATTGTTAGGTTTGTCCAGCCAATCCCGAGAGGCCTGCCGTGGTCCAGTTCTTCCAAAACGGATCCGGCGGGCGCAGACTGAAGACGAGAGGAAGGACTGGCGGGGGATACCCACGCCACCGTGGAGGGTAAACTCGCGCCTGTGCTTAGTGCTTTGCGAGTTACGTGAGGCGTCATATTTCCGGCTCCCGTACGACACTATTTTATAAACTGGGGAAGCGAGGCCCAGAGGTTGGAAGCAGTTACTTTAAGATAACAAAAGATTGGAGCAAGTAATTAACCAAATCTCAGCGCAGAGGCCAAACACAAAGCTGCTGGCAGCCAGTACATGTGCGCAGCTCCGCCCCTCTTCAAAAGGCGAAGCAACCTGGCCTGACCCTTCCCGCGACCCGTCGTGAGGCAGAGCGAGCGCGGAAGGCTTGGTGGGCAGCGCTGCGCCGCGCCATGGAACCCGACGGGACCTATGAGCCGGGCTTCGTGGGTATTCGATTCTGCCAGGAATGGTGAGGCAGGGGCAGCAGGTGTGGAAGGAGATCAAGTAATGGTCCCGGGACTGACCTCTGACTTCCCCCTCCCCACAGTAACAACATGCTTTACCCCAAGGAGGACAAAGAGAACCGCATTCTGCTCTACGCGGTGAGCGCGCGACCGCGGGTTCCCCGGTCTTCCCCCAGGGGTGAGCCCGTTCTCTTCCTGGCCCCCGCCGTACTCACGTGACCCCCTCGCTCCCTGTTCGGCCCGGACTGACCCTAGTCTCCTCTGTCCCGAAAGGAACTCTTCTTCCCAGTCTTTCCCACCCTCGAGGGGTATTGATGCTCGATACGCCCCATTATCCCAACCTCGAGACTCCATCCCCTCCCTAATCAACTTCTCCAGGGAAAACCTTGCCCTCTCTCCCAGTCCCATGGGGAGCTCTCCGTGACCCCCTTCCTGCCACACTCGCCCTCCCGCAGTGCCGGAATTGTGACTACCAGCAGGAAGCTGACAACAGCTGCATCTACGTGAACAAAATCACGCACGAAGTGGAGTGAGTGGCAGGGCTGGAGTTTAGGGACGGGGTTGACTTGGGAGCCCCTATCAGAGCATCATTATTCACCTTCTCCCTTAGTGAACTGACCCAGATCATCGCTGACGTGTCCCAGGACCCTACGTTGCCGCGGACCGAGGACCACCCATGCCAAAAGTGAGTATGCAGCTGGTATTCGGGACTGAGAGAGGCTGGTCCTCACCAGGCGGAGAGTGGAGGAGGAAGGAGGGAAGGGTACGGTAGTAGCTATCTATGAGTGGCTGTCTGTCCGCACAGGTGCGGTCACAAGGAGGCGGTGTTCTTCCAGTCACATAGTGCCCGTGCCGAGGTGAGTGGCAAGAAGAAGGCTTTCTAAGTATCCTGGGCTTGGTCCTTCCTGGGAGGGGGGAATACCAATACTGGGGGGAGCCTGCCCTTCCTGGCGTCCTGAGCTGGACCCTTACCAATGAGGAAGGCCTCCTTGTCTGTTTTTGAGGGGTGAGGCTAGCTGGATGCAAGTTCCATATTGTGCCCTCCCGAGGGTCCGCACACTTCCTAACTGGGCATCCTTTTTGCCAGGACGCTATGCGCTTGTACTACGTGTGCACGGCCCCACACTGTGGCCACCGCTGGACGGAGTGAACCACCTTCCCTCAGTAAAAAATGCTCCGTTCTGCGTTCGTGTCCTGTGTTTATTTGCCTCTCATGGGTTGGACACAGGGTGCGGCCTCAAGCAGCACGGTGTAGGGCGCAGTGCTGCTCATAAGCGTCGGGCCTTGGGCTGGTGAAGCCACAGTCCTCGCACACGTGCAGCTTCTCACGGCGCTCACGGTAGGCGTAGCTGGCCGGCTGCCCATGCACCTTGGCGAGATGAGTTTCAAGCGAGCAGCGCTGTGTAAATGCTTTCCAGCAAGCTCCACAGCGGAATGGGCGGATCCCTGCACAGATAGGCAGAGCGGGAGAGGACAGGACAATGACCTCAGACCAAAGCCAACCCACCTTGCCCTCTGTGAGCATTCCTCCATTCCTGCTCCAGGTTCTGCTGACTTCACCTACATCCCACTATCTCCAACCTCAGTGTAAACATGGACCAGGCATCTGCGTTGTCATCCTCACCAGGTGGTTCCTTCCCCAGGGTCCAGGAGGGCAGTGGGGTGGCCTTCCCTCCCACCCTTCAGCCTGGGACCTGAGTCCTGTAACCAGTGCCTGTCTTCACACCCCTCAGCAGGCCCCTACTTGGCACTACCTTACCTGATGGCTGGATCTCTGCCCCACAAAACATAAACGAAAACTCCACATCCAGGACACCTCCCTCCATTTTGTCCCACCCCCACCCAGGGCCCAGCAGCCCCTCCATGCTCTTGCCACTGCTCACCCGTGTGAGTCCTCATGTGGCGCTTGAGGTCAAAGGCATCGTGAAAGCCCTTGCCACAACAGCTGCACACATGGCGGCGCGCGGGGCTGTGGCACTTGAGGTGCCTTGTCAGCATGCGCTGCAACGGAAAGGCCTTGGGGCAGAACGGGCAGCGAAGCATCCCAGGGTCCTTGGGAGTGGTGACCAAAGTGCCCTGCATGGGCTGTGGGAGGGACATGGGAGTCACACACACACACACACACACTGGAGCAAACTGAGTACCTAGAACTAGGAACCATGGGGGTCTGGGAAGGCCAGAGACTATTTGTGGGCAAATGCCATCCTTTCTCCACCATCTTCCCTGACCTTGCTTTATTTTTTCCATAGCACACACTATTTACCAACATAATATGTACTTCCTTAATTTTATTGTCTATACCCGCAGCCCCCTCCAGATTATAAACTCCGGGGAGGAAGGAATTTTTGTCACTCCTGCTTAATACCCATTGCTTCAAACAGTTCCTGGCTCTCAAGAAATACTGAACTAGTCGAGCATATTTACATTTGGCTAGTGCTGTCCTTCCAGTGCATGCACAGAAAAGCTCTTCTAAAAGGCCCCCAATCTCATCCTCATCCCCATCCTGCTCCTGTCGCCTTGTCTGATCCTCTGCCCCACAGGTTGGAGAGATCCCTAAGGGTAGGAACTGTGGCTGCCCACCCTGGGGAAACTGGGGTGAGGTCTAACAGCTCACTGAAGGGCATTCTCAATGGAGAGAACAAAGGGTGGGAAGGTCCTGAGGCTGGAAGGGCATGCAATGGGCGTGGGAAGTAAGGCAGGGTCAGGGTCTGTTGAGGCTGAGAGTGGGCAGGGGTGAAATTGAGCAGGGTCTTGGGGGCCACCTGCAGACTCACCGCTGCCCAAGAGTCCCCAAGGCTGGAAGATTGGTGTGCCGGTGGCCCCTCCAGGCTTCTGCAGGCTGAGAAGAGAAGCCTTATCAGTGATGCTTTGTGTTTCCCCTGCCCCTCACCTCCAGGCCTAGTGAGGGCCCCACCTGGGACGTAGGCGTCTCCCCGGAGCTGGTCAGGCAGGTGGCTCCAGTTGGGTGGTTGCAGGCGCCTACTCCTTACCAGGAAGGCACGAGGCATCACCTCCAGGAATGATAAGATGGTTACATGCACACGCCCACGGGGCTGCCTCCTCCACCTCCTGTGAGACCTCAGCCCCGGGATGACCATCCCAAGGGGAAAAGGAGGGGGCAGCCATAAAGGAGCCTCATTCTCTCAATGCAAATTTCATGACAGGCCCAGGGGGCAGACTCAGTTGGCTCCAATTACCTCTGTCTTGGGGCCCACCATTTCTCCCCCTTCTATGAAAGATTCCTGAGGGTATTCTCCAGACTCCCGGGGGCAGGTAAGCACTAGGACCCCCCCCCCCCCCCCGCCAGGAGGTCAAGCAAGGGCACCCGGCAACCTAGGCAGCTCTTGGGGGTGGGTAGAGGAAACAGAGACCCCAGGGGTTTTGAATGTCTTCTCATAGTACTGGCAGGGCCAAGGATCTAAAGGTGTGTTTGCCAGGCAAATCAGTCAGTACTGGACATCCAGCAGCCTGCTTGGTTATTCAAATCACAGCAGCTGTCCAAGGAAGCAGGGGAGGGGATGACTGATTGCTTGCTCCAGAGGATGGGGGGACAGCAGGGTCTAATAGTTGAGGGCAGAGTAAGGATCCAGGCTGTGCATCTTCCAGCAGGAAGCACCGCCTCTCTGACCCTCGGATTCCCAGAACTGATGTTCAGCCAGAAGCACACTGTTCAGGTGTAGCAGGCATTAAGACACTAGTCTGTTAATAGTCCAGCTCCTGGTGACTGCCTGGGACACCTCTCCCCCACTCCCACGTGCCCGAAACAGCTGGAGGCTCTGAAGACCTTACCTCAGCATTCTGGCCAGGCTGTGTTCCAGATTGGTCAGTGGCCTCTTAACCAGGGGTTAAGGATTTTGAACACTCCTCACACAGTTACTCTCATTTCTTCACCCAACAATCCTCTGAGCTCCAACTATAGACCAAGTATAGCTCAGCACTGAAAACGAGCACAGCTTAGTCCATGGGGGAGACACACCAGTGACTGCCCAGAATGACCAAGACCTGATGGGGATAGCACAGGCAGAGCGATCCAAGCTGTGATGGGGAGTGTAGGAGGGTGTTCTGCGTGGCGTGGGCCCAGCTCCCACTCGGAGATGCACAGGACGCACGCCCACGGGATAGGTTCCCCTGTGGGGAATCAGGCCTGCAATGTATGTAGGCCACTTTGAGACTTGCTTTTGTTAAAACTCCCTCACCCTGAATTTGAGGCAGCAAACGTTTACTGCAAAGTAACTTCCTAAAATCCATGCTAAACCTTCCAAGGACGAGTGTAACTGCTTTTCCCTTTTCATTTGCAAATATCCCTCTTCTGCGATGTGCGGCATCAGCTCCTTTGTTTTCTGTAAAAGGTAACCACCTAAAGTGAGCCTGTGCATAGTAAATGAGGACCATCATGTAATGTGCCGGAAAAAAAGAAATAAAGGCCTGTCATGGCGGAGGCCGCAGCTTTTGGGTCCCCTTGAGAGAAAGCGCCATGCTCACCCTTTTCCTCCACAGGACTCGGTAGTCCGTGTGAATGTCTCTCTCCCATCCACAATGTGGCGAACTCCATGAGCTGGGGTCCACATCAGGGGAGAGTGCAGGAGGACTGAGGGAGGGAGGAAGAGGTTCTTGATCCAGCCTAAGGGTTGAGAGACAACTTCCTGGGCATGAGCCCTGGAGAAAGAAGAGGGCTAGGATGAAAGGGGAGAATGTTCTAGGCAGAGGGAACAGTCTATACAAAGGCTTGGTGATGAAAGAAGCAATATTTATCCCTTTATTCACATTCCCTAGATTTAGTCCTGCTAGCTTATTTGGGGAAGCGAGGGAGGCAGCCCTGAGAGTCTGCTAGCCCAGAGCTTTGCCACTTTATTTATGCAGGAGCTGGGACAAGTCATTTATCGGTGAGCCTGTTTCTCCATCTGGAAAATGGAACTAACAAGTCTCCCTATTTCCAGCTTGTGTTGAAGACCCATGCAGATCATGTGGGGAGAATGCTGAGCATGGGATCTGGCATGTGGCAGACATATAAACAGAGGGGTTGTTAGGAAGTCTCGTGGGGTGATGTGGCTAGGTGAGTATCTGTGTTTCAATGGACCCATCTGCAAAATGGGGCTTTAAGTGTCCATGCAGCCATGACTGCTTTGCCTGGCACAGGTCTGGCAGGCCAGCGTCTAGGAGCTGTCCAATGTGGAGTGCAGGGGCCAGGTCACACTAAAGAATGAGCTGGCGAAGGGGGAGCCATTCTGTTTCTGCTCAGGTGCCCAGTTCTCCATGCCCAACATATGTCTCATGGGGCAATTGACTCCTGTGTGGTTGCTGAAAACATATTAGGAAATCTGGAGTTGGGTGTCTTTATTTGCCCCCAGGCTCCCTTTCTGCCCTGCTCTGTGTGGGAGGCTGACCTGGGTGGGCAGCAGCATCTGAGCTCCCATGCCCCTTGGCTTCTGGTTGGGTACAAACAATGGGGGGCCATGTAGATGTGGGAAGGGATCCCCTCAACTCGCTCCCTGTCAGGTTGCCAGAGACACGGGACCCCTCAGGGCAGCCCTCTCTCCAGGGTTCGCTCTTCTGGGTTTCACTTCACTCCCTTGTGCTTACCGGGGGGGGGGGGGGGGGGGGGCGGTACGGGGGGGGCGGGGGGAGGGTGTGACAGCTCTCTTCTGGTACCAGGTCCAAGGTACTGAGGTTTCATTCTTCCCTGCCCACTCCTTTGCAAATTATTCCTTCACTAAACCCTCTGAAATGTCCCACGTGAACATGCTGTCCTCTTCCCGCTGAGATCCCATTGGTCCGTAAACCACCTGCACACATATTCATCAGCAGTGGTTTCTTAAGCAGCTGGTTTGTCCAACAGAAAGTCTGGTCTCCCTGGGGCTGAAGAGCTTGGCATTAGGAAGTGGACAGTGAGTGGCAGATACACTGGATTCTCTTGAACTACCTGCCCACCTCCTTTTATACCGAGAACCCAATCTTGTTTTGTCCAGCACAGGAGAGGCGGCTGGTCCAAGCAAATCAAAGCAATCTCTATTCCCATTGCCCATGACTGCTCTGAAGGGGAAGGCCTCCAGGAAGAAATCCGCAATTTCTTCCCCACTACCCTGACGGCTGCCCTGCTCTGTGCCTTTCCTACTGGTTGGGTAGGCGTGTACTGCTGAGTGTGTGGCAGACATGTTGCAATTGTGAGGGCCTAAACTGGAGGGTGGAACTCAGGCTCAGGGGGGTGACAGAGCAGAGGCATAATCAAGAGTAACAAATGCCCCTACAGCATGTGTCTCCATAAGCCAGGTGTTTGCCACTTGGAGTTGAAGGCTTAACTATAATACAGGGTGGGAGAAGGGGTAAATTTCACGAGGGATAGAGCCTCAAGTTGGTCTCCTGGATGTCCAGGGGCCTGGATCCTAAACCTTGCCTCAAGGGTCTTAGGTGATGACAGTGGCCAAGCTAGGCCAGGAGAGTGCATCTCTGGTCTTTCAGGGGTGGCCTGTGGGCCACAGGCCTGGGCAAGGAATCTCCCGGCAGCGGTGCAGCCCAACTACGAGCCCTGGACCACATGGGCTCACTAAGGCAGAGAGAGGGGGCTTTGAAAAATAAACAGAACGGGGCATCTCCTCAAAACCCCAATATTAGGGACTTTATTTAGGGGCGGAAATCGTATCGTAAATGTTTCTTGGATTTGAACGTCATGAAGCAGCAAGGCCCTGCCTGGTGTGATTTCAATCTTTCTCCCACCGTCTCTCCCCTCTTCTATTCCAGCTGTCCTGGCTTGGTTGCTGTTCCTTACATATACGTTTGGTCCCCTCATGGGGCCTTTGCACTGGCTGTTCTGTCTGCCTGTATACTTTTCTGAGATGTACACATGGCCTGTGTCCTCTATCAAGCCTCAGCTCAAATGTCGCCTCAGGAAGGCCTTCCATGACACTTCAACCAGCACAGTGAATTCCGTTAGTTATTGTTGTAATTCCTGTGTGCTTAGCTCTCTAGAACGTGAATGCCACAAGGGCAGATGCTTTGCTGGTCCTGGTCCTCACTGTACCCTTAATGTGCAGAGGAGTGACAGGCACCCGGGCACCAGCAGGATTTTTTTTTTTTTTTTTTTTTTTAACTGCATGATTGGTTCTGAGGTGAGTCAATGTTTATGGAGGCAGCAGTGGGCCATGTCCTCATGTTCAAAGGCCCGGCTCTTCCACCAGGCATGCCTAGGTTTGAGTCTCAGCTCTGTGGCACCCTGGGCAAGACACTGGATTCTCTCTGAACATTTCTGGTGGGCCATAACCAGCAAACAGAGCAGGGAGGAACAGGCAAGTGGGGGTTCAGTCCACAAGAGTCCGCATGGTAGAACTGTGCTTTAGGAGAGAGCCCCACCCCTGCTGGCTCCCTTTTTATACACTTGGGACAGTGGGGGCTTCTGTGGTCACAAGAGAGTGGCCCTCTTAGCAGACATGCCATGTGGCTAGATGCCTGCTGCCAGGGGAAGCTGGTATCAGTGCTGGGAGCTCATCGGACCTTGAAATTGGACACAATCCTCTTGCTGGGGAAGAAATTACTGTTCCAGCTGCTGGGTGGCCCGGGCATGCTGCCCAGATCGTCCAGTGGATAAGCCTGTTTATCTCTCCTCAATTTCCCCTGCTGCAGATAGGGACGAAAGCCTGGACCTCGGAGGACCTGGCATGGGCCTTGCCCAGGGGCCAGTGGTGTGGCACTGGTGGCCAGGGTCTGGTACATGGTGATCTCAGCAGCTCCACTGGGTTCTTGGGCATCAGGAAGGGTAGGGAAGGACTGGCCCTTTCCTGGGGTACAGCTGGGCCCCACTGGGCAAGGAGTACACGTGATCCCTCAACAGGTCAGTGGGCTGGGGATAAGCGACATGGAAACCAGGTGCTGGGATCATCATGACTGCAGTTCCCAAACTTCCTGGGGATGTTGGTCCCATGATCTCACGGACAGATTCTGAGAACAGGGCCTAGCATCAGGGCTTACGAGAGTTTCCTGGGCTGGTCCACCAGAGGCAATGCCCTCTACCCTCCCACCCTACACCCACCTGAAGAGGGGCTTTGTGGATGTGCCAGGATAGGCACCAGGAACCATTCCTCCAAGTTGTCCATTTATTTGCTTAAAATACCTATTTTGTCAGAAAATAGCAGGGCTGCTGGCCCTCAGTCCCCCTGTGCTTTCCTCCGCACAGCCTGCACCAGCAGCTCCGAGTAGTGTTCCAGCAGGGCACGCAAATCTGGGCTAGCCAGAGGGCACAAGGTAGGTGGGGAGAGAGGACCTGGGCTGGGCAGGGCCTGGGCTGGGGCCGCATCACTCCCAACCAGCCAGTCGTTGGCCTCTAACTGGCTGTGGATCCAAAGGAAGGCGGAGGCCAGCTCAGTCCGTGCCTGCTGCTGCTCGGTACTCAGCTGGCCACTGGAGACCATCTGCAAGGAGCGCTAACCTTGTTAGGGACCTCTCAGGCCAGGTAGTCCCAGGGCACACCCCTTTAGCCTTTTCCCCTGACCCTGGGGCTCACCAGGTGGTAAAGGTCCAGGGCTTCTTGGAAGGCTGCCTTCAGTTTGTGCACGATGGTCCCCACACTGCTCAGCTCAAGGGGAGCTGGGGAAAGGACTGCAGCTGGCACCCCAGGCTCCCCGCAGTGTTCGGGGCTGTCCCGGACCACACTGAGCACATCTAGGAGTAGAGAGGAGGGAGTGAGAAAGACACCTCTACTCTATAGCTGGTCTGAGAGAGACCAGGGTGGCTGGGCTGATCCCAACTGTTGTCCCTCTGCCTGGAATACTTCCCTCAGTCCCCAAGGCTCCCTCCCCTCCCCTCCTGCCGGTCTCTGCTCAAATACCACCTTCTGTCCGAAGCCTTTTCTCACCATCCTGTTTAAAACTGTAACCACTGCCCCCACTTCTCACTCCCTAAAACCTTTCTCTTATTTCTCTCCTGAGCACATAAGCACTTCATGATACACTTAACACTTTCCTCACACATTTAGTTTAGGCATCTTCCCCAATTAAGGTGTCAATTCTCCGTACTCTTGTTTACCACCACAGCCCATCCATGTCCTCAGGGCCTAGAACAAAAGGCCCAACACATACAAAGCGCTCACTAAATAGCTCCGTAACTGAGCTGAATGGCACACAGCACCCGCGGTCAGGTCAAGCGCCCACCTTTGGAGCTGAGCTAGCTGTTACATGGGATGAGCTTAGGAGGCAACGCCTTATCCCAAGGGTGACACTCACCAGGGGTGAGCTCCAGGAGGGGGGTGATGCCCCCAGGGCCCCCTGGCATGGCCTCTGGAAGTGAGAGGCCATCAGGGTGGGCAGGGCTGTTGAGGGGCCCAGGGGCCAGAAGCCTTGGGAGAAAGGTGGAGCTGTGGAGCCTCAGGGAGCTCACATCTATGGGAGCTGGGAAGCTAGCTGTTGTAACTGTGGCATCAGGCTGCATGGCCACAGGTTCCTGGGACCCAACACAAGTAGTAGGTGACTCCTGTGGGGGTGGGGGCAGTAAGAGCCTGTCACAGACACCCGACAGGGTCTGTCTGAGGCTGGCCCAGGCCTCATGGTTGCCCTGGGATGTCAGGGCAGGCTCTTGGCCCATGCTGCCAGAATTGGGTGCTGCCGTAGTGGTGATGATGGCCTGAAGCTCCTGGTCCAAGGAGGCCAGGTCCCCCATGGACGAGGGCCTGCAGAGGGGTCTAGTCAATTCAGCCAGGACAGGGTCTTCACTGTCCTCAAGGGAGATGCTGTGTGACTTCTTGGCACAGGAGCTGGCAGCAGCCTCCATGTAGGAGCAGGTAGAGGAGCTGTGGAGGCCTGGAGTGGGTAGGGCTGTGGGTGTCAGAGGCTTCCTGTCTGTGGGCAGCAATGAGAAAGAGGGGACGCAGGAAGCCAGTCCTGTGAGGCATGAGGCTGTAAAGGAAGCAGCTGGTTCACTCTCACACCCAAGCCACAGAAATGATAGACAGGGCCCCACCCCAGGGTGGCTGCAGGGTCTCAGTGGACCATGCCCATGCCCACCCAGCTGGGCACCCGGGCCATTTGCTGAGAAGCTCAGGGCTATTTACTGGGGATGGTGATACTCACTCCGTGGGTACCAGGCCTCCAGGGTGTCAAGGGGCTCCTTAGGCTTCCCCTCAGAGAGGACCTGCAAGCGCGGCCATGAGGTGAGGACAAGGCCTCCCGGCTCCCAGTCCTACATCCTGAGGAGGTGGCTCAGGTACTCACATTGGTCCTGTCCAGGAAGGCATAGCCAGTACCTGCTCTCAGAGGCTCTGCTCTGGACTGGTTCTCCCCGAGGTCTATGACTTTGACCTCTGGGGACTTCAGAAGGTTCAAGGGCAGCCGGAAAGGGAAGGTGTGGTTGAGCCTGTGGGAGGAAAACTGGCAGTTGTGCCTGCCCTGGGGGTGCCTGAGAGGACTCAGCCCCACCCTGGGGGAATACAGAAAGCTGGAAGGTTCACTAGATCACCAGCTTCTACCTGGATGTCTTCTGGAGGCGTGAGTGGAACTGGGCTGAGATGCTTAGCCGGGGATTTAGAGAGTCCTCATCCTCAGAGGCTGTCACATCTCTTAGGGATCCGTGAAAGAGCTCTAGGAAAAGATGCCGAGAGAGACCTCAGAATCCCTCCAGCCAATGAGTTCCAGGTCCGGGCAGATCCTCAAAAACCCCATCAACAGACAACACAGAGCAACTGTGGCAGGGAGAGGAAACCATGTGGCTTAGTCCTTAAGATAAGACATATGCCCTCCCGCTAACGCTGGGGAAAGCCCTAAAGCAGAGATGCCCACACTGTGCCTAGCACTGGATGATCCTCCGAGGCAGGGCCGAGAGGGACAGGGCCCTACCCTCGGGGTGGGCGTCAGTAAGTGTCTCAAAGTGGTGGCAGAGAAACTTCTCTTGCTCAGGGGTCTGGGGCAGGGAGCCATTGGATATGCCTGGTACCTCAGGCTGGGACAACTCTTCTGCGGTTCCTGGGTATTCTGTGGAGAGGCAAAGGGGGCAGGCAGGAGAGAGCCTTCAACACCGTGAGTCATGGCAGACACCCTGACAAAGACACCATGGAGAAAGCTGGACTCGCCCAGCACACACCCTGTTGCCACCAGGCCGAGAAGGAAAGACTGGCAGCTCTGCCTTCCGGGTGAGCCTTAGTGGGCACCAAGAGTACAGCTGATGTGGGGCCAGTGCTTACGTATCATGACCATCCGCTAAGCCAGGCCCACGCACGCACTGCCCTTCCTTGTGCCTAGCCCCTATTTACCTGGTATGGAGATCATTGTCATGTCAAACCGAGGGTCTGGGTCCAGGTGTGGAGGGGAGGAATGGATGGTGGCGGAGGTACATTCCAAGTAGGCCTCGGAATCCCCTGAATCTAAAGGAGCAGAGAGGGGATGGTATGGGGCAGTCAGAAGCCCAAAGCCAGGCCCTTTGTTGGGTGAGTCAGGTAAGTGGCTCAATTTCTCAGGGCTTCAGTTTCCCCATCTAGAGGAAAGGGATGATAATACCCGCCCCCTATTTTTATGGGCAAACAAGGTTATGCTTGTAGGAAGTGGCAGAGCTGGGCTTCCCGTTGGTGGGCAGTTGCGCTCCGGAGTCCTGTGGTAATATCAAAGGACCATATCTGTCCTCTGCGACACTCTTGAGTTTCAGGAAGGCTGGGTCAAGGTCATCGCCAGTGCCCAGAAAGGAGCCTAGCCAGAGGAATAGGCTACGGCAGGGTCCTTGCCTGGCCCTCACTCACCCTCCAGTTTGCTCTGATCCTTTGAGCCCATGGAGGAGACTCTGAGATAGAAGTCACCTTGCTGGTCTTCAGGTTCCCCCTGCACCACTTTCCAGCTGCACTTGCTGCAAAGCCAATAGGGACAGGGTGAGGGAATGATAACATACTAGTTAGTAAACAACTGGCCCCTACCCAGAACCCTGAGGCATCTGCACCCTGCTCCTCTTGGGTGCACTACCTTGCCTCTCCTGCCTCCTCCAAAGGCTGCCTTCCCCCAGGAGTCCCTTGTACCTCCACCTAAAAACATGGAAGCAGGCTGCAGGGCTGGGCTCCTGTTCCATCAGGTCCCTGCCCCTTCCTCCCCACTCCCACAGGCCCACTGGGAGAGCAGTTCTTCCAGAGCATGCCTATCAGGGGAGGCTTCCGCTCTCCAACTAAGACGCCGCTTGGTGCAAAGGACACTTACCTGTCCGTCCCTGGGACCGGCACCTCTGCCTCCAGGGAGATGATGACCTCTCTGGCTTCAGAACACTCCCTCTGTAAGGGCAGGAAGGAGGGATTCCTATGGCCATCTTCCTGGGGACTCCCTGACTGTGGGGTAAGGAGGCACAGCCATCTGAGGCAGCCGTGGCAACCAGGACACTTGCAAGCTTCTAAGTGTTACAGTAAAGATGTCAGGGATAATGGCAGCCCCCACTGTGGGATGCTCACTGTGCACCAGGGTTGGGGCCAAGACCCTCGTTCGCCATGAGCTCACTCCACGCCCAGTTGCATTATAAGAGTCTATTCATATGAAATTCAAGAACAGGCAAACCAGTCCATGCTGAGAGAGGTCAGAGTACTGCTTACCTTGGGTTAAAGTACTAACTGGGAGGGGAACAGGGGTCTTCCTGGAGGTAGAAAATGCTCTATCTTTTGACCTGGGTGGTACATATACATAGGTACATACACAGGTAACAATTCTTCAAGCTATTTACCTAAGCTTAGGTAATGTGCACATAACTGCATGTATATTATGCCACAATAAAAAAAAACATATAAGATTAAAAAAAAAAAGAAGAAGAAGAAGAATTTTACCCTGGCTGGTGTGGCTCAGTGGATTGAGTGCAGGCCTGCGAACCTTAGGGTCCCTGGTTCAATTCCCAGTCAGGACACATGACTGGGTTGCAGGCCAGGTCCCCAGTAGGGGGTATGTGAGAGGCAACCACACATCGATGTTTCTCTCCCTTTCTTTCTCCCTCCCTTTCTCCCTCTCTAAAACATAAATAAATAAAATCTTTTTTCAAAACAAGAATTTTATTTGGAAAATATTAAGATAAGAGCTAAAATTGCTTTAGTACCTCAAATGGGACCACTCCCTGTTCTTAGCAGTGGATTTCTGTAAAAGTCCTCTGAGGGCTTTTTTTAAAAAATAAGATTTTATTTATTTATTTTTAGAGAGAGGGGAAGGGAAGGAGAAAGAGAGGGAGAGAAACATCAACGTGAGGTGAGAGAGAAACATCAATTGGCTGCCTCTGTACGTGTCCCAGCTGGGGACTGAACTCAGAATGCAGGCAAGTGCCCTGACTGGGAATTGAACTAGCCACCTTTTGCTTTGTGGGGTGACGCCCATCCAACTGAGCCACACCCATCAGGGCTGAGGGCTATTTCTTAATGACCGTTTTTTAGGAAACCTTTTTGTCCTCTCTCTCTTTTGTTTTTTTTCTTAATGTCTTTATTTTTGAAAACTGAAGCCCAGAGAAGCAAGCCTTGCTCTGATTCACGCAGAGGTAGGGCCAGTCTCCACTTGTTCAAATACACCTCCACTCAGGCACAGGCCTGCTCTTGGGGCCAAACTCTTAACCCCCAAAGTGACACACCTCCCAGATTCCTGGTCCACCCTAGGGAGTCTCACTGTGTGCCAGGCCTGGGGCTCACCCTCCTGCCCTCTGCCATCTCAGGTAATCCTCTCACCCCCCTGGAGTGGGACAGTCAGCCATATTTTCTAAATGAGAGTGCTGAGGCCCCAAGTCCTGAGCACACTAGAGCAGCAAGTCCTTACCTCACTCAGCAGACCTGACAGGCTCTGCGGCTCCACTGTATCCAGAATGGAGTCCCCCAGGCTGTCAAACTTCATGGGGGTAAAGAAGCAATCCAAGTCATGGACATTCAGGATGGTCTTGAGGGGCTCCTGGTCAGCTCGCTCCGCCCAGCGACCATGTGGCTGGTAGCTGTGCTTGGTGCGGAACGCTGAGCCATCCACCACATCGTCATCTCCCAGCTGAGGGTGACAGGAAGGTCAGGCAGCAAGCCAAGTGATCGCCAACCCAATGAGAGCCAGGGACACTGCACGAACCTCACCCAGGCTCTTGGCTTTAAACACTACTCAGAACTAACCTCCACACATCTATCTCCAGCCTGAACCTTGCTCTTAAAACTTCAGAAGTACACGTGCAAGTGCTCTACAGCTCCATATGGATGTTTAGTGGATATTTCAAAGTGAATATGTTTAAAAGTGATTTCCAACACCCCAAACCTGCTTTTCCTAGAGCTTTCCCTATCTCAGCTATTCTGTCTAGTTGCTCAGGTCCCAAACCTTGAGGTCATCTTTCATTCCTCTCTTACACTGTCTCTCATATTCCACATTGTATTTCTTCAGCAAATTCTGTCAGCTCTGTCATTCAAACACACGCAGGGTACAGCCGCTTCTCCTCCCATCCTGGTCCAGCCCACTGCTGCCTATTACCAAGACAGTTGCTTGAGAGACGGTGAAGGCTGCGTGTTTGAGAACTCAGGCTCTGGAGTCAGCCTGCCTACAGTCGATCCCACGCCCTGTAATTCCTAGCTGTGTCACCCTGGACAAGTTACTTAACCCCTCTGGGCCTTGGTTTCTCTATCTGTGAAGTGGGGACAGGAACAGCCCCTACCTCAGTGAGAATTAAATGAGATCATAAATAGAAAAGACTTAGAACAAAGCCCACACAGAGTAAGTATACAGTGATTATTTGTTGAATGTAATTCCGATTGTAATATGCACTAATAAGGGGAGGCTTGGGGGACTGAGAGAGCATGTCCACATACCCTGACCTGCTCTGCAGGGAAGGGGATGGCAGGGGAGTATTTCCCTGTAGGCTTTGATCTGAGGTCTGACAATGCTCCAACCTAGGGTTTAGAATTCTGCTACCAGCTTCTCACCTACTAGCTCCTAGTCTGCCTCTCTCCCAAGAAAACGTTCATTAGTTCAATATTAACATCATCTGGATCTCTCTCTTCCTCTCACAATCCAATCATTTGGCTCGACTTTCAAAATCCCTCTGGAATCCAACCATTTTTTTCTTCCTCCCTGTCCAGCCTCCAATCTCTCCTGCCAGATCATCTCAGCAGTCTATTCCCTAGGACCCCTGCTTCCCTCTCAGAAACTGTTTCCAACAAGCAGCCACAGGGACCCGTTAACACACGAGTTAGATCATGGCCATCCTTGGCTCTGAGCCCTCCCTTGTCTCCATCTCACTCAGCGCAGTGAGGGGAAAAAAAAATAAGTGGAGTAGGACAACAAGGAGTATCGAGGGAGTGCACCACGGCCCATGTGGCCCCGCACCATCTGGCCCCCACTGCCCCGCTGAGCCCTTCTTTCATTCTACCTCTTACCCAACCTCCACCCAGGCACCTCAGTGCCCCTGAACTTTCTCAAACATGCTAAGCACAATCCTGCCTCGTGGCCGTTGCTCTTGCAAACTGGTCTCTCTGCCTGCAAAATTCTTTCCCACCATCTGCATTTCTCACTTCGACTCTGCTCAAATATCATCTTTCCAGGGAAGCCTTTTCTGTTTACCCTAAAATTGTCGCCCCCTCCCCCAATACTCCTTATTTTCCTTCTCAATATTGTTTCCCCTCTGTAGCACTTAGATTACTGTGGATATCATCCATGTCCCACACAAGAAAATGAGCTTGTGAAGGAAGAAAGTTTATCTGCCTTGTTTACCGCTGTGTCTCATGGCCAGAACAATGCCTAGCAGAGAGTAGGTGTTCAGTAAATGCATGTTGCACGAATGAAGGGCTATCTGAGCTGAGACTAGAAGGGCGATAGGGTTCTCCAGGGAAAAGAGAGATGTAGGAGGGGAAGTGCTCCTAGAAGAAACAAGATCATGGAGGATGGCACCCTTACGTTGCCAGCCCCCAGGCACCCCAGACTCACCAGCCGCTTTGCCCAGAGTGGCAGCTTGCCATTGGTCAGCAGGCACGGAGGATCTGAAGAGACACGTGGAATCCATAAAAAGACAGTAAACAACCCCACAGACAAATGGGCAACAAACATAAACAGGCACTATTTCCAAACATTTCCAAACACTATAGGAATCCACAGACATATCAGAAGATGCTCAGCCTCACTAATTGTCAGGGAAATGCACATTTACACAATGGGATATAATGTTTTACCCCTAAGATCTGACAAAATTAAAATGCTTCATACTATCAAATGCCGGCAAAAATATGGGGAAAAGACGGGCTTAACACCGACTGCTGGGGAGGGGGCAGTAAGGAGGGCCCCCGGGGTTCTCTTTTAAAAGAAAAAGTGTACTAACCCCAGGGCCCAGCAGTGCCAGTCCTTGGCCTCTATCCTGGAGAAATGCTCTCACACATGCCCAAAGAGGAGGCCCAGGCGCTTAGCCTCCTTCACAACCGTGTAAAGTTGGAAAACACCTAAATGCCCACCCAGAGGGAATAACTTAAAATACCCTGCTATGCCGCTGGTCAAAAGAGGGAGGCCTCTGCTTGGTATCCACCAAGGTACAGGTGGATAAGATACTATTGAGAGGAAAAAGAACAATATGTGTAGTATACTACCATTTATGGACATAAATATGTGTTTCCTATGGATATATACATATGTATATAATGTTCAGGAAAAGTCCTATAAAGATGCACAGGAAACTGGTAAAAGCGGTCAGCCCTCCACCCGGCCAGCAGCGGGCAGATGAAGAGACTTCCAGCCAAGATGGAGGCACAGGTAAACACGCTTCACCTCCTTGCACAACTATAGCAAAAATTACAACTAAACTACAAAACAAACATCACCCAGGTTCGTCAGAAAATTCAGCTGTATGGAAGCCCGACAACCAAGCATTTAAAGGAGCCGAATTCATCCAGATGGGTGCCTTTTCTACAAGAGGCCATGCTACTAAGACATGGAGTCAAAGCAGCTCTACCTAATACACAGAAACAAACACAGGGAGGCTGCCAAACTGAGGAGACTAAGAATTGTGGACCAAAGGAAAGAACAGAAGAAAAAAAAAAAAACCCTCCTAAAAAGGAAAATAACTAAATGAAATGGATGTAAGCAACCTATCAGATGCAAAATTCAAAACACTGGTGATCAGGTGCTCAAAGAAATCATTGGGTACTGCAACAGCATAAAAAAGGCCCAGGCAGAAATGAAGGCTGCATTAAGTGAAATAAAGAAAAATCTACAGGGAACCAACAGTGGAGAAGATGAAGCCGAGATTCAAACCAACGATTTGGAACATAAGGAAGAAAAGAACCATTCAATCAGAACAGCAAGAAGAAAAAAGAATTCAAGAAAATGAGAATAGAGTAAGGAGACTAGGGGACATCTGCAAATGTACCAACATCTGAATCATAGGGGTGCCAGAAGGAGAGCAGAAAGAGCAAGAAATTGAAAACTTATTTGAAAAGATGATGAAAGAAAACTTCCCTAATTTGGTAAAGGAAACAGACATACAAATCCAGGAAGCATGAAGAATCCCAAACAAGTTGGGCCCAAAGAGGACCACACGAAGACACATCACAATTCAAATGCCAAAGGTTAAAGATAAAGAGAGAATCTTAAAAGCAGCAAGAGAAAAAGCAGACAGTTACCTACAAAGGAGTCCCTGTAAGACTGCCAGCTGATTTCTCAAAAGATACTTTACAGGCTAGAAGGGACTGGCAAGAAGTATTCAAAGTGATGAAAAGCAAGGACCTACAACTTAGATTGCTCTATCCAGCAAAGTTATCATCTAGAACGGGACGGCAGATAAAGTGCTCCCCAGATAAGGACAAGTTAAAGGAGTTCATCATCACCAAGCCATTCTTATATGAAATGCCAAAGGGAACTATGTAAGAAAAAGAAGATCAAAACGATGAACGTTAAAGTGGCAACAAATGCACAAGTATCAACAACCAAATCTAAAAAATTAAGCAAACAAGCAGAACAGGAACAGAATCATAGATATGGAGATCATTCAGAGGGTTATCGTGTGGAGGGTGACAGGGGAGCGGCGGTGTGGGAGAATGGGAGAAAAGGTGCAGGGATTAAGAAGTACAACGCAGTAGGTACAAAATAAACGGAGGGATGTTAAGAACAGTATAGGAAATGGAGTAGCCAAAGAACTTATATGTGTGACCCATGGACGTGAACTAAGGGAAGGGATTTTTGGAGGGAAGTGGGGTACAGGATGGAGTCGGGCAAAGGGGGAAAAACTGGGACAGCTGTAACAGCAAAATCAATAAAATATACTAAAAAAAATTTTTTTTTTAAAGAGTGGTCACCCTGGAGAGGGTCCTGGACCAGGAGTAAGGGTGGGGACAAAGAACATTAACTTATCCTGATTTTTTTCCAAGGCTGCACCCTCACCTTTGCTGTTGCCTAGCAATCAGCCATCTGTGGCCCTTGTTGGTGGAGCCCACCACCCACACTGAAAGCACCTAGTGCTTGCTGATCACTGTTCCCAGCCTCTCTCACAGCTGGAGCAATCATGACCAGTGGGACCTGAGAGAAGCCTGTCAGGGGCTTGTGGGAAAATATTCCTTTCTTTCTCTCTTTGTCTCTAATTTATTTTTTAGGGAGAGGGGAAGGGAGGGAGAAAGAAGGAGAGAAACATCGATGTGAGAGAACCACCGATCAGCTGCCTTCTGTATGTGCCCTGACCTGGGACGGAACCTGCAACCCAGGCACGTGCCTTGACCGGGAATCAAACCAGCAACCCTTCAGCTTGCAGTCTGGCACTCAAACCACCGAGCTGCACCAGCGAGGGCGGGAAATGTTCCTTTCCAAAGGATAGTCTAGGAGGAAATGTCCTGTTCAAGCACGCCTCTGATGCCTAGCACTTAAGCAGCCATCTTGCAACCATGAGGGCCTATGCCAACCAAGGCGCTATGCAGAGGAGTAGAGATTTATAGAGTCTGGCCTTTCATAAAGTCATTAAGCTACTACTCTCCCTTTTTGCCTGAACAACAAACAATACAATTGTTTGTTGTATGTCAGAAAAAACCTACAATTTCCCACTAAAATCTGTTCTGTCTTCTGGTTAATGTGCTCTGTTTCTTTCTTGGGGCATCCTCTTTACAACCCTCCCTCCCAGGAAAGGAAGTCTGCCTGACAGCAAAGCCAATGTGGAGAAAAGTAGAGCCAAAACATAGAAAATAAATACACTCCTTTAACATCACTTGACTACCTGGATCCAGCTATGCCCGAAGCCATCCTCTCAAATTTTCAGGTACATGAACCAATAAATTATTTTTCTAGCTACACCAATGAGAGTCTGGTTGCCATTACACTGAGAGAGTCCTGACCAATATGATTACTGAGCTTCAGTATGTGCCAGGCACTGAAAACAAAGTAGTGGGCGAAACCCAGCCACGACCCCTACACTGACAGAGGTCAAATGAGGACTCCTTTGGATGGATCAGTTTCCCAACCTGGATCCAAGCTCTCTTTGGATGGTGTCTTCAGCAGCTCTTCAGGTTCACACTCTTCCTCCAGCTCATCCTCTGTCTGCTCTCCAGGGCTTAAGGAGCAAATCTTGCTGGATGTACATGCCTCCTGCCTGAAGCCAGGAATGAGGAAGGCAAGGAGAGAAATAGGTAAATGGGGTCCTAGAGGGATCTGCCTAGGGCCAGGGCCCTGTGCTAGGTTCCACATGAACCCATGGTGCTGGGAGGTCTCACCTGCCACACCCACCCTGCTAGAAATATATCAGCATACTAAATGAGATAGAAGAAAGGCTGGGCTCAAAAAATAAGAAACTCCAAAGGCCACATCAATGGGATGTTTGAAAAACAGACCAGATAGTGGGGCTCGAGTACTGAGCTGCTGGGACCTGTTTGGGGAAGCAGGGGGTAGCGATGAGGTTTTAGCTCCTTTGGAGTCTAGGAGACTACATGCTTGACACAAGGTGGGCACTGGAGCCAGGACCCTGCTCCGGCCCCAGGGTAGGGCGTGAGACTCGAAACCGAGAGCCAAAGGTAGCTGCTCTCTCCCTTGGTGCCTCTGTCTACAAAGCCTCCAAGTCCACTGCAGGACAGGCGGCACACGTCAAGGCCTGGTCCCCACGGGGAGGCAATGACAAAGCCTCAAGACAGAGAGACAGGGACGGCTCCGGGGGCAGGGGAGAGGAAGGAAAAACCTACAATTTCCCACTAAAACCGAGACCTCCAAACCAAATTCCCAAATTAAAAACCAGACAATAAATTCATGCCAAATAAAAGTGGTCTCCACAGCCTGAGAACCTTAAAGAGTAAGAAGGCATCTCAGTGACACTGGACCCTTCCCTGACCACCTCCCTCCTGGGTCAGGGGCTTCCTCTGGTCTCCACAGCCTCCTGGGGCTTCCTGCATCACAGTACCCACAGGCTCTCCAAGCACTTTGCATCTCCGCTCCAAAACCCTTCTCATATGTGTTATTATAACTTTGTATTCAAAGTCCATCTCCTCCCTGAGGGTGTACAAAAGGCAGGGCCCAGGGCTGTCTTGGCTATGGCTCTGTCCCCAGCATCGTGCCTCTTGAGGCCTACAGTAGGAAAATATTCCTCTGGGGGAGGAGAGAGAGGAGATGTGCAGGTGGCTGCTAGGACCTGGGGTGGCTGCTCCACTTCCCATCCTTTGTGTTCTGCTGCCCCTGCTCCTGATGGTCAATTTCCAGCAGGTGCCGCTTCATGCAGTTGGTGATCTCTGGGCCCAGGTGCCAGATGAACACACAGCTGTAGAGGCCAAAGAGAGATGTGGAAGGGTCAGAAACACTGACTACACAAGTCACCTGACTCTGAGGCCACCACCATCATCACAGCCAAGACCCCATTCCTTGGCACCTCCCAGAAAACACAACCCATCAGCTTAGTGCAGGGGCTCCCGGCCATGTCAGGTCTGAATCCTGGGTGGGGGGCTCCAGGGAACCCCAGCTAACCAGAGCCTGCTCTGAGGGCCTCCAGACCGAGGAAAGGGGTGGTGAGGAAGCAGGGTAGTAAACTGAAGGGAGTGAGAAAAGGGACTTCCTCGGGTACCAACCACATGCTAGGAATTTATTTATTATATTTATTATAAATTATTACATATATAACTTACATAAGGAACTATATCAGGATGACATATATAATCATCTCATTTAATTTTAATTATCACCATACAGTTTTCAAGGTAAATGGTATCAACCCTCTTACAAAGGAACAAACTGAAGCTCAGGGAGGGGAAATGACCTGCTCAAGGTCACAAGTAAATAAGCAGCAAATCTGGGATTTGAACTCAGGGCTGGCTGTGATGCCAAGGTGCTTGCTGTCCAAGGAGACAGAAAGCTGGAACACTCTGAAGAGCTCTCTGTGCAGACAGGTTGTAAGCCTGGTGTTGCCAGGGTCTAAGCCCCTGCTCTCCCTACAGTGTAGATGAAATACATTCCCAGAGGGAGGCCAGCCAGGGGCAGCCTCTAGGCCTTTCCCACCTGTCTCCTGATACTGTGATCAAGTGACGACAGTCATAGGTGAACTTAATGCCGGTGACGATGTCTAGAAACAGAACAGAGAAGCTGCGCTGACCTTCTGAGTCAGAAGGCTGTGTGGGGGTGGGTGAGGAGATGTCCCAAGCAGGGAGGCACACCCACCAGAATGGCCAAACATCTTGGCAACGCACTCGCCCGAGTAAAAGTCAATCACTGAGATGCTTTTGTCAGAGCAGCTTGTGGCTAGGAAGGTGCCTGAGGGGTCCACGTGGACCTGCCAAGGAGAGAATGCCAGTGATGCTTTATGCTGCCTGCTTCTTCTCTATGGTGAGGCCCAAGTCAAAGATCCCAGTCCCCACTGACTGAGGACCACCCTTGAGCTGGACACTTGGTACATGGGCTCATCCCAGAGAGCCCTCACAAACACACCCTTGGTACGGTAGGAACTCCTGCCTCCCACCGCACAGGTAAAAAAACCTAACATATACAACAATGGTACTGATGGCAGCCAGGCCCTGTGCTAAGCACTGTATGTGCATAACGTGTTTCCTCCACACGACAACCCTATGACAGAAACTCTTCGTACTTGCATTTTACAGATGATGAACCAGACTGGAGAGGCGACGCTTGCCCGGGGTCACAGTCAGCCTGAGACAAAGCTGTGCAGGGGGCGGGGGGTGGGGGGTGGGATTGGGGGGGGGGGGGGGGGAGGATTCTGACCGTGGAGCCTGAACTCTCAATTAGTCCAGAGGCTCTGAGAAGGTCCCTGCCTTGGCCTGGATAACACAGGCAGGAGACAAGCCTGGCAAGGGAGCCCAGGACTCTGAGTTTTCCCACCATACTCTGTTGCCACTCAGAATGGAAACCACTTAAAATGGCTCCACCTAGAGGAGGACTCAGTAAATAAAGGTGAAGCAGTCTGGGCCACCCCTAGCTCCTGAGCATCCTTGGTCAGCCAGGCCAGAGTGGGTGGCTGGCCAGCATGTGATCCTTTAATCAGGTGCCAAGGAGGACACAGGTCTAAGGCGGCTCATCAGGACAGCAGACACAAAGGGGAAACTTGTGTGTGGGGTCCGTGTATAGTTTTCACCCCAGGGGCCCTGGGCCCTCACCTTCAGCAGGGACCCTTCATCGCCTTGGGAGCCCTTGTAGCACTTCTTCTGCTTTCCATTCATGGTGTTGTAGACTCTGGGGAGGTGGTTACAGAACATGACCAACATGGATCTGCCCACCCGCCCACGTCCTCGCCCCTAGAAGGCCACTGCCACCTCTTATTCCCCATCTGATGGCTGGACTGAAACCCCATCTCAGAGAATGAGACACCATCTCAGGCTCAGGTCATGGAAATGACGCATTAGGGTGTCTGTTGGAATTAATGTCCACCTCCCTGCCACGGAGTGAGCTCAGTGCCTGGCACCCCAATTTGAATGAGCGGTTGAAGGAGGCGGAGAACCTCTTTGCACATGCCATGTCCTTTACATACTGCCCCCCTGCCATTGGCTCAATCCTCTGTGGCCTTCAGAATCTCAGCTCAGACATTCCTTCCATTAAGCAGAGGTAGGGTCAGGTATTGCCCCAGGGCCCCCCCACCCCTTGGTCTATCCCCATCCCAGCCCTGACCACTCCAAGTTGTTACTCTCTGGTGAAGTGTCCATCTCTCCTCCACTGGACTATGGGCTCTGTGAAGGCAGGGCCTGGGGCTGCCCTGCTCACTGCTGTTACTCCTGCATTGTCCATCCCAGACAGGTGCTTGGGTAATGTAGGCGAGTGAATAAGTTTATGAGCCACATCCGTGCCTCTCAGTCACCCCCCATAGGCTTCTGGAGAGACAGAAGGAACCCTCTGCTGATCTGGAGGCTATGCCCAGGTGAAACCAGCTCCTAAGAAACACCTGCTGGGTCCCTCCAGTCACTTGGCCTCTCAGGGACCAGATGAGCATGGGGAAAGAGAGCAGACAGTGCACAAGAAGACAGACTCAGCTAGGTCCTATACAGGCCCCACTCAGAAAGTGGCCCAGGCCAGGCTGACAAAGGGCCCAGGGCAGCTCCTCACCTCACATTGCGGTCCTGGCAGGCCACAGCCATGTACTTCTGGGTAATGTCAACGTCCATGTCATACAAGGTGGTCTTCTCTGCCACATGGTGGGTGCGGACAAAGTGGAGCCCATCTGAGCCCTGGCAGGGCAGGCAGGACCCTCAAAGGACAGCTGTGACAAGCATCCCCCTACCCCAGCTCCCAAGAAGGCCACCCCACACTACCTGCTGGGCACTACGAAAGTAGATGCTCTTGTCAGCCCCACAGCTGATCATCTGGATGTCTCTGTTGCCTGGAAGAGGAAGCAGCAGTGTATTACGTAGGGCTGGGCCACCACTGCAAGGGAACTCAGCTGGGGTTCAGGGAGGGCTTCCGGGTGCACGTAGGAGTCTGTAAGATGTGAGCTGTGTGTGTGAGGAAGTACAGATGGAGCACTTGCAAGGGAGGCCCCTGCAGAGCAAGGGCTGAAAGGGAAACGAAGGCCAAGGGCGCAGAAGGGGCTGCATGTCTTAGACAGGCAGACACTGGGAGGCTCATGCGATCATGATCAGAACACCGACACATCCCTCAGGCCAGGCCCTGCACTGCCTGTGCCTCCCCTCTTCCTGACTGCTCACTAGCCACTTCATCGCACAAATGTGACCCAGGGCTGAGTCACAACAGTCTTTGCCCCAGGGTGCACAGAGAGTCAGGACAGGCCAGGACTGAAGCCAGGCATTCTCTGGTTAAACACTGTGCTCTGAAACCAGCTTCTTCTCTGAACCTCAGCTTCCTGCCTGTATAATGGGCCTACAACAGCCCCTGCCTCAAGAAATTGTGTGAAACCTTAAACAGTGGCTGCTACCTGGTAAGCACTTTTCTTCTTTTTCTTCTTCTTCTTCTTTCTTTATAGATTAAGAATAACAGTACACATACCTCACAGAGTTGCGGTGAAAACGAAAAGACAAAATAAATATTTAGAAGCTTATACAACAGATGCTGCTTCCTTCACGAGAAGGCGTTTGAGAGAGCCCAGGCATGACATGCGAGTTAGGATGCTGCTCGAGCAGGAGTCACTGGCTCACAGAGGGGAGTGAGCCCTGTGAGGGAGAGGCAGAGACCCAGAGAAAGGCCTGTAAGTTACTGGTAATGTTTCGCTCTTAACCTGGTAGATCCAAGCATTTAGCAATGTTAGGACCACAAATAATTCTAACAGTTGCTGGCTATAAACAAACATGGGTGTGTGGCGTTCCAGTTCATACCTACTGACCGTAAGCCTTGATGTGGTGTTCACTGTGTTACAGTCGGGCACCACTTACCAATGGGACGTGTTCTGAGAAATGTGTCATGAGGCGATTTTGGTGTTGGGATAATGTCACAGAGCGCGCTTACACAAACCTAGACGGGAGAGCGTCCATATAACATACCTAGGTTATGGAATAGCCCATTGCTCCTAGGCTACAAGCCTGTACGGCATGTCACTGCACAAGACAACACAAGATGAAATCAAGCGCCAGAGCAAATGATAGGGTCAAGAGACTCAGTAAATACGAGACGATGAGGTTGCTGCCAGTGTAACACACCACACTGTTTTATAGCAAACTTTGTTTTATAAGTAGAAAGAGTACA
Organism: Phyllostomus discolor; assembly: GCF_004126475.2. Classification (NCBI taxonomy): domain Eukaryota; kingdom Metazoa; phylum Chordata; class Mammalia; order Chiroptera; family Phyllostomidae; genus Phyllostomus; species Phyllostomus discolor. Next base: position 1,503,627 of record NC_040914.2, read on the forward strand.
TGCTAAAATAACGATTAGAGGCATAGTAAATACATGAATCAGTAACATATTTGGTTATTATTATCAAATATTATGTACTGTATGCAATCATACGTGATATACTTTTGTATGACTGACAGCACAAGTTTGCTTGCATTGGCATTGCCGTAAACACATGAGTACTACGGCCCGTGTTGCACTGTGACATTACGTCGGCTACGACGTCACTAGGTGATAGAAAGTTTTCAGCTACACTATAATGTCATGGGACCACCTTAGTACAGGCAGCCTGTCAGTGACCAAAACGTCACGTGGTGCATGACTGTATTCGGTAACCTACGTTCTGTATTCACTTTCTGGATACGCTGCACAGAAAAGTTAAAAGCCTCAGTCCTTATTTAGCAGGGCAGCTTCAGATAGGTTTGGACCGACGGGTGCCCAGTTTATGCTGACTATCACTGTTTTGAGCATAACCCCCAAGTGAGCCAGCCCAGCAGAGCAAAGCAATCAGGAGCTGGATTTAGGAGCTGCATCCTCTCAGGCTGGCTGGGGCTCTAACGAAGGCCTACACCCTTCAGAAGGTGCCCTAAAGGACCAACTTCGGGGCCACCCCCTGGGACAGTCACCACCTCTCCTGGATCTAGACCATCCGTTAAAGGTGACGTCCCTGGGGCCAAACTGCCAGATTTGCTCTAACTCCCTCTAGCTGATGGAATGAAACAGCTTTTAAAAAAATTATTATTGTTGTTGTTATTGTTATTGTTATATTTATCCTCACTCCAGGACACTTTTCCATTGTTTAGGAAGGGAGAGAGAGGAAACATCAATGTGAGAGAGCCCAAATGGGGGATTGCACGTGCCTGGACCAGGGATTGAATTCATACCCTAGGTATGAGCCCAGACCAGGGATGGAACCCCAAACCTAGCTATGTGTCTCAACCAGGAATCAAACCTGCAACCCTTTAGTCACGGGATGACACTCCAACCCACCGGGGCACAGGCCAGGGCCAAACAGGTCTTTAAGGGTGTCTGAGAAGTTTAGCCGATCAACTTTTGTTAGGCCTTCATCGAGACACATCAAACACTGTTAACTTATTTTTCCCCAGCTCCCTATCACCTTAGCCAGAGAGAGGCGGGCAGGGAGTAGAGACACTGGAGTCTCTTGGAGTAACATCCAAGAGACATTAATACATCCTCAGTCACAAAACTATATGTGAAAAAATGCTTCACAGTCAAGAACTTACCATGCACGAATGTATTATTCTCTCCATGAATATATCTTCTTAAATATAGTTTTGAACATGTTCTTGGGTTCTGATCAGTTGGCCCCCCACAGGGCCTGCCTCGCCTCCCCTTGGGAACCCTTAGGGCCAGGGATCTGCATGCTGAATCTTTTCATTCTTGGAGGAATCCCTTGGATGACTTGGTGGAGCACAGACTTTGGAGGACAGCCTTAGGTAAGATCCTAGGCCTGTACCTACTAGCTGTGTGACTCTGGCTGTGAACATGGGGTAAAGAAGGGATAAATGCTGGGATGGCACAAGGATAATACCCCAGTAAAGAAATTGGCCTCCAGCAATGGTTCACTGCCACCTATTTTCTGCCAAGCCACCGGTGCCCTCTCACAAGACCCTGCCCTCTCACAAGATCGGCACCTTGATTTCTCTCAGGGGACCAGCACTCATCTAATGCCAGTCCTCCTAGGATCAGGAAGTGGAGGTAGGCGGTGGCTGGGCACCAGAACCTGGCCAAAGAGAACACTCCAAAGCCCTGGCACTGCTAACTCTTCTGGAAAGAGCAGGTGCCTCAAACCTGCAAAAGGAAAGTCAGCTCCCAGTTTTGGCCAAAATGAATAGGAAAAGGGGAAATCTCTTTCCAGTGGCCCAGTGACAACCAAGATCTGTCCTCCCAGAGAAAAGCACAGCTAACAGAGGAGAGAGTCCTGATAATTTAAAAAATTCAACCTTTGGATCCAGCTGTGCCCCAATCCAGAGCTTGCTTTCTCCCATTTTTTTGTTTAAGCTCAAGAGAGTTTTTACTGTTGGCAAAGGAACACATCTAAGAAGATGCTGGAAGCGGGAAGGAAGGGCTCACCTGCAAACTTGATGGCCGTGATGGAGGAGGAATGGTCGTCCAGGGTCTGCTCCAGGTTGTAGCTCTTCTCCACGTTCAGCACATGGATCAGTCCGATCCCTACGGCCGAGGCCAGCAAGGTCAACCCTGTGAGTGGAGAGAGTGGCCCTGGGTTCCCCGGAGGCTACTTGATGCATTGGCCTCCTGGAGAGCAGCACAGCCAAGCTTTCCAAGTCTTGAAGAAGGGGTCTTTGGTTCCATAATTTCCGCTAGCTTGCTCCAAACCCAGAAGGGGCGCACTCACCTCAGCTCTGTGTAATCTTTCTCCAGAGCCCCCAAACCCTGGCATTTCACATCCCATGCCAGCAGTTTCAGGAGCACTAATCTTCAGGTACACCTGGACGTCCTTCACTTGTGCCCACAGCAGACATCCTAGCAGAGCCCAGCACTGCTTCCTACCAAGTCCAATTCCTTGGCATGCCATGTGAAGTCCTGCCAACTTCTCTGCCTCCTGAAAACACTGCCCCTTCACTCTCTGAGCTCTGGCTGCAGGGGCCTTGTCCGGGCCCTGCTGATTACCTACCCACTGCCCCACTTCCTCCTACCCCTAGGACTTCCTTGCTTGCCCCCTGAGACAGTGCCTACACTGGTCACCTGGTACTTCTGAGGCCTAACATATGACCTGAGGTGGAAGGGCACTCAGGAAAGGCATACTGAATGAAGAGAAATTTAAGGAAAATTTATTGGGGCAGGGGGTGCGGAGGAAGGAAGAAGGAAAGAAGAGCATGGGAAAGATCATTAACATATGAGGACATAGCTCTCCCTCTGTTATGTGCTTACCGAGACTGTGTCATTGAAATCAGATTATGGGGAAAAGAAACAGACAAACCGAAACTGAAGGAAATTCTATAAAATGACTGGTCTACACTCTGCAGAAAGCCAAAGTCATAAAGACAAATTAAGTGTATGGAAATGTTCCAGGATAAACGTGACAAAAGAGCCAGGACAACTAAAGTGTGAACCTGGACTGGAAAAACACAGGTGCTAAAGGGACAATATTGGGACAACTGGCAAAATGTAAGGACCATAAGACAGATGACGGCATAGCATCAAAGTAAAATTCCCACATTTGATAAGCCCCGTGGTCATGTAAACAGTTGTCCCCATTCCGAGGAAATGCTGACAAAAGCATTTCAGGGTGAACAGGCATCATGCCTGCAATTTACATTCAAATAGTTCAGCAAATGAAAAGAATGTATGAGCTGTGATCGTCTTATGTGCGTGTATGTACACACACACACACAGATGGGGAGAGGAGAAGCAGATAAACTCATTACACAGGTCACAGGGTGAGATAGGTTTTAAAAGAAGAAAAATGTGGGGGATCTGGGTAAAGAGCATGTGGGTATTCACTATAATATTCTTGTAATTTTTCTGTAGGCATTATACAAGTTTCACTGTCAATCTACCTTCCCTAGCAGGGGATGAGCTCGTTCATACATTCGCTCCTTCGACACCCACCTCTTTAGCCTGTGCTCTGTTCAGGGCACTGGGCACCAGGGTAAGTCCAGTGCAGTCCTGCCTGCCAGTATCTTGCTTTCTGGGGTCCTAGTCACCTTGGTCCCAGGGTCCAGAGACAGGGGCCCTTACTAAACACAGGACTTCTAGCTGTCACTCACAGCCCTAGCAGATACCAACTACCCCTCCCTATGGCTCTGTCAGGGGGGCCATTCCCCTGCCCCTCCCCCTGTCGCCCTGCCAGGGGCTCACCAGTCTCAGGCTTGGAGTACTCCAGGCATAGCACCTCAGCATCGTGGGCCTCCATCTTGACCAGCTCATCCATGAAGTGCAGCTCATGGATCCTAGGAGACACACACCGCCCGCTATACCCTTCTCCCAGGGCCCTCCCAGCCCCGCTCCCACCCAGGCACTCTGCCACTGCCAGGTAGGTGACATCAGGAAGTAGTTTAGAGATACCGAACCACTGTTATCATCTAGAAACCTGCCATCTTAAAGGAAGCAGTGCCAAAGCTGGGAGTACCTCAGGGGCTCCATGGGCCAGGTCTAGGACAGTCCTCTAGGGAGAACAAGGGTTAGGGCAGCACTGTTTCACAAGTGAACCCTGGGGAGGGGGAGGGGAGCAGGGATCAGGGGTCAGAGGTCAGAGGGCATACTCAAGAATAGGACCTAAGGGTGGGAACATCTAATTCCAATCTGTCATTCTTAGTCTCAAATCTAGACTTTTCTCGTTCTCTCCAACGGAAAGCAAACAGCGAGACGTCATCCAGGGTTGAAATAAGAGAGAACCATCCCAGTTTCTCTGCTCTCTGCCTGTGCCTAGTTACTTAGCTCCTCGTACCTCAATTAGCCCACATGAAAATGGAGCTGATAGCAGCACTTACATCGGAGGGTCAGTGAGGCGACTAAAGTGGTTGAGATACACATAGTATCAGGCCAGTGCCCAGCCTGGGGAAAGAGTGCTATGCCCATGTAGCCCTTGTTGCTGCTTTCACCATTCATGGCAGGGTGCTATCAGTGGGAGCAGCCCGTTGACACATTCGGTTTGCCTTGTGCAGTGATTGATATCAAAACAGTTGTCAGCATTTTAAAAACCACAGAATTTTCACGGGGAAAAAAAAACCCCTGCACTTTCTGCTCTTCTTGGACAATGAGGACACATGACAACTTTGAGGGCATGCTCTCCAGTTCCCCCTAGCCCTTTCCATCCCTCAACAGCCCCAGCGCCAGGTGGTCACAGCTGTCATTCATCCACTTAAACCCGGTCCCTGTGACAGGGCTCATATGCTGCCAGCATCTATTGTAACATCTTGAAAGACCTCTGCTCTCAAATGTCCCATCCTCCTGGCTCCTCACCCAGGCCTACCAGGACCCCACAAGCTCCAGCTGGCATCTTCTCTGATGGTTTGGCAGGGGCACCACACAGCTGGTAAAGTGTTACCCTGTCCTAGAGGCATGCAAATTTGCCTGCCTACTCTGTAGGCAAAGTTCGCATGCCTCAGCTGTTGAGGTCCCCAGTACCCACCCACCCTCACCTTAGCCCTTTTGGAAGACTCTCTGCTTAAGTTCCCAGGGGTGGCTGGTTACAGGATTGCTACTCACAGCCCCTCATTCCCAATGAGTAGCTGCAGGTACAAAGGCCAGGGTTCCTCCCCACCAGCCTGAGTATCCACGAGCCCAAGCTGGGAGGTGGACACTAGACGCCCACTGGAGCCCACTTGCCTCAGATTTCCACTTCGGTCACCTGAAGCCAAGTGTTGGCCATCAGGACTGACTTGCATGACTCGTACTCCGGCTTTCATGTCCATAGGTGCCCCATTCTCACTCCCCCGGTCTGGGAAGTGTGACATATCCTGCAGATGCTGAATGTCATTCTCTACATACACTACCTTCAGTAGGGTCTGCAGGAAGGAAAGAGCTGAAGTCAGTACAGTGAGAAGGTCTGAAACACCTCTATAATTTTGTATCCCAAGAGCTAGTCTCCCATTCTTTGTTAGTAACAGAACTCCAATTCTGTCCTGGGAGGTTCACCACTAAGGATAATAACTATGTTTCCCAGCCTCCCTTGCAGCTAGATGAGGATCTGTGAATAAAGTCTGGTCAGTGACATGTAAGGCAAGTGGGAACCCTTCTGCTTCCTTCCTGCGGTCTGAGACTCACTGATGTGATAACGGGAACTCTGACAGCCATTTTGGATGGTGGACATAGGGGCCATCCTTCAAAACGGCAGAGTGGAGAGTTAGAAGGCTCTTGGAGCCTTCCTGCACCTGCCCCAGCAGTCTGAACTGGTTACATCTAGATGATTTTTATGAGTCAGAAAGCCAAACTTTTACCTCTTGTTTTGGGGTTTTCTTTTCCATGCAGCCAAATAGAACACGTATATCACAGGTACAGAAGAAAAGATGACAGTATTGGTGGTGGGGCCGGGCGGGGGTGGAGGCAGGCAGTGCAAAGGGAATAGCAAAGGAGTTCCTGTTATGTACTCCCTGCATTAAGGGTCTTTTTTGTTCCAGCCCCACTGACTTCTCAGGTTCTCCAACTCACTAAGCTCTTTCCCACCTCATGGCCTTTGCACAAGCTGTGCCTTTGGCATTGGGCACTCTCCCCTCTCCTCTTTCCTCCTCCCAATGCTCCACATCTCTCAGCTTAGTTGTCTCTTCCTCCAGGAAGCTGCCCCTGATGCCACAAATAAGATCAGATGACTCTGTGATACAGGGTCCCACAGAAGTAAAGCCTGCTTGAGTGTGGTTGGTAGGGTAATAATATGGGTGTGATAATTTTTAGTTTTAATTTGAACACTTCACCTACTCAAACACATGGGGTGTTTGCGTGTGATGTTGTTATATTACAGAATTACATGCCCATGATTTTGTAATAAAAAAGGGGTGTTATTTGTGCTGGGCCCTGTATATCCTACTAGCAATATGCAATTTTCCTTCATGCCGCTTACCACGTTTGTGATTATATCACAACTCGTGCGGTTGTTAGTTCCCTCTCTGCCTCCTGCACTAGCCTGTGGGTGCCACAAGTACAGGAGAAGGGCCTGTCTTAGTCACTGATCGGTGCCCAGCATGTACCCACCTAGTACAGACCTTGATAAGTGTCTGCAGAATCATAAGTGCATGATTCAGGTTTCAGCTCCTCAGAGAAGCTCCTTTACTGACCTAGCCATACCAACCACTTCTTCAGCATAGTGTCTCCCCAGCCTCACATTATGGCTGTCTTTGGGGTCCTGTCAGTACCCCCACCCATAGCATCTAGCCACACAGGGGAAGCCTCTGCATGATTTGGTTGATGAACCAAAGAGCTCTGCCAAGGAGCTACAGCTCAAGACTTGGGAGGAACTTCTCTTCTGTTGAGTATGTCACGTTGCCTAGAGTGGCTGTGTAGACACACCTGGACAGCAGCTGCTGATTAGTAGAGAGACCTGCACTACGTAGAAACAGAGGGAGACAGAGAGAAACAAGAGAGAGGGTAACAGAAAGTGACTTGCACTGGTTCCTGGTTCCTGTCCCTAGTCAAGCCTGAGAGCAAGATTCTAACAGACTCCCTCCTGCCTCAGTGTTCTAGCTGTAAGTAGGTCTTTGTTGTTCCTAAAAGAGGGTTCACAGTGAAGGCACTCACATTACTGAAGATGTTTCTCTGCCAGGGAGAGTCAGGGTTGCTATCCATGTTCCAGAAGCGAATGGTGTTATCTGAAGAACAAGTCAGAAAAGATCCTGATGGTAGACAAGCTCTCTGATCTTCAAGCTCAGGATACACCTACATTTCCCAGAGATCAAGGCAAAGGGCAATTCATTACAACCACTTCAATGACAGCACTATGACACACTGTCACATTATGGTGGGAAAAATGTAAATGCAGGTGAAGAAGCATAGTTTAATGCTTCTATATTAAAAATAAACAAAAAGGGACAAAGATTGCTACCAAATATCATCCATGACCTATCGTCAACGCAGGCGTAAAACATCCGCACAAATAAATTTCCAAAGAAAATGGAAGCACACGAAACACAAAAAGAAACAAGGTACCGTGAACAGGAAGCAGCACAAACAATAGAGGCTAGCTTCAAATACTGGAATTACCAGGCAGAGTATAAAATAACCATGCTTATGTGTTTAAGAAATACAAAAACACTGACAACATTCAAAGCATCAGCAGCCAGCCCTGCCTAGTTTGGATGGAGCACCGGGCTGTGAAGCAAAGGGCCACCGGTTCTATTCCCAGTCAGGGTACATGCCTGGGTTGCAGGCCATGTCCTCAGATGGGGCGTACAAGAGGCAAACACACATTGATGTTTCTCTCCCTCTCTTTCTCTCTCCTTTCCCTTCTCTCTAAAAATAAATAAATAAAATCTTTTAAAAAAAAGTGTCAGTAGCCAACCAGAAAACTATCAAGAATAACCAAGCAGGGCTGAAAAAGAACAAAATAGAACTATTTATAGAAGTGAAAAATAGGCAAGACAAACAATGAAACATATAAACATATGGGACTACAGCAAACTAAAAAGTTTTGCACAGCAAAGGAAACCATCCACAAATAAAAGACAACCCACCAAATGGGAGAAAGTATGTGCCAATGATACATGTGATAAAGGGTTAATATCCAAATTTATAAAGAACTTACACAAACTCAACACAAAAAACACACAATTCAATTAAAATGGATATAATAAAGGGTTCTGGCCAAGAAGGAGGCATAGGTAGAATACACTTTGCCTCTTCACAAAGCAAAAGAAGGACAACACAGGTTTGAAAACACAAAATATAACTAGAACTGCCAGAAATCAACCTGTATGGAAGTTTGATAACCAAGGAGTAAAGAAAGAAACATCACCCCAGACTGGTAGGAGGGGGCAGAGATGGACGGCAGGGTGGAGAGGACTTGCACCCCAAGGTGGCGGCTAAAGGACTGGGTCAGTCCTACATTAAACCTCGAGGAACAACTAGGGAGCGATGCAGACCGAAACAACCCAGGGTTCCAGTGTGGAGAAATATAAAGCCTCCAACCTCTGATTTGAAAACCTGGTGGGGGTGAGGTGGCAGCGGGAGAAATCCCAGCCTCAGGGGACTTTTTCACTGGAGAGACAAACAGGGTCTAGAATGTACACAACCCTCCCCCCGCCCCACCTTGGAATCAGCACCAGAAGGGACCCATTTGCTTGTGGGTAGCGGGGGAAGTGACTGAAAACCAGCAGAGAGTGGAGCAAGCACCACTGTTCCCTCTCAGACCCTTCCCCCCACATATAGCACCACAAGGCTGCGATGTGGGTTACCCCTCCCTGGCCAATACCAACGCACCACCCCTTACTATGATAACAGGCATGCCAAGACAAAAAAAATTAAAAATAAAAAAGAGAACGGCCCAAATGTAAAAACAGTTTGAAGCTCCAGAGAAAATACAATTAAGTGACAAAGAGATAGCCAACCTATCAGATGCAGAGTTCGAAACACTGGTAATCAGGATGCTCACAGAATTGGTTGAATATGGTCACAAATTAGATGAAAAAGTGAAGGCTATGCAAGTGAAATAAAAGAAAATGTACAGGGAACCAACAGTGACGGGAAGGAAACGGGACTCAAATCAACGGTGTGGACCAGAAAGAAGAAAGAAACATTCAACCAGAACAAAATGAAAGAAACAAGAATTTTAAAAAAATGAGGAAAGGTTTAGGAACCTCCAGGACATCTTTAAACGTTCCAACATCTGAGTCATAGGGGTATCAGAAAGAGAAGAGGAAGAGGAAGAAACTGAAAACATATTTGAACAAATAATGTAGAAGAACTTTCCCAATCTGGCAAAGGAATTAGATCTCCAGGATGTCCAGGAAGCTCAGAGAGTCCCAAAGAAGTTGGACCCAAGGAGGAACACACCATGGAACATCAAAATTACATTACTCAAGCCTGAAGATAAAGAGACGATCTTAAAAGCAGCAAGAGAAAAGGAGACAATTACCTATAAAGGAGTGCCAATAAGACTGTCAGCTAATTTCTCAAAAGAGACCTTGCAGGCAAGAAGGGGCTGGAAGGAAGTATTCCAAGTCATGAAAGGCAAGGACCCACATCCAAGATTGCTCTATCCAGCAAAGTTATCATTTAGAATGGAAGGGCAGATCAAGTGCTTCTCAGATAAGGTCAAGTTAGAGGAGTTCATCATCACCAAGTCCTTATTATACAAAATGTTAAAGGGACTTATCTAAGAAAAAGATGATAAAAAACATGTATAGTAAAATGACAGCAAACTCACAATCATTAACAACCACACCTGAAACAAACAAACAAACAAACAAACAAAAAACAAAAGCAAACTAAGCAAACAACTAGAACAGGAACAGAACCACAGAAATGGAGATCACATGGAGGGTTAGCAACAGGGGAGTGGGAGGAGGAGAAGGGAAAGGTACGGAGAATAAGTAGCATAGACGGTAGGTAGAAAATAGACAGGGGGAGGACAAGAATAGTATGGGAAATGTAGAAGCTAAAGAACTTATGACGCATGGACATGAACTAAAGCGGGGGAATGTGGGTGGGAGAGGGTGTGCAGGGTGGAGGGGAATGAAGGGGGGGAAACGGGACAACTGTAACAGCATAATCAATAAGATATATTTAAAAAGAAGATGGAAGGACTTTTGTCAGTTTCCCTCCTAGTTGTGTCCTCAGCACCTAGAACAGGACCTGGCACTTAGCTGCAGTCCATTTTGAAGGAATGGCCTAACCAATGGGTTCCCCAAACTCTGCAGAAGCTTTCTTCAAATGGGGGCTGAGCAAGGGCTGGGGAGGCAGAGAGGGGCTCACCTCCACGTTCCACACGTAGGAGCTGTGGAAGAGCTCCGACCACATCTTGCCTACTTTGTTGATGTCTTTGACATCCCAGATATAGATGCTGTGGTCCTTATACACGCAGGACAGCCACTGGTGGGTGGGGTCAAAGGTCAGTGCCACTGTATCTGGGTAGACTGCTTCTGCCTTCCTGCAGAAGAGGAAGCTAACAAGACAACAACAGGTCATCAGTCACCATCAGTGTCACTGTGGGTAGTAACAGACACTTGAGTTACCTCAAGTCAATGCCATGGTGGTCCATCTGTGTTGGGAACCGCCCTGCCTGGTTTCAGAAGCTGTAGCCCGCCCCCCCCCCCATGGCTAAGGCTGAGTAAAAAGACCTTAGGACAAGAAGCCATTAAGGAGACAAAACTTATCCCCCTGGCAGGAACACCGCCTCTGCCCACTTTATTTCCTCCTGCCTGGCCTCTGGTGCCTGACCAGTGAGCCAATGATGGGTAAGATTCCTCAAGGGAGGGATGACCTAAGAAAGGCATGGTCACGAGAGGGCCCTCAGGGAAGGACTTGAGGGCTATGGAGAAGGGGGGGTGATGGACCCTCGCCCCTCAGCTTTGACATAGCCTGAGTCCCCATTCTGTCTGCAAGAAGTCTCCTAATCTCTTGGCTGCCTTACTTCCCCTGCTTGACCTAAGCCTAAAACAATGCTGGAGGTAGGTGTGGCCCTGTGCTGGAAAGGGCGGTTTCCCCAGGGTGATCAGGCCTAAGAAAGAATGCATAAAATCCTGTGAAACCTGCTTTGCTAAGAATGCCCTCGGTTTAAATGATAAGGGTCCAAGCTTGAAGTGAGTTTGTTCCCCAAAGTTTGATGGCCCTGTATCTGACCCTGACTCAGAATAAGCTCTCCGAGTTCTTTGAATGTTATCTGTTGGTTAATCATTTCTGCCTGAAAATGATTGATGAGCTTTATGTATATACCCTGTATTCGTGTGCAAATTGAACCCAATAAATGCCTGTCAAGGCAAGGGTCAAGGCGATCTCCTTTTGAGAGAGTAGCTGTGCCGTCCCTTTTTCTGCATAGGCCTGGATAGTCCGTGTGAATTTCTCTTGTCTCATCCACGATGCCGTAGACACTGCGGGCCAGTGTCTGCATCATATCTGTCCCGCTCCAACTCCACTTTTCCTTCTTCCGTCTTCTTTTGCTTTGTTTCTAATGCAGAGGTTGTAAAGTGACAGCTTCCACTTGGCCCCCAAGAGCATTTGAATTTTCAACTCCTGTTGTATTTTTCTCCCCCCATTTCATCCAACCCAAGCTCTGTCCTCTCTCTCTGAGCATGGAAGGACAATGGGCACATATCTCACTCAGGCTTTCTCTCTCATAGGCTCTACCACACGTCACCAAAAATCTCTGTGCAAGGGAGCAGGGGAGTTGTCCCCTGGCCTGGCCCTCCCTACAAAGGCTACAGTTTACTGAGCACCTACTGTGCGCCAGGCGGAGAACTTTCTGCACTGAATCATCCCCACAACTTCCATGAGAGGTAGGTTCTCTGTTTTACAGAGGAAGAGGTTGAAGCACAGGCTGATACAGTGACTTGCCTGAGGCCCCATAGCGAAGCAGAAGGTGGCAGAGATGGGCAGCCTGGCTACTACAACAAACCACTGTCTGTGGGTTGCTGACCTACCCTCCCTTTCCTTTGAGACACCCAACAGCCCCCCCCCCCCCCCCCCGGCTATTAGAAAAGGCACTCAGCAGGTAGTGTCCTGCAATCTACAAAGAGGCCACCCCAGGCACCCAGCACCCCCTGGTTAGGTAGCTCCCCACACCCCCCAAAAATGACTCACAAGACGGGGAAAATATGTCACAGCGCAGCCCTTCCACCCACTCTCAACATGGCAGCCAGAGGGATCTAATGCTCAAAGCCCAATCACATAATGCCAACGCCTAAAACACCCAGTAGCTGCCCATGGCCCCCAGAATAGACTACAGGCTCCTCCCACCAGCCTCCATCAACTCTCCCCCGCCCCAACTCCACCCCCTCCCCTGGCACACTGGGCTCTAGCCACACAGCCCATAGGTTTTCCGGCAACACAACAGGACCAGTGTGCTGTCCCCTTAAGGCCTTTCTACTTGGCTGTCAGGACCCAGTTCTCCACACAGCTGGCTCTTTCTCACTAGAGGCTTCCCCTGGCCACCCAACAATACAGCCCAAACCCCCAGCCACTCTCCTTCCTGAGTTTGTTTTATTTTGCAGAGCATTTATGACTATCCGAAATTATCTTATCTGTGTACTTGTTTATCATCAAGCTCCCTCACTGACTGAAGACTTTACGGTGTCAGAAATGTTGCTGCCTCATTATACCTGTATCCTGCTCCTTGCCTAGGGCTGGCCAGTGTGTAGATGGATCTAGAAGTGTGGATGCATAGCAGCAGACAGATTTCTGGGTGGGCCCCTCTCCCCTCCCTTGCCGGGTGGTGGTAGTACCTGGGCTCCAGGCCCTGGGCCACATCCACTCCTAGGTAGTGCGGCTTGGGCAGGTTGGCAAGGTAGTGTAGGTTTGTGGGCCTGGAAGATGCGCACTATCCCATTGGTGCAGCCACAGAAGATGAGCTCCTGCTGACACAGAGGCAGGATGAGAGGGAGACCTGTGGGGGCAAAAGGGACCCAAATGTTGACCTTTGTGCTTCGTGTGGCCCAGTCAGGGACACGGGGACTGACAGAACAGCAGCCTTGTAGTTTCTTGGGTCTAAGAAGCCCATCTAGTACATTTTAAGGTTTTTGAAATCAGAAACCTTGTAGCGTAAGGTCACTATTGAAGGAAATGTGCCGGCAGGTAGACAGAGGCACAGATTAGGACAGAGTCGTCATTGCTACCTACAGAGGAATTCAGCTGTGGGTGGAAAATATCTATTCAGTAGACCATGACTTCAGATAGGTCACTTGTAGTAACAGGATTAAATTTGGGCTGAAATGTTGTTCCCTATTGCTTAAAACACAACTTCATTGAGATTATACTTCAAAGCAGCATAGAATAAAGTTTCTGTATATAGGAAGGACTGTCTATACTGGCCATGACATGTAGCTAGACGGAAGAAGTGCCAGAACTGTGGGCAGTGAATTAGAGGAGTTTTTCCAAATCTATAGGCTTAATTCATGAGTCATTCATGACAACTGCTCAGGTGCTACGTGTCTATCCTGTCAAAAGCTTCTGACATGCTTAAAAGCTGCAGGAGTTCCAGGAAGAGGATTCCAACAAGAAAAAAAAGAACTAGGAAGGACAGAAAAGACTCAGAATTCGTCCATATGCCTGACACCATGCCATTAACCCTAAAGATGAGCTGTGTGTTGGTCACAAGAGCAGCACGAGAAAAAAAGGAGGGAAAACAGACGTGACAGCCAAATGGGCATCCAAATCTGAGAATAGGAAGACAGCTTGGACTTGAATGCTCAGATCCTGAAGGGAAGTGGTTCTGCAATTTACTGATCCTTTAGTTTAAATATTGTTTTTGGCCCGGGCTGGTATGGCTCAGTGGCTTGAGTGTCCAGCCTACGAACCCAAGGGTTGCTGGTTTGATACCCAGTCTAGGGCACATGCCTGGGTTGTGGGCCAGGTCCCCGGTGGGGGTGTCTGAGAGGCAAGCACACATTGATGTTTCCCTCCCTCTCTATCTCCCACCCTTCCCCTCTGTCTAAAAATAAATAATAAAATGTTTTTGGTCTAGTCTTTTTTGACTGAAAATGATTAATTCAATGATACCTACATTGTTAAAAAGCACAGTTGTGCCCTGGCTGGCGTAGCTCAGTGGATTGAGCGCGGGCTGGGAACCAAAGTGTCCCAGGTTCAATTCCCAGCCAGGGTACATTCCTGGGTTGCAGGCCATAACCCCCAGCAACCGCACATTGATGTGTCTGTCTGTCTGTCTGTCTCTCTCTCTCTCCCTCCGTTCCCTCCTAAAATAAATAAATAAAATCTTAAAAAAAAAAAAAATAATAAGCACAGTTGTCCTATTAGTCAAGAGTGTTCAGTGAAGAAATGTGAACTGAATCAAATAGTGAGGAAAGCAATCGTAACTTTTACCCGACAACCCCATCACAGGGTACCAAGCACTGTGTGAAATGCCTTACCTATATTATCTCATGTGACTCCCTTATGGACTCTGTGAGGTAGGCAGCAGTGTTTCCATTTTTACAGAGGAGGACACTGGGCTCAGAGAGGGAAAGTCATTCACCAGAGTCGCACAAGCAGAAATTGAAGTCAAACGCAGGGTTGGTGTGATCAACTACCAGGCAGAAAGACGCTTGAGGCATCCCAGGGGACCATGTCACAGAAAGAGTGGTTCCCCCATTGATAGCAGAAGATTGGGTACCTTCAGATTGATCCACTTCTCCAGCACCCTCTTTTCATTGAACTGGCAGAGAAGACCCGAGTAGGACACACAGAAGGTATTGCCTGCCATTTGACCTCGGCCACAAGCCACACCACAGAAGACATTGTTGTGCAGCTCACCCAGGATACCTGAGCGCCCTAGGAGGGGCACCGTCCCGTCACCTGGAGGCATAGCAGGGCACAATGAGACAATGTCCACATAGCCTAGACCCCAGCAATGTCATGATGGGTCTCTCATGGCCAGAGCAACAACACAATTAAACAGGAGGAACCTAAGAAACTCCTCCAAGTGGAGGAGGAGGGAAGAAACTATGGAAAACACTTCCAGGCAGAGTGGTTAGAAGGCAGCAGTCCAGGAATGAGGTCTGGCCCCAGGGACAAGGGAGGGGAATGAGATGGGGAGATTTTCTAGCAGGCCCTGCCAGTCAGCACCTAGAGAGCAGGCCAGGAGCAGAAGCCAGACCCTTTAGAGGCCAGACAGTGTCTGAGACCACTGCCCCCATATCTCAGGTAGAGAAACAGGAATCCACACTGTCCCTGACAGTTACTCCCCGGGCCTCTGTGACGGTGGCAGGGAAAAAACCTTACCTTTGCTTCAGTGGACACTTCTAAGAACCAGAACCTCACATGCCGGTTGCCAACTGTGACAAAATAGCTGCTGTCCTCTGAAAAAGAGATGGCGATCACCCTGCACGATACCTGTTGGAAGCCACCACAACATCTTTCTGGAAGAATCATTACAGAAAAGTTCATGCCAACACCCACCCCACTGGACCACTGCTCTCAGTCTTTGCCCTTAGCCCTGCCCAGTCTCTCTGACTCTAAGTCTGTTTCCTTGGTCCCTCCAGTAAGCCACTTTATGGGAGAACCTACATGTGGCACTCTTATTCCCACTACAAAGGAGACTGAGGCTTGGAAATGTTCCCATGTAAGAGTAAGTTCCAGAGCTCTCCCTAGAGTTTAAGCTCTACAGCCTGCACATGGTATTGAGGACAGCCATAGCTGGGAGGTAAGGATAACACACTCATGGCTGCCATCGATAGGGCCCTCACTCTGGGCTCTGCTGAGCCCTTCACAGCAAAGCTCATAGAATCCCTCAATAGCTCTATAAAGGAGGTGCTTCTCCTCCCACCCTGCCATGCTCAGAGTGGGGGATATCACATGTTCAAGGTCACATAGCAAGTTATGAACAGAACTAGGACTTGGTACCCACTTCTGCTGATTCCAAGTCCTCCTCCAGCTATTCCAGTGTACAGTGTTCCATACCAAGTCACTGAAGTCTCACAATTCAGCCAGGCGGGATACTACAATATCTATTTCACAGATCAGGAAATAGACCCATAGCTGGTCAATAGAAAAATAATTGTCCATTCCACTAGTTGAGAACTTGTCATATTCCCTTCAATAAGTGCCTAAAAGCGATCAGGTGCTCAAAAAATATTTGCTGGATGAATGAGCACTTTACCAAGTTATCTCCTTTAGTTTTTTCCAATGCCTGGGACTCAGGATCCTCTGGCAGCCAGCTTCCAGCCCACACACCCACCAGTCAGCTCACCTTCCAGTCCCAGACGTTGAGTACCATGTCATGCTGGTAGCCCATGGACACAATGTGCTTCATATTGGGGGAGAAGGCCACACAGGCCACGCCGTACTTGTGGCCCAACATCTCTGCCACCTGACTCTTCTCCTCCACATCCCCAGATTCGCAACAGTAGGACCTCTGCCCGTTCTAGGGAAGGTGGGGCTGTTACTGCTGCTGGGTTCTATACCAGGCAGGCTAGGGGGGCTGGCAGGGCTGAAGTTGGCATTGCCCCAGGATGTACCCAAAGCCACCTCCCCCATCTGCAACAAGGCTTTTCTGGCCCAGGAAGGAGCTATTTCAGGGACTTCCCAGGCCTGGTAAGGACAGAAGGAATGACCCCAAGACCCCTCCCCACCTACTCAATTATGATCACAACTCACCTCTCCGTCACTATGTACTTCCCATCAGGGGAGAAGGCCAGAGAACTCAGAGATTTCCTGAGGGCAAGGAAATGGGTTGATCACTGATTCTACTAAAGATTGGCTGCCAGACCCTAGCCTAGCTGTGCTCACAGAATTCTGCCCAGTCTTCACTCCCAAGCCTGGAAGAGGCAAGGAGAAGTGAGCATGAGCAGCTCCTATAGAGCCAGTGTTGCCTGTGTGCTCAGCAATCCTGCATCCCCTGCTGCTAGGAGAAGGGGGCAACAACACAGGGAAATGGGGTTCTGTAAAAGTAAAGGACCCTTCCACCCTAAAACTCCAAACCCACATGGGGCGGACACTCTGAATGGGGACCCTGCTTCCTTTCCCTCTACAGCAGTGGGCTTCCTAAGACCCACCAGCCCTGCAGCCCTGAGAAATTCAGATGTAGGAAATGGAACAGATCTGGTCTAAGTATGGAGGTAGTGCTGAAGGGAGGACCCTGGCAGACATCACACTGAGACAGCCGCAGCACGTGCTGCACTGCTAATCGCTCAAGATATTCTTGGAAAAAAAAAAGATATTTTTTTAAATTTTAATCATTGTTCAAGTACAGTTTTCTCCCCCCTACAAAAGATATTCTTGAAAGCCCATTATTAACAAGCAACTTCTTTTTCTGATATTTCCAGGTAGCCTGAACAACTGAATGACCAGACTAATTTACAAGTTTTTTGGCAGTAGGTTTCACTATTCCCAGACTGTACTGTTTTTTTTCTCTCTCTTTTAAGGCTGTTTTTAATCTGTTCCTCAACGATCTAGTAATCATCTCCCTCACATGAGTTAACTGGTGTGCACATAACTAAGTAAATGCCTTTGAGTAAGTCTTTCACAATCTCCTACAACATTTATTGTCATCAACTCAAACCTCTGGTGGCTTTCCATTGTCCCTAAACCAGCAGACAAGGCAAACTGCCTACCAAATGGACACTCACCCCTTCTTCCTCACTGACAGAACACTAATTTTAACTGGGATGGCAACGTCCCCAGCTAGAGTACATTTCCTCACCTCTCTTGTAGCTACACAGGTACGGCTACATGACTTAGTCTGGCCAATGAGAAGTGCTGTGTGCAGTTTCCAGATGAGCTTCTTAAAGATAATTCTGCCCTGCTTCCTACATGTTCCCCTTCTGAAAAAAGGACATGACAGCTAGAACTCCATCTTCAGTCAAGTGGCAACTTCAAGAACAGAAGCCTCACAATAAGCATGGTAGAACGCAAGACAGAAGTGAGGTCCCTAAGGCTCACAAAGACACAAGCCCCCTGGGTGCCCACCTCCAAACTTATGTGCAGGAAGAACATACCCTTGTGCTTCAACCATGTTTGTTGTGGGTTTCTATTGTCTGTAGGTACTCCTAACCTGACTGTCATGTGCCTTGACTTTGTGCCCAACCCTCCACCAAATGTTATATAGGCATCAGTACACTGATTCTTCACATATATTCAATGAAGTCAGAATTCTCATAGCCAGTTTTGTGATGAGGAGACTTCAACACAGGGAAGTTCCCTCCCCAAGGTTACGTTACCAGACAGGGCAGAGCCCTGGACTCTAGGCCAGAGATCTCAGTCCTGGCTGAATGTCAGAATTCCCTGGGAGATTTTTAAAAATTTCAAAGCCATGCTACTAGTGAGTAAAAGTTTGGTGAAGAACAGGGTAATATCTGTAAAGTTTCAGAGTAGCTCCTGCTAAGATACTCACTAATCTCAAAAGGGAAAAGAGGCTTCACAGTGAACCCTGAGAGGACACCACCTTTACCAAGAGTTCAAAGTGAACACCACCAGTCATGAGAGATCATGAACTTCCTGATAGAATGTACTGAGCAGAACACAGACTCCTTCTGAGTGTTCCTGCCAAAGGTGCAGACCCTGAATCTATATATAAGAAAATGTCAGGCAAACCCAAGTGTTTAGCACATTCTACAATACTTGGCCTATAATCCTCAAAAGTGTCAAGGTCACAAAAGTTAAGAAAAGATGGAGAAATTGCTTCAGATTGAGGGCGAATGAAGAGACAATGATATTCAATGCATGATTCTGGACAGAATCCTTTTGCTATAAAGAATATTTTTGGGATGAACAGTAAAATCTGAATGAGAAGCAGACGGTAGTGATGTTCCAATTTTAATTTACTGATATTGTTGAATGTATTGTGGTAGAAGGACCATGTCACTTTTTTTTTTCTGGAAATACAAGCCAAAGTATTTAGAGATACAAAGATGTCATGTCTACAACTTACTCTTAAATGATTCAGAAGAAAATTATTATGTATATGGACAGGATGATAAAGCAAATGTGGCAAAATGTTAATATTTGGGAAGTTTTGGGTGAAAGGAAGTTTAGACTTATTTTTAAGTCTAAAATCATTTCAATATAAAAAGTTTTAAGGTTGCCAATATCCAGGCCCCACCACAGACCAATGATTAAGCTGTCTCTGGGAGTGAGGACCAGTCTGGTGACTCTGAAATGCAGCCAGGGTGAAAACCTCTACTCTGGCCACACCACCTGCTAAGCCAGACCTATCAATGGTTGAGAGTGGACCATTTCCATGCCATCTGCCAGATGACACAGTGATCAATCAGCTACAAAGCAGACCCCTGGGCACCAGGCTGGGCCTACCCAGAGCCAAAGGCCTTCCCCAATAAACTGGAAGCTAGGGGGATCTTTCTAAATCACATTCATTCATGAAACAGTAAGTGCCAGCAAAATGCTAGATACTGCTCTAGGTCAAAGGGACATAGAAATTCACTAAGAGAAAGTCCCTGCCCTCAGAGAGCTCACTCTTTAGAAGGCAGACAGACAGTGAGTATCATTAGTGAGAAAATTAGATAGCATATGAGAAAGGAGTACATTTTGTGGTAAAAAGAAAAAGAGGAAAGGGAGATTGAGGGTGCTGGAAGTCTAGGGTATGGAAAGCATATCCCTAGTCTATAAATACCCTGCAGTACTTCTCTTTGCAATCAGTATCCATCCCTGCTCCCCAAGGCCCATGTGATATGGCTTCTGCCTGTTCCACCCTCATCTTCCCCTCACCCACTTCTCCATTCCAGGCACATGGATCCTTGGCTGCTTCTCAAGCAAGCCAAGAATCTTAACCAATGCCAGGCCTTTGCCCTTGCTGTTCCCTCTGCCTGAAACATTCTCCCCTCAGCTTCACATATAGGTTACCCCCTCACTTCCTACAGGTGTCAGCCTCAGAGAAGTATTTCCAGAGCCCTCTGATATGGCTTCTCCCCTACTCTGTGCCTATAAATTTGCCCTAACACATCCCTCATCATTTCCCCATAGCAGTGGTCACAATGAGCTTGCTAACCAATTGGCTTAGTCTGTCTCCCCTGATGAACTGTCAGCTCTACAGAGAGCAGAGATACTCATCTCTTTTGTTCACTGATGGGTCCCCTGCACCTGGGACAGTACCTAATACAGAGGAGAAACTTGTTGAATGTTGCTGAACTGATGGGTGAGTGAATGAGCGAGTCATCCAACCATGAGTATTTCCATGGTCCCACCCCTACCCATGCTCAGGCCCCAGCTTACCTGGAAGCATTAAAAATGTGCTGCTGCTTGTTCTCCTGGGGTCCAAAATCACCACCACACAGCTGGGGAGAAAGAAGAAAATGTGCCCAAATTGAGGGGAGTATTAAGGTCCAGGGATATTCTGTTCCCAACAGAAGAGAGCCCATGGATAAACAAGGCTCCCTCTGAGCAGAAGAATCTCTCTGTTTACCTCCTTTTCTAGGTGTCTATGCTAAGAATTCTAGGGCACTTCACATTATTATTAAAATATGTTCTAGCCCTGGCTGGCGTAGCTCAGTGGATTGAGCACGGGCTGGGAACCAGTGTCCCAGGTTCGATTCCCAACCAGGGTACATTCCTGGGTTGCAGGCCATAACCCCCAGCAACCGCACATTGATGTTTCTCTCTTTCTCTCTCTCTCTCTCTCTCTCTCTCTCTCTCTCTCTCTCTCCCTCCCTCCCTTCTCTCCCTAAAAATAAATAAATAAAATCTTAAAACAAAAAACATGTTCTTAAATAGAAACAAACACTTCCTCTGGGGTAAACTATCCTACCAGGCCTTGATCTCTTATGTGCATGATCTCTTTAAATCCTTACAACTGCCAGGTAAGGTCAGGAATCTTAGTCCCATTTTTATGTGCATGATCTCTTGAAATCCTTACAACTGCCAGGTAAGGTCAGGAATCTTAGTCCCATTTTTAAAGAGGAGGAAACTGAAGCTAGAGAGGGGAAGTCCTTTGCCCATGGCTACCCAGTATGTCTGGGACAGAGTGGGGATGTGAATCTATATCTGTCAGATTCAAGAGCCTGCCGTTGTCCTCTATCTTGAACTGTTTACTTCCCTGAAACTCAATAACAGATACTGTTCATCAGAAATGACCATGGGTCTGCCCTGCCCTGCAAGGGTTAGGGCGTTTCCCTTTGGAACCTAGAACTGTATCAGGCTAGGTCAGTATTTCTGGAGTAAACAGCGGCAGAATGTCCCTTCAGTACACTATTTCTGTTTTATAGACACAGAAGAAGAGGCTCAGAGAGGGGCACATGGTAGAGGTGGGACACGAATCCAAGCTGTCTTTCCCATAATCGCTGCCACCTCCCACCTGCAGTCACAATATGGCTTTCATAGTACCATGGAATTCTCTCCACAGCCCACGAAGATAGGCAGCATTCTACACTCTATTATCTGCATTCTACAGATGGAAAAGCTGAGGCCCAGCCACTCACTCACCCTGCTAGGTAGGCCACATGGCCTGTGCTGGGATCACAGGTTAGGCCATTGCTGTTCTGGGCTGTGATGCCAAGCACCTTCTCCAATGACACCTGCAGGGAAAAGGCTCAAGTCAAAAGCACCTGCCCTAGCAGGCCCCATGTGGCATATAACAGGAACTCATTTTGTTCCTGTTATATTGAACACAGTCACCAAACTTCTATAGTCATCTACCACCAGCTAGCCCTTGTTTTCCTCAACAGTCTTACGACAAATACACAGTGCCTGGTGAAAGACATAGAATGGTGAGGAAAACAGACAAAAATCCATTCCCTTCTGGAGCTCACATTCTGGTGGTCATGGGATGGAGAACATTCCAAGAAAAAAATAAACAGAAAAAAATTGCAAAATAGATACAAGGTGATGATAAGAGCAATAAAGAACAAAGCAGCCCTGGTGGATGGCTCAGACGGTTGGAGCATCATCCTATACACCAAAAGCTTGCAGGTTGGATCTCCAGGCAGGACACATATGGTAAGCAACCAATCAATGTTTTGATCTCACATCAATGTCTCTCTCTCTCTCCTTTCCTCTCTCTCTAAAATCAATCAATAAACATACCCTTGGTTGAGAGGAAGGAAGGAAGGAAGGAAGGGAGGGAGGGAGGGAGGAAGGGCACGCAGGGAAGGAAATTAGAAGCACAGGGGAAGGTGGAGAAGGCCTCACTGAGAAGGTGACCTTTGAATAAATTTCTAAGTATTTTGTGTGGATGAAAGAATTGAAACTCCACATCAACCTAAAGAAAAAGGTACTATTATCAGCCTCCTTTTACAGATGAGGACATTGAGGTCCAAGGTCCCACACCAGCAGAGTGGCAAGGTGGGGATACAAACCCAGTTAGTCTGGCTCCAAAGCCAGCACTTTGGGCCCTGCAGGGGAAGAGACACAGCAGTGAGCAAAAGTGGACACTCTCCATTCCCTCATCAAATTTATAGTCTAGTGGTTTCAACAAGTAAAGAAAGAAGTGAACGGTCACATTTAAATTGAAAAACTCTCTAAGCAAAGTAAGTTAAATGCACCAGTCTCCATCATGGTTGATCAAACAGTTTAGAGTATGGACTCACAGAATTGCAATACTTTCATATTTTGAATAGACTAGTTTCTAATTATTAAATTTTCTTCTTTGTCTTAATCTTTTATTTTAGAGAGAGGCGAAGGGAGAAAGAAAGGAAGAGAAACATTGATGTGGATGAGAAACATCAATCGGCTGCCATCCATACACACACTGACTGGGGACCAAACCCTGCAACCCAGGCATGTGCCTTGACCTGGAATCAAACTGGTGACCTTTGGGTTTGCAGGCTGATGCCCAAGCAAATGAGCCACCTCTGGCCAGGCTAGTTTCTAATTATTATAAAGTAAAACATTCTCAAGCAAATACCTAGCCTCAGAAATGCAAGGCAAATATGGGACAATAATAGCTAACATTTATTGAGCATTAACCTGGAGATGGCACTATTCAAATACCTATCATTGTATTGACTTATTTAATAATAACCCTGTGCTTTGGTCACTCCACATCATCTTCATCTTACAGACGAGGAACAGAGGCCCAGAGGGGTTTTCTATCCAACAAAGAGCAGTGCCAGGACTTTAACCCAAGCAACCAGGCAACGGCACTCATGTTTTTATATGTCAATCAGTACTACTGGGCATTAGTATAACTGATCATTTTTAGACTAGGTCTTTTGCAAGCCAGGTGGACTCTGCACCACCAAACAAGGAAAATAAATAAATAATACCGATAACCTAAAATACACAATCATAACAGTATGATTATGTTACTAATAAGAGTATTTGCAAGGTACCAGGTGTTGTTCTAAGTGCTTAAGATATGTGAGCTCACTCAATCCTCACAAATACTCTATAAGGGAATATTTATACTATTATCCTCATTTTACAGATGAGGAAATTGAGGTACAGAAAAGTTCATAACAGGAAGAATAGTTTAAGATTTACACCCAGGCAGCCTAGGTGCAGAGGTTGTGCTCTTATCCACCTTGCTATACTGCTTCTCTGAAATTGCCATCGTTATTCCCCTACATTATAGAAAGTTTAGAGTCTGACAAGACACTCAGAAACATACAACATAAAAGGCTATGAAGTATAGGGAGCTGGATGGGAGATTAAGGTGGATGTTTGTTTTAGGCTGGAGTTCAAGGCCTCTATGGTAGAGACGATCAGGATAAGACGAGGGATGAGGAGCCAGCCAGGTAGACTGAGGCAAACAGCACAAAGGACTCACCAAAGGCAAAGGCTAGGAAGTGGGAAAGAGCTTGGGCAGCTCAGGAGACAGCAGGACAGTGAGACTCAACCTTTTTTAAAAAATATTTTTTTAATCCTCACTTAACCTTTTTCAGAAAGAGGGTGAGGGAGCTATGGCAAAGAGGTGGACAGGGGCCACTTGCCCAGGGCCTCCCAGTCAGGAGTGGGTGTGATATAATCAAAATGCAGAAGGAATCCACAAGCAGCTACCATGTATCCATCTTTTGTCGGACTCTGTGTCAAGCAGGTCATACTCACAATTTCATTTCATCTCACTGCAACTCCATGGCATGGTTATTATCTCTATTTTATAAAAAACATACTTTGGGGCTCAGGGAGTTGGAGAACAATTTTTAAAATAGCTGCTGTGGTAATGGAATTTCTTCCACTCGCTCTAAAATCATCTCCTTTGTCTCTGTTGTCTCAGGACTTTTCTAAGCCCTCCCCCTACGCAGCGCTGCTGAGATTTTACAATTACTCACACCCTCTCCATAATTTGGGTTGGCGATAAGGAATAAGAATTCCACCTTGGTAAGGGAGAAGGAAAGAGACGCAGGGGGGTGAAAGGAGAAGGCAGGAACTAAGAGAGAGTTGGGGCAGGTAAGGGTCCGGACCCTAAAGGTAAAGCCGGGGCGAGATCAACAAAAGCGGAAGGGCCCTGGGAGACGTCTAAAGACCTGAAGGGGTACACAGGCAGGAAAGCAGAACCAGGGCGGAACCCAGGAATACCCCCAGGGATTGAGGGTGGGGCCAGGGTTTGAGAGGTGGGGCTAGGAATGACACGCAGTACCTGAGAGAGGAGGGAGACAGGAAAGTGGAAGGAGCCCTGGCTACAGGGCGGGGCTTAGGGGAGCTACCGGGCCAGAGCGCTAAAGCCAAAAGCTGATAGGCGGGACAAAAGATCTAAGGGAAGGACCTGGCCAGGAAAGGGTAGACAGCTCCTCACCCGGTTCTGCACTGCATCCTCAGGCGCTGCAGGGAAGTCGCGGCCGCCGACGGAGGCAGAGCGTGGGAGCGGGGGGCGGGAAGGCTGGTCCCTCCGCGCTGGAATTCCCGCCATGATAGCTGGCAGCTTCTCGACTGCGTCGTTCCGCACACAGCCTCCAGGCCCCAAGGCCGCCATGCTCTCACTGGCGCCAGGTGGCCGTTTCACACTTCAACCGCCTCCGCCGCCACGACGCTACCAAATAACGAACCGCCGCGGGAAAGCTGGCGCCACCACCCATTGGATGCGGTAGCTGCTGGTTGTGGCCAATCTCAGAGCTGCGGGACGGCGCTTTTGACCAATGAGGGTTAAGAGGTGGAGCGGAGTGCTTGGCCGGGTGGAACTACCAGCTAGGTTCAAGAAATGGTGGCGCTTTATATCCAATCTGCGTTTCATCAATCACTGAAACATACTGGTTTTAACTTTTACGTGGCCAAGACCAAAGTCGCCTCACTCTCGCTTCCTGCTGCCACCCCAGAGCAACTAGCAACTCAGTGGCAGTCTCCCGGAGTACCCTAGGGTGGAGCCGAAAACAGACCAACGGGTTGACACAGGCTCTGAAACTCGGTGACTCCATCTCTGCCGGACCCTGTGATAAGGTTGAGGTGACTGACAGCAGACATACTGCATTTCCCCTGTGACCAGGGCGTAGCTGTGGTTAACCCAGCTGGGCAAAACAGAACGCAGGCGCTCTCCTCCCTACCGAGGCACGTGAGGAGGCGTTCCAGTCCCTCACAGAAGGCTGGAGGCGCGCGGGCGGGGCGGGCGGGGTGGGCTTTGGCGGCTTCCGGAGACCACAAAACTCCGGCGCAGACAGGGAAACCTCTCTGGGGCTGGACAGCTACGACCAAAGTACTCCCGCGGCTCCAAACTGCTCCAGCACGGCCGGCCTACTGGGAACCGACAACCGCTCTGTGAGGTTCTACAAGTCATCACAATAATGGGATGGGACTTGCAGGGGACGGACCGAAAGTCAATGCCTTTCTCGGCACCTGGTCCAGTTTGCCGTCTCTAGAAATGGGATTAGCAGGGTGAAGAGACATTATTCTCTTTCTGACCCTGCTGGACACAAAGGAGCCTGACATATCTTGTTCTTGCCCCTGACAGCTCATGGATAAGCAAGGGGTCAAAACTGAAGAACTAAATACATAATCTGGGCATCATCCATAATCCTTTCTTTTCTTTAATACCATTGCCCCCAATCTTGTTTATTAACCCATCCTTTGACTCTGCCCCCCCAAACACATAACCATCCTGCAACCAATCACATCAGAAACTCTAACACATTGGCATTTTTTTTTTACAGATGCAAATAGAGAAATCCTAACTAAACTAGTAAGAAATTTTTAAAAAGTCCACATTCCCAGTCTGACCACTTCTGTCACAGTGTAGTCCAGCCAGCCATCAGCCATCTCTCTTTCTCTCTCTCTCTCTCAGAAACTATCCACCTGCTGTTCCATTTATTTATGCGTTCATTGGTCCACTCCTTCTATGTGCCCTGACATGGGCTCAAACCCACAACCTTGGTGCATCAGAATGACACTCCAGCCAACCAAGCTACCCAGCCAGGACCATGCCATCATCCCTCACCAAGACATGTGGTGTGGGTAGCTACTTGCTGCTCTCCCTGCTTCCACTCTTGGCCTCCTATACAGCAACAGTAACTTACTGTATGCCGGCCCTTTTCCAAGTGTTTCAACATATATAATGAGAACAACAAGTATACTAGCAGCCAGGTGAGTATAAAAACCAGGTTATGTCTGTGTTGTGTAAGTCCCACTAGTGGCTGCCAGGCTGTTCTCTCACAGACTAGTCTATTTCCACCTCAAGGTCCATCCTGAGTCCAGTATTTGCCGAAGTCCTTAGCTAAGAGTTGGGTGAGGAGCAGGTTGGTGAGGAAGCAGTTTCTAAAGGGGACTCAGGAGAGGGCATGGATGCTAAGTAGGAACAAGATGGAACATAACCAGGGAAGTGACTGCCAGGGTATAACTTAAAAGCCTGCCCAGCAGCCAAAGAAAAAACATTAGTTCTGTTTTAGGTGCCTTCAGGAACAAATGGCAGTCATCTCTAATGCAGTAGGGGTTCAGTTAGGAAATTCATCTGGTTGGCAGTGACAAAATCCTGAAATAATAATGGCTTAAACAAATCATGGGGTGTGTAGGGAGCATCATGGTTATGTTGCAGTAAGCAACTCAAAGCCTCAATGCCTTATTACAAGAAAGTTCATTTCTTGCTCACACTATGTTCTTTGCAGGGCGTTCATGGCCCTATTCTATCTCAATTGAGGACCTCAGGATGAAGGAATCACCCCCTGTATGGAATATTGCTGGTCTTCTGGGAGGGGGGAAAGAGATAGTGGGGAGCATCACCCTGCTAAATTGAATATTTAGAAGTGGCTCATGTCATTTCACTGCTTTAGCCAAAACAAATCTATGGCAAGCCTCAGGTGGAGGGAGTAGGAGATGTGTAATTTTCATGTAGTGAAGGGGCAGCAAATATTTTGAGCAATAATACAGTCTACTTCAGAGTTTTATTTTTCTCATATAAAACAAGTACAGAGGTTGGCTGACTAGCACTGGTGTGGAAGCTTCCACAACTGTCAGTGATGAAGGGCCTATCCTTCTGCTCTGTCATCCTTAGCAAATAGCTTCATCCAAGAGGGCTGCCAGTGCCCAGCCATCATGCCCTAACATTCCCAGCAGGAAGAAAAGGAAAGGAGGAAGACCACAAAGGACCCAGGTCTAAACTAAGTCAGCCCTCTTTACAAAGTCTTCTCAGAAACTTCTCCCAATGTTGGGTTGTCATTGGTTGCCCCCAATTGCAAAGGAGGCTGGGAACTGTAGTGTTTGTTTGTTTTTAAGATTTTATTCATTTATTTCCAGAGGAGAAGGGAAGGAGAAAAGAGAGGGAGAGAAACATCAGTGTGCGGTTGCCTCTCTCACACCCTCCACTCGGGACATGGCCTGCAACCCAGGCATGTGCCATGACTGGGAACTGAACCAGTAACCATTTGGTTTGCAGGCCTGCACTCAATCGACTGAGCCATACCAGCCAGGGCAGGAATGTAGTCTTTCAGCTGGGCATTTAACAGCCCTGAAGAAATTTTGAGTTAGTAAAGAAGAAAAGAAAAGCTAGCAGTGTATGTTACTCCATGCTCTAGATAAGACCAACAAGATGAAAGTATTCTACAAAAAAAAAGAAGGACACTGGCTGTTCATTTAAAGTACATTTTTTAGAGAGGGCTATTGCCCATCATAAAGGTTGCCATTCAGAGGAACAAAGAAAATGCGAACAAGACCAAATTAGAAGAGTTTTTTTTTTTAATTGTATTCAGTATCCCCTTTGCCCCTCAAGATGCTCTGATTCCACTTGAGAACCTTTTTGCATTTAGGTACCATCCCAGATATCTCACACAACACAAAAGTATTCATTGACCAGAACTTAGTTGTCATCACACAGCTGCAAAGGAATGCCAGAAACAGGGTTTTAGCGTGGCATATTATGGCCTCAAATAAAGTTAGAGTTTTGTTAGTAGGAAAGATGAGAGTAGATAATGGAGTTGTCTTTGCCCCAGAATAGGGGCTGGGAAGTGCTGCTACACTGAATTTCCTATGTGTGTCCAGAATGAGGCTGGTGAGAGCATTGGATCCCAGCCCAAGGCTGAAGGGACTGCAGAAGACAGAATTCCTGGCTGTGGGCCCTGAGGTTCTGGTTTTGGGGTGCCTCATCTCTTCTCTGAGTCAGCCCTCTGCCCTCTTTCACCAGCTGCCACCCTGCCCCGCTTCCCCTCTCTTTCTGCCTTTTGCCTGAAAAGTCTTGCTTTCATCCCCACCTCTGTCCATCCCATCCACCTCCTCCCCACCGGTGGCCTCTTAGTTTTTCATTTGTTCTTCCCAGTATTTCTTTATGCAAATACAAGCAAATCTGAATATATGTTCATATTTCCCCCCTTATTACTGTACTAGTTTCCTGTGACTGCTATAACAAACTTGTTGGCTTAGGACAACAGGAATTTTTGTCTCATGGTCCATATTGGTTTTACTGAGCCAAAATCAAAGTGTTGACAGTGCTGCGTTCCCTGGGAAGCTCTAAAGAAGAATCTGTTCCATTTCCTTCCAGTTCCTGTTGTCCATAGGCATTCCTTGGCTTGTGGCCACATTACTCCAATCTCTGCCTCCATGGCTGCATCACTTTCTCCTTTTTTAGTTGTGGTATTACATTTAAGGCCAATCTGGATGATCTGGGATAATTTTCCCATCTCAAGATCCTTAACTTCATCACATCTTTTGTCATGAAATGTAATTCACAGGTTCCAGGGACATAGACATCTTTTGGAGACCATTATTCAGCTTACCACAGTAACTAAAAGATGACATACTCTATTTGGAAACTTGCTTTAGTCACTATATGCCTGGCAATTGCATGTCAGTTCCTACAGTGCCTCCACGTTTGTTCTAGAGCTACATAGTACTCTTTTGTGGACATGTGGCTGAGTAATTTACCCTGTCCTCTAGATTATTGTTCCCCACTCTCTAACATTCCTTACTCTTCCTTTTTAAAAAAATCTTACTCGAGAATATATTTATTGACTTCAGAGAGAGGAAGGAATTGGAGAGGGGGAGAGATAGAGAGAAGAGAGAGAGAGAGAAACATCAATATGAGAACATTGATCATTCCATCCCATATGCACCCCACAACCTAGGCGTTGCACTGCCTGGGACAGAACCCACAAACTTTTGGTGTATGCAATGCTTCACCAGCTGAGCCACCTGGCTAGAGCTCCTTATCTTCCTTTTTACAGAGAGCAGGCCTCACAGGCCTCAGCAAGTAAAGGTATTCAGTGTTTGTTACGAGTTCACTTCTATTTGTGGGATTGATACTGGTTTCCATTTGCAACTTTGTGTAAAGTTAGTCAAAGATATCTTTGATTAATGTTTCAAGTTGATGAATTTTAAGAAAAATATTCAGTAAATAATGTCACAAATATGGAAGACATTGTGAAGGTGGGATGTGGATGACTGAGTGTAACAGTTATACTACGAACAAACTATCCCAAAATTTAGCAGCTTGATATAAATGTGTGATGTTTCACAGTTTCTGGCAGCAGCTACAGGACAAAGTGGCCAGAACATGATCATGTGGCCACCCCTGACTGCAATTGAAGCTGGAAAATAAGGTCTTTATAGTGTATAGCCTTGAGCCCAGGTCTAAACAGAGAGTGTATTACTTTACAGATGTTGGGGGAAAGTGGCACTAGGACACAGAAGTGTGAGGGGCACCTCTAGAGGGTGCCTTGTCAGACAATCCCCATTCTCCGACTGAAAAGCTTTTATTTAGTTCATTTAAAAACATTTTTTTATTTTAACTTTTAGTCATGGTAAAATATACACACCATAAAATCTTACTATCTTAACCATTTTTAAGTGTACAGTTCAGTAGTAATAAGTATATTAAAATTGTCATGCAACCAATCTTCTGAACTTTGTTATCTTGCAAACCAAAACTCTGTACCATTAAACAGCTCTCAGTTTCTCTGCTTCTCCCCCAGTCCCTGGCAACAACCATTTTTACTTCTGTTTCCATGATCTAACTATTCTATATACTTCATGTAAATGGAATCACACAGTATCTATGTTTGTGTGTGTAGCTGGCTAATTTCACTTACCATAATGCCTTCAAGGTTCATTCATATTATGTCAATTTTCTTTTTAAAGCTGAATGGTATTTAATTGTATGTATACACCACATTTTGCTAATCCACACATATGTTTGATGGATACTTGAGTTTCTTCTACATTTTGGCTATTGCATATAAAACTGTTATGAACATGAGTGTGCAAATATCTCTATGGGAACCTGGTTTTAATTCTTTTGGGCCTATATCAGGAAGTGGAATTGATGGATCCTATGGGAACTGTAGTTTAATTTAAGAACTGCCATACTATTTCATAAAGGCTGTTCCATTTTACATTCCCACAACAGTGCACAGGGCTCCACTTTCTGTACATCCTTACAAACGCTTGTTATTTTCTGTTTTAAAAAAAGATTTAATTAGGCCTGCCTGGTGTAGCTCAGTGGATTGAGCATGGGCTTCAAACCAAAGAGTCATGGTTAATTCCCAGTCAGGACACATGCCTGGGTTGCAGGCCAGGTTCCTGTTGGGGCACGTGAGAGGTAACCACACATTGATATTTCCCTCCTCTTTCTCCTTCCCTTAAAAAAAAAGATTTAATTAATTTACTTTTTAGAGAGAGGGGAAGGGAGAGAAGAGAGAGGGAGAGAAACATCTTTGGCTTCTCCATTTCAACATACTATTCTTAACCTCCCACTGTCTATTGTGTACCTATCATTTATGCTCTTATTCCCTGTACCTTTTCGCCCATTTCCCCCCTCCCCTTCCCTGCTGATAACCCACCATTTGGTCTCTATTTTGATGAATCTGTTCCTATTCTAATTGTTTGCTTATTTTGTTTTTGTTTTTGTTATTTTTAGGTTCAGTTGTTCATAGTTGTGAGTTTGTTGTCATTTTGCTGTTTGTATTTTTTGTCTTCTTTTTCTTAGATAACTCCCTTTAACATTTCATATAATAAGAGTTTGGCGATAACAACCTCTAATTTGACTTTATCTGGAAAGCACTTTATCTGCCCTTCCATTCAAAATGATAGCTTTGCTGCAGAGAGTAATCTGGGACATAGGTCCTTTCCTTTCATGACTTTGAATACTTCTTTCTAGTTCCTTCTTTCCTATAAGGTTTCTTTTGAGAAACCAGCTGACAGTCTTACTGGGCACTTCTTTGTAAGTAATTGTCTCTTTTTCTTTCGCTGCTTTTAAGATTCTCTCCTTATTTTTTAATCTTGGGTAATGTAATTATGATGTGCCTTGCTGTATGCTTCCTTGGTTCAAACTTTCCTGGATTCTCTGAGCTTCCTGAGCTTCCTGGAAGTCTATTTTCCTTGTCAGATTGGGGAAGTTCTCCTTCATTATGTTTCAAATAAATTTTCAGTTTCTTGCTCTTCCCTCTTCTCCTTCCAGCACCCCTATGATTTGGATGTTGGAATGTTAAAGTTGTCCTGAGGTTCCTAAGCCTCTCCTCATTTTTTTTTTTAATTCTTTTTTCTTCATACCGTTCTGGTTGAATGTTTATTTCTTCCTTCTGCTCCAAACCATTGATTTGAGTCCCGGTTTCCTTCCCATCACTGTAGGTTCCCTGTACATTTTCCTTTATTTTACTTTGCATGGCCTTCACTTTCCCCTTTATTTTGCGACTATGCTCAACCATTTCTGTGAGCATCCTGATTAGTAGTGTTTTGAACCCTGCATCTGATAGGTGGCTATCTCTTTGTCACTTAATTGCATTTTTTCTGGAGCTTTGATCTGTTCTTTCATTTGGGCCTTTTTTTTTGGGGGGGGGGGTCTTGGCATGCTTGTTACTTGGTAAGGGGTGGAACCTTAGGTATTCACCAGGGTGGGGCAACCCACCTCCCTGTGTGGTGGTACTCTGTGTGAGGGAGGGGTCTGAGAGGGAACAATGCAGTTTTCTTGGCTCTCAGCTGGCTTTCAGTCACTCCCCCGCCTCCGCTACCCACAAGCAAATTGGGCCTTCTGGTGCTGATTCCCAGGTGGGTGGTTTTATGTATGTTTTAGGACCCTGTAGGTCTCTCCAATGGACTCTGCTGTGAGGCTGGGAGTTTTCTCCTGCTGCTGCAACCCCACAGGTTTTTCAGTGAGAGGTTTTGAGGCTTTATTCTCTGCACTGGAGCCCTGGGTTTCATGGTCTGTCTTGCTCCTCAGTTGTTCCTCCCGGTTTATCTGTACGAAAATGTAGGACTACCCACTCCACCAGCCACCCACCTAGCCTGGTTCTCTGGCCACTGCCTTGCTACGAGTCCTCTCCACCCTGGCTTGCCCATCTCTGCCCCTCTTACCTGTCCTGAATGAATGTTTTCTTTAACTCTTTGGTTGTCGGACTTCCATACAGTTCGATTATCTGGCAGTCCTCACTATTTTTTGTTTTTAAATTTGTTGTTGTCCTTTGGTTGTGTGAACAGGCAAAGTGTATCTACCTATGCCTCCTTCTTGGCCAGAAGTTGTTTGTTTGTTTTTTTTAATAGTAACCATTCTAATGGTTATGAGGTTGTATCTGGCGGTTTTGATTGGCATTGTCCTAATAGTGATGTTGCACATCTTTTTATATGCTAGTTAGCCATTTGGCATATCGTTCTTTGGAGATGTGTTTATTCTAGTTCTTTGCCTATATTTAATCAGATTGTTTTGTTGTTGTTTAAAAACTGTTTAGCCCTGGCTGGCGTGGCTCAGTGGACTGAGTGCCAGCCTGTGAACCAAAGGGTCTTTGGTTTGATTCCCAGTCAGGACACATGCCTGGGTTGCAGGCCAGGTCCCCAGTTGTGGACATGTGAGAGGCAATCGATACATGTTTCCCTCACATGATGTTTCTCTACTTCTCTTTCTCTCTCCCTTCCCCCCTCTCTAAAAGTAAATATGTAAAATTATTAAAAAAATGTTTTTTTACAGAGTGATCTGTTGCATAGCAAGGTCCATATCCTGCATTTGGGTTGATGTTTCTCAAATCTCTTTTAATCTATAACCACCCCCACCCCATGAAGTGGGCAGGAAGACCTGGAAGGAGGCAAAAACTCAGCTCTAGAGGATGGAGGCTAGATGGGAGGGGTAGGGGAGGTGGAATAGGCAGGTTGATGCTGAGAGTTTAAAAGGTGGAGTGGAAAAATGCAATATATAGGTAGGAGGCAAAGAGATCCTGGCGGGGCTGGGTACAGGGCTTTGGAGCCCAAGGACCTCTGGGTGTGAGTGTTCACAAGGAGGGGTGGGGTTGGACCTGATATCATTGACTCCACCACCTGGCAGGTTCCCAGTAAAGGATGGCCTGGCTGCAGTGCATGGGTCATCAGCACCTGTGCAATGAGCACTTCACACCTTCCTGCTTCCAGTGGCACTGGGGTGTGTGCTACCCGCAGCCAGATTCTGTGCCCTCCATCTTCTCTGGGCACCATCTGCCAAGGTGAGCACAGGGTGGTCCCACTGCTGGAGGCTGACCACCCACCCCTTCCACACCTGCCTTCCCCCCTTGAGAAGTAACATGTGGAGTCTTGTCTTTAGGGAAGTACCTCCTGGAGCCTCACTCTTAGCCCTCCCTCATGAAGGAAATTCTTCCCTAACATTTGGACTTACCCGAGGTAAGTCTCCCTTAGAGTCTGAAGCCCCCAACCCACAGTCCCTTCCTGAAGAAAGCCCCTTTGGAGCCCCACCCAGATGTACCCCCTCATACCTTGTCTCCCAGAGGCAGTGGAGTTCCCAAAGCAACCAGAAGCCAACTGTGCCTCCATAGGAGGCCACATCCCTGTCTCCTGGCTCAGCCATCCTGGCTTATGTCCCTGAACACCTGGTGGTGCTGGGGCCAGCATCAGGAGTCTCTGAGGATGCAGCCACCCTGTTCCTGACACCTCCTTCACCCAAAGTGTTTTGCTGGCTCCAGGGTTTCACCCTGGAGTCCCCTCCTAATACCTGTGGGCTGAGCTGGGCTCAGCACTGGGGGCACTACTTTAGAAGGTGCAGAGGCTGCAGCAGTGCCAAGAACAACACCAGGCAACTGGCAGAGCTGCACAGGCAAAGCTTGCTGCAAAGGGTGAGTGGGACCTGCCTGGCCCACACAGCATGAGTTTTTGTTTAAGCTAGAGCCCAATATTTAAAAATCAGAACATTCTACCCATGTTTTCAAATTTTGGGCTTTTCTTGGGGGAAAAAAATCAATCTGGCAAAGTAGTGGCTGTTCCACTTATTAATGTTTAAGCCCTTACTCTCTGCCAGACACAGAGTTAATAACTTACAGAAAACTCACTATGATTTTTATACTTGTCCCCATTTTCCAGATGAAAAAACTGAGGCACAGAATGACACAGTAATTTGTCCAAAGTCAAACACCAATATCTTGCAGAGCCAAGATTCAAACCAGGTGTCTCCTGTTAGCTCCTGTTGGAGTGTCCCTGTCTGGCCCCTATAGAGCTTGAGTTTGTGACCTCTCTACTAGAGTCCCCCATACCCTATCTAAGACCCTTTCTTTTTTAAAAAAAGGTTTTATTCATTTATTTTTAGAGACAGGAAGGGAGGGAGAAAGAGAGGGAGAGAAACATCAATGTGTGGTTGCCTCTTACATGCCCCCAACTGGGGACCTGGCCCACAACCCAGGCATGTGCCTTGACTGGGAATCGAATTGGTGACCTTTCAGTTTGCAGGCCGGCACTCAGTCCACTGAGCCACATCAGCCAGGACTGTGTCTCTCATATTTATGTCCCTATCTCCCTGCCCCTACATTTCTCCTATCCCCCATATCTATCTTTCCATGACTGTGTCACCTCACATCTCTTTCTCTGCTTCCCCATACTTCTTTATTCCCCATGAATCTCTCCCTGGTTCTCACATCTGCTTCCCTGCTTCCCCATCTCTCTCTCTCTGCCTATATTACTCTCCTTTTCCTGAAACCCACCTCCTACCTGGGCCTCCCTGTTCCCCATAATTTCCTCACTCCCCTGTGTTCTCCATCTCTACCACTTCTTTTCTCTGGATCTAAGGAATCCCAGGCTTTCACCATCATCTGTGGAGAGCCTGACATACCTGTGGTCCTTGCCCAAGGTCCTGTACTTCCCACATTGCATGTCAAGCCTGAGCTCTTGGACACTCAGACCCCCCGTGCTAGGGACCAGGAAAGATGTTACTGGACAGATGACAGAAGACAGAGGAAGAGACTTGGTCCATCCCCACTACCCATCCTTGGTTGGACATAACAGTGCCTCTCTCAAAGGCCCAGCTCCCACCCTCCTAGGGTCCCATTAAACCTTAGGGCCAAGTTGGGCCCAAGACTCCCATCAGCCCTGACTCTCTTGGGTACCATGTACCTGCTGCCTTCAGCTCAAATCTTTGCAGTCAGTAAAACAACTTCAAAACAGAACAAGGTTTGTTTTGTTTGGAGACAATTGTACCTGCTTCTGAAGAGCCTCTCAAATCCCTTGCCAAGACTGGTGCTGAGCTGGAACACAGCAGACAAAGTCCTGCCTTCATGGTACTTACATTCTGCTTGAGTAGAAAATGAACTAGTAACATAATAAACAACATAATTTTAGATTATGATAAGTGCATTAAGAATGTATGGAAATGTAATGGAACAGGGGCAGGGAGTGGTGTTGGAGAAGAAAATCTCTAAAGAGACAACGTTTGAGTAGAGACCTGGATGATGAGAAGCCCTGGAAGGTATGTGGGCTGGATGTTCCAGGAAGAAGAGCCCCTGCAAATTTCCAGCATCTAAGGTTATTAGCTGAAGGGACAGTGTTGCTATGGTGAAAACTAAAGGAAGGAGGGAAGTAAGTGTGTGGGTGTGGTGAGGTGTGTGTACAATTTTATTGCAGAGAAGGTTTTACTAAAAGGGCATCAGTAAGTAAAATCTT
Source organism: Phyllostomus discolor (assembly GCF_004126475.2). Lineage (NCBI taxonomy): Eukaryota > Metazoa > Chordata > Mammalia > Chiroptera > Phyllostomidae > Phyllostomus > Phyllostomus discolor. The sequence goes on from NC_040914.2 coordinate 1,539,861, forward strand.
AAAAGAGGGGAAAGAGGGAACCAAATATCTGGGGGAAGAGCGTTCAGGCAGAAGGAAAAACCAATGTAAAAGTCCTACCTGGGGAGGAGAAGGCCAGTGTGGTTTGAGTGGAGTGAATAAGGGGGAGAGTGAGAAGAGATGAGATTGGAGAGATGACAGAGGAAAATTCACATAGGGCCTGTGGGCTGTGGTTGAGAACATTGGCTTGTACCTGGAGTGAGGTCAGCAAGTGGGTGCCTCTGAGAGGAAGGCCCTGATGTGATGATACATGCTGGGTCCATCTGGTTGCATGCAGGGTGCAAGCTGTAGGGCGAAGAGAGGAGCAGGATGACAGGGAGAAGTGCTTCCATGTTCCAGGTGAGGGAAGACGAAGGATGGACCCAGATGAGGGATGGGGGTAGGGGGTAAGGGATATAATTCTGTAAATATTTTGGAGATGGAACTATTGGCCCCGCCCATTAAAAGGATGAGGGGTAGAAGACAAAGTTTCCCAGCCCTGTTCAGGCTGGAACTATTGTGGTTAGTGCAGGCCACAGCCAGGCAGGTATCGCAGCCAGGCTAGGATAATGTATCCAGGAAGGCTGGGCCCTTGGCTGACTCTAGGAGGCTTTCCTGGTGAAAATAAGGGTTCTGAGTCCTCTAGACTCTGCTACAGCCATGTGGCATGGTGATTAAAAGCCCAGACTGCCTGGTTTCAAGTCTCTGCTCCACCATCTACTTGCTGTGTGCCATTGGGCAAGTGGCTTAACCTTTCTGGGCCTAGTAAGTGCTGTGTGAGTACTATGTGATGAGAATGACAACAATGGTGATAGCAATCATATCTCTAAGACATCCCTTATATAGGACGAGCATGGAGAAGGAGTCAGGTCTGAGATCTCACCGATAGAAAATACCCATTGTCACCAACAATGAGACCCTCTGACCGAATTGGCCTGGTTTGCAGGCTTACAGGAAGGCTCCATCATGGGGGTGGGGAGTCAGAAAGCACTGTGCCGGCTTTTCCAGTCCTGTCTTTTTATTTACCCATATCTGCACTTCACCTCTCCTTCTGTCTCCGTGTATCACATCCTTTTTCCTGGCAACCTCTTCCTCACCCCCGCCCTCCGTGTCCGTCCCCTTCCTCGCAGATCTTCCAGCCTGTTCATAAATACAAGCAGCCTCCCACTATCTCCTCCCCCGCGCCAAGTGGGAATAAAACGGCGCATGCGCCTTCAGTGCCCCTCCCTCTCCCTCCCCATCCCGCCCCTCTCCCCCATCGGTGTCGGTGCCTTGTCCCCTTCTCTCTGTCTCCTCCTCACCCATCACTTCCCCCAAAACTAACACCCCATCTCTCCACTACCCCCACTCTCAGCTTTGGTCTCTAGCCTGGTCTGCCCAAGGTAAGATGAATAGAGGGGAGGCCTGCGGAGAAGGGGAGGGTCGAAGCGTAATGCATCCGGAGATAAACAAACCTGGGGATGGGGCGGCCTAGAGTGAGGGCCCTGATGCTAGAGGAGAATGAAGAAGGGGGGGTGGGGAGAGGTGGCTAGGCCCACATACCAGAGTCCTCTAATAGATAACGGATGACCTTATGTTTGCCCCAAATCCAAAGCTGGGGCCCTGGGAGCTTCTGTGGGCTCGGACTCCAGAGCCTGTGGGGTGCCCTCTTTAGCTGACCTTTGCTTCCACAATTTTCCTGAAGGCTGCCCCTCCAAGGGCCACTGAGGACCATGACTAAGACTGATCCTGCCCCGATGGCCCCGCCACTCCGGGACGAGGAGGAAGAAGAGGATGAGGAGGATGAGCCGGTTCCCGAGGCCTCCAGCCCCACCCAGGAGCGCCGGCAGAAGCCTGTTGTGCACCCCTCTGCACCTGCCCCCCTCCCCAAGGACTACGGTAGCCACCTTCCCACCCTGGAATCCAGCCTGGAGCTTTTAGATGGCTAGGGAAGTTGGGCTGAGCTCTGCTGGTGGTGATTGTGGGGGGATTCTGGGGTATTTGAAGGTGGGTCCAAGGAGTCTCAGCTGCTGAGTCCTTCCTTGCATTCCAGCCCCCACCCTCTTCCTTCCTTCCTTCCTTCCTTCCTTCCTTCCTTCCTTCCTTCCTTCCTTCTTCCTTCCTTCCTTCCTTGGAGAATGGTTTCAAATTAGCCTAATTTTTGGCTCATGATACATCATTCAGTCATTTAGTCATTCAGCAGACATTTGTTGAAAGCCTACTATATAGACCTGGCTCTGTGCTAGGAGCTGGTGGCACAGTATGGAACAAGACAGACCCAGCCTTTGCCCTGAGAGAATTCACAGGTCTCAGTAATGACCACACAAATAAGTATAATAATATAAATATATAATTTCAAGACAGGACAAGAATTGTGCTTGTGAAGAATGGGATACTATAAGAGCTTGTTAAGGCATGTTTTCTCTGAGGAAGTAACATTTGACCGAGACCTAAGGATGAGTTGGGAGTTAATTAGGGAAGGATCAGGGAAAGGGGTCCCGGGAGAGATAACTGCAGAAGGCTCCAAGGAAGGCGAGGAAGGCGGTTGTGGAGCTGAGAGGGTGGCATCTTGGAGAAACTGAAAGTGTCTAATCATCAAGCTGCTACTACTCTGTGAGTAGCCTTATGTTGGGTGATAGAGATTTAATGGTGAGCAATCCAGGGATGAGCCCTTCCCTCAGGAGAAGAAAGACTGAATAACAAACGATCAATAAATCAGATAACTTCAGGTTGCAGTAAGTGCTATGAGAGAAAGAAAAGATAGAAATAAAAATAGAGAATGGCCAGAAGTTAGCAACTTGAGACAGAGAGGTCAGGGTGGATCTTACAGATGAGGTAGCATTTAGGCTGAGACCCAGAGCATGAGGAGGAATCAGCCATAGGACAACTGCAGAAAGAAAGTTCCAGGCAGAGAGCAGCAAGTACAGAGCCCTAGGTTTGGAACAGGTTTGAGCTTGGAACAAAATGAAGCTCATGGAGCTGCAGTTAGGGAGCGATCAGAGTTGAAGTGAGAAGCTGGCAATGGCTAGATCTGAAAGGGGCTTAAAAGACCACAGTGAGGACTTTGGATATACTCTAAGCATGATTGGGGGAGAGTATTTGAGGGATTGTTTAAAAGCAGAGGAGTTGTAGGTCTGATTTATATGTTTAAAAGCTCCCTCTGGCTACAAGGTAGGGAGGGTAGGGCTCATCTGGAATTGGATATAAGAAGGGGCTTTTAGAAGACATTGGCTGTGAGGGTCAGAGCTAAGGAAATGTCACCCACTAGAGGGGGATCAGAGAGGCAACTAGTTAACCTCAGTCTGGTAGAAAAATAAGAAAGTAACCTGAGTGTCGGGGCAGGGAATCCATCCTGGAAACCAGAAAATCTCCTTTGGAAATAGGGCTGGATATGGCCAGAGCCTTTGACCTGGTGGGAAGTGAGGTCTAGGCTGTCCCTCACCCCACCCTTCCCCAGGAATACTCCTTGTAAGACTAGCAGGATTGGCCACAGGAGGTGAAGGAAACTGGCCACCAGGAAAGACAGAGGGCTAAGGCAGACTTTAAGAGGAACTCATATATTTGTTTATTAAATTTGTACATTAATTGAGCAGAGATTAACTGAACACCTACTCCATGCCAGGTTTTGTGCTGGGCCTTGGGGGTAAGGGAGGGACTAAGGCAGAATGGGAGTGTTGCACTTACATTCTAATGAGGGAGACTAGTCTGGGGATGGGGGTGGGCTGACTGGAGGAAGGCAAAGGGAGAAAAATTGGGACAACTATAATAGAGTAACAGTAAAATAAAATATTGTATATGTATACACACATATATATAAAAGAAAGAAGAACAAAGGGAAGAGAAATAGAAGGAAAGAGGAAGGGAGAAAAGGAGGGAGGGAGGTGTAAACAAGTTAAGTAGTGATATATGCTGTGAATAAAGAAATAAACAAAGGTAGAAGATGGAGAAGGCAGAAGTGCTGATTTCAATAGAGTGATCAGGGAGACTTCTCTGAAGAGGTGACATTTGAGCACAGACCTGGAAAGTCTTGCGAAGAAATGAGGGAAGATTGTCCCAGGCAAGAAAAACAGCAAGTACAGAGCCCCTGAGACAGGAATTTGTCTAGTGTGTTGAAAGGACAGAAAGAAGCCAGTGTGGCTGGAAGGGAATGGGTGAGGCAGTGAGGGTACAGAACAGATGGGGAGGCCAATTTGTGCAGGACCTGTAGGTAGTGGGAAGGACTGTGGTCTATACTCTGAATGTGACTGGAACCAGGGCAGTGTTTTGAGCCAAGGAGTGCTGTTTTGTGACAGGGATTTTAAAAGACTAATTCCTGTAGACACCTATGCGGCACTTCCCTGGGCTCCATATCATCTGGTCATTCATTACTCATTCACTCATCATGCTCTGAGTTCCTGCATAGACCAGATTCAAAGCTGGGTGCTGACGTTACTACAGAGAACAACACTCATCAGAGTCTAACTGGGGGAGACACAAGTCCCTATGGGCACCCCTGGCTGGCCACAGGTTAGATCCTAACCATGCATACATTTTATGTGGACTACACAGCATTTGAAAAATTGGGGAGGTTTTTCTTTAAAACCTGGATTTCTGTTTTTATTTTTCCTGTGGAGATTTGACCAAACTATCCCCATACTCTGTCAGGGCAACAGTGCACTAGCAGCCTCCTCGGGCATGCAGACTCAAGAGTGCTACCACTCCTTGCCACAGTTTTCTTTTATTTTATTATTGAAGATTTTATTTATTTATTTATTTTTAGGGAGAGGGGAAGGGGAAAGAGAGGGAGAGAAACATTGATGCGCTAGACATACATCAATTGGTTGCCTCTCACATGCCCCCAACTTAGGACCTGGTCCACAACCCAGACTTATGCCTTGACTGGGAATCAAACTGGCAACCTCTTGGTTTGCAGGCCAGCACTCAATCCACTGAGTCACACCAGCCAGGGCGACGCTTTTTTTTTTTTTTTTTAAGATTTTATTTATTTATTTTTTGAGAGGGAAGGGAGGGAGAAAGAGAAAGAGAGAAAAACATCAATGTGCAGTTGCTGGGGGCCATGGCCTGCAACCCAGGCATATGCCCTGACTGGGAATCAAACCTGTGATGCTTTGGTTCGAAGCCTGCACTCAATCCACTGAGCTACGCCAGCCAGGGCTAGGGCAACATTCTTGATTCAAAGGAGGGCGTTTGCTGCTCTGTGGGAATTGCCCAGTCTTCCAATTTTTAAGACATACTGAGTGTCCAGATTTTTATGTGAAACCTCCTGACTTTGAAGGCCACATGGAATATGCCTGTGGCCTATGTGCCACTAGTTTGAGACCCTACCTTAGAGAGGGTCTAAAAGACAGACCTAGAGTCTCCCCTGCCTCAGGATGGAAGGAGGTCAGCTCGCCTGGGGTGACTTTAGACCTCTTGCCACCTCAGCCTTCACCTTCTTCGACCCCAATGACCCAGCGTGCCAGGAGATTCTGTTTGACCCTCAGACCACCATCCCAGAGCTGTTTGCCATTGTGCGCCAGTGGGTGCCCCAAGTACAGCACAAGATTGACGTCATTGGCAACGAGGTAAGAACACTGGGGAGGCCAGGGAGGGAAAGGATGGAGTCCCTCGCATGTTTGAGTAACCTTCCCTGGCCCTCTGGTACTCCCAGATTCTGCGTCGAGGCTGCCATGTGAATGATCGTGATGGGCTGACTGACATGACACTGCTCCATTATGCCTGCAAGGCTGGGGCCCATGGAGTTGGTGAGAGTCCAAATCTCGAAACCATGTGCCCCAGAATCTAGGCCCCCAGACCCAACACCTTCTAAACCACCCAGAACCCTGGTCCTCAGATCCCCTCTGAACCCACAGCCTAAGATCCCAAAGTGTAGTCCCTGAGACCCAGGGCCTTCCCCATGCCCTGGGCCCTTGCTCTAGAGGAGGTCACACACACTGACCTAGGCTATGATGCAGGGGACCCCACTGCGGCAGTACGCCTCTCACAGCAGCTGCTGGCGCTGGGTGCAGACGTGACCCTGCGCAGCCGCTGGACCAATATGAATGCTCTGCACTATGCGGCCTATTTTGATGTGCCCGACCTTGTGCGTGTGCTGCTGAAGGGTGCACGGCCACGAGGTGAGGGGGGAAGCCCAGGCTGGGGTGAGGGGACTGGGACTCAGTGAGGGAGGAGGCCTGGAAACAAAAGGAGGATGCCCCAGGTTGTGGGTGTGGGATGTGGCGTGAAGAAGGGATACCAAATGATGGAGTCTTGGCTGGGTAGGGAGGGGGACCAAATTGAGGAGAAAGTAGGAGGCTGGTCATTGGAATTGGAGATGGGACTCAGTGGTCCTCTACCCTTGGGCAGGGCTGGACCTCATTGGAAGAGGCGGGGTTATGTGGGAGGCACTGGGGCCTGTGAGTTAAGAAACAGTTAAGGGATGGATTTCTGGAGGTTGGAAGGTAGGGGGATGCCTGGAGTGTTAAGGACGCTCACCATGATCTCTCTTGTCGCCCACCTCCCAGTGGTGAACTCCACGTGCAGTGACTTCAACCATGGCTCAGCCCTGCACATCGCTGCCTCCAACCTATGCCTGGGCGCAGCCAAATGTTTGCTGGAGCACGGTGCCAATCCAGCACTGCGGGTACTGCCACCCTGGCCCAGCACTGTTATCTTCCTTCTCCTTCCTCCCCCATTCCTTTCTAGGCCAGCAGGCATCTGCAGAGGATGAGGGGTGCCCTGACCACCTGTGTCTCTGGAAGCTCTCAAAACATTACAGAGATCATCTGTACATTCAACAAATGAAATAATAGCTGACATTTACTTAGTGTCCATGGTATATCAGGTGAACTGTGTTATGAGTGCTATTTTACAATGAGAAAACTGAGGCAGAGTGAGTGAGTGAGTGATTTATCCAGGGTCACCCAGCAAGGAGTATCTTTTTTCAGTCCTGGCTGAATCTGTGGCTGTGTATAGACAGCATTTAGAGATCATGAAGCAAGTCGAATGAGACCCTTGGTGAATGAGAGGGTTGGGTCCTACATAAACCTTCAATATAATCTTCAACCCCAACCTGTCCATTTTTAGGTCCTATCTTTAGCACCAGCTTACTCTGCAGCATCCCAGGCACAGATATCTTAGGGTGATACCTGTACCCCTGAGGCTTTGCCTCACCTCCTTCCCATTAGCTCAGTTGGATCACGGACTCAGTACTATAGGAGCCTGTTTTCAGTGTTCATCCCTCACATGGCCCCATCCCTGGCTGTGGGTCTCTGGGGCCATGGCCTCCCTGAAGGTATGACCTACAACACTTTAACTGTAAACTTCATTTCCTATCAGCTTCACCCCTAGTCCTACCTCCAATCACTTGACATTCACAGACCGAGATCTGAACCTTAATGTCTCACCCCTTCTTAGTCCCATGTTGGCCACTGCTTCACCTAGACCTGGGGTCTCAGGGCATGGGTTCATTGGGGATACAGCCTGCACCACTGAGTCCTTGCTCCCGTCTTCTCATTGGCCCTCAGAACCGAAAGGGGCAGGTGCCAGCGGAGGTGGTCCCAGATCCCATGGACATGTCCCTGGACAAGGCAGAGGCGGCACTGGTGGCCAAGGAGCTACGAACACTGCTGGAGGAGGCTGTGCCACTCTCCTGCGCTCTCCCCAAGGTCACGCTACCCAACTATGACAACGTCCCAGGCAATCTCATGCTCAGCGCACTGGGCCTGCGCCTGGGAGACCGAGTGCTGCTGGATGGCCAGAAGGTCAGAGACTGGATTGGGTAGGGGAGGGCATGACTCAGCCATCATCCCTCAGAACTGAGTCCTTGGGCACCCTCCCATTGATCCACACAGTTTTTATTTCACCTGACAGTTTTTCTGTGAGTGCCTCTTTTGTGCTCCACTCTGGGCTGAGGTCTCAGTCCAAGGGGGAAAACAGATTTCCCTCAACTGACAGTGACAGTCCAGAGCAGTTGTGACTGTCATGGGGAAGCACAATCAGAGTAGTCATTGCAGCTCTGCTCCATCTGGGTCCCCTGGCCTTTGTGGTTTCCAGTCAGGCCTCACCTCTGCTCCCAGAACAGTCAGTACTTTGGGAAAAATGTACAGATCAGAACAATCAGGGGTGTGCCAGGAGATGTATCCACTTGAAGATGAGGAAGAGTGAGCCAGGAGAAGAGGGTCTCAGGTAGGACAAGCAGGTGAAAAGGGCCAGAGGGCAGAGAGAATCTTCATTCGTCTAGGCATTCCATCTTTGATTCATTTGCTCGTATCCCTTAGGCTCTATGCCTGACCCAGCCCATTTTTGGGGATAAAGGACTGTCAGCCTCAGGCCTGCTCTCATGGAGCTTCGTTTCTAATGAAGGAGAGACTGTCAATAAAGTAAACCTATAGTTAAGATCATTTCTGGTAACAACAAGGACTTTGAAAATCATTAAGTGTTTAGATTTAGTAAATTGTCCCTGGCTAAAGGTAGAGGTGGTTTTAACTGGATTCTCCAAGACTGCTTCTCTAAGGAGGTGATGTCTGAGCTGAGATGGGAAGGAACTCAACCTGCAAAAATATGGAGATGGTAACAGCTGGTACAGAGGCCCAGCTGTACAGGAGAGAAGAATAGGTGGAGAGGTCACACCAGACCTATGATCACACCAGACCTGTAGGCCACTGGAAGAAATCTGGATTTTATTTCTTGTACAGTGAGAAACCATAGAAGTCATTTTGTTTCCTAATTTTTTTTTGTATGCATGCAGCCCCATCTGGAAAGCTTTCTGTATGTGACCTAATCAAATTCATGTGACAATTCTAAAAGCAGGATGAGTTCACTCTCCCTGTTTTATAATCCAGAAGACTGTAAGAGGCTCAAAGAGGCGAAGCTCTTTGTCTGAGGACATGTAATAACTATCCCTACTCCTTAGAAAACTGGCACAGTACAGTGATTTTGAGCTCAGGCTCAGAGATTTGCTGAGATATATCTTAACCAACTCTGGGGCCTGAGGCCAGTGATTCTGCCTTTCTGAGCATCAGTTCCTTCATCTGTACAACACAGCTAATAACAGTACCTCCCTCAGAAGGTGGTATGAGGTTTAAATTAGTTAAAATGTGTAAAGCCCTTAGAACAGGGCTTGGCACATTCTAAGTGCTTTTTGTGTGCCAGGCACACAAAGATCTCCACACTAACCCTCCAAAGTAGCACTTGTAGTTAGCCCATCTTACAGACAGGGAACTGAGACTCAGAGAGGTGAAGGAGCTTCACACAATGGTAATAACCACATGCACTGCAGCTAAGCAACTTTATATAAAAAATGTTTCAACCAGTCAGCCTAGGAAGTGGATTATTATCCAAATTTTCCAGATGAAATTGGCCTGGGAAGTCCCTGGACCAAAGTTACAGGATAATAGTAGTCAACACTTCCTAACCCCTTACTCAATCCCTGGCCTGTTCTGGGGGCTTTCATTTTTCTTTTTTTTTTTTTTTTTTTAAGATTTTATTTATTTATTTTTAGAGAGGGAAGGGGGAGAGAGAGAGAGAGACAGAGACAGAGAGAGACATCAATGTGTGGTTGCTGGGGGTTATGGCCTGCAACCCAGGAATGTACCCTGGCTGGGAATCGAACCTGGGACACTTTGGTTCGCAGCCCACACTCAATCCAGAGCTACGCCAGCCAGGGCTGGCTTTCATTTTTCTATAACAGCCCTGTGGTGCAATAGAACATTTTGTGATGACGAAAGTGTTCTGTGTCTGCGCTGTCCAGTGGAGTAGCCACAAGCCATATGTGGCTGTTAAGTACTTGAAATGTGGCTGGTGTCATTGGGGAAATGAAATTTTAATTTAATTTTACTTGAATTGTCATGTTTTGGCTAGTGGTTATTTATTGCAATGGACAGGGCAGCTCTATAACAATTCTGTAAGGTGGGCACAGTTTCTATTCCTATTTTGTAGATGAAGACATCAAGACACAGTGAGGTGTTAAGTCATATAGCCAATAAATGGTGATGTCTGAGCTGAGATTTGAGCCTGGGGCTCCCTCATCTACCTCACCACTATGCCTGTGTGCCAGTGATCTATCATGGCCTCCCCAAACCATATCCTCCTTTGTTTCCTCAGACGGGCACACTGCGGTTCTGTGGGACCACGGAGTTTGCCAGTGGCCAGTGGGTGGGCGTGGAGCTGGACGAACCTGAGGGCAAGAATGATGGCAGTGTTGGTGGTGTCCGGTACTTCATCTGCCCTCCCAAGCAGGGTCAGTCCCACCAGGGGCCCAAAAGGCGTGGTGGATGAGGTCCACTTAGTAGTTCTGATGTTGCTGACTGGGTAATGAGGCTTGGGGGATGGTGGTGGGGTGGAGGGCATAGGGCAAAAACTTGGACAACTCCCAGCCCAGTCTCTATACCCCCAGGTCTCTTTGCCTCTGTGTCCAAGATCTCCAAGGCAGTGGATGCACCCCCTTCATCAGTCACCTCCACACCTCGTACTCCCCGGATGGATTTCTCCCGTGTCACTGGCAAAGGCCGCAGGGAACACAAAGGTCAGAGAGGGAGCTCTGGGGGTGAGCAGAGCCAGTCTTGGGGATAATCTGTGGGTAGGCCAGCTTCTGTGGCCTGGTTTCTCCCCAGGCCCAAACTCTAGTTTTAGAGGATGACCTTTAGTTCTGACTTCTTTAACTCAGTTTCTACTTTGACTTAGTACTAGCCCCACCCAGTTCTTGGAAGGACCTGTGAGTTCTCTGCCTTCTATAACTTTAGGCCCGAAAGTTTTTCTGCAGTTTTAGGGAAGAATCTTTCGGGTTCCTGGCTTTAGCAACTTGAATATCCGGTGTCCTCAGACCCAGCTCCCTCCTGTATTTTAAAAGGGCAATTTCTGGGTTCCTGACTTCTGTGACTCATTTTTCCTTTGGCCCAAATGACCTCAGCTTTGAGAAAGGATTTTGGGGTTCTTCCAGTTCTTAACTCAGCTGTGGTTTCCTTCCACACCCAAAGTCCTGCAGTTCTGGGAAAGGCTCTGGAGTTCCTCTAATTGGAGCTAGGACAGAATTCCTGCCTTGGGGCTTTCTGGTGGCATGGTCCCCCAGGGCAGGTGTTTGGGAGCCCTACCCCACCCCTGTATCTTCCACCCCCAGGCAAGAAGAAGCCCCCATCATCCCCATCTCTGGGCAGCCTGCAGCAGCGTGAGGGAGCCAAGGCTGAGGTTGGAGACCAAGTTCTTGTAGCAGGCCAAAAGCAAGGGGTTGTACGCTTCTATGGGAAGACAGACTTTGCCCCAGGTGAGAATGGGGATCTGGGCCTCAGGGGAGGCAGGCCTCGAGGAATCTGACACTCTTCTGCTTCAGGTTACTGGTATGGTATTGAGCTAGACCAGCCTACGGGCAAGCATGATGGCTCTGTCTTTGGTGTCCGGTACTTCACCTGCCCCCCAAGACATGGAGTCTTTGCACCAGCATCCCGAATTCAGAGGTGAGCCCAAACTCTGACCTTAACCTAAGGTACCACTCAGAACTCCCCTCTTGAACTAGTAGGACAGTGTGGATACCCGTGCCCACACCCAAGGTCTTTCTGCGTGGGCCCCTAGCCCCAATCTCCAGGTCAGACCCTGGCTTCTGTGGCTCTGACTCCTTCCACTCCTTGTGTCTCCCCAGGACTGCTGGATCCACTGACCCCACTGGGGACAATGTGGGAGCCAAAAAAGTGCATCAAGTGACAAGTGAGTTGGGTGCTAGAGTGTGGGGAGGAGAGTTTGGAGATAGGATAGGAGGGTCATGCTAGTGACAGAATCTCCAGGATTCAACTAGAAACACAGGGACCAAGAAAATGATGAAACAGTATCCCCAAGAGGATAAGTGCTATGGGATACGGGGATGTTAATGACAAGACTCTGGGTAGGCAGTGAGAACATAGGTAGGTATTGGAGGACACCAGAGGATATTATTGACAAAAGAGGTTCAGATGGGTATTGGGAATGTGGGGTCCAGGAGTCTGGGTGGGTATTAAGGACACAGGTGGGTCTGTCATTCCCTCACCTGAGACCTTGCCCTCCCCTTCAGTGATGCAGCCCAAACGCACCTTCACGACAGTCCGGACCCCAAAGGACATCGCATCAGAGAACTCAATCTCCAGGTGTGTAGCCAGGCAATTGGACACAGGGGTCTGGAGCTCTGGTTGGGGCTAGAAATAGAGGGCAGGAAAACTTGTAACTAGTCAGCTTACCCAAAAACAGTCTTTAGGACTGAGGCCCCGCACTGAATTCTAGAGATTTCAGCTTTTAAGGGGCAGGTAGAAGAGGCAAAATATCCTCCACAGGTGCCTAAGAAGGCATAGCCAAAGAGGTAGAGGCAGAATCCAGCAAGGTCAAATTCCAAATACTTCGGGGAGAGCTGTGGGAGACAGATCCAGGTGTTCCCACCCCTGCATTGGGTTGATGCATGGTTCTCCTTTCCAGATTGCTCTTCTGCTGCTGGTTTCCCTGGATGCTGAGGGCAGAGATGCAGTCTTAGAGGCCCTGGACACCTGGCAAAGAGACAACCCCTTATAGAATCTCCTGATGCAAGGAGCCCCCAAGTCACCCTGAAATAGATATTCCTAGTAACACATTCAGAATAGAGACCCCAATTAGCCAGCCCTTGATCACCGAGGCCCTATTATTAACAGATGCCCCCATGATAATCCCCCAAATACAGACCCCATGTTACCCAGAAAAAGATTCCCTGAGTGTAGCTCCTAACTAGTCCCTATCCTCAGCCCCTCATATCAGAGCCCCCAATAACAGATTTCCACGTCTTCCCAAATGGTGACCTTCTCCACATAATGCACCACAGCAGGACATTCCTGAGACACTTATCACAGGTCCCTCTCCAGTTAAAAAAGACCCCATCAAGTCCCCTTGAAATAAACACAGGTCACACCTTCAGAGCTACAGTTACAGACCTTTGTCATTATCCCGCATTAACATCAGTCCCCTTGAGATGTGATCCCCGCTGTTACCAGGAAACCCTTACACTGCAATCTGAGACCTCATCTCCATTAACAAAGACCCCTGCTCTTACCCTTCAAAAACCAGACCACTGTCACTCCCAATTTACAGAAACCAAAATAGTCCTGAAAGTGCTAATTACAGGACCCCTCCCCCAAAAGTATTCCTACTCTCTGCACCCTCAAGAAACCCCCAGTGCCTTGTGTGAAGCCCACTCAACATGGCCCACAGCCCCTGTGCTGGCCAGGTTTCCAGAAAATTCTCTATTTTTAAAGTGATAACTGCCCCCTTTGGGGGACCCTAAAATTTGGAGCCCCCATTCTGAGACGGGATCCTAAACCCTAGGATACACATCCCAAACTCCCCCGTGCCCTCGAGTCTTATAGCCTTGGGAAGATCCTAAGGCCCTAATTCCCAGGACCCCCAAACCATGAAATTTTCAAATCCCCAGGGAATCCCAAATTGTAAAATCCAATCCTAAACCCCCAAGAAACTCCAATTGTGGAGGTCCTTCTGCCTGGAATGGAGGAGACTGCAGTCAGGGCATGCATCCCAGGCTCCCGTAGCACCTTAAGTCCCATTCACAGGCACCAGGAGACCCCAAACAGGAATGCCCATTCCTGAAAAATGGACGACCTCAATGCCCTGAGTCATGGATCTCAAGACACCCAAATTCCATGAGCCCCACCTTTAATGGAACTCCAAATCCTAAAGCCACCGTGTCTTTATACATGAAGGACCCCAAGGCCTTGAGAGGACCCCACATCCTGGAGTCCCAATTTCAACCTACGTTCTGATCATAGGTCTAAAGCACCAAATCTGAGTCATTGGCCCCAAAGGACTTAACAGCACCCAGGCCTGACCAACAGCCAAGGGAGAACCTAGGGGCCTCATTACCAAGGACAGCTCACGACTGCCCCTTCACTGCATGTCTCAGAACTCAGCATGACCCCTGTCCCATTCAATAAAGACGTTTCTATGGTTTCCCTGTGTCTGGCCTGTGTGTGGAGAATGACAGCTCTGCTTCTGTACCGCTGCTGGGGGAGGATGAGAGAGGAAGCCCTATCTTCAATCTTGTTTCCCTGCAGCAGGGGAATAGGATCTTCTAATCCGCAGGAAGTCCTACCAGTCGTCTTCCCGCAGTCATCATGGCTACCCCTCTTCCAGGCCCACTTCGCAGTGTGGACGCGTTCGGTTCTGGAGCTCTGATTGGTCGGTGCCAGACGTAGACGGGTATCCGAAGGGTCCCAGTGGCTCAGAGGCCGAGAGGCGCATCCAATCACTGGACAAGATTGAAGGAGTAGGACAATATTGCTTGAGACCGCTGATTGGGTAGAAGGCGGACCTTTAAGGCCTTTGAGAGTTCCCATTGGTCTGAGGGCTACTACGTCAGAAACGTGGATGCGGAAGCGGCTGGGGAAGGAATAGAAGGGTTGAGTTTGGATATAGGAGGGAACATTGGTGGACGGTCAGTTTTAAGGATGGCGGAGGGCGGAAATAGGGGTCCGAGGGAGTCGAGGGTGGGGGTCCGGGGAAGCTCACAGAGGAGTCCGAGGAAGCGCAGAATGTGGATTCTTAGAAGATTCAGAACGGGGGCAAAGGGGTTCAGGAAAGAAAGGTTTGAGGGGAGTCAGGCTTCAGGCTATAGGTCTAAGGGTGCTGCAGTGAAGCGGCGCACGGATAGAGAAACCTGAGGGAGTCCAGAGTGGGGGGATCCAAGGAAACAGAGTGCATGAGTCAGAAGAGACTCACATTGGTGGTATAGGGTGTTCAGAATGGGGCATCTGACAGGGCTTGGGGGCAGGAGGTGTGTCCATGGGGACCCTCAATATTGTTAGAGCGAGGCTCATGATTACAGATCTGAAGTTGTTAGAAAGGGATCTCAAATTAAGATGTTTAAAGGGGTCCCGGAGGCTGTGGAGCTCTTGAGAAAGGTGGTCAGAGCGGGTCAAAGGATGTCGTCTGTGAAAAGATGTTCTCTCTTGAGAAAAATATGTGCAGTTTGATAGGCCCTTGGTGGATGGAGTTTGAGTCCTGGGTATTCATGTGTCTAGACAGAGAGTCTGGATGCTTATTGGGTGGCCTTTGAGAGGCTGAGTACTCAGGTTTTAGAAATTGAGTGAGTTTGGTTAGAAGGCTGAATTGAGGCCCTGACCCATGATAGAGTAGAAAACAAGATCATAGCCTGATTGTAGGAGGCTTGGTGATTTCAGCATGTCCTCCCCTTCCCACAGGACTAGGTGCATGGAGTTGGTGTCGATGGAGGATCAGGACTCCAGGGTCCCAGCCCTGGAACCATTCAGGGTGGAGCAGGTTGTCAGGACTCGGGGTGCAGAGGGTGAAGGTGGGGACTAGAGGGTGGGAGATAGAGTGGGGATAGGCAGGCTGACTCCTGGGTTTTGTGAGTTGGGACTGCTTCTTCCAAGTTCATTCTTCCCCTTACCTCACCCCCACTTCCTACTGCCAAAATGGACATTGGTCCCTCTACTTCAGGCCCTGGCCTGTCTGAGGACATCCTGAACTTCACTACAGAGGGAGGGATCTGCTCTTGGATGCTAGGGCCCCTCGGTAGGTCAAAGGGCACCACCTACAGGGGATCTCTTTATCCTAGGCACCACCTGTAATCTACTATGTCCCCGACTTCATCTCCAAGGAAGAGGAAGAATATTTGCTTCGACAGGTGACCCCAGTTCCCTTCTGGTCTGTTTTTCTCCTCCTTCCAGATTCTTCCCCAACCCCTAGTTCCTGTGTAAGAGCCCCTGAGGCTATAATGAAGATCCTGGCAGGAAGGAGAGTGCCACACAGCACCCATCTCTTACCTTCTCTGTTCTTTTCTCAGGACCTACTGGGCCTGTCAGAAAGAGATTTTCCCAGGAAGCTTGGGGGACACCCAACTGTTTCTTAGGAAGGAAGTATTATGTAGCTCAAACTCCTTGTGCTGAGATGGGCCAGTCCAGCTTCCAAAACAAGGATGTTACTGAGATCAGATTCCTTGTGCTGGAATAGCCTAGTAAAAGCACAGAGCCTCAGAAATAAGAAAGTTACAGAGCCCGTATTCTCTGTGCTAAGATAGCCCAATTCTGTAATCTTAGAGAAAAGGAGGTTATAAATATAGGCCGAGAAAGCCCAGCTCAGGCCTTCGATGTTTGGGGAATGAAGAATTTGCAGTGTTCAGATTTTTGTGTTGAGATAGCCCAGGCCTCAGAATGTTATAGAGTATACTCTTTCCTCTGCTGCAATAGCTCAGCATAGACCCAGAGTCTTGAGAACAAAGTTTTCAAGCATAGACCACCTGTGCTATTTTCAAGGTTCAGGGAAAGAAGAATTTACATAGTTCAGTTCCTCCACTGGGATAACCCTTTGCAGCCCCAGAGCCTTAATTATAAAGCACAGATCTTCCCTGGGCTATTCCAACAAGTCCTGTCTAGTTTGAGTTCCAGGAATAAGTTAGCCACAGAGCACAGACCCTTGTGCTGAGACTGTCTATTCCAGCCCCATAACGAGAAGGGGAATAAGGAGATTATTGAGTAGAGTATAGATGTCTTGGACTTCTCGAAGATTGCCCATTCTCGACCTTTGGGATCTTGGCAGTAGAGAAAGAGAAATGTTAAAGTACTCTTTTCTATGCTAAGTTAGCCCAATTTAGCACATTCCCTCCAGGTGATAGGAACAAGGAGGTTCCAGAAGTCAGACTGTTCTGAGATAGTCCAGGAAATTACAGGCTGCAGACTATTTACTGGGCTAAAAGAGCCCAATGCAGGCCAGAGGCCTGAGTAGATTCAGACTGCAATTGTGTAGCCTGGGTTCCGTTTCTTGATCCCAGTAGACAGAGGTGGTCTTTGGGGCCAGCAGCCTCCACAGGGGAACGGGCAAACAACAAAATCTTGGGAACACTGTATCCCAGAGAATCCCATAGGTACTGAGATGACCCATTTTCACCTTGGGTAAAGACTTCTATATTGTCTTGGGTGGGAGAATCAGAGAGGTTGGTCCTGAAAAAGAAATGACCCTCTTTCCACCTCCCAGGTCTTCAATGCCCCAAAGCCAAAGTGGACGCAGCTGTCAGGGAGGAAGTTACAGAACTGGGGTAAGTGTTCCTGCCTCAGGGCATGGGTGATTTGAGAACGTGGGCTTGGGCAGGTGGCTCAAGTTGGTTAGTATCAAGATGTTGGGGGGCCCTTAATGGTTCAAGGTGTCCTGAGGGCCAGGAGAACTCTCAGGGATCAGTAGAAGTCCTACAGGATTAGGGATTTCCTTACAAGTTGGGGGTCTCAGGGGGGTCAGAGGCATCAGGAAACCTTGGAAGGTTGGGTGGTGATCTCCAGAGAGTCAGGTGTCCCTGAGGAGGTCAGTGTGTTACCAAACCCTGGGATATCATTAACGAGGGCTTGAGGTGCCAGGGCTCCTTGGTTAGACACTTTCAGGACCCCATTGCCCTCCTCCAGGTGGGCTCCCCCATCCCCGGGGGATGGTTCCTGAGCGGCTTCCTCTATGGCTCCAGCGCTACGTGGACAAAGTATCTGACCTCAGTCTTTTTGGGGGTCTCCCAGCCAACCACGTCCTTGTGAACCAGTATCTGCCTGGGGAGGGCATCATGGTAACTACACACTCTCACCCCAACCCCCAGACCTCTAATCCAGGGTATCTTGTTGACCCACCTCTACTCTCATTAAGCAGCCACATGCCTGAACTACCCCAACCAGGCATTCACCTCCCTGTCCCCAGCTGGGGAGCCCCCCTTAAGCCTCAGAGGGTGGGAGGTGCAGACCCCTGCCCTGTCCAGCCCTGGTGCCCACTCCCCAGCCCCACGAGGATGGGCCGCTGTACTACCCGACCGTCAGCACCATCAGCCTGGGCTCCCACACCATGCTGGACCTCTACAAGCCGCGGCAGCCAGAGGATGATGACCATACAGAACAGGTGGGCCCTGGGACACTGCTTCAGCCACTCATGGGCACCCTGACATCCCACATCCTTTAAGAGGCCCCAATCCCACCTACCTACAAGATAACCCTGATAACCTCCCAGATGTTCCCTGTTCCCTCATGAAGTGACATCTTCCTAGATACCTAGCTCATCTGCTTACAGGATGCCCTAGAAATATTGATATCCACAGACATCCCAATACCCCCACTTGCTGATTGGAATGCTCTGACATCCTAAAGATTCTTTGGCCCCACACATTCAGGGTGCTCCAATAAATAGCCCAAGGTCTACATATGCCACAGAGGGCTCCCCAGTACATAGCAGATACTGATACTCTCAGATGCCCCCAACACCATTCCCTCATAGGTGTCCCTGACATCCTCTCAGATATCCTGATTCTGCATAGTGTACAGAGCACCCCAATACTGACCTCCCCCCTGACACGCCAGTAGTATGATTTGCCATAGAGGGCATACCCAGATCCTCCTTGACACTGTCCTCTTTGAGGTCTGCTTATGACAGCAGTTTCCCTGATCTCTTTCCCTGAATGATGCATTTCTAACACCCCAATGCTCACAGAAACCCCCCTGGACACCCTGACTCCAGCTGCCTCTTAGGATTTCCCTTTTTAGTACTACATGCTCCTGGATATCTGATACCCTGCCTACTGTGCCAGTTTCCTCAAACATCCTGGTGTCCACAGATACACCCAGACTACACCAGATCATCTCTGCCTCACTCTGCGCCCCCAACCCCACCTCCTAGCTTCTGTCAAACCCTCAACCCAGTTCCACCCAGTTCCCTGTGACCACTGAGCCCTCCGTTCCAGCTCCAGCCCCTTGGAGGTCCTAGCTGCAGCCTAGTTCCTGCCTCTCCCAAGGGACTGCTGATCCCCTACCCCAGCCCCTTCCTGTTCCCTGAAACCCTGGCTCTGAGGCCCGCTGATTTTTTAATCCAAAGCTTCGATCCCTGGGAGCACACTTGCCCCTCAGCCTTTGTCTCTGGGCACTTGCTGACTTTCCCTCCCTGGTTCTCAGTTTGCTAATTTCTCTTCGACCCTCCCATTTCTGGGGACCCACTGACTGTTAATACTTCCCGAAGCCCCGGCCCCCTCCCCGGCGAGTCACCTCGTTGCTGCTGGAACCCCGCAGTCTGCTGGTGCTCCGAGGCACCGCCTATACGCGCCTCCTCCACGGCATCGCAGCCGCCCAGGTTGATCAGCTCGATACAGCCTCCCTGCCACTCAACGCCGCTGCCTGCCAGTCAGCACAGCCTGGAGCCTGCTTGGTCCGGGGCACCCGCATCTCGCTGACCATCCGCCGGGTGCCCCGCGTGCTGCGCGCCGGCCTCCTGCTCAGCAAGTGACACCTGGCCCCAGGATCCTCTAGGCTTCCCGGGCTATCCACTCTGGACAGCTACGACCCTGCAACGTTGAAACCCTGGGGCAGAGGAGGCTCCCCTGAGTTATTTATTTTCCCAATAACTTCGTGGGAACCAAAGAGAAAAGTCTCATTTCAAATAAACCAACAAAAATCTTTCTTTGGTTTTGGATTGAGGGGGTTTGGGGCAGATGCTTGTGTTCCTGAGGGACACTGAGTCTGGGACCTTAGATGGTGTGGGGCCTAGGGGTCAGATGAGCCAGGCAGAATCCAGGACTCTTGAAGGGGCAGGGTTATATCTAGAACCCCATTAGGTGTGGTGGGGTGAGCTAGGGAAGTTCAGTTACAGGTCTGCTAGAGAGTTAAGTGGTGCTACTGTCACCTGAGCCAGCATCAAATTACCTGGGTCCAGGTTTCACTTGGAAGGAAGTGAAGCTGAGCCTTCCCCTGGCCCTCCATCTGCCTCAGGCCTGGGTGAGTCCTACTGTAGATGTCTGAGAGGACACTACTGGCTAGAAAAAAGCCTTTTACTGGTGATCCTCAAAGACTCTCTGTCCCCAGGCCCTCAGCTATGGCTCTGACCCCATCTCTGGGCCCTAGACCCCACCTAGAGCCCCTCAACTATCCCCCTGGAGCACCTAGGAAACTGGACATTGCTGGATACACCATCTGCCCCACTTCTGAAAAGGAAAGAGTCAGGTAGGGACTGGGGCTTTTGAAACTTGGGTACTAAAGGGGTGGCAGCAGTAGCAGGGGCACTTTGAGAGTAAGAGGTATATAGCTATGATCACCTGGGGACGGGGGAGAGGGAACTGGGAACAGGCATAGGCTAGGGTGGATAATGGGCATCTAGGCTCACCCGAGGGTCTGCCAATGCCCCCGACCTCCCAGGCCAGATCAAGCCCAGAAACTGGGGCAGGACTCTTTGGACCTTCCGGAGCACTTCCAGGGTGGCCTGAGGGACACTGAGCCCAGTGCTGGTCACCCCAGATTGCCAACACCCTCTTCCCATGAGGACCCTCTTGGGGGCAAACACTGTGAGGTGAGCTGAGGTGATCCAGGCCTTTTGTGCCCCCAACTCCTCTCTTTCCCCCAGAATCTGGCCTCCACAATGGGGATGAAGTCATGATTCTGGAAAAGTGTTGGATACCTGTGGAGGGAGGGACACTCTAGAAAATGATTCTTTACCAATCGCCATAGAAATATTTCATACTGAGAGACAATTATTTCATGATTGGCCCTGATGGAGCCTCATTCCTTGTGGGAGTATCCAGCTTCATCATCCCCTTCCTGTTGAGACCCCCCAGCATGTCCAAGTTTCTAGGAGCCTTGGAAACCTGGAGACTTTGAACTAGAGGTCCTCAGGCTTTGCTCCACTGGGAAGGACTACAGGTAGGAACAGCCTTGGTACAGACCCAGGGATGGACTCTGCCGCAGAGAACTGTCTGGAAGGCAGGAGTCTGCAAAAGAGTTGTGGCTATGAGAATGGGGCAAGGTCTTGGCCCACCAACACTGACTTAGCTCCCTGTTCCCTAGAGCCCCATCTCTGGCTGGGAGGTATTGGAAGCAGAGCAGGACAGCCTGCATCTTTGCCTCCTGGGCCTGGGCCTTCGGCTGCAAGATCTAGAGCAAGGCCTGGGGCCCCAGACATTGGCCCAGAGTGAGATGGTCCAGCTACAGGTGGGCAATGGGAGGCCAAGGTGTGGGAATGTGGGCAGGACCTCAAGAGTGGGTGTCAGATCCCTGGGATGGAAAATGGGTTTATTCTGTTCCTAGGTATCTGCATAGGAAAGGGGGACAGGTAACTCCAGGTCACAGGTCTCTGGTTCCCCTGGTGTGCATGGAGGGGTAGGGGTATCTGACTATGTGTTCCCAGACCCTACAGGCATCCTTACGTGGGGCAGCTGAGTGTGTGGATGCACTGCTGGTGTTCAGTGAGGGACTAGCACAGTGGAGTGAGCCTCAAGCCCTGGCATCCCTGCAGCAAGTCCTGCAGGCCCTTGGAGCCCACCGAGACAGCATCTTCTGGCAGCTGTGGCAGCTGCAGGCCCAGCTGGTCAGCTACAGCCTGGTATGACCCACTGTGGTGGTCCCTGGCCCCAGTGCCAATTTCACAACCTCCATGACTTCTGTCCTCTGACCAGGTATACCAGGAGGCCATCACACTGGACCAGGATTTGGAGGTTGAGGTGGACTCAGACTGGCCAGGACCTGGTGGAGTCTGGGGGCCCTGGGTACCCAGTAGCCTCCCCACTCCTGCAGAGTTAGAGTGGGACCCAGCAGGGGACATTGGGGGCTTTGGGCCCTTGAGGCAAAAGACAGCCTGGACACCAGGGGCTTCCTGTGAGCTGTGTGGCCACAGGGGCCCCCAGAGCTGGGGACGAAGCCCTGAGGTGAGAGCAAGTGGGAGATATCCCTATCCAGGCACCCACAAGACACCTCTGTTCACCTCCTAGCAGGGTCCTTCCCTTCCAAGGAGGTCTTGCTGGCTCTGTCTCTCCGTCTGTCTCTCTCAGTGTCTCTTCCTCTCTTGGTGTCTCAGTGTTTTCCTCTCTTCCTCCCTCTGTCTCTTTTGGCTTCTGTATCTTCCTCTATCTCCTGTTTTCCTCTCATTTGTCTATATATACACTTCCTCATTTCCTCACTCTCCTCCTTGCTCAATCCACTACAGCCATGCTAGCCTCCAAATTCACTCCCATCTCAAAGCCCCCAGATGCATACCCAGCTCGTCTCCTCACTTCGTTACACTCCTCAAATGTCACCTCTTCAGAGAGGCCTGCTCTGGTTTCCAAACATTATCACTATTTATCCTCTTTATTTCCTAATGACACTTACCACATCTTGACATTCTACATTTATTATTGGGTCGGCCATAAAATTTGTTTATTTTTTTCAGTAACATAAAAACACATTTTTCATTTTCACCAATAACTTTATTGAGTTGGGTATTTTGAATATATCAGCTATCTCCTGCTTGGTATAACATTGATTGTTCTAAATTAATGTCTTGATCACTATCGAGACATTAGTGAATGATCACTATCAACTTCAACTGGTCTACCTGACCGTGGAGCATCATCCAGTGAGAAATCTCCAGCATGAAACTTCACAAACCACTTTTGACATATTTGATTAGTCATAGCACCTTCTCTATACACTGCATAAATCTTTTTTTTTTGCATTTCAGTGGCATTTTTACCTTTCTTGAAATAACGAAGCATAATATGTCAAAAATGTGTATTTTCTTCCAACTTCAGTATTAAAATGGCTATGTAAAAATTCACCAATTTTGATAAGTTTTTTTTAATGCATGCTGATATGACAAAAGACAATTTAACAAAATTGTTCCAAATGAAGTTAAAGACAACTAAGCGCTACTGGAGCCATCTTATGGAAAAAAAACAAATGAATTTTTTGGCCAACCCAATAATTTATGGCCTTCCTCCTGGTAGAATAAAAGCTCCATGGATGCCAGGACTTTACCTGTTTGCATTGTCACTGTGTCCTCAGCTCCTGGAACACTGCCTGACATGTAATAGAAACTCATTAAATATTTGTTGAATGAATGAATCATGTTTCTCCTCTCAGTTTCTTTGGCTCTACTCCTCTCTTTGTCTCTTTCCAAGGTCCTTCTCTTCCCCTAGCATTTCATCTCTATGACACCCCCCACCTTGGCCCTCCCCCAACCTTGTGTCTCTTTGTCACTGGTTCTCCCAAGGCCTCCACACCTCTCTTCACAGGACATGCTCATGTTGGGTCTCAGTCACCGGAAGCACTTAGGAGGTCACCAAAGATGCTCTCTGCTCCAGAAGTCTCAGGTGAGCTGGTCCTCAGTCAGGTATATCACTTGGAAATCTTGATGGCAAGTGACAGAAACCCAACCCAAATTGAATTACACAAAAGAGGGGATGCTCTTTTTTCATGTAACTGAAAAGTCCATTTGCTGTTGAATTCAGGAGCCCAAATGCTGTCAGGGCTCAGTCCCTCCCTCTCTTGACTCTACTTCCCCAAGGTGAATTTCTCTTCAGCAAAATGGCTGCCCCAGCAGCTACACATTTTCTTTCTTTTTAAATATATTTTATTGATTATGCTATTACAGTTGTCCCGTTTCCCCCCTTCTCTCCCCTCCCCCCTGTACCCCCCTCCCACCCACATTTCCCCCCTTTAGTTCATGTCCATGTGTCATACTTATGAGTTCTTTAGCTTCTACATTTCCCATACTATTCTTGCCCTCCCCCTATCTGTTTTCAACCTACATTCTATGCTACTTATTCTCTGTACCTTTTCCCCCTCTCTCCTCCTGTGATCTCCACTTTTTCCCCCCTGTCTCTCCTTTTTTTTCCTCCTCCTACCCCCTTGTTGCTAACCCTCCATGTGACCTCCATTTCTGTGGTTCTGTTCCTGTTCTAGTTGTTTGCTTAGTTTCTTTTGGTTTTGCTTTAGGTGTGGTTGTTAATAATTGTGAGTTTGCTGTCCTTTTACTATACATGTTTTTTCTTTATCTTTTTTTCTTAGATAAGTCCCTTTAGCATTTGGTAAAATAAGGGCTTGGTGATGATGAACTCCTTTAATTTGACCTTATCTGAGAAGCACTTTATCTGCCCTTCCATTCTAAATGATAGCTTTGCTGGATTGAGTAATTTTGAATATAGGTCCTTGCCTTTCATGACTTTGAATACTTCTTTCCAGCCCCTTCTTGCCTGTATCTCTTTTGAGAAACCAGCTGACAGTCTGATGGGAACTCCTTTGTAGGTTACTGTCCCCTTATCTCTTGCTGCTTCTAGGATTCTCTCCTTTGTTTTTACCTTGGCTAATGTAATTATGATGTGCCTTGGTGTGTTTCTTCTTGGGTCCAACTTCTTTGGGGCTCTCTGAGCTTCCTGGATTTCTTGGAAGACTATTTCCTTTGCCAGATTGGGGAAGTTCTCCTTTATTATTTGTTCAAATACATGCTCAATCTGTTGCTTTTCCCCTTCTGGTACCCCTATAATTCAGATGTTGGAATGTTTAAAGATGTCCTGGATGCTCTTAAGCTTCTCCTCATTTTTTTTTAATTCTTATTGATTCTATCTTCCTTCTGGTCCACTGTATTGTTTTGAGACCCAGTTTCCTTCTCTTCACTATTGGCTCTCCTCCATGTATCTTCCTGCATCTCTTTTATGGTAACCTGCATCTTTTCATCTAATTTGCACCCAAAATCTACCAATTCCGTGAGCTTTCTGATCACCAGTGTTTTGAACTGTGCATCTGATAGATTGGCTATTTCTTGGTCGGTCAAAAGGATGAGTCCTGGGGGACTGATCTGTTCTTCTGTTGGAAACACATCTCTCCCTGTCTCTCCTTTTTTTTCCAGTCTGGTTACTCTTGTTACGGTGGGTGGCAGAGCCTTAGGTGTTCACCCAGGCTGGGCACCCCAGTCGCTAGATTGTGATGTTATATGTGGGGGTGGGGGCGGGGGCGGGAGCGGGGACGGGAGGGAGCAATGGCAACAGTTCCATTCTCCTGGGATCTCAGTCCCTTCTTTGGGATCCTGGGCTGCGAGCTCTGCCCTGGTCCACAATCACCGCCTCACTGGGTCCGCCAGCCGCAGCTTGCGCACTCAGGGACCACTGCTGCGTTCCTGCGCGCCCGGGATGGCTCTCGCGCTGATTTCGAGCCAAGTTTTCCCCGACCTCCACACGCCGCTGACCCGTGCCCAGCCGGCTGGTCCTCTCCTACCAGTCTGGATGTACGGGTCTACTTCAATTTCTTGGCTGTCCGACTTCCATTCAGATAAATCCTCTGTCAGTTCTGGGTGTTATTCTGGCTGTAAATTGTTGTTGTTCTAATCTTGGTTGTGCATGGAGATACGGTGCGTCCACCTATTCTTCCATCTCGCTACACACTTTCTATTGGTTTACCCACCCCAAGAGAAGGAGAGCGCCACTCACCTACTAGCAGCCAAATTCAGGGGCTGATTCCATTCTGTGTGGTGGGTCTTGGCCTACACTCTGAAGCAATCACAGCAGCCAAGCAGAAGGCTCTGTCTGACTGGCAATATATGGGTCACATGCCCAATCATAAAGTGGAGGTGTCTGGTTAGTAGAGTGGGTAGGTGTGACATCCCTCCACACACCAAATTGAGCCCTTGTTACCAGGAAAGGGGGAGTTGGCTGGAGGACAGGCACAGATAGACATCCACTACACTTAGAGATAGTCCAGGCCAATGAGGGGTCCTGGGGATCAATGGAATACCAGGAAAGGAGGAGAAATAAG
This sequence comes from Phyllostomus discolor, assembly GCF_004126475.2. Lineage (NCBI taxonomy): Eukaryota > Metazoa > Chordata > Mammalia > Chiroptera > Phyllostomidae > Phyllostomus > Phyllostomus discolor. Next base: position 1,565,339 of record NC_040914.2, read on the forward strand.
CCCAGCCCTGTAGGTCTATAGCAGTAAGGGAAAGTCTACACTGAAAGTCACTTTCATCCATTCTGCTATTGGCTGCTATCTACCCTTAGAACAAGAAGAAGCGAGCATCTTCCAACCTCCAGGATGTGTTGCTGGAGGTAGATTCTGGGTGAGATGCCTGGGATATGGGTTTGGGGGTATAGGGGACAGGGCTCATGATGACGGCCTTATGTATATTTAACACTGTATTTCCCTCCACAGAGCCCCTGCTCCTACGTCTAGGAGGCCCCTGACCTTCCTCCTCCTTTTTCTCCTCTTCCTTCTCCTGGTGGGTACCACAATGTTCCTGCCCCAGTCGGAGGGCCTCTGCTGCTCTCCTGCCCGACTTGCCAGGACACCTTACTTGGTGCTCAGCTATGTTAATGGCCCCCCCCCCAATCTGAGTACATAGCCCAGACATATGTAATAAATGGTCACTTGTCAAAGGATGTGTCTTAGTCCATCTGGGTGCTGTAACAAAACAACATAGACTATGTGGCTTATAAACAATAGAAATTTATTTCTCACAGTTCTACAGGCTGAAAAGTCCAAGATTAAGGTGCCAGCAGATTCAGCATCTGGTTAGGGCCTGCTTCCTGGTTCATAGATGGCTGCCTTCTTGCAGTGTTCTTACATACCAGAAGGAGCAGGGAGCTCTTTGTGGTCTCACAAGAGATTAAGGGCACTGGTCACTTCCATGAGGGCTACACCCTCAGACCTAATCACCTCCCAGAGGCCCCACTTCCTAATATCATCACATAGGGGATTAGTATTTCAATGGCTGAATTTTGAGAGGACATGAACATCAGTCTATAGCAGAAGGTGTGAGGATATTGGGTGCCTGAGTACTCAGAATCTAGGATATGACCCTGGTATATCTGGACAGCCTCCACATATCCCTTTGCATTGAGCACAGAATGCAGAACTGAATCAACTCATTAAACCCTGAGGCAAAGATTCAAGCACAGGTAATTTATTTAGGAGGTGATCCTAGGCAGATTGGTAGGGGAGTAGGGAAGTGAGCCAGAGAAGGGTGTTGAACTGTTTGCTGCTCTGGGCACCTGGGGTGCCATCCCTCTAGGAACCTCTGGGAGACTGTGTGGAACACACTCGAAAGTTGTTCTACCCAACTTTCATTAGTTCCTGAAGCTGTCAACTCCCTAGAACTCCCAGTTTCTCTTGTCTGTAGAGTCCCCTCAGGCAGGAAAGCATAGATGCTTGTCACAGGAAGCTACAGGTATGCACAGAAAGGGTGTGGTGACATAAGCAAGCTGCCGACAGCACCTGCTGTAACCCCTGACCTGCATCCATACACATGATTTGTTCAAACATTCTACATGGTGTCCTCCCAGGCTGGGCTGTCATTGGCGCAGGACTGTGAAACCCCCCTTCACTGGGTTTTGATGACACCAAGAGGAATTTCCAGGGCTCAGTCCCAGATCAGGTATCCAAGATCATATACTTCCTGGAGTCTAAAGTGTTGGGACAAGCAATGGAACAGAATTTGACTAAAAAACAGAGGCAGGAGCCTTGCACCAGGCTCCTGGGTATGCACTTAAGATAGATCCCCTCTCCTTTAATTCTCACAGCCACCCAATGATATGTCCCCACTTAATGGAATTGGAAACTGAGACTGTAGAGGAGAAGTCACTGGCCTGAGGACAAAGGGAGCAAGTGACTGAGGCCCAGTTCCCATTGATTTAAACAGAAATAGGAATTCATTTTTTTGTGTGGAAGGTTAGGGACACAGCTGGATCCGGTAGTTCAAATGATAACTTCATCTCTCTGTTTCTACCTCTGATTTGACTCCCTTCTTATCTGGCGGGTGCCAGAGCATCCCTCAAAACCTCCAAGCATACATTCTACCAAGTTGACAACCAATAGGAGAGTCACGCTTCCCTTATAATTTCAAAGTGTCACATGCTTTCCTGGGGATTGTAGTCAGCCCTGCCTAAAACGTGTACTGAAATTGAGGAACAAGTGGGTCTCTGGAAAAATTAGGAAGCTGTTACCTTAAGGGGGGATGAATACTGAGGGAAGAGAGTAGGGAAACAGCAGTTTCTGGGAGACTCAGGTTCAGGGGGAAGTCAGGATGCAAACCTGGGTCTTTCCTGTTCCAAATGCCAGGCCAAGTCTCTGTTCCCAACAAAAGAGGAGGTGCAGTATCCCTGGAGTCACCACAAATAGGGTGGACAGAGCTTTGGCAATATTGACCCTACCAGCTATGTAATGGAGCAAATGTGTCATTCATTCATTGAATATTGACTGTGGTAAGCCAGGTCCTATCAAAGAATAGGGCAATGACAGTGAATGAGACAGGCTAAAATTCTTGTCCTTGCCAGGGTTGGGGAGCTGACATTCTAGTGAGGAAGATGGATAGTAAATAAAAGCAATAGGTGACATATGTAATAGATCAGATGGTGGTAAATGTAAGAAGAAAAACTAAATTGGGCAAAGGGGAAGGGTAAAATTTAGGCTGGTTGAAGGGGGCATCAGGAAAACAGTTATGTCTTTATATTACAATTATGTCATAGCAAATGGTTGTGAGAAAACAAGTCACATGGACTTCTAGAGTAGTGCTGTCCAATAGAAATATAATGTGAGGCTCAAATATAATTTTTAAATTTCTAGTAGTCACAAGTAACAGCCATCTGCAGATAACTTTGTGTGACCCCGGACAGAATACAAGTGGTGGCTGGATCTGGATGTGCCAACAGCAATCAAGGCCCAACTACAACAAAAGAGTGAGTGTACACAGCTCACACAGTGGGCTCACCTTGAGTATCCAGTTTGGGTAACAGAGGAGGATGTGCCACTGGGCTCTACAGGACACCTACTAAATTAGGCAACTTACCAAGCCTGGGAGATGTAGCAGCTCTACCTAATACATAAAAACAAACACAAGGAGGCTGCCAAAATGAAGAGACAAAGAAACATGGACCAAATGAAAGAACAAAACAAAACTCCAGAAAAAGAACTAAACAAAATGGAGACAAGCAAACTACTAGATGCAGAGTTTAAAATACTGGTTATAAGGATGCTCAGTGAACTTGGTGAGAATTTCAACAGCATAAAAAAGGGCATGGAAACCATAAAAAAGAACTAGTCAGAAATGAAGGATACACTAATTAAAATAAAGAACAATATACAGGGAATCAACAGTAAACTGGATGAAGTCAAGAATCAGATTAGTGATTTAGAATGTAAGAAAGAAAAAAACACCCAATCAGATCAGCAAGGAGAAAAAAGAATTAAAAAAAAAATGAGGGTAGTGTAAGGAGCCTCTGGGACTTCAAGCCTACCAACATTCATATAATGGTGGTGCCAGAAGGAAAAGACAGCAAGAAATTGGAAACATGACAAAAAAGTCTTTAACTTGAAGGAAATAGACATACAAGTCCAGGAAGCACAGAAGCCCAAACAAGATGAACCCAAAGAGCCCCACACCAAGACAAATCATAATTAAAATGACAAAGGTTAAAGACAAAGAATGTCCTCCTCCCCCTTCTTTTTTTAACAAAGAGAGCATTTTAAAAGCAGCAAGAGAAAGACACTGACCTAGAAGGAAGCTCACATAAGATTATAAGCTGATTTCTCAAAAGAAACTTTGCAGGCTAGAAGGGATTGGCAAGAAATATTCAAAGTGATGAAAAGCAAGGAGCTACAACCAAGGTTATTCTACCCAGCAAAACTATCATTTAAAAGACCTAGAAGTGTACATCACCACCAAACCAGAATTATATGAAATTATAAGATCAAAAATATGATCAAATGGTCAAAAATACATATCTGTCAACAATTGAATCTAAAAAACAAATTTAAATTTCTGCTTGTTTATTTTAATAAACAAGCAGAACAGAAACAGAATCATGGATAGAGAACACTTTGATGGTTGTCAGATGGGAGGGGGTAAAAAAGAAGGGATTAAGAAGCACAAATTGGTATTTACAGAATACTCGTGGGTATGTAAAGTACAGCATAGGAAATATAGAAGCCAAAGAACACATGGAAAATGGTATGGGGATTTTCTGAGGGAGTGGGGGGAGGGAGGCTGGGGGGAGGGAGGCAAAGAGGTAAAAATGGGGACACATGTGGTAGTATAATCAATAAAATACAATTAAAAACAAATATAATTTAAAATTTTCTAGTCACAGTTAAACAGTAGAAGCAGGTAATATTAACTTTATTATTTTTAAAAGATTTTTTATTTACTTAATTTTAAAGAGAGGGGGAAGGAGAAAATGAGGGAGTGAAACATCTATTCCAGAGAAACATCAATTGGTTGCCTCTAGCACCCACCTCAGCCAGGGACCAAACCCGCAACCCAGGCATGTGCCCTGACTGGGAATCCAGTGCTTTGCAGGATGATGCCCAACCAACTGAGCCACACCAGTAAGGGCTAGGGTGATTTCTTGAAGAGTAGGGGCATCTTCAAAAATCCCCAAACACAAAAAATGTTTAAGACCACCAACAGGAAAGTAAGCACATCCTAACTTTATTTCCTGTGTTCAACAGTCCTGAAGATGGAAGGGTGGAGGAATCAGGGCTCCCCCTTAGAACAAGTAGGTGTAGAGGTTTTGAGGGGTCTTGAAATGATCGCTAGCATGTGACCCCTTAGCACCTTCCTCACCAGACCTAGTTTGTTCCAATTAATAGAGGGAAAGTTTTCCAAAGGGAGATTCGGGGCTTCTCACTGTCCATCAGAGCATCTTCTCAAATTCCTCAGCAAAAAAGTCTGCTGTTATCAGAGTTAAACACAAAGAAAGGAATTAAGGAGCCAGGGGTCAAGAGAAGGGTGTTTCAGTTTCTTCATTCCAACAGGGGTAGGGGCGTTCTGGTTCCCCATGCCTTTGAATAAATAGCTCTCAGCCTGACCTAGTCCAGCCAGCTAGCGACACAGGCCAACCCAAACTCCGATTAGGGAGGCTGACAAATTACCAGCGATCGAACAAGGTCAAGCATCTCTCGCCATCTATCACGGTAGTCTTTGGAGCCTACGTCGCCAGGCGAACTCTGATTCCCCTAATCCATCGAACTAGTCTCGTCTCTTAAGACCTCTCATTTTCCATCAGGCGGATTCCCTGGTTCCCCGGCACCACTAGTTGAACTCTTCCGCCTGTCACCATTTTTTAGGTGGGGTCTCTGGTGACCTCATGCTGTCAAGCGGGCTCCTCGAATTGTCATCATCCTCAGGGACGTTTCCAGGACCCGCCCGGCCGCTGGGCTCCTCGGTCTTTTCCCGCCGGCGCACAAAGGCGCACAAGGCCGTGGCGTGGCCGGAGCGTAGCAACTGGAGCTGGCGCCTCCCGCGGCGGTAGAAGTATTCTATGCGCAGTACGTCAGAGCGTGGCAGGGAGGCATGCTGCCGGAACTCCGCTCGCACCCGCGCCTCAGCTCCCGGCTTCCCGCGTCCGGCGCGCAGCAGCTCACGGTACAGGCTAAGAACTTGCCTTTGCAGCCGGCTGGGCCGGCTCATGGTAGAGCTGGGCCGCGGGTGCGCGCGGGTACCAGTCCAGGACAGTGGAGCTGCTGCAGCACAATTGAGAGAGACAGGATACAAGAAAACAGTCACTTCCGCCTCTAGCTCCAAAACCTCCCCCTCCCGCCTCCTGTTATCCGGTTCTGTCACTCCCTATTGGCTGTCGTTGCGGTTACGTCACAGTGTTGCGAGCAAGGGGCGGAACTTCTGGCTCTTCGGACCTCCTCTCAGGGAATCTGTGTCCTTGAGAGGACCGCAGTTCTGGGAACCCGGAAGAGAAGGAGGGATTAGGCGGCTGGCGGTTCTGATCTAACTCCTGCGTCCTAGGGGAGGAGGGACCTAGAGGTTGGGACCCGAATCCGTAGTCTCTTCAGGGCGCGGGGGGGCAATGGTAGAGAGAAGACGGGCTCTAGCCTTTTGGGTTGTTTTGTTTTGTTTTGTTTTTTATCGTTTATTAAAGCAATCTCGGGAAGCTTCGTGCGTCCCCACCCTCAAGGCTGGTGTGTGTCGGCGTTCCCAGCCCTGAGGACATGCAGAGAAACATGGTCACGCTGCGAAGTGTTGGGGCACAGTGGGCAGGACAGGCTTCTCCGTTCTATGGGAAGACAAGCAGAGAGAGGGTGTAGCCTCTAAGTCCCCAAAGGTAGCCTGTGGCGCACCGAGTTGGAATGGCCGCGACCCCTTCTGAGTGAGGCGGGGTCGGGGGTCGGGTGGGTTTCGAGCAGGAGGGTCATCACCAGCTGTGGAAGCCCTGGCATGTCTGGAGCACGTCGACTAGTTTGGTACCCCGAAGTCCTGGGAATATCAGGTAGTGGCTGCAATTCCGTTGTCCACACAGGCTGCCAGGAGGCGTCCTCCTAGCGTGGAGGGAGGACCTCAGGGTCAGGGGCCCCTCGGGCTCTACCTGGAGCATGGGGACCCCTCCATGGTAGCCCTCCGCCCTCTGCCCAGCGTGCAACCACACCCCGTACACCTGGACGGTTCATCTGCGGAGAGAGGATGCAAGTTAGGGGCAGGGAGTGGGGCTAGAGCCCTGGAGTCAAGGGGGTGCTCAGAAAGCACTGTGAATCCTGCTGGTGTCTCTATCAGAAATACATATCTAAGACTTTGCTAGAGGAATAAGTTCTGGAATTTGCTTTAAAATCCTCCAGCACGACTAAAATAAAAAGAGTAGTAGGGAAAGATGAAAACAAGAATGACAAAATATTCATAACCATAACGGGGTTTCATAACACTATTCTGTCTTTTGTGATGCTTGAAAATTTCCATAGTAAACACTTTCCTAAAAGGGAGGTTTAAAGAAAAAAAAAAGCCTCTGGATAATACATGACACAGTGATGCAGACTCCAGCCCCCAGGAGTCTGTGTGCTGTGGATGCGGTACACAAATTCCCACGGAGTACCGAGTCCTATGGAGAAAAAGTGATGGCACAGCCACTCTCTCAAGAGGATAACGCTGACCCTTGCCTGGACAGGTTTTTACTGCTTTCCAGTCACATTACATCAAGAAGGTTCTCGTTATTTCTAGATTTAGTTAAGTAACTACTTCTTACAAAAAAAATTCACAAATGCAAGGGAATGATGAAAATGATTGATTTGGTTACATTTTGTCCTTGGGACATCTTACCACAGACTTTAGGGAGTTGCTTCAGAGATATACACTAAACATCTGCAGCCTTAACTCAGGGTGAGGGAGTTTTAGCAAAAGCAAGTCTCATAGCAGCCTAGGTACAATGCAGGCCTGATTCCCCATGGGAAAGCCAATCTGTGCACCTGGATCCTGTGTGCCACCTTGTATTGATTGGTTTTCCGGATCAATACTGGGCTACATTTGCCATTGCCATGCTGATCGGTTCCCTATAACACAGTATATTAATATAACATGCAATAAAATATGATGCAATTGATGTTTTAATAGTGTAACCCAAATTTTTTATGTAATCCATTTATTTAAAATAGTGAATATTTAAAATGATTTAAGCATTTATTTTTTTTAAATTTACATTTATAAGTAACTTTTTTAAAAAGTATTTATTTATTTATTTTTAGAGAGAGAAGGGAGGGAGATAGAGAGAGAGAAAAAAACATCAATGTGTGGTTGCTGGGGGTTATGGCCTACAACCCAGGAATGTACCCTGGCTGGGAATTGAACCTGGGACACTTTGGTTCGCAGCCTGCGCTCAATCCACTGAGCTACACCAGCCAGGGCTACATTTATTTTAAATGATTAAATCCTCACCAACACTCTGTCAAGACAGAGCAGCAGTACTATATACTATACTAATTATGCATCTTTTCTCCTACTGATAAAGAAACTGAGACCCAGAAACGTAACATAGCTTGCCAAGGTCCACATAGCTGGTAAATGGCAGAGCCACGTTTTGACCCCAGGGGTTCTGACTTCATGACCTGTGTTCTTTTTCTTAAAAATTTTTTTTTAGGGAGAGGGAGAGATAGACAGAAACATCTATTTGTTGTCCCACTTATTTATGCATTCATGGGTTGATTCCTGTAATAACACTTAAACTTAGACTGGGGTTGAACCCACAACCCTAGAGCATCAGGATGATCCTCCAACCAACCAAGCCACCCAGCCAGGACATGACCTGTCTTCTTAACCACTGCACTGTATATACTGCTTCCTCAATAATAATATAAGAGTGGCAGCAAGAGTGTAGACTTACTAAGTACTTATATGCCAAGCATGTATTCTCAAAGCTACTCTATGTGGTGGGTACTATTGTTACCACTTTTTGCGAATGAGCAAACTGAGGCACAGAGAGAGATTGAGTCCCTTGAGCAAGGTTACATGACAATTAAAAGACACAGTCAGGGGTCTCTTAATCCTTTAACCAAAGGCTCTGGCTTAGTTTACCTGCCAGGTTGTGGCAGATACCCTAGCTGCTCTCTTGGTGGCCCATCTTCCTACTCCTACAATTAGCCTCGAATCCCCGGTTGGAGACTCGAATCCCTGTTTCTCTGTGTGGGACTTCAGGTTTTTCTATTATAAATACTATCCATTTTGTCTGCTCGGGTTCCAATTTTTCTGTTGCTCTCTGGCTCCCACGTTCCCTGAAGAGCCAGGTGTGCTCCACCCTGGCATCTCTCTGCTGATTTCCAACTTCTCCTTATTTGGTTTCTTCCCATAGCACTTAAACATTCCTGAGTTTCTACCATCTGAAAATCACTATCATAATAAATCAGTTCTAAGACTCTCTCGCCTCTTCCTGGCTGATTTCTGTTCTCCCCTTTCTGCATAGACAACTTGTCAATGATGGTGTCTATGCTTGTTCTCTTCTTTTTAAATCTCACTCAACCCTGCAATCCAGGTGCTGCCCTCCTGCTCCTTGGATTTTGTGATTTCTTTCTTTTTTATTTTTCACAGTTTCAAAAAATATTTTATTTATTCATTCCAAGAGAGGAGAAGGGAGGGAGAGAAACATCATTGTGTGGTTGCCTCCCATGTGCCCCTCACGTGCCCCTCACTGGGGACCTGGCCCACAACCCAGGCATATGCCCTGGACTGGGAATCGAACCAGTCACCCTTTGATTTGCTGGTTGACCCTCAATTCACTGAGCCACACAAGCCAGGGTGATTTTGTGATTTCTTAAGTCACCAATAGCCTCTTTGGCCCTAAGTCAATGAACATTTAGTGGGCTATTTTATACTCATTGGTTGATTTTCACCACAGTCTGAAAATACAGTCCTCCCTTTACCTAACTTTCTTCTACAATGTTCTAGCCTAACAATGTCTTCCCCAGCCTAACATGAGGTCCAGCTCATTTGTCACCTCCTTCAGAAAGCCTTCATTGATCCCCTAAACTGGGGGTACCTCCTCTGGGCTTCTACAACCTGCTTGTGGTTCCCTGATCACTTTGGCCTGTGCTTTCCCAATTACAGCTTTGATTACTCAGTCAGTGGTAGTCCCTAGGAGTTCAGCAGATTTTGCAATAAGGTGAGGTCAGTGAGTCCTGAGAAGTCCAAGGTGAAGTTTATGTGGGGTCTAGAGGATCTTGGGAGAACAGGTCAAGGACATGGAGCCAATGGAGACCAAAATGAGACCAGAGGATCATGGGAGAACAATTCTATGTCAAAAGACTAAGGAAGGCCAGTGATGGGGTTACTAGGCCTCAGGGATCTGCATCAGGTTACACAGGGTTTGGGTGGGAATTGAGGAAGTCCCTTACCCCTATTTCCTAATTGGCTCCCACAGATGCACAGCCATCCCTGAAGCCAAGGATCACTCATGGTTGGAGGGAAGCACAGCCAGAACAGGGCCAACAATCAGCAATGACATGGAACCAGCCAAGATCTTGGGGCCTGAAACCTACCAACATGGCTACCTATAGGCACAGGGCATAACAGGCATGGGTGCAAGCTCACTGAAGCCATCAAAGGTGATGAAGAGGCCCCAAAACACCAGGTAACATGTGGCACCCTCCCCAGCCTCACCAAATGATTACTATATGAAATGTTAAGGGACTTATTTAAGAAAAAGAAGATCAAAACTATGAACAATAAAGTGGCAAAAAATACATATCAACAACTGAATCTATAAAACAAACTAAGCAAACAAGAACAGAGAATCATGGATATGTAGAGCATTTTGATGGTTGTCAGATGGGAGGGGTTGTGGGAGAATGGGTAAAGAGATGAGGGGATTAAGATGTACAAATAGGTAGTCACAGTATAGCCATAGAACTTATATGCATGACTCATGGACATGAACAATGGTATGGGGATTGCCTGAGGGAGTGGGGGTTGCTGGATGAAGGAGTCAAAAGGGGAAAAATCAATCCAACTGTACTAACATAATAAAATTATGTTAATATAATATAATTTTAAAAGTTTGTTTAGTTTTTCCATAAAATACGTATTTTTCACCAATAACTTTATTGACATAGATATTTTGAGTATGTCAGCCATCTCCTGCATGGTAGAACATTGATTGTTCTCAGTTAATTTCAATTTGATCGCTACCTACTTCAACTGGTCTACCCAAACATGGAGCATCATCCAGCAAGAAATCTCCAGCACCACTTCCGGCCAAGATGGAAGCATAGGTAGACACACTGTGCCTTCTCCCACAACCAAACGAAGGACAACAATAATTTAAAAAACAAAAAACAATCAGAAATGACAGAAAATTGAACTGTATGGAAGTCCGACAACGAAGGAGTTAAAAGAAGACACATTTATGCAGACCAGTAAGAGGGGCAGAGTTGGGCAGTTGGGATGAAGAGGGCTCGTGGCAAAGTGGTGGCTGGCAGATCCAGTGAAGTGGTGGATTGTGGAAGGGAGTGCGGCGCATAAGGCGACTGGCAGACTGATAAACCAGGCAAAACTGGGTAGCAGGACAGACTGCACAACCCAGGATCCCAGCACGGGGAAATAAAGCCTCAATCCACTGATTGAAAACACCTGTGGAAGTTGAGGTGCTGGGAGAAACTCCCAGCCTCACAGGAGAGACCCACAGGGTCCTAGAACATACACAAGCCAACACACATGGGAATCAGCACCAGAAGGGCCCAATTTGCTTTTGTGAAGTAGGGGAAGTGACTGAAATCTGGCAAAGAGTGGAGCAAGTGCCATTGTTCCCTCTTGGACCCCTCCCCAATATACAGCACCACAACACAGCTATGAGGGTGACCCTTGCCTGGTGAACACCTAAGGCTCCACCCCCTCATATGTAACAGGTGTGTTAAGACAAAAAAAAATGGCCCAAATGAAAGAACAGATCAAAGCTCCAGAAAAAATACAACTAAGCCATGAAGAGGTAGCCAACCTATCAGACGCCCAGTTCAAAAGACTGGTATCAGGATGCTCACATAATTGGCTGAATTTGGTCACAAATTAGATGAAGAAATGAAGGCTGCACTAAGTGAAATAAAGGAAAATGTACAGGGAACCAAAAATGATGGGAAAGAAACTGGGACTGAAATCAATGGTGTGGACCAGAAGAAAGAAAGAAACATCCAACCAGAAAAGAATGAAGAAACAAGAATTTTAAAAAATGAGGAGAGGCTTAGGAAACTCCAGGACATCTTTACATGTTCCAACACCCAAATTATAGGGGTACCACAAGGAGAAGAGGAGGAGCAAGTGGAAAACTTATTTGAACAAATAATAAAGGAGAACTTCCCCAATCTGGCAAAGGAATTAGATCTCCAGGATGTCCAGGAAGCTCAGAGAGTCCCAAAGAAGTTGGACCCAAGGAGGAATACACCAAGGCACCATCATCATTACATTACCCAAGATTAAAATTAAGCAGAGAATCCTAGAATCAGCAAGAGAAAAGGAGGCAGTTACCTACAAAGGAGTTCCCATCAGACTGTCAGCTGATTTTTCAAAAGAGATCTTAAAGGTAAGAAGGGGATAAAAAGAAGTATTCCAAGTCAGGAAAGGCAAGGACCTGCATCCAAGACTGCTCCATCCAGCAAAGCTTTCATTTAGAATTGAAGGGCAGATAAAGTGCTTCTCAGATAAGGGCAAGTTAAAGGAGTTCATCATCACCAAGCCCTTATTATATGAAATGGTAAAGGGATTTATCTAAGAAAAAGAAGATAAAAAATAAATATACTAAAATGACAGCAAACTCACAATTAATAACAACCACATCTAAAACAAAAACAGAGTAAGCAAACAACTAGAATAGGAACAGAACCACAGAAATGGAGCTCACATGGAGGGTTATCAACAGGAGAGTGGAAGTGGGAGAGAGGGGGAAAAGGTACAGAGAATAAGTAGCATAGATGGTAGGTAGAAAATAGACAGGGGGAGGTTAAGTATAGCATGGGAAAAGAAGAAGCCAAAGAACTTGTATGTATGACACATGGACATGAACTAAAGAGGGGGACTGTGGGTGGGAGGAGGTGTGCCGGGTGGAGACAAGTGAAAGGGGAAAATGGGACAACTGTAATGGCATAATCAATAATATATGTGTATATATATATATATATATATATATATATATATATACATATTTAAAGATTTTATTTATTTATTTTTAGAGAGGGGAAGGGAGGGAGAAAGAGAAAGAATCAATGTGTGGTTGCCTCTCACATAGCCCCCACTGGGGACCTGGCCTGCAGCCCAGGCATGTGCCCTGACTGGGAATTGAACCTGCAATGCTTTGGTTCACAGCCCACACTCAGTCCACTGAGCTATGCCAGCCAGGGTCTAAATATATTTTTTTAAAAAAGAAATTTCCAGCACAAAACTTCACAAACCACTTTTGACATATTTGATCAGTCACAGTGCCTTTTTCATATACTGCACAAATCTTTTTTGCATTTCAGTTGTGTTTTTACCTTTCTCAAAATAAGCATAATATGCCAAAATGTTGCATATTTCTTCCATCTTCAATATTAAAATGGCTACACAAAATTCATCAATTTTGATTTTTTAAAAAAAATGCACACTGATATGACGGCTGTCACAATACAATTTAATAAAACTGTTTTTGAATAAAGTTAAAGACAATTAAGCGATACTAGAGCCATCTTATGGAAAAAACACACAGTTTTTGGCCAACCCAGTATCTTCCTTCTGGCTCTAGTTCTGGGCACATGTCCCAGGCCTGGCCAGTTAGAGACAAATCAGAGTACCACATACCCTGGTCTCTGTGATTGGTTTAGGAACAGGCAACTGACTTAAACTCAGACAATATGAGCCAGCACTGGAAATTCTGCTGGAACTATTGCTGGCGAAGTGCTGTCTTCCTGTTGAGATTGCTAAACTGTATGTCATAAACCTGGAGCAATAGGAGACCATCACTGCCCCACAAACACAGAAGTGGTTTGAGAATAAGGCTATGGTTGTCTTCAAATATTTCTTCTCCATTTCTCATTTAGAATTAGAATTTTTAGCTGAACATGGCCACCTAGTTAAAGATACATCTTCCAGTCTCCTTTGCAACCAAATGCAATCCTTCCATGAAGTTCTGGCCAATGGGAGTGAACAGAAGTGGTATGTGCCACTTCTGGGTTGTGCCTTGAAAGGGAGGAAGCCTGATCTCCTTGTCCCCTCTTTTTTCCCCTTCCAACTTGCTCAAATGTAGAGTGGTAGGGGACAGAAGATGGTAATACTAGAGGGGAGGCAAAGCCACATGATGATAGAAGGAGCCTGTGTCCCTGACTTGGAGGAACCAAGCTGGTTACACTTGGACTATTCATGAAAGGGAAATAATCTTCTATAAAATTTAAGCCACTGTGATTTTGAGCCTCTGTTATAGTATTTGGACCTACAGCCTACATAATATAGAAGCTAAAACAGAAAAAGGAAAAGGCTGATATAAATGAAACTCAAGTCCTAGTGACATCATTTGAGTCCTTGAATCCAGTCATGCCTAAAGGCCTCAACTTTACACAAGTTAAAGTAGACATTATTACCTGTTGTATTTGAGATAGTTGGCATCATTTTCCATCAGTTACAAGTGAAAATGCTGACTGATATGATGTGGTTCACGGAACATCTTATAACAGGGTTTGGAAGACTCTGTGTCTACCTGCTCAGGCCTAGGAACCTCTCTTACAGGGATGTAGTGTCTATTTGTGGAAGCAGCAGCAGTGGTCCTAGAACACACAGTGTTTGCCATCAAAGATAAGGCCAGGGTCACACTTAGAGCCCTCATAGCATCCAGTGGAACAATGAGCAGGGATTGTAGGCAGGACACAGTCCCCATCACAGATCTGTGCACAGATGCGGTAGTGGCTTTGGGGTGGACAAGTCAGGCTGCAGGGGGATGGCAAAGGCAAGTGCCTAGGACTTAAATTTCTCTTCCCCATAGCTGTGAAAACAGCATCACTTTAAGGCTGCCCCAGCCTTGGGGCCAGGACCCTCTTATACTCGACAGCTCTGCTCTGTGATGGTTCACTCTGGGTCCATTAGATCTTCAGTGTCTCAGGTCTAGCCAGGGAAACAAAGTCTTCAGTCTGTGCTCTCCCAGCCCACTGGGGAAGTGGCTTATACAGACAGAAGTTTCTGAAAGGGTCAGGCCAGTTTCCCAACTTGCTGGACTGCTCATGACTCAGTTATCCCAACTCCACTGACAGCCCACAGCTTAATTGAAACTCTCCCCCACCTCCTACAACAGACAGCTGATGCCAGCCATAATGGCTGGTGGTCAGACTGACCTTCCTGTACCTGAGAACAGCCCAGCCCTTTACTTAACCCATTGTCCCAATGCACAACCTGAAACCCTGAAGCAATTGCCTAGAAGAACAGGATACTAATCCCTCCCTTGTTCCCCCACAAACCCCCTGCTTTTTCTTTTAAAAAGCCCCATTCTTGCCTCCCCCAGGGTTGCAGTCAGTCCAGACTCAGCCCGCCTGTAAGTGCAGCATCAAATAAAGGCACTTGGATTAGATAATCTGGTTCCTCCTGCCTCTGTTTCTCAAGCATTTCTAACAGTCCCCACCTCTGGTCCCTGACTGGTCCGCCCTCATGCAACCGAGGACACCAAATCCTCACAGTTTGATTGACCCAAAGGCACGGTCCAGATTGGTCAGAATAGAGCCACTTTGATTGGTTGGATCTACACAGCTCCAGCTGGAGCGGGAAAGCCTCAGTCCTATTGGTTAGAACAGGACTCCAGGAAACTTTTACAAGGGCTGACTCAGACTGCAGAATCACAATGCAGGCAGGCAGTTTAGCTGTGCAGAGGCTTGTAGTCCATTGCAGAGGCTTCTCTATGAAGAACAGTTTGCATTCCGCCTTTTTTGTTTGAGCCCAGTTAGTCAGCAGGTGTCTTTTTTTCCCCTTCTTCTCAGGGTTTGCATAATCCTATTGATTCCCTCCACAGTCAGGGTAGCTTCCCACTGATATTTTCCAACCTCTACACCTTTGCAATTACACTTCTTTTCTCCTTGAATGTCCCTCCCATAAACTCTCCTCAGACAATTCCATTCATCTCAAGACTTCTCTGATCCCCACCAGGAGAAGAAGCTCTTCCTGTCAGCCCACAATCTGCTCAGATGCATCTCAGGCCTAGCCAGAGCACTCACGGCAAAGCCTGAGGCCCCTCCAGGGCATCACTGGGATCCTAGCCTCCTGTCAGGCTATGGTATAAGACTGAGGGCATCACAGGCCAAAGTGTTGGCCATGGGTATGACACACCCATGACCAGCACTTAGGCATATCCTAAGGGATGTGTTGGGGCTGATAGTACCCAGGCAGCTATCAAAGGGGCCATCTTTTGCCTGTAGGAGTCCACACAGTTTTGGAGCCTTGAAGATCTGAGCAAGCTTTATGGGGAAGCTGATGCAAAACCCAAGGTCTCTCTAGAACAGTGACAGGGGGTAGTGACCGGGCCCTGGGGTAGAATATGGTGTTCAGACGTAGGTCACAGGAGCCAATATCATCACCAAAGACCCCACACAACCCCATCAGCCAGCTGTGGAAGGTAGGAGGCACAATTAGGCATACCTGGTTGCCCCAGTCATATATGAGATGCAGCCTATTGGCTGTGCGTACCACCACATGATGGTCCTCTTATGTAGCCCAGGTTTGGGTCTGGCAGTGCCCAGGGCAGCCAGCAGCATTCACCACCCACCTGTGAAGGAGGAAAGGGCTGAGAAGTCTGAGCCTGCTCCTGTACTTCTTTCTCAGTAACCTGGACATCCCTCCCAGTTGTGCCACAAACAAGCTATAAGACTTGGGTGAGGAACTTAGCCTCTCTGAACTTCAGTTTCTCCATTTGTAAAGTGGGAGGATAAGAGTACCTACTTAATAGTGTTGTTGGGGAAATCACATGAATTACCAAAAAATGCTTAGAGCAATGCTAGGCATATGGTGAATGCTTTATGACCTGAGCCAAGATTAGCTAAAGACCAGTCAACTCACAAATATGTGAATGAAAAAGCTGCGTGGGATAAGTCACTGAGAGTATTGAGCTTGCTTGTTATGCAGCATTAGCTGACTGATACAACTGTGATTAGGATTTAATGAAATGATACAAAGTGCTCAGAACAGTACCTAGCACATAATAAGCACTAGATAAATTCTAGGGCCCCTTCTCTGGCCTTATATTCCTCATGAGTGCTAGGCACACCTCTTTTTAAAGCTCTACTTCTGGATGCTGAATTTCACCACACTTCTTCTTTCCCTGCTATTGCTCTGTCCAAGTCTTTACCACTGCCTACCCTATAAAGCCCTAGTAGTCTGGCCCCTGTCTCTTCTCTGACCTCATCATCTCCTGCCCCTCAACCTCTCATTCACTCACTCAGCACAAGCCACACTGGCCTCTCTCACTATTTCTCCAACACACTAGGCACCTTCCCAGTCCCCTTACCTTTGCACTTGGTGTTCCCTCTGCCTTGCTCCTTCCCAGAGGTTCTTTCACTTACTTCCTTCAGATCTTTACTCAAATACTACTTTCTCAGTGGATTATTCCTCACCATCTTATTTAAAATTCTAAACCTTCTCTGTAAGTTGTCTTTCTTTCCTGTTTCACTTGTCTTTATAGTTCTCATACCCACCATGTGATGTACCACCTATTTTACTTATTTCTTTTCCCAGAAGAATGTGAGTTCCTCCAGGACTTCCTCACCATCAAATCCTCCAGGGCTTACCCTGCTGCTGGCCATGAAGAGATTATCCATATCTGTTATATTTACTCAAGTAATTCTGAATGACTGATTTTATCCAATCTTGTGTACTAGGTGATAATACAAATACAAAAGGGTACTCAGAGCTACCCTTTAGTGAGTCATTACTATGTTTCAGACAATGCTTCTACCTTGTTATATACATGCACCAACTTTTAAGCCCTGAGGGGCATAGAGCCCCACAGTGCATAGAGCCCCTCAGGGCATAGAGCGTTCAGTGAGGAGGAAGAAGGCGGGGCCTGGGCGCAGTCCAGCGTTCTGTTACCTGATGCCAACAAAGGCGGTGTCTGGTTGCAGGCACTGCCGGGAGAGGGTGAGTTGCAGACTGAGCAGCCTGGCCGGTCGCCATCCAAGCCTAGGCAGCGGATCATGCGGTGCCGGCCTGGGCGAGAACAGGGCTGAAGGGCGCGCGCAAAGGCAGAGTGATCCATCCGCCTTGGTGCGGGAAGATGCGCAAGCCTGTGTGGAGGCCCACACACGCGGCCACGCCCACAGCCCCCCCCCCCCCCCGCAGTGCATTTCCCCTGGGGCTAGGGCTAGGGCTGCAGCGACAACCGGTGCACTGCGGAGGCTGGGGTATCCGGTATCTAGCTGCCTGCTCGGAAGGCTGTAGGCGCGCAGAACGCAGCTCAGCAAGGTTCGAGACGCACACGCAGCCCTCACTAGCGCACAAGGCTAGCACAAGGTTGGGCCGCACACCCTGCCTCCCCCAACCCCCAGCACAGCTTGTAGCGTGAGTGCGGCAGCGCTACGACGCTGGGGCGAGCTGCATGGGGAGTGAGAGCGACGAGAAGCAGGTATTGTGGGCAGAGACCCTTGAACAGACGTGGAGGGCAGAGACGGAGGATTAACACGGCGGTACTCAGCAGGAGGGAACGAGGAACAGAAAGAATAGGAACTCAAGGTAGAAATAAGGAGGCATAGAGAGGGAGGTACGGCAAGACATAGAGACAATGAGAAAAAGAGACGGGCACAAGAGACAGAAAGAACTCGTTAATGAAACTATTGCCCCTCCAGGTCTGGCTGCTTTTCAACTCTAATCATAACACTTCTCCAAATCACATCCTTCTCAGCGTGGCTCCGTCTACCCAGGCCTGAACTTCTCCATTGGTCCTCTCCCGTCTGTTTCCTGGTGACTCAAAATGGAGCTCTTCTGAGCTTCACCTATGCCTGCCAATTCCTGCACATTCACGACAGAAGTCAGGCGTCTTCCAGGGCCACAAGGCACATGCCAAGAACCTGCCAGAGCTGACCAGGCCTTGTGGCAGGTGCCACAGTGGCAGTACACATTGTCCAGGAAGTCAGTGAAAAAAGGGAGCAGATCTCCTGCTGCATAGCATGGCCCCAGAGGAGACTTGGCCACCTCCAGCAGCTCACAGTATGCATCCCCTGGGAGTTGAGTGTGTTGTCACTGGGCCTGGACCTGGGCCTGGGCAGAGGGGCCTGAAGACTGGCATCTCTGCCACTTTCCAGATGTTGGGCAAGGGTGCAAGGGGCTGCTTGGGTTCCCTGGGCCACAGAGTCCACACAGGTAGGCCCTCCATAGCAGCACATGTGCTCGGCTGTCCAATTTTAGGTTAGTGAGAAACTGAAGTATGTCTAGGTAGAGTTGAAGGCCCTGGCAGTAAATGCAGAGGCAGCAGCCCCAAAAGAAGGGGAGCGATTCCAGGATTCTGTCCACTTACAGGGAGGGTATTTGGCTGAGAACAGCTGGGGAAGGCAGGTGGTGGCAGTGGTCAGCAGACACTCTTGGAAATTTCAATGAAGGATCAGAGAGGGATCAAGGAGAACATAATGGAGAATTTAATGGAGGAATCAACAGGAAGCTCAATGGGAGAATCACATGGTGTGGGAGTTCAATGGGAAAATCCACAGGGGTGTAAATATGGGCATTAATGGGATAGTCAGTGGATCCCTGGGAAGGTCTTGGACAGGTCAGTGTAGATCGATGGGGTAGGGGAGTGGGGTAGAATCAATAGAATAGTAAGTGAGGTTAATGGGCAAGTCAATTTAACAGTAGTAGTATCAGCTGGGGAGGAGGAATGGGTTAATGGGATATTCAATGGGGGTGAAAGGGAGGGTCAGTGGGAAAGTCACAGATGAACCTGAGGGTTAAAGAGAAATCAACTAGGGAGTCAAATGAGGACTCTGGATAGTTAATAAGAGACTAATAGGCCCTGGCTGGTGTGGCTCAGTGGATTGAGTGCCAGCCTGTGAACCAAAGGGTCACTGGTTCTATTCCTAGTGAAGGCACATGCCTGGGTTTCGGGCCAGGTCAGGTCCCCAGTGGGGGGCTCACAAGAGGCAACCACACATTGATGTTTCTCACCTTCTCTTTCTCCCTCTCCTCCCCTCTAAAATAAATACATTTAAAAATCTTTTTTTTAAAAAAAAGAGTAATAGAAGTCTCAAGGGTGGTTAATAATGACAAGTGGAGAATCAGGGGGAAGGAGTCAAGAGGCAAGTCAATAAGGAGAGGGTCAGTGGCTATTGGTAGGGGATGAATAGGGGCACAAGAGAGTTGGAGTGGACATCTTTGAGGACCAGTGGGAGAGTAAAGAAGGGAGGGCATCAGCAGGAGAAAAGGGGCCACTATGGGTGACTTGAGGGTAGTGAGGATAGTGAGGGGTGGTGAGTCAGTGTGGGTCCTGTGGAGACTCACCTGGATGTGATTGAGAACTTTTGGACTTGTGTCCAGCCTCAGGCTGAAAAGATCAGGGCCTCAGTACAGCCATTTGGCCAAGAAGTAGGGTTGAATCTAGGCTAAAGGTATCAAGATTGGACTGGGCAATGCTCCAGAGATGTGCAAGGCAATAGACAGAAGCCAGAGAATTCACAGAGGGCTCCTCCACATGTGTGTGAGTGGAAGTCTCCAGTGACAGGGCAGACTAGTGGCTCCCCCAGGACAGTGGGGCTTGCTGAGGACTGAGCTAACAGGCAGTGGTGCCAGCCACCTGTGGAGGCCTAGCAGCAACTATGGCACTTGTCAGGCCATCACTGGGGTACCTTGCTCACCAGGGCCTCAGGGACAAGACAGTAGCTGTGCTGAGTACAATTGTTTGTCTAGAAAGTGTGGCCTTGAAACAGGAAGCAGGGATAGTGGCCACAGGGCATACATCGACCCACCACTAGAAAGTGGCCAGGCAGGCACTGGCAGGTAGGGACACAAGGGCCACTGCTACAGTGCTCTGGAGCTGAGGGTTGCACATGTGGCTGGGCATGCAGAGCCACATGGGACAAAGTGATAATTTGCTGGGCACTGGGGCTGGGGAGCAAAGGTGGGGAAACCAGCAGTGGGGTCACAGGGCTCAGGAGAGGAGGCAAGGGACCTGGAGGAAAAGAGAAGGTCAGGGACCCCAAGCTGCAAGAATCTAAGTCATCAGTTCCCTTATTCCAGGAGCCAGGAGTCATTCTCCAATCCCTGAACCCCTCAGACCACAGTCCTATTCACCTTGCAATTGACAGCTTAGGACTTGTTTGTGATATTACAGTCTTCCTCCATAGGGCAGCTGAAGGGGACACAGGTCACACCCTCACCCACTTGGCAGGTACAGACAGGAGCAGAAGCAATTTTTGGTGAGGATGGTCTGGCAAAGCTGTGGAGGAAGGGAGGGAGGGTGAAAGGAGAGGTGCTATTGAAGGGAAGGTGCAGCTAGAGGTTCTGAGATAAGACCTATACAAGAAAGTGCATGGGGATCAGAGACAAAGTGGAAGGATCCAAGTGAAACTCTAACAAGTACTCACAGGGACGTACTAGCCATTGTAGAAGCAAGAGTGGTGGTCCAGCCCTGGCCAGTGTGACTCAATTGGCTGGAGCATTGTCCTGTAACCAAAGGATTGTGGGTTTGATTCCTGGACAGAGCACATGTCTAGGTTGTGGGTTCATTCCCTGGTCCAGGTGCATATGGGAAGCAATGGATCAATGTTTCTCTCTCACATCAATGTTTCTCTCTCTCCCTCCCTCTCTCTCTAAAAGCAATGAAAAAATGTCCTCAGGTGAGGATAAAAAAAAAAGGAACTGTAGTCCACAGGGACACATTCACCCCCAGCCAGGAAGAATCCATCATCGCACAGGGAGTTGGGAGCTGCGCCACCTCCTGAACACCCTGACAGGCCACAGAGCAGGGATTCACACAGAGGCTGTAGTGGCTTTGTGGAGGGCACTGCATGACTGGGGAGAGGCATCTTGGTAGGATCAGACAAGCCAGGGGCTGGCCCTCCATGCAAACAGCACCCCCAGATTTTATCCTTCTTAGATTAATAATAACAGTAATAATAACCAGCAATGTTTGAGTGGTGTCTGCACACCATACAGTGTACTACCTATTTTAATGGGCCCTAGAAAGACTAACATGATTGCCCTGCTCTTTGTTTTGGGGTCTTGCGCCCCCTCCCCTAGTGTTTGCTGAAGGGGTGATTATCTCCTGAACCAAGTGACCCCACCTATCATGCCTGTTTAAGTCTGTGAGGAACCTGTTAGTAGACTTCTGTGTGATGTCTTTTTTGTCCTTACTACCATTCTAATAATAATACCTCCACCTCCTTTTTTGCAACGATTATCCTTATTTTCAATATGTGGACTGAGGTGATCCAGGGCTGGATAATCAGATTACTTCTCTCTCCTCTGTACTCTAATAATTGGTCAGGCAAAGCCTGTGGGTAGTGAACCTGGGGCTTTTGCTGGGATCAATGGGAAAAGGGTGTTACATTTTGGGGAGAGCTTTGAAGCTAGTAGAATTGTCACTTTAAAGTTGCTAAAGACTTGACGGGACAAGAAGAGACTCTTCTGCTTGACAACAAAGATAACACATAGAGCGAGGAAAGAAAGGAAGACCAAGACAGAGAAGAGAGAATGATACAGAAGGAAAGAGATTTCTTCTATAACTGCATTTGAAATTTCTTAATCTAGCTAAGCCCAAAAATAGAAGTACTATTGGTCTTTGAAATTATATGTGGTTTGAATCCTTTTTTCTTTCTTCTCCCAGTATGAATTGGAATTCTGACACTGCCATTAAGAGTCCTGCCTCAGCCCTGGCTGGCATAGCTCAGTGGACTGAGTGTGGGCTGGGAACCAAAGTGTCCCAGGTTCAATTCCCAGCTAGGGTACAATCCTGGGTTGCAGGCCATAACCCCCAGCAACCGCACATTGATGTTTCTCTCTCTCTCCCTCCCTCCCCCCCTCCCCTCTCTAAAAATAAATAAATAAAATCTTTAAAAAAAAAAAAGAGTCCTGCCTGATATAGTGGTCACACTGTGTCTCCGTGACCCCACCTCTGCCACAGCTGAATGGGCCAAGGCTGGATAAATGACCATGGCAGAGAGAGGTGAGATAGTCATCAATCTTTAAGTAAAGAGCAAGTCAAACATTCCCATCAGGAGCATTTGAACTAAAGGCAAAAAGGGATCAGAAAGAGATGGACAATGACACAAAAATGATATGTTAAGGTGGGGCCAAGAGTCCCTAAGGGGCATGGAGGAGTCACATGGACATAAAGACTCAAAGTTGGTGAGACTTTGTTAAATAAATGAACAAATGTTTGGATGCCAGCTAAATCACTTTGTAGGTGTGTGACATTGGCCAAATTCCTTAACCATCGATGCTTTGGTTTCCTTTATCCATAAAATGTACCTGTGTGATGGGGCTATAGGGAGAATTGAGGTAGTGCAAGGCTTAATAGAGGTCAGCTGCTCTTTTCATGTTATCACTGGGGCTATTTTTACATTATTGTTGGAGAGATCCTATAGCATAAGGGGTCAGAGCAAGGATTCTGGAGCTAAATGGAAAGACCAGTTCTTCAGCTTACTGGCTGTGAGATCTGAGAAAGCACTTAGCTTCTTTGTGCCTCAGTTTTCTCAACAGATAGACAGAAAACAGACAGCTGTCCCTATTTCCTAGAGCAGTTTGCAAATAAAGTGAACTGACTTAAAGTAGGTAAAACAGAGGTTCTCAAACTTAGTCTTGTGTCTGAATCTCCTGGAAAGCTTGTTAAAACAGGCTGCAAGGTTCCACTCCAGAGTTTGATTCAGTAAGTATGGGGCAGGGCAAGAGTCTGCACTGTAAATAAGCCCTGGGTATTGCTGATGCTGCTGGTCCAGGGACAACCATTCTAGAACCACTGTCTTAACATAGCGCCTGATATTGAATGAGTGCTCTGTAAATTTTAACTAAGCTAAAATTAAAACTGTTTTTCAAACGAGAATATGTGCAGGGTTCTGTCCTGTTTGGTGCTGTATCTCCAGTGTGAGCCTGATACATAGGAGGTTCTCAACTAACACCTGTGGTATAACAAGACTTGACTTGGGTCTCCAGCCCTTGACTTCACACCAGCTTGGCCTCTGGAAGCCATCTGGACAAGGGACCTGAAAGCAGGCGTGGGCCTCCATGAACCCTGAGCGCCACAGAGGTGAATGCGCAAAGGCACACACCACCCCCTCCTCCCACTGCTGGTCAGCGCTAAGAAAGGAATACTAACACACAGCCCACCTGCCATCAGGGGTCGGGTACCCTAGGTGGAGCTGGAGTAGGGAGTATGTCCGAGCCTGGGGATAATCAAGAAGAAGACCAGTGGGGAGGGGTGGTGCAGGGAGTGTATGCAAGCAGTAAGAGGTAGTGTGCCAAAACAGAGGGAGAGTGAGTGGAGAGAGACTGGAGGAATGAGAGGGAAGTGAAGTAAGGGGGTGAAGTAAGAGGGAGGTGAGAGTCAAGGAGGAAAGGGACATTCAAGTCAGTGCTTCTGAGTGGGTATTGAGGGGAGGTGTGTGGAGCCCAAGACAGGGGAGGGAAAGTGAGTGTGAGGGAGAGTGGTGAGGTGGGTATGGGGATGTAGAGGACACTTCTGTCTCCAACAGGAGGGTGGCCTACAGGGCATCCTTGGATCTGGAGGAAGGGGAGACAATGAAGGTCTACAGAGCTGGGAAAGAGAACAGAGGGGATGTTAGGGACAGGAGAAGGGGCCATTCTGGAGAGAAAGAGACTGGAAGGCATGGAGAAGAAGGGCAATAATGAGAGAGGGCAAGCAGAGAAGGGTTTGAGGCAAGTGAGGACCAGAGGTTGGCGGAGGGTGGATGGAGTTTGGGAAGACGTAATGGTAGTTGTGAAGCATGGAAGGGTGCAAGGAGACTCAGGTGGAGGAGAAAAAAACAGAGATTAAGATTAAGGGGTGGGAGAGACAGGTGGGTGGGCATGCTGGGGTGCTGAAGAGAGGAGGAGGGAAGTGAGACAGAGAACCTAGGCAGTATGGAGCAGGGACATGCAGTCTCAGCTGTTGGGAAAGAGAGGGGAAGGACAGGAAGAGAGGTGATCTGGTGAAGAGGAGAGAAGGGAGGAGGGAGAGGAGAGTGGAGATGAAGGGAAGGCATTAGGGGAGCAATACACAGAGGTCCTGCCCACCAGAAGAGACTTAAAGGTAGCTAAAATGAGGATGGAGGACAGGGTGGGGGGGGGTCACCAAAATACAGGGGTGGGCAAAAGTAGGTTTACAGTTGTAATATAAATAATACAATTATTAATCAATAATGACACAAGAATAAACTATGTTTTGCACAATCATAACTGTAAACCTACTTTTGCCAAAACTTGTATATCCGGAGTCCTAGCAGTCCAGGCTGAAGCCGTGTCCATGTGCGCGGAACAGCAGGCAGTGGAGTTCCAGTATCTGTAGACTTTTCTCCAGCACCACCACAAAGTACCATACACCCCACCGACAGCCGGTGCCCAGGAGGTGGAAAGCAGTGCTGTAGAAGGTTCTGTAATGGAGCATGCCCGAGGCAAGGCAGAGGCTTAGGCCACCTGTGGCTGTGGGTCAGGGTGTGTAGGCTACCCAGGTGCTAAAGTGGCAGTGACAGCAGCCACTGGGCACAGGGCGAAGGGGCAGCAGCAGTGCATGGGGTTTGAGGTATCCATCGACACCACAGTGAGCTGTGGCACACAGGTGGCATCACTCAGCACAAAGGCTGCATCACACACACAACCCTAGTGGCAGCACCCGCTGTCCTCACAGCCTGGCAGTGGCTCAAGCTCCACATAAGTGGCTGGGCATGCCAGAGTGCCCAGCATTTAGTTAGAGTGTGAAGGGCACAGTAGGCCTGTGAGGAGTAGGGTGACTGGTGGAATGTGGCTGCTGGAGTCTCACCACCCAACTCTGGGGCTAGGACCTGGCATGGGGCCCTGCAAGGGTGAGGGATGGGAAGTTCCAAGTTGGGCAGAGCTGAAGCTCAATACTTCAGATAGGTGAAGACCAGGAGGCTAACCCTGGATTACAGGTATAGGATGGGTAAGGGATTGGGGGCTGGACCATGAACAGGTCTGGATCCCTAAAGAGGCTAAGGTTGAAGTGCTGGACCATAATCAGGACTGAAAATCATGAAGAATCTCAGCTGGGAGCTGGACTTTTATCAGAGCTGTTCTGAAAGTTTAGGATGGACAAGGTTGAGGGTCTGGATCATGATGAGACATGTAGGGATGGTTGGAGGCTGGTGCCATGAGAAGTACAAGGACTAAATTGTGCAGGGATGGGCTGGCACCCTGGGATGGGTAATAGTCAAGGAACCGAACCCTGGTCAGCAGCAAGGATGGGTTTCCCAGATGACCAAGAGGAAAGCCTGGATTAAGGCCCTGGGCAATCCTACAAAGGCTTGACTTCTGGTAGCAGGTTTCATAGTACAGGCTGAGTATGGGGCAGGTGTAGTGCTTAGGCATACATCCACCATGTGATCTTAAAACCAGAGGATTGGGTCCTAACCAGTGTGCCTCAGTTGGTTGGGTGTCATCTTGCAAACCAAAACGTTGCTGGTTCCATTCCTGGCCAGGGCACTTGTCTGGGTTGTTGGTTTGGTCCCTGGTCAGGATTAATACAAGAGGCAACCCATCAATATTTCTCTCCCTTTCTCCCTCCTTTTCCTCTCTCTAAAAATAAATAAATCAAAATCTTATAAAAATAGGGGCTTGGTTCTAGCAGCTCATAGCACAACTGGAAGGGCTCCAGGGGATCCAAGGAAGTCACAGATGTGGACAAAACAGGCTGAGGTGTTGGTGGTTGGCAGGGTGACACAGGGTGGTGGCAGTGGTAGTATCTTGACAGCAGCATTCAGGCATCCATGTGGAGAACCAACCAAGCAGTTACTGCCAAAGGCCCAGTCCAATGCATCTTCAGGCCGCTTAGTGTTTGCCACAATTCCTGGCACATGGAGGTCATCCATGGGATCCCCATTGTAATCAGCCCACAGCCCCAACACATGTATCCTGTATGCTGCTGGAAGAGCTAGAGCTACATGGATCCCAGGGACATAGGTCACATGCAGGCTAAAGGGGCAGCAATTGACTGGTGTCACAGCCACAGTGAAAGATGAGTGTACTGCTGCCCAGAGCCTGGAATGTTAAATTCTGCCAGACACCATTCACCCGTGCAAAGAAGGTATATCAAGCTGGGCCTCTGGAGGCCCAGTGTCAGTACCAAGGATCCTGGGGTTGGGGTGGGGAGCACTATCGAGGGGTAGGGGTCTGTTCACAGTGGCCACTAAATGCTTGGGATGCTGTCCATGGTCCTAGCACCTTTTCCAACAATACTTGGAAGGTGAGAATTGTGGATTCTGGGGGTTGGGGCTGTAGTATTTATTCCTTGATCAGATCTTGGTAGTTGAAAGCTGAGGATTCTGAAAGTGCCTATGTACAACACATTTAGAACAATGTATGACCCATAGTCAGTGCTCGATAAATACTTGTTGAATTAATGCATGGATGAATGAATGAGGTTCATAGATCAAGTCAGTCTGTAGAGTCCCAAGAATGCTGGAGTTTCAGGATAATGGCAGGGGTTTCAGAGTGTGTGGTGAGTGGCATAGGGTGGTAAGGGCTTTCCGCAGCATCTACAAATGCTGAAGCTCTTGTCCCTAGTTCTGACCATACTTGCCCACAGCATTTGGGACTGGGAATCTAGGAATTGGGTATGGGGAGTGGGTGAAGGTTTGTAAGACTTTGGAATTGGGAATTTAGAATTTCTGGATTAGGTCTGAGGATCCTCAGGACACAGACTGAGAATGGGGTCAGAAACTCAGTAAAAACCAAAGCACTTTGAATTCATGTAAAAAAAACATGCAAAAAGCACTTAGAATAGTGCCTGAAACACTGTAGATACTCAATGAGTGATCATTGAATAAATAAATGGAATTCTGGGGTTCATACTGGGATTCCAAGATCCCAGAAACAGTGCTGAAAGCTCTGGTATACTGGGACTCACATTGAAGGTTCTAGGAATATTGCATGAAGGCTAGGAATTTTTTCCCCCAGGATACAAACACTTAGGTTGAACTAGGTGAAACTGTCACATTTGTAGGACATCAAATATTGGCAACTTCATATGTGCCAGCACAGTGAAGCAAGTTGCAGACAAGTTGTCTGGGTTCAAAGCTTGTCTCCTGGTTTGCTGAATTAGTTCCCTTTGGCAGTTTGTTTAACTTCTCTGTAAAATGAAGGAGGTAGCCCTGGCTGGCAGAGCTCAGTGGATTGAGCGCAGGCTGCGAACCAAAGTGTCTCAGGTTCGATTCCCAGCCAGGGTACATTCCTGGGTTGCAGGCCATAACCCCCAGCAACCACACATTGATGTTTCTCTCTCTCTCTCTCTCCCTCCCATCCCTCTCTAAAAATGGATAAATAAAATCTTTAAAAGAAATGAAGGAGCTAATAGTACCCATTGGAAATAATTGTTGTAAGAATAAAGGGAAGATTTATAATTGTGCCTTACACATCTTGGGCAAGAAAGGGATCTTAGGTCCTGGGAATATGGCCCGTGATGATCTAGGTAGGACCTCCTACAAAGCTGAAGTCTGGACTAGACATCTGGTCCCAGGAAAGGAACAAAACCTTGTCCTAATTGACATACTTCCAAAGGCTAGGTGAATAACTAAATGAGTGAGGTAGAGATGTGGTGAGGACTGTTGCACACTGGAGAGAAAGTATTTGCCCTGGCTAGAGGGGAAAGTCTGACCCATGAGTGGCCATGAGAATAGGGAATAGTTGCCAGAGCTTCTGCTTTCTTAAGAGATGCTATAGTCCAGCCATCCTCATTTGAAAGTGGTAACTAATTCAGTAATATGTTTAAAATGTTCCCAGGGCAAACCACCAGTGTAAAATAACTGATACTGTTTGGGTCTTGTCTTCTGTGGTCATTGAGTTCACTCATCCCCACAGCCCCAGAGGCTACTCTCCCAGTGCTCCTATCTTTTCTTTGTCTTTTCCACCTTATAGGAAAATTTGCCATGTTGAAGTGGTGTCAGAATAATTGGGGACTCTGAATTATGTGTGGCAAATGAGGTGATTGTGGTCATGTATCTTTTTTTAATCCTCACCCAAGGATATATTTATTGATTTTTTTAGATAGAGAAAGGGAGAAAGATGGACAGATAGACAGACATTGATGTGAGAGAGAAACATTCATTGGTTGCTTCATATACACACCCTAACCCAGGATTGAACCCACAGCTAGGTATGTGCCCTGATCAGGAATCAAACCTTCAACCTTTTGATGAATGGGATGACTTTCCAACCAACTGAGCCATCTAGCCAGGGATGGTCATGCATTTTTTTAACATTTGCAAAGACAGCATAACAGATCCTGGAGAAAAACTGCCAAGGTTCAAATTCCAGCTCTGCTATTTATTAGATGTGTGACCCCGGGCAAGTTGCTTCACCTCTCTGGGCCACAGTTTCCTTGTCTGGCAAATGGTAATACCAATTGTACCTATCTTGAAAGGACTGGTGTGCATTATGTTTCACTATATTGGTACCTGGTAAATACCTTACATGTGGCCTTTCCAACAGCCTCACAACTTCTTTCCTGTCTTCTCCAAGAAGTTGTGTGGGACTGGGGTAGGGGGTTCTGGACTTATAGTTCAGTATAAAGTGTTGTTTTGAGTTCTAATTTGGGGGTTAGGTTTGGTAGCCTTTTAAGTTAGGCCTCTGGGTCAGAGATCATGGGGCAAAAGGAAGGAGGTGGGAGTCCTGGATTTAAGGTCTAGTACTATAGGACAAAAACTCAAGGTACAATGTTAGGGTGAGATTAGAGTGATCTTGGTATCAGGTTTGGGAGTCTTGAAGTAAGGACTTTGGGTCAGAGATCATAAAGTGGGGTCCTTATGTGTATGCTTGAACAGGATTAGGGTTTTCTCATCAGGACCCAACTGGGTTCCTTGGAGTCCAGCCTCAGGTGGCATCCAGGCACGTGTACTTTGAGACTGCTGAAGATGCCACCAGGACTGTGCCCAGGCGCACATGGAAGTCAGCAAGCTTGTGTGGTGCTGGAGAAGAAAGACTGCTCAGTAGGTATGCACAAGAGCCAAGGGAATGAAGAAGCACCATAGAAGTTGACATATTGGCCTCCACCCACTGCTGCACAAGTGTCATGCTGGCCAGCACACATGTGCACAGGCTGTGCAGCAGGGCGCAGTGCTTACCCAGCCTGAAACTGGCCTTGGTGCAGAGTATGTTCCCTCCTAAGGCCTGACAGAGGCAGTGAAGTGCACAGCCCACGCCCTTCTCTCAAAGCCTCATTTGGTGTCAGCAGTTATCCAGTCATATGTACTGCCACAACTGCCCAACTTGAGATACTGCAGCAGCAGGCCTAGCTACTGTGCATGGAGTCAGCACCACAGGTGCACATTGCTGGCTCTGATTAGCTGCAAGGCTCACGGTGGCTGTTTTGGGGACACTCAATAGCTATGGGGGAGGGGTAGTAGAAGAAGGTGGAGGGGAAAGAGTGTACACACATTAAGACCTCCGAGTCTGTTTCTGGAGACCCAAGCATTCAGCTACCCCTAGCATGGAGACACCCACACCCTCCAGACCATATGTCTCTCCTAGGGTCCTGGGGTCCTTACCCCCTATAATGGAGGCTTTCCAGCCCCCAGACCCAGCAGTCTCCATTTCACAGAGTAAAGAAATGTCTGTTCTCAGAAACAAGTTACTCTCCCAGAACATAAAAGTCTTGCTCTTGGACACAAAACTGTTACTCCAGACCATGGAGTCCTTACTACCTAGAGGGCTTTTTCATTCACCAAACCCAGGAATATTGCTAAGAATTGAGTAGTTTTGGGCCCCAGGGCCTATAAGTCTTTAGCCCTAAGACCCAAAAGCCAGACCCCAGGACCTACGTAGGTGTTCCAGGCCCCAGAACGCAAAGTTCTGCCCCTATGGTGAAGGACTCACCATCTCCAGACTTAAGGAGCTCTGCCTTTTGGCCCTCAGCAGTCCTTCCTCAAAGACCCAGAGGCTGTCCCACCCCAGGGACCCTGAAGCTTTACCCCAGGAGTTGACTCCAATATTAAGGAATGTCACCCCTAAGTCCCATAATCCCCTTCTCCAGCAGTCCATAGCCCTTTCCCTCTAAGGCTCACTCATGGGATCCAATCTGGAATCTCCAGGGGTTGATGGTGACATCCATGTGCTGACAGGCATATGTGTAGACCTGAAGGGCCAAAAAAGGTGAAGGTCAGTAGTTGGAGAAGGGGCAGATTCAAGACTGCAGCTGGTCTTGAAGGATGTAGGCTGCAGCATGTGATAGTGACTCAAGGACCTGTTCAGAGCCCTCAGGGCAGCACAGGGCCCTGGGGTCTCTGGTGGGGATGCAGGCTTGGCCCAAGGAGCATCCAGGGGCATAGCAAGGGGCATGGCAAGGGCCCAACTGCACAAGAAGTTATGCAGGTTAGGACCACCCACATTGTTGGTGAATCCTCATTGAAGTTGCTGCATAGGCCCACCATGTGCTCATGGTAGCCATTGGTCACTTGCAGAGACAGCCCATGTTGCTAGTTGTAGACCAGGCACAGTATGGTGACTCTTGCTCCAGACCTCCTTCTTCTGATAGTTCCAAGCTGCAGAAGTACAACTGAAGCTGCTAGTTGCTCAGGATTTCTGGCATCTGCTGCAGCTGCTGCTGCTGGTTCAAAAGCAGGGACAACTCAAGAGCTGGAGCCAACAGAAAGGCTACATTCCTGAGCATTTGAGGGGGGATAAGGGATGAAAGCAGAGGAGTTGGATATTGGGATGTTGAGGGAGTGAGGGCTTAAGGATCTGGGTGGTCTCATTCTCATCCACTAACCAGGAGACTTGTTTCCAATACCTAGATATGTCCTTATGCAAAACTCAGAGGTCCTTCTCTCAGGAATTCAGATAAGTAATTCCATTAAGGAGCTCCTCTTCCAGTTAATAGGAGAACCTTCATACAGGACCCATATGTCTTTCTCCAGATTACCACTTCCTTCACTCCATGATTACCTTTTCTTTTTTCTTGCACCTACCCAAAAGGTTCCCAACATATCTTTTACTTTCTCCTTCACTGCCTCCAGTCTGGTCCAGTCTCCATCATCTCCTTCCTGGAGTATTGCAGTAGCCTCCTTACTGGTCTCCCAGTGCTTCCTTCGCTAGCCCTGTATAGCCTGCCCCACATGGCAGCCACAAAGATCTTGTTGACACCCAAGTGAAATCTCACTCCTTCTCTGCACAAAACCTTTCCTTGGCTCCCACCTCACACAGAATAAAAGCTTTTTTAGGATAGGGAGCACAACTCTCCTCACAGCTCAGAAGCCTCCAATGGCTTCTTGTGCTGCTTAGAATAAAATCCAGACTCCTCCCAGGGGCCTACAGCAGCCTGCATCACCTGCCCCCTTCTCACTCTCCAGTCTCAACACAGCATCACTTCCTTTTCCCCACCACACTTCAGCCACAAGACCTCTTTCAGTCCCCTTTACTCACCATGCACCCCTCAGCCCTTGGACTTCTTTACATGCTCTTCCACTTGCATGGAATGCCCTTTCTACCCCTATGTAGTTAACTCCAACCTGATCATCCTTCAGACCTCAGCTGAGGCATCACTTCCTCTAGGAAGCCTTTTTCAACCTCTCTTCCTAGATTAGAGTTTTGGTGTAGATTAGAATGTGAGCTAAAGTGTAAGCTCCCCAAAGTAGGGATGTAGTCTGCACTTCTCATTGTTGCATTTCCAGTGCCTAGAACAGGTCTGTCCTGAGGTAATTATTTTAAAAGATTACTTAAAAAAAGCAGATATTTACTAAATGCTAGGTGCAGCTCTATAAACTCATTTAAAAAAACACCACAACAACCTTATAATGTTGGTATTATAGCCACATTTTACAGAGGAGAAAATAGGGGGTCAGAGAGGTGAAGCGATCTGCCCAAGATCACACAGCTTGTAGTTGGGTTTTAGTTCAGGCCTCTTGGCTCCAGAGTCAAGCTCTGGACTATTATGAATATATGAATTGAAGTCCATGTCTTCATTTCTAAGAAACTCTATATTCCCTTTGAGTATCCCCTCACTTTTCATCATCTCTGGCTGTTTTTCAGGACTGGAAAAGATTGGGTGAGAGCCTCCTAATTCCAGAGTTACAGAAAAACCCCGAGGTCCATAGTGTAATCTATTCAGAACCATGATCAGCATTCAGCTACACAGAGTCCAGATACACAAAGCTGCCACCTGCTCAGTGATTTCTTGTGTTTCAGTGATGATTTAAACTACCTCTTTTATAAGATGGGGATGATAAAAGACCTGCCTCTAGGTGTTGACTGTCAGGAATACATTATATAGAAGCACATACCACTCAATTCATTAGTGGGGACTATTTATAAGTCTTTTTCAGGCAGTACAAAACAAAACAAAAACCAAAAAGTGGTTAAAAACTTGTGCTCTGGAAGCAAGAGGACTTTGGTTCAAATACTGGCTCTGCAACTTTCTAGCTGAATGAACTTGGCAAAAGATTTGAGCTCCAGCCCTTTCCCCATCCCTTCTCCAGGGAGAAGGAATTATTGCAATCTTATTGTAGAGATTACCTCAAAGACTAGCACAAAAGTTAAGCATTCAATATTAGCTATTATTATTTTATCCATTCCCCCCACCATATTGTTCACATTTTACTCTGTAATAAAGAAAAGAGCACGTGACCTTCTACTTCTCTTGGCCCAGCACCTGGCATATGATGTAGCACCCATTTAACATAGTATAACTATTATATTATTAATTACTATTCATTCTACAACTATATACTGAGTGCTGGGCACTGTCACAGGTGCTGGCAATTCAACAGTGAACAAAGCATTTTTGTAAAAATATGATTTCATGGAACTATTTGGGGTGATACAAATGTTCTATAGTCAGATCTAGGTGATGGTTAGATGGGTGTGTATATATGTGAAAATTCATCAGGTTGGATACTTAAAAATTGTACAAATAACTGTGTATCTTAAAACTTACTCAAGGAACAACTGTGTAGCAGAGAAAGAGAATAAGTAAGTATATAGAAAGTGATATGAGCTGTGAAAAAAAGCAGGGGAGGGCTAGAGATTGTAGGTGTTGGGTGGTGATCTTAAACCTTTGGGTGGTCAGGTTGGCCTCAGTAAGGTGACATTTAAACAAAGAGTTAAAGGAGGTGAGGGGGAGCTCCATAATGACAGCATGGGAGAAGCCAGTGCAAAGGCCCTAGAGCAGGTTGGAGAAAGTAAGGTGGCTAGTGTGGTTGGAACAGAGCAAAGGAAAGACAAGAGTGAAGATGAGGTCAAAGAAGTAATGGGAGCAGACCATATGGGGCTTCATAAAACACTGAAAGGAGTTTGCTTTTGCTGGGAGTGAGGTGGAATGATTGCATGGGAGGATTTGAGTGCAGGAAGGACTTGACTTGCATTTAAAAAACTGTTTCTGGCTGCTCTGTGAGCAATTGAATGTAAAGTTCTATATTCCTGTACATGGTCCCCAGGGATCTCATCACCTCATGACTCTCTTGGGCCCCAGGGCTGTTCACTGGCCATCAGCTTCCCCATGGCCTGGGCTAAAAGCTGGCACCACAGTGGTGCTGGAGCTTTAGCATGCTCATGGGTACACTGCGCATCTCCAGGTGGTGCATGGCATTGAGTATATATGCCACTTTGGCACAGGTGAAGCCCTGAGCCAGGGCTTGGCTTTGGTCAGAATGCTACCAGTGATGTTGCTCGGAGCTGGTGAGAATCAGGTGCTAGTACATGTTGGACAGCAAACTCTGGTCCAAGAGATCACCAGTACCCCCACATTGGAAAAGCCCCACTGTACTGTGAGCTGGAAGCTGTGGCTGAACGTGCCCACCCAGGGCATGAACTGAAGAAGAGATTGTAGGCGACACCCCCACAGGGTGCAGGCGTAGCCAGGAAAAGCACTTGCATGCTAGCAGAGGAACGTATCACAAGCAGGCACACCAGATCCACCCTGAAGCACAGCATGGTGTCAGGGCTCAGAGCCCGCACCCCTTCAGTGCCTTCTCCTCCACCCTCCCCCATATGCAGGCTGCCCTGGCTGACAGTGGTACATACACATGGTCTCTGGCCTAGGACCCACAGGAGCGAAGGGGGGTGGGGCATCATGCAGTCATAGGTCCAGCAACCCTGTGGCAGCAATTGTTCAGACACGTGGCCACAGGTGTTGTCTCCTGCTTGCAGACAACTGTGGCCAGCAGTAGCATGACGGGATGTGTGGCCACAACGTGGGGGCCCAGCAAATCTTCTGCGCTCTGCACCTGCAGCACCTGGAAGGGCTCAGGATGCTCGAGAAGCAGCCGGTGGGTAACATGCTTGATGCTGTTCAGCAGCACTGGCATGGCAAACTCCTTTACCAGTCATGGGGCTGCCATGATGACGACAGTGTCACCACCATGTAGCCATCAGCCAGCAGGTGGTGTGGAAGTGCTAGCTCTGTGTCCAGGGAGGCATGCCCACACATGTTATCCACTGTTACTCCCACTTGTCAAAACATGGCTAGGCACACCCTGCTGCCAGCCACGCATAGAAAGCCTCATGGAATCACAGCGCTAGGTAGGCACACCAGTGTAGTCAAGCCTGGCCTGGCCGCAGGCTCGGGCTCAGTAAGGGCAGTGCCACCACTGGCTATGCCTTCACTAACACTGCTGTCAGGGGCGGTGGTAACATGTACAGCAAGAAAGCCATGATGAAGTGACAGCCTTGGAAACTCATAAACACAGCCCTCAGGCCTGAGGGAACTGGGAGAAGAGAGAAGGGAGTCAGCATAATTAGGTGAATTTTGAGGCCAAATACATCAGGTTATAATCCTGACTCTGCCACTCTAGACACATGAATGTGGTCGAAGTACCTAACTTCTCTGGACCGCAATTGTCTCATCTATAAAAAGAGTTGTTAGCATACCCTTCATAGAGCTATGGAAAGATTAGATGTTGTATGTAAAGGAAATGGAATGTCTACTGTATAAATGACAGCTTAAAATAAAGTCGCTTCCTTTGGACCACTTGTACCAGAAAGGCCTTCCTGGCCCTCCCTCCCACAACCAGTTTGGCCAATCCCTTGCCCCAGAATCTGCCAAAGTAGTCCCTGTCATAGCTGGCCAGTGCCCTGTCCCAAGAAGTTCTACTGCGGCCAATCCCCTGCTACAGATGCAAGCCAGGCAGGCCCCCAACCCCAGATAGCACAACCAGTCCAGATCCAGACCAGCTCACTAGCCTTCTGTGTCTCCCATGGATTACCCCATGGTAATCTTCCTTGCTTACCCCATAGGAAACTTGGTACAGCAAGGCAGGTGTGAGGAGAGCCAGATACTGGCTCATCAGTGTAGTTTCTCCTGCCATCCTGCCCTCCAGGCCTCCCACTGCAGAACCAGATGGGAGCACAGAGGGAATCCCAGAAAAGGGCTCCACCTTAGAGTCTAGGGAAAAAAGTAAAGCTGAGAGTCTTACCTGCCAAGAGCTGGGCTGAAGCCAGGCACATTGTGGGGGCACTTATAGTCCCAGATGCCTGGGTCTGGCCCTCAGCACACTCCCTGGGTCAGCATGCAGATGTCCCCATAAGGACTGACTTCAGCCTAACCTAGTGCCATTGGTCATAATAAGGCTTAACTATGTGGGCAGGGCAGGGAGAAGGAGCAGATAGCGATAGAGAAGGGAAGAGGGACAGAGAGAGAAGAAGGGAGAGACAGTTATGGGGAGAGGAGAAATAGAGGTGAGCAGAAACAGTAAAAGAGGGAGAGGAAAAACACAATAAAATTACAGCCAAAAGGAGAGATGGTTGTGGGGAGGACAGAGAGCATAAGGAATGAAGAGGAAAAGATAGAGTCGAGGAGAGATATAAAGACCAAGAGAGGAACAAGAGATTTCTTCAGAAAAGGGCCTGTAAGTGTGGAGGACATGGTTGTGTTTGGAGGAGAGAGGAGTCCAAATTTGAGAGAGAAAATTATGAATTAGACTAGCAAAGGAGACAAGGCAGGAACACCATGGTTCCTGAGAAAAGAGGGGCAGACTCTTGAGCCTGCTGAGGAGAGGCTTCAGGCTTCTGGGGTCCTGGGGAGTTGGGGACAAAGAGCCAGGCCTCCTGGATTCTGAGAAAGGAGGGATTTGTGTCTGAGGGAATACAGAATTGGCGACCTGAACTCCTAGGTCATGGAAGTAACTAAAAACAAAGGCAGGAGAAGGTGCCGTCTGCCAGATGTGGAGGTCTGAAGGATCCGGGTGGAGTTCCCCAAGGGAAGACAATGGCTTCCACATCACTCTTATCTTCCCAGAACAGTCTGAGCTGGAGAACAATGGAGCTTCAAGGATGATCCAAGAGGTCCATGGAGGAAGGACAAGGCTGGTTCCAGACAGGGACAGGCAAGGGACCTTGGGTACAGTTTCTAGCACCCTCCTCCCCTAAGTCCTAGAAGCCTGCACTCCTAGTCTCCTTCTCCCCCAGAATCCTTGCCTTTGGTAGGGGGAGTAGCAGAGAATTAAAGAAGGAACTGACTTTCTTAGAATAGCTTCATTTATCACCCGCTTAAGATCCTTCCCAGACTCTTCGTTTGGGAAGAAGCTAAGGCTAGTGTAGAACCCAGTGGATGTGAAAGGTCTAAGGGGTTAGAACAGATGCCAGTTCTGGAGACATAGTAGAGGTCATCAGCAGAAAAGGAGAATCGAGGCAGTGGGGCATGTGGGGAGGGGGCACTGATGCCTCAGCAGGTGGTGAATCGAGAAGCAGGAAGGGGACCAGTTCCCAGCCCTGGAGCCATGGCATTTAGGGCTGTGGATGAAAAGGAGGTTCCTGAAGAACTGATATTTTATCCAGAATGCTGGGGAGAGGGATGCACACTAGGGGGTCCACAAAGTTGAAGCCAGAATATACCCAGAATAAAGCTCTTTGAAGTCTCACATTTATACTGTAAATTTTTGCCAATTTTTCATTCACCTTCATCAGTCTATCCAGGAGTTCTCATATAAAAAGATTTTCAAGCCCTAGACAGGTACTCGGTTGGTTAGAGCATCATCCCAATATGCCAAGATTGAGGTTTCAATCTCCATCTGGTTAGGGCACATACAAGAAGCAACCACTGAATGCATAAATAAGTGGAACAACAAACTGATCCCCCCCCCCCTCAAATCAATTAAAAAAAAGATTTTCAAGTACTTACCAGTGACACCCCTTAGCCACCCCTCTCACCCTCAACAGTGAAAATCGTCAAGTGAAAAGGAAGCTGTGGGCTCATCCTGTGGTTTTGGGTCTCCCCAGCCAGTCTCCTGGTGTGTTAGGGTATCTGTCACTCAAGCTTTCAAGGCTCTTTATAAACCTGCCCACAGCAGCCAGATATTCCCAACTTTCTCCACAGGCAACCAAGTCCCCCATCCCAACTTTGTTCTCTGCCATCTGCCCTCAACCACCCTCCCCATTGTAGCCAGGTGGATCTTTCTAGTCTTAACCTGACCCTGTCCCTCCCCATGGCTCCCCAGCGCTCTTGGCATGGAATCACAGCTCCTCAGCCTGGCAGCTGGTGACTGCCCACTTAGCTCAGCTGTCACCAACCCCCTTCTCCCATGCTTCTCTCTAGCTACACAGAACTTTGGCCAGTGCTTCAAGTGCACAGTCCTCTGTCCTCCTTTCTTATCATTTGCACAAAATGTTCTCTCTCCTTGGAAGATCCTTTCTTCTCCTGGCTCTCTTTGTAATATCCTGCAACTGTGCAAGGCCCAGTGCAAAACGAAAATGTGGAGTCCCTTATTCAAAAACCATTAAGGGGGGAGGGGGGCATAAGGGGCTAAATGGTAATGGAAAAAAAACACAGTAATTTTTTAAAATTATTAAGAATTTCACAATAGTGACAGAAGGGCATTCAACCAAGTGCAGGGTCTACCTAAAAGTGGGGCTTTTTGTGACTATACAGGTCATACTGCCATGAAGCTGGCCCTGCCTTCAGGAAGTCCTAGTCTTCCTACCTCCCATTCCAGGCTGTAAGGAGCCCCTTCTGGACTCCCAAAGTTCCTTGGGCTTAAACAGGCCCTAATGATTCTCACCTGTGCTTCCCACTCTGCCCTCCCCCACCCCACCCCGCCCCTGCCCCAGCCCTGGCCACTCTGGACTACCATTGTTTGGTATCTATTTCCTCCCCTGGACTGGAACTCTGAGAGGGCAGGGTCTGGGGCACTGGTCAGGGCAATGCTGAGCACTGTTACTTATCCTTGCTTTGTGAGGCATGAAAGGGCACAGCACCAGGGAGGATAAAAGGCAAAAACCATGCTCAGGTTCAACCCAAAGAAGAGGACCCCTTTATCTGATTCTCCCACATATGTGCTCATGTAAAGAACTACAAAAGCTTGGCATAAGATGAGGCCCTGCAAGGGATCACAGGTATGCCCAGACACTTGACCTATGTTGGATTAGCCACACCTAGACATAAGGGTTGGATTGGGCAGCAGGCAGACAGCACCAGGACCAATCACTTAAAAAAAAAAATGCTCCAGTAACCTGGCACTTTGGTACCAGGAAAGCTGTCTCAGAAATGTGCAGGACATTTTCAAAGCCAGACAGGGGATGGGCAGTGGAAGGAGTAGCACTCCCTGAACTCTGACATTGGTGGACTCAGCTGGGTAGTGTGGGACAAGCTACATTTTAACTTTAAATTCTAGATACATGTGACCATTTGTCTAGTCATATTCTTTCTGCATGGGGGTGGGGCCAGCCTGCTCCCATATACTTCCTCCAACACTCCCTGCTTCCAAACATATAAGCTACCATTAGGAGTGTGTCCCCCTTTTTGTGTCCACATTTTCTGTGTCTACATCCCCCCAACCAGCTACTGTCTCTGCCTTGCAGAGTCCTGGTCCACTGTTTTGCCTAGTGCTTGAACCTGGAAAAGGTCATTAATTCCTAAGCTACAGAGAGGTCAGCTCCCCCATCTAAGGAATGGATCCTTGGATACTGAATACCAGGCCCCACTACTCTTCTTTCCCAGCCTCTCTGCAATTTTGCCTGAGACCCAGGTAGTTGAACTGTGATCCACACTGTCCTCATCTGCATAGGGGAGTGGAGGCTTCTGGTGAGGTAGTCTCAAATTTCTCTCCAATCCATCCACTCAGGCCTCAACCTGGGCTGGGCCAGCCTTCTGCCTGGACCATTACAGTAGCTTCCTCCCTGGTCTCCCTGCTTCACTTTTGCCCCCACATGCAAACACACCTGCCATTGAGCCTTTAGGAGCAGGGAGCACAACCCTCCTCACTGCTCAAAACCCTTCAAGGGTTTCTCATGCCACTTGGAATGAAATCCAGACTCCTCCCAGGGGCCTACAGCAGCCTGCATCACCTGCCCCCTTCTCACTCTCCAGTCTCAACACAGCATCACTTCTTTTTCCCCACCACACTTCAGCCACAAGACCTCTTTCAGTCCCCTTTACTCACCATGCACCCCTCAGCCCTTGGACTTCTTTACATGCTCTTCCACTTGCATGGAATGCTCCTGTCTGTCTCCACCCCCCCCACACCCACCCCCGGTGTAGTTAACCTGATCATCCTTCAGATCTCAGCTGAGGCAACACTTCTTCCAGAAAACCTCCTTCAACCTCTCTCCCTGGGTCAGGTCCCCTGGTTACAGGGTCTCACAGTTCCATGTCTCTCTCCTGTATAGCCCCACTTGTCACACAGATGATTACACTTGCTTACATGATTATTTACCACTTGTTTCTCCCACCAAATGGCGAGGTATGTGAGGGCAGGACAGGCTCATGTTCATTACTGAATCCCCTGCACGTAGCACAAGTAGGCACAGACTCATATTTTAAAAACAGGGTTGAGGAACAGTGCACTCTAGCTCCCCCTCATGGCAGCAACTACTTTTAGGCATCCAAACTTCCTCTTCCCCAGGCCTTTTCCTCAATATATCTCTCTGTCCCTGCTGGCTGCTCCTGACCTCAGCCACCCAAGGGTAAACAAGAGGAAGGACCTAATGATGCTGCTGGAACACTTGGGAGTCAGGCCAGATCCCTGGGACTCAGGTTGTTCCCATGGCCAATGGAGGATCATTTCTAAGGCCTGTACACACCAACAAAGCTGTGGCATCCCACATCATGAGAACAGCCAGCCCGGTCTTGGGCCCTCTTCACCCTGTTCCTCACACCAGCATCACTCCAGAGAAGACTGACAGGACCCAAATTCCCTCCACATCTCTGCCTCTGGGCCCACCACTAGAGATAGCCTGAAATCAAGGAGCATTCTAACCCTTACTGTTAGTTCCATTCCTGGATCTTTAATGAGGCCTGAAATTTCTAAGGCCTAGGGTTTGGTCCTCTGAACCTCTTGGTGTCTGAGGAGGGGCTAGCACAGTCCAAGACAGAGTGACAATGAGCCCTGGAGAGATGTGGAACAGAGTGTTCCAGATCAACCTGAACAAGGCTCTAGGCCTACAGAATCGCAGGTCTACACTCCTATCTATTTTCTTATCTGCTACTCTCCAATCAGCTGAGTGGCACCTATCCGACTGAACCCCTAACACTGCTCTCACTGCAGCCTTGATATCATTAAACACAATAATCACTTGAGTCTGACCTGCCTGGGTTGCTTCACTCTGTGCCTCTACCTGCTGCTCCTGTTTAGTCTTTGTTTTTAAGTCTAGGTTTTTCTGTCTCTTAGCCACGGAAAGCCCCAGAGGCTGTCTCACCACCCTGGTGGTCTCAGTTCCTCATCACTTCTGACACAGCCCTCATTTCTGTCCCCAGCTCCTACCTCAGACCAGGGGTCCTGAGACCTCCTAGTTGTCACTCTCTAGATGTCCTCTGGGCCCTCCACATCCAACAGATCCCACACCGGCCTCAGCACCTTCCCCAAATCTGTCTCTTTTCCCTGTTACTGTATCACAGAGCTCTACTGTCCCCTCCCTGGCCTGGACACTTCCCTTCCCCATGGCCCTTCAGCTCCATAACCCATCTGCTCAGCTTCTTGAATGTCTCTCTCACCCAACCCTAACTGCTTTGCCCAGCCCTACCCTGGGCCAGCCCTGTCCTCACCCACCCAGGCCCTGACCCTGGCTCCCACCCGGGCTCCCTGCCTCAGTCTTCCCCTTTGGTCCACCTTCCTCATGGTGGCTAGAAGGGTCTTCCCAAAGCCCAAATCTGACCCTGTCCTCCCCTGCATAGAATCTTCCATAGCTTCCCAATACTATCAGGCCAGAGTCTGAGCTCCTCAGCCTAGAAAACCTTGACCCTGCTCATCCCTCCTGCCTCAACTCCACCACAGTACCACGAGGGTCTGGCACTTACTAGGTCCTTGGTTGTACTGTGCCCTCTGCCTGAAACAACTTTCCCTCCATTCTGGGCCAATTATCTCCTTCAGATGTCATTCTCAGGTCACATGTCTTCTCCAGGAAGCCCTCCCTAACTACACTCTAGGGCCCAGGCTGAGTCAGGCACCTTTTCTAGGCTCCCACAATCTCCCTGGCTTCCCTCATTACCACGCCCCTGATCTCTCTGAGTTATCACTGTCTGAGGGGAGAGCTTGGGGCTGTCACAGTCACCGCAGCATCACCCAGCACATGCTCAGAGTCGACACTCAAAGAATGTCTGTTGACTAAATGAATGACCATCCTCAGGTTCATCCAGGTGCCTTGGACAGAACTAGGCAGGTCTCTCCCCAGAGGAGGTGTCCCCAGCTCCAGAACCCTGCATGATCCCCCACAACTTCCACACACAGAGACAAGGGCAAGGGCCCAGGCCCAAGCTTAGAAAAATATGACTTTCTTGTTGTGCCCCAGTGCCCCTGCCACCCTCCCCATCAGTTTTAAAAACCATGAACAATTTGGTGAGTCTGAGGCCAGGTCCCACAGGGTACCTGGGTCCTGCCATCCCTTGGGCCAGAAAAGTCATAGTGGTGGGCATGAAGCTAGGGTCCCGTGGGTTCATGGCTGGGCCCCCAGGGCTCACAGTCCAGCTGGACCACAGTGTGGGCCCTGGGTGCAGCGGGCTCAGGGGCAGAGAGGGCCGGTGTGGCACCGTTGGTCTGGGAGCAAACACTGCTGACAGGTGCAGGTACCTTGGCCTTGCCTGGGGGCTGGCCACCATGCACCTTGTAGCGCATAAGCAGAACGAAGATGAAGACCAGTACCGAGGCCACGATGACACCACCCAGCGCGATGATCATGGTGCCGCCCAGAAATGGTGCATGCGGGGCCCCGCAGGGGTGCAGTGCAGGCTCTGTGGAGAAGTGAGCACAGCCCACAGGTCGTGTGGCTGTCAGCCCCGTGGCGCTGTCCTCAAACACTGCTAGCACACACAGATCATAGGTGCGGCCTGGTGCCAGGTCGGTCAACAGGAAGGAGTGGCTGTCAGCTGAGATCATCCTAGAAGGACAGGCAGGTAGGGGTCAGGTCTCTAGCTGCCCAGCATCTACCCTGAGCTCTGCCACCCTCCTGTCTAGAGGATTTCCTCCCAGTCCAGCTGCCTCATTTCACTCTGACCTCTGAATTCCCACTGCTGGAATTCCCTTTAGTCTGATACCCAGTCAGTGGCCTGACTGATATCCCCCGAGTCTATTAGCCAATTTTGCCTCAGCCCACTGGCTAACTTTACTGTCACATTCCTCTCAAATTTCCCAATTTTTTCTCCCTCTAGTCCCCATGCTCAAATTCCCTCCAGTGCCATTGTTCCCCTTCCCCTGTGTTCTACTGCCCAGTCCCTCTATGGCCTACCACTTGAGTTTTCCCAGTCCT
Organism: Phyllostomus discolor; assembly: GCF_004126475.2. Classification (NCBI taxonomy): domain Eukaryota; kingdom Metazoa; phylum Chordata; class Mammalia; order Chiroptera; family Phyllostomidae; genus Phyllostomus; species Phyllostomus discolor. The sequence continues at coordinate 1,608,429 of NC_040914.2, forward strand.
ATTTCATTTTATACACAGTTGCCCGATTTCCATCTTGCACTGCCAACCCAATTTCCCACCAGGCTGCAACCAAAGCTCCCTCTAGCTTTGCTGCCCAATTTTGCTCTACTCCACCTGATTTCACTCTGGTGCCCCACCCTGTTCTCCCAACTTCCCACCAGCCTACCACCTGAGCTCCTTCTAGCCCTGCTGTCAGAAATGTCTCCAGCTCACTGCCCAATTCTGTCCTCACTCTATCTGACCTCCCTCTACTCCAATTCCTATTTCCTTTTAACTCCCTATCCAATTTCCCTCTAATTCTACCTCCTAGTCTCCCTCTACACCCTTTGCTCGCATCTGACTTTCCTCTAGCCTGTGCCCAATTTCTCCTTGCCTCTGGTGTACAGCTGGATTCTAACTGCCTGATTCCTCTACATCACTGATGCCGACTTCCTTCTAACTTGCACATGAATGTTCTCCTAGCCCTGTTGCTTTAATCTACATATAGTCTTGCTTTCCAGTGAGGCCTGTCATCTAATATGATTTTCATTAAACTGATGTGCCTCAGCCACCACTGATTTCTTTTTCTCCATTGCCTTCTTTCTTCCCAGCTCTGTCTACTGATTCCCTTTATCTCTGTTGCCTACTTTCTCTTCACCCTTACTTTTCCCATTTCCTTTTATCCCTAGCACCCAATTCCACTATATTTTCTTGTAGCAGAGCACACTGTTGGAGATTTAACTAGCTTTGTGATCAGTTTTATTCTTAAATTGCTTTAGTAAGGTAGGTACAGAAAAACCTATGATTGTCTCTGGGAGGGTGACTTTCTAGAAGAGCATTCATCCCATCCCCTGCCATGGGCACAGTGGGCAAGATTTGCATGATTTTCAGGTGTGGATTGTCCCTAAGATCTATTGAATACTGCCTGGGAAAGGGAGTGGAATGAGCTCATTAAAGTTTCAGGACTGAAAAGGAGATCAGATGATGATCTCTTGAGGTGAGGGCCCATGGGGAGGAAAAGGAGACCCAGAGGCTGGGTTTGCAAAGTGTAGACCCCAGTCTTAGGGAGGCTTAGTCCTCTGCAACAAGGCCTTGGGGACTGCACCCCTGGCCCAGCCTGGCAGTGAGAACAGGGAGCCATCCACAGCTATCCATGCAAGGTGGGACTGGGTGAGAGGGTGCCAGGTCAGAGTCACCACTACTGACTGCATGTGGCCACAGCAGATATTCCAAGTACTCTCTAGCTCAGGGGCAGAAACTGTGCTGATCTACCTCCTGGAGTGTGTAAGCTCCAGGTTTTGTGTTTGCAACAACAAGAGAAGGGAATCCCCAACAGTGGCAAGCTGAATATTCCTGCTCACCTCACAGGTGGAGCTTGAACTAGGTTTATTTTGATTTAGAAAATAAAAAATTGAGATGTTTCCATATAAGAACCCCAAACACGTGGAGCAGTTCACACTGCATGACCCAAAGCTGAGTCTCTAGTTAATCTTTACTACTTAAATTTGTTTGTATCTCCCCAAACTTGCCTCCCTCTATCGACTCTTTATGTTTTTAGCTTGGTTACTTTTTACTCTTACTGCCTAATTTCCTCTATATGCTGTGACTATTTACTTTTGCCCCTTTATTTCTTTTTACCACTACTGCCTAATTTCTTTTACCTCTGCTGTCTAATTTCCTTTGTAACCATGCAGCCTCCTTTCTCAGCTGTGCTGCAGCCTGGGTATCAGTAGGCCTGTCTCTAACCCTCCTTCCACCTTACTCCCTCACCCAAGCTGCCCACTGCCTTGACACTGCACCTGTAGACGAGGGTGTCATCAGCTGAGCTGTTGTACTGGATCTGGTACATGCGAATGCCTGGGATAGGCTGCTGATCTGGCCACTGGACAAGAGCAGCTGTAGCCCCATGCTCAGTCACCTGGACACCACGGTCGGTAGGGGGCCCAGCGTCAGCTGCCTTGGCAGAAGCAGAGGCGGAGGCGGAGGCAGAGGCGGCAGAAGGTGGGGTAAGGACATCAGGATCCCCGTCCCGCGGGGGGTCACAGCTGGTGCTGTTGGCTAGCTGAGGGGGTGGTGGGGGACCCACAGTTAGCTCAACAGCAGCCGTGGCCTCACCAGCTGCATTGGCTGCAATGCAGGTGAAGATGCCGCCATCACCTGGCTCAGTGACCAGCAGCTCCAGTGTCCCATTAGGGAAGGCGCGAGCACGGCTTGAGTTTCCCAGCAGCCGGCCCTGGGGTGACACCCAACGCACACGGGGCTCAGGGTCCCCTACTGCCCGACAGCGCAGGGCAGCTGGCCGACCAGCAGGCACTGCCAGGGGTGGTGATCGGTGAGTCACTACAGGTGGCTCGCACACGAACTCCTCCTCACCCACGGCCCAGAAGTAGCGGCCACCCAGAGCAGGTGGGGAGGCACAGGCTTCAAGGTCGTCCTCCCTTGCCAGCCGCCGCAGCCACACCAGCTCACAGTTGCAGTGCAGCGGGTTCCCACCAAAGGCCAGCACCAGGGCAGAGGCAGGTGAGCCTCGGGGCCTGGCTAGCAGTGGTAGGCGGGAGAAGAGTGGGTCAGGTGGGATGGTGGTCAGGCGGTTGGAGGTCATGTCCAGTCGTGCCAACTTGTGTAGGCGGGAAAAGGCGCCGGCAGGCACAGAAGCCAGCAGGTTGTGGTCGAGGCCCAGTGTATTGACGTTGCCCAGGCGGCCCAAAGCCTCCCAGGGCAGCTGTTCCAGGTTGTTGTAGGAGAGGTCGAGGTCCTCAAGTGTCTCAGCACAGTCATCCAGGGCACCAGCCGCCAGGGCTGCCAACTGGTTGTTACTCAGGATGAGATGGCGCAAATTGACCAGGCCACGCAACTGACCCTCACCCAGTGAAGTTAGCCGGTTACCATCTAGATGCAGGGCACGGAGGGCACGAAGATCAGCAAAGGCGCCAGCTGCCACGTGGCGGATGGTATTACGTGACAAGCTCAGATGCAACAGGCCTGTCATGTTGGCCAGGTCACGGCGGCGCACAGCTGCAATGAAGTTGTCTGCTAGGCGCAGCTCAGCTGCCCGGCGGTCTAGTGAGGGTGGCACAAACAGAAGGCCTGCCCCTGGGCACAGCACACTTAGGGGCAGTGACTGTGTCTGGCAGTGGCAGCGGCGGGGACACAGGCTGGGTGTGGCTAGTTGGGGTGGAGATGAGGCAGGGGCCAGCGGTAGCAGGCAAAGGAGCAGTGGAAGGACGGCCATCTCGGGCAGGGGTGGCCTGCAGGGAAGAAGGGAGGCATTAGGGTAGGCTAAGGCCACAAGAAAGGTGCCAGAGGGGGATGGGGTGGTCCAAGACTGGGAGAGAAGGTCACAATGGGCTGAAGGCAGAAGAGTTGGTTAAAGATGGTCAAAGAGAAATGGTCAGACATATCAAAAGCTGGGGAAGATGGTCAAAGACTCAGACATGGGAGGACAGAAGGAGCAGAAATGAACAAAAATGGTCAGAGGGAAGGGATGTAGTTAGAAATGGTTGGCAATGGTCAAAGAATGGGAGGGTTGGTCAAGGGTGGGTAGAAGATAAGCAAGAGGGCTTCAGACATGGTCACTGAGAGATGGTCAAGGAAGGCCAAAGAGAGAAGACATGGTTAGGGTGAGGGTCATTAGAAGTAGTTGGATATGACCAGAGAAGAGAGACGGTTAGGGACAATTAAGAACATAAGCAGCAGACAAAGAGAGAGGCATTGGTCAGGGATGGTCAGATCCAGGAGAAATGATAAAAGATGGTCAGAAAGGGTCAAAAGCTAGAGAGGAGGAGAGGATAGCTGAGTGACAGGTGTAAGGAGGGGTCATCAGACAGAGGAAAGGCAGCCAGGGATGTTAGAAATGATCAGAGAGACAGAGAAGAGAAGTGGTCAGTAAAGGCCAGAGATAGTCATGTGGTTGTCAACCTACAGTTAGGGTCAGGGTGGGAGCAGGGCAAGAGAGATGGTGAAGGATGGTCAGAGGAGGAAATGTAGACAGAGGAAGCTGGAGAAGAAAGATGGGCAGAAGCAGCTGGAGAGAAGAGTCATAGGCAGAAATGTCAAAGATGGTCAGACAGTTGTAGGCCACAGCTGAGAGGCAGGGCTGGACAAGAGCAAGAGAGCCAATGAAAGATGATGAGAGAGCAGCACAGCAAAGATATGAAAGGTGGTCACTGAGTGAAGCAGTAGACGGAGATGGCCAGAGAAAGGAGCTATGGACAGGGCTTTAAAGACAATCCAAGACAGAGGAGGTGGACAGAGTCACTGAGATGAGTGGTGGCCAGAGGTGGCCAGAGAGAGGAAATGTCAAAGATGGTCAGAGAGAGTGGTGGAAGAGACAAGGGAAAGGAGTGGTAGGCAGGAGAGGCAGGCAGGAGAGGTGGCTGGAAATGGTCAGACAAGGTAGAGATGGCAGGAAGAGTTTAGAGGACTGACTGGGAGTGGGTCACAGACCTGGAGACATCATCAAATGGGGAAGAGATCAGAGAGAGACAGGGCTGGCCACATGTCTAGAGTGTCTGAGGCAGAGGAACTGAAGGCAGACCCATGGGTCATAGTGTCTGTTTCTGGGAGAAACCCCAAGAATTCCCTGGGATACTTGGTCCTTACCTACCTCCATCCAAGCCACAAAGTCCCTCCCCAGTCCCTCCCCACCATGAGTCACCAGGTAGCCTTACCTGAGCTAGAAGCTGCCCCAGGGAGCAGAGTCCTCAGGCTCCAAGGGGGTCAAGGGTCAGGGGTGCTGGGTCATGCCTTCCCTGCCCCTGTTTGTAGTGTCTCAGCTTAGATATGTGGTCATGGAGTCTCTAGACCTTGATACGTGGAGTCCAAGATTCCCAAATATTGGGCTTCTAAGGTCCACTTTTAGAGACCCAAGCACCTTTTTGGGCTGTTCAGAGTCAGGGATGCTCAGCTCCAGTTTGGGGATGCTAAAGAGCCAAATGGAGAGTTTAGGGTCAGTCCTAAGCCCAGTCCTGCGATCTGGTACTGCGGTGCTGGAGTTAGTCATTGGGGTGCTAAGTCAAGTTTGGATGTCTTTAGTCCAAAATTCCAGCATTCAGGTTTGCAGCAAGAACTTCAGGCTGGAACTCAGGTTTAGGCCCCTTGGAATGCCAGGGTTCAGATTTTGAAATTTGAGGCTTAAATCTCAGGGTTCAGGTCCCAAACAGTGGACCCAGGATATAGGCATGGGAATCCCATCCCAGATTTCAAGGTCCGGGGCTCAGAATTCAGAGTTCAGCTCCAGATTGGGGATTCTAGATGCCAAATCTTGAGGCTCAGGCTCCAAATCTTGGGATTCATATTCCAACTCTTGGGGCTCAGGTTCCAAATATTGGGGTCCCAGGGACTGATATTGAGATTCTAGCCCCAGATATTGGTGTTCAGACTCCAGGTCTTGGGGTCCCAGCCCCATCAGGGTTCCAGGGTCTCCATATCTCTTGATCCAGTCTTGGGGTGCAGGCCCCCGATGTCGAGGTGCAGGCTCTGGGTCTGTGGTGGCGGCTACCGACTTGCTTCTCGGACTGCAGCGGGGGCTGGCCCGTAGTGAAGGGGTCGGCTGCAGTGGGGGTAGGGGCGGCCAGGAAGCCCCGGTGGCCGCGGTGGGGCGAGGCCTGGGAACGAACAGACAGGGACACGCGGGGTGAGGGCACCGCAACGCAGTTGGGGGCGCAGGGGGGAGGGGCCGCTCTCAGAGACCCCCTCCCCCGCTGGGGCCGGGGCGGGGGCCGCGGCGGAGGCCTGGCAGGGGCCGGACGGGGTCCCGGCAGGCAGGCCAGGTCCAGGTGCTCCCGCGGCCTCCACGGCCGGAACCCAGGGCCGCGCGCGCGCTCGCGCTTAAAGGCGCAGGCCCCTCGCGCGCCCGAGCTTAAAGGTGTAGGCAGCCCTCCCTCATTCAAAGGCGCGTCCCCGGCCACGCCTCCATGGAGTCACCCTGGTGTTGCTTGGGAGCGAGAATCCTTGGATACAGACCGAGACACAGAGACAGAGACAGAGGCAGAGGCAGAGACAGAAACAGAGACAGACAGATACAAGAAAGATGAGCAGACTTCGATTGAGGGACAGAGAGGAGTGGAATGAGAGAGACAGAGAGATAGAAAGACATAGCCATATTCAAGGAGTGTTGGAAATACAAAGAGACAATGAGACAGCCAGACAGAAATAGAGACACAGAAGACAAGGACAAGTCAGAGATAGACAAAGACAGAGACATAGAGAAAGTCAAAGAGAGATAGTAGGTGGATGAAAGAGAGAAAGAGAGGGAGACAGACTGAGCTGGGCAACTCAGCTGTTAGGATGGGTATGTGTGTGTATGTGTATATGTGTGTGTGTCCAGTTCTCATTCAGAGCATTGAATGTGGCCCTCCATCCCAGGGTCCCTGGCTCCCCAAGCCTGTCTCCTTCTGCCCCCTCTGTTTCAGCAGCACCTCCTTGGATGTCCTTTCCACAGGTGGAGCTTCCTTACCTGGACCCTGCCCAGGAACAGGCCTAATCTTTGAGGCCAGAGGGGAGACTCTGCTCCTTCTCAAGTCTCCCTGCCCTGGCTGCAAAGGGAAAATTTGGCTCCAAGACCCTGTGCCCTCTGGAATTGGAGCCACACATCAAGACATACTGACCAGCTATCCCATGGAGGAAGGAGAAATAGGAAATGGGAAAGAGGCATGGAGATTGCCAGGTTGACCCAGAAAAGTATATCCATTGATTTCCTCTCTCCCCCCCATTCACATCCACTGCCCCACAGAGGACCCTACTGGAATTGCATCAACACGTGACTAACCAGGACTGTGTCTGCCTATCCTGATGCTTGTGAGAGAATAGGGGAGGGAAGAAGGGTGGAGTGTCCCACATGTCTCATGGTGATGATATTGCAGGAAGAGGGATGTGATTAATGGTTTACAAGCTGGACCTGGGAACTTGGTTATAGCAACATGGGGGACCTGATGTTTTGAGAGAGAACACAGCATTGGCCTGTGGTCATGGTCCTAGCCTGGGGGAACCTGGATGGTCACGAACTACCCCTGGTAATCCTTATCTGGGTGGAGGAGTAAAACGACCTTGGTGGGGGCAGGGACAACCACCTTGGCCTCCCTAGTTCTGCTGAAGGTTTTAAAACAGACTTTTGGCTCCTTCTACATATGTGTATTGAAAAATTGCAGCTAAAATTAACTCAGCTGTAGTATTCATCTTTCCAGATTATTAGCAAAGTTCATCAGTGCTCCTGGCCCAGCACAGTGCATACTGGTTACACAGGCACTCAGAAGAAGAACACAGAAGCTTCAGAGATGCTACGGAAATGGTGAAGGTAGTGGGAGACAGAGGGAAACACCTGAAGGTAATCCTGGGAGCAGACTGGGATTAGAATTCAGTGGAACTGGTTTATTGCTGGGTGATCCCAAGAAATGAGCAAGGGAGGGGGCAGACTGAAACAGATGAGGGAAAAGTGAACACAAGGTGGAGATGAAAAGCAGGTTTCCTTCCAGGCAACTAGGGCTCAGTTTTTATGACGAACATTAAGGAACCTTGTAGAACACATCAGAATTGTCCTTCATTCTCTTTTCCCCTGCAAAGTTCAGAGCAGGTGGGGCATTTATCCACCCATTCTTCTTTTTTAGATTTTTATTTATTTATTTACTTTTAGAGAGAGAGTAAGGGAGGGAGAACATGAGGAAGAGAAACATCAGTCAGTTGCCTCTGGTATGCCCCCGAGTGGGGGCATGGCCCACAACCCAGGCATGTGCCCTGACTGGGAATCAAACCCGTGACCTTTTGGTTTTCAGGCCAGTACTGAATCCACTGAACCACACCAACTAGGGCGTATCCACCCATTCTTACCACCTGGGTGATTATTGCCCCTTTGGAGGGAGGGGGTGGTACTGAGAACCTTCCGTGATCCGAGGCAGAAAAGGGGGGGGTGCCTTGTGTGAGCTAGACCAGTGATCCTCACGCATTAGCTGCATTAGGATCACTTAGAGGGCTTGTTAACCATAGATCTCCAGGACCCAACTCTAGAGTTTCTGATTCAGTAGGTCTAAGATGGGGTCCAAATATTTGTATTTCTAACCAGTTCCCAAGTGATGCTAATGCTGCTGGTCCAGGAACCACACTTTGAGAGAATCACTGGGCTAAACCTGGGACATCTGCAATGTGCATAGAACTCTTCACCACAGATATGTCAAAACCTGGTGAATTGAGAGGATGTAGCACCTCAAATGTGTGCTGAAGAGACCAAAGTATTTAGAGACATAAAGAGGAGTTTGGAAACAGAGACAGGAAGAGGCAAAGATTCTAGTTCTGTACTTATTGTAGATTTGTGTGCTAGATGACATTGCAGCAAAAGTAGTGACTGAGACAGCACCAGGTCCTGTCTTCACTGAACTCACATTACAAAAGGGGAAAAGACACATCCTCAGACAGTTCAGAGTAGTCAGGGCTCTGATGGGGAAGCAGAGGGGTGTGGGACCCCAGAGTCTAACCCCTTTGGCCTGAGGGAGTTAAAGAGGCTTCCTGGAAGAAGGGACCTATATGCTGAGACCTGAAGGATAAACACAAATGAAGCAAGTGGACAAAGAAATCCCTTATGCTGTTTGTGTGCAGCTCACTGGTGCATTAATGCCATAGCACATGCAGTCTGGGGGCCCTGGGGTGCCTAGATAGTACTGTGCATGGGTGTGCATGTACTTATTTAGCTCCTAAAAGGGGATCCTGGTAGGATGGTTATCTGGGGGACTCCACTTAATTGTTCATTTACTTAATTTCAGCATCTGAAGAAGGAAACAGAAGCAGCAGAAACAGCCACAGCAGGAAGAATGAGATGAAGCTGCCTGAGAGCTGAGGGAACCTAGGTGGAAAGAGGACTTCTAGTATCCATACACAGAATTTGCCTACATATACAGAGATAAACACAGGGGATACACACATACTCACATGTGCCACATCATGTACTCAGAGGCCCAGAAGAACACACATGAACACAGCAGGCATATGGAACACACATACACCTGGACTCATGCACAAATTCAGAGGACATGCACAAGGGCACACTTAAACACACACACAGACTCGCAGACATGTGAGAAGATGCATGTGCAGAAACACTCTACACACAGATTCTCTCTCTTTGTTTTTTTGTTAAAGATTTTATTTATTTAGTTCCAGAGAGAGGGGAGGGGAGGGAAAAATAGAGGGAGAGAAACATCAGTGTGTGTTTGCCTCTTGTGCTCCCCCAAATGGGTCCTGGCCCACAACCTAGGCATGTGCCCTGACTGGGAGTTGAACCAGTGACCCTTTGGTTTGTAGGCTGGCACTCAATCCACTGAGCTACACTAGCCAGGGCAGATTCTCTCTTTTTTAATTTTATTTATTGACTTGAGAGAGAAGAATGGAAAGTGAGAGTCAGAGAAACATGATTTGCTTTTCAACTTATCTATGCATTCGTTGGTTTCTTCTTGTATAATATGTACCCTGACCAGGAACATACAATTTTGACATACTGGGAAAAATGCTCTAACCAACTGACATACCCAGCCAGGGCTCTTGCACACATGTGTGAATTACATATCACAAACATGCAAGAAATATACAGGATGTGGCAAAAGTAAGTTTACAGTTGTGAGTACATGAAACACAGAGTTTATTCTTATATTCTTATTTATTAATTATTGTATTATTTTCCATACAAACAACTATAAACCTACTTTTGCCCAACCCTATATTTAGAGTCATATCAAACAATTACAAGGGATAGATACACACATATGCACACATGTGCACAAATACACTCAAATTAAGTCAGCCTGCCTGCCCCCACCCCCCCAAAAAAAAGGTTACTTTATAAATAAACAAACTTAGGCCCCCTTCCAAGTCAGGGGGTATCAGAGTGAGAAGGGATGGAGGTGGTTTCCCTTTATTCTCAACCAGCACCCACCAACTCCAGTCCAACCATGGGGTTCACCGGAATTAGCTCAGCTTTGTAATTTTCATATGAATCAGTACTGAGGACTAGGGACTCACTTTAAAGATCAGGCTTGAAGGTACACCCCTATGGAGAAGTCAAAGAGAAGAGCAGGAAGATTAGTGTACCTTCTCCCCTCCCCATATACATACTCTAAGCATCCTAAATCAGACTGATGGGTCCCAGGCAAAGTAACAACTTCTCCAGGTCAAACCACAAGACCCTGTACATGACATTCTGCTTAATATAGTGGAAGACCCACTGCAAATTGTAGAGTGTGTTTTAAGGATTTCCAGCCATCAACATGGAAGATGTCCATAAGAATATGAGAAAAAGTTTACATTTGTGCAAAGAATAAAGACAAATATAGTGACTTGTTTTTTAAAATATATTTTATTGATTATGCTATTACAGTTGTTCGAGTTTTCCCCCTTTTGCCCTCCTCCACCCTGTGCCTTCATTCCCTCCAGCAATCTCCCCCCATTAGTTCATGTCCATGGGTCATGCATATAAATTCTTTGGCTACTTCATTTCCAATACTGTCCTTAACATCCCCTTGTCTATTTCATACCTACCAATTTGTGCTTCTTAATCCCTGCACCTTTTCCCCTATACTCCCTTCTCCTCCCGGTTGATAACCCTCCACATGATCTTCATATCTATGATTATATTCCTGTTCTGCTTGTTTGCCTTAGTTTTGATTTTGATTCACTTATTTATAATTGTGAATTTATTGCCACTTTAATGTTCATGGTTTTGACTTTCTTCTTTTTCTTATATAATTCCTTTTAGCATTTCATATAATAATGGCATGGTGATGAATGAACTCCTTTAGTTTTAACTTGTCTAGGAAGCACTTTATCTGCCCTTTCATTCTAAATGAAAGCTTTCTTGATAAGAGTAATCTTGGATGTAGGTCCTCACTTTTCATCACTGTGAATACTTCTTGCCAGCCCCTTCCAGCCAGCAAGTTCTTTTGAGAAATCATTGACAGTCTTATGGGAACTCCTTTGTAGGTAACTCTCTGCTTTTCTCTTGCTGCTTTTAAGATTCTCTCTTTATCTTTAACCATTGGCATTTTAATTATGATATGTCTTGGTATGGTCCTCTTTGGGTCCATCTTGTTTGGGGCTCTCTGTGCTTCCTGGACTTATATGTCTATTTCCTTCACCAAATTAGGGAAGTTTTCTTTCATTATTTTTCAAGTAAGTTTTCAATTTTTAGCTCTTCCCTTCTTTTCCTGGCACCCCTATTGTTCAGACGTTGGTTCATTTAGAGATGTTCCAGAAGTCCTTAGCCTATCCTTATTCTTTTTAATTCTTTTTTCTTCTTGCTGTTTTGACTGAAATTTTTTTCCTTATGTTCCAAATCATTGATTTGATTCTTGGCTTTATCCCCTCCACTGTTGGTTCCCTATACATTAAAACAAATCTTTTATTTATTTTAGAGAGAGGGGAAGGGAAGTAGAAAGAAAGGGAGAGAACTATGAATGTGTGGTTGCCTCTAGCGTGCCCCCAACTGAGGACCTGACCCACAACCCAGGCATGTGTCTGGCTGGGAATCAAAACCTGAGGACCCTTTGGTTTGTAGCCCAGCACTCAATCCACTGAGCCACACCAGCCAGGGGCTGATTCCTGTAGACTTCTCTTTATTTCAGTTAATGTAGCCTCATTTTTGTCTGGGTCTTTTTTATACTGTCAAAGTACCCAATAAGTTCCTGGAGCATCCTGATAACCAGTGTTTTGAACTCTGAATCTGATTGGTTGCTTATTTCCATTTCGTTTAGTTATCTTTCAGGAGTTTTGTTCTGTTTTTTTTTTTTTTTCATTTGGGTCATATTTTTTTGTCTTCTCATTTTGGCAGCCTCCCTGTGTTTGTTTCTGTGTATTAGGTAGATCTGCTTTGACTCCCTGTCTTAGTGGTGTGGCCTATTGTAGAAAAGTGCACCTGTAAGTTCTATGGGATGGAGCCGTAGGTAATCACCAGGGCAGGGCAACCCATGTCACTACTGTGTGGCTCTATATGAGGGGAGGGATCGCGAGGGAACACTGCTGCTACCTGGCCTCTGGAGTTTTGCCTGGGAGGAAGTTGTCTCCTGGCACTCACCCTGTTGCCAGTCACTTCACTTTCTCCCCACATGCCCCTGGTGCCCTTCCAGCTGTTTCCTTGGTGCTGAATCCCAGAAGGGGGTGAGTCTTCATGAGTCCTAAGTCTGCTGTGGGCCCTTTAAGAAGAATCTCTTGAGAATCCCACAGTTTCTTTCGCTGCCCCAAACCCCACGGGTTTTTACAGCCAGAAGTTATGGTGACTTATCTTCCTGGTGCTGGAACACTGGGCTAGGTGGTCAGGTCTGGGACTTCTATCCCTTGCTCCCAGGATATCCCTCCTGATTTTTATCCACCAAAGGTAGATGTGGGTTCACCTGCCCTGAATCTCCATGCCTCTCTGTGCCTCTCTGTGCCTCTCCACGTATCTCTGCATATCTACCCCTCCTACCCATCTGGATTAGTGTGTCTTTTTTAAATCCTTGGTCATTGGACTTCAATACAGCTCAATTTTCTGACAGTTCTGAGTGATACTTGTTTTGTAGGCTAACTGTAATTTTTACTGTAGTTGTATGAGGAAGCAAGGCATGTTTTACCCACATCTCCATCTTGCCTGGAAGTCCCCTACTGACAACTTTAAATAGCAAACATAGAGACTTTGGGCCATTATGTAGACCTGGCATGTAAAAGCCTGACTACTACAATCATAGGTTAGAAGCTCATTTTACAGAGTGGCTGGTGCTTGAGTTTGACTGATATCAGAGACCAGAGAGGAGCAGTGTATTAGTGAGCAGAATGCCAGATGCTGTAACAAATACCCTCTGGATTTCAGTGACTTCATGTGATAGTTTATTTCTTACCATGGGTGTCCGGCTTGGTTGGCAGCTATCCTCCATCTGGTTTTTGATTCATACACCAGACTTGTTAATTTTGTGTTTCCATTATTTTCTGGGGCTTGGAATAATCAGCTTGGCAAATGTAAGATGGAGATGGGATGAGGAAGATTCACCAACTTCTTCAAACACTTGTCCCCGAGACCTAGAGTTTCCTTCTGCCCATATTTTATTGTAGAGAATGAGTCACATGGCCACCCAGGATGCAAGGTGGGCTGAGAACATTTTCTTAGGCTGGGAAACTCCTCCCAGTCATAATTATTCAAAGAGCGTTTGGATTACAATTGATCCAAAATCAATCACCACCAGATCCTCAACCTTAGGAGAGGGAGCAGGAAGAGGCTGTGGAATCTTGTTTCAACCACTACACCAAACCCTGCACTAAGGAGAAGTTCCCAGCCCCACCCTAACCACCCACACAACTAACCATTCCCTGCCTTTGGGGTGGATGATCACAAATTTGATCCCTTTTAGGGCAGTGTGAATCTGGCTTGATTTGATAAACCCTTAGGTCATTGTAGAAGGATGATGGTGAGTGTCCAGTGATTTTTCTCTAATTATTTATTGAGCTCTCACTGTGTTGCAGGCCCAATGCTGAGAACATGCCTGTAAATCACACACAGTCCAGGCCTTGGAATTGTGTCTCCTCTAAGTTAGAAAGAGAACAGATAATTTCTGAACCTGAGGTTGTTACTGTGACACTCCATTATGAACAAGATGGCAGACAGGAGAGGGGCAAGGAAGTGATTGAGTCTGCCAGCCAGGTGATGGTGGACATGGGGGTTGAGGGAAGGAATGGGGAAGGGGATATGGCTTTCTAGGCATGAACATAATGGCTGTGTGCAAACCCTGGTACTAATCAGAAACCCAATGATTCCAGCTCATGACACAAACCACTACTGATTCAAGTGCTAATCAGAAATATGGTCCCTATGAACACAAACATGTACTGATTCATATGCTAATTATACATTTATGCCATTGTTAACTCTGTCCTGGAGTTGGGCTAATCACAATCGTGGGTAGGAATGTGTGTGATAATCACCAACACAGAGATCCACATACTAATTGCCATCTTGAGTTGGCTCATATGCTAAATACAATTTTGGGATAAATTAATAGAGTGATGAAAGGGTATTTTATTCATAGTGAAGAAGAGCACCAGACTGAAGCCTGACAGCCTGGGCCCAAATCCAGTTCTGCCACTGGGCAGTTGAGTGACTTTGGGCCAATTAGCCTTTCTCTGACCTCAGTTCAGCTTCATTCCTCTAAAGGGATATGGAAGGATGATAGTACCTCAAATGGCTGTTGGGAGGATTTAATGGGACAATACATCTAAATTGCTGGAAACAGTACCTAGCACAGAAGTACTTACTCTATAAGTACTAGTTGTAATAATAATATGACAATATGCAGCCAACAATTAGTGTCTTGATTTCGTTTAACCCTCATAGCAGTCTTGTTCCAATTTCTTTTACAAATACCCCTTTTGGCGCAGAGTGAGACTCATCCCTGGAAGACTTCTCAGAGATTCCCAGGGCCTCCTGAGCGGCTCCGTACACACTCGCCCTCTCTCTCCCCCACCACTCAGAGGCTGGACGTTAAATCGCTCCACCACTGTGGGGCAGCAACCACACTCGCCCCTGCACACTTGGACCTGCGTGGCTCCACCTGGCACGAGAATTGCATTCCCAGAAGGCCAGGCGACAGCCTCTGCCTCACTTTGCTCAAGTTTGGAGGTAGAGGCCCTTCTTCTCAGCTCGCCTCGGGAGTGGAGTGGAGTGGAGACTTTTTCGGGTGGAGGGACTGACCCGGCCTCTGGAGGAGGGCGGTGTGCTGCGCAGGGAAGTGGTTCTATGGCGCCAACTGAACCTTGGAGGGTGGGTAAGGACAGACGTTTCTGGCCCAGGAGATGCAGCCGGGGGGAGCTGAAGTTAGGGCAGCGGTGGAGGCTGCATAGTCCTTTACTCCAGGAAGAGCGAGATGCCCACCATTGTGTATACCCTGGAGCAAGCTCCTCTGCCACTCTTTCTCTCACATGGGTTTCTCTCACTCCATTCCTCTCTCTCTAATATATACATATAATATATAATTATATAGTATATATGGTTATATATTATGTAATGTTAAGTTGTGCAAGAAAATAATGTAATGATTCTCCAGGCACCCATCACAGGCAATATCAACATAGGCCAATTTAATTTTTTTCTGTCCTCCACCGCCCACTGAATTAGCTTAAAGCAAATCCCCCTAATTTCGCCCATAAGTGTATATATATATATATATATATGAATACAAGATTCTTAAAAAATTAACACCTTTAATCACACCTAAAATGATTTCCTCAATATATCTAATCACCAGCCCATCTCCAAATTCCCTGTTTCTAAGTGTGTTTTAAACTGTCGGCTTGTTGAACTCAGAATCCAAACAGGATACATTCATTGCATTTTTGTGGACTCTCTTAAGTTTTATTCTGTGATGATTCCCATTCCCTCTCATTCATCTCACAGTCTGATTTGGCTGGCTGCTCTTCTCGGTGGCTTTAAAAAAATATATTTTATTGATTATGCTATTATAATTGTCCCATTTTCCCCCCTTCACTCCCCTCCACCCTGCACACCCACTCACCCACATTCCCTCCCTTTGGTTCATGTCCATGTGTCATACATAAAAGTTCTTTGGCTTCTACATTTCCTGTACTATTCTTACCCTCCCCGTCTATTTTCTACCTGACATCTATGCTATTTATTTTCGTACCTTTTCCCCCTCTCTCCCCCTCCCCTGTTGATAACCTCCATGTGAGTTCCATTTCTGTGGTTCTGTTCCTGTTCTAGTTGTTTGCTTAGTTTGCTTTTGTTTTTGTTTTAGGTGTGGTTGTTGATAGTTGTGAGTTTGTCATTTTACTGTTCATATTTTTATCTTCTTTTTCTTAGATAAGTCTCTTTAACATTTCATTAGTAAGGACTTGGTGATGAAGAACTCCTTTAACTTGACCTTATCTGAGAAGCACTTAATCTGCCCTTCCATTCTAAATGAAAGCTTTGCTGGATAGAGCAATCTTGGATGTAGGTCCTTGCCTTTCATGACTTGGAATACTTCCTTCCAGCCCCTTCTTGCCTGTAAGGTTCTTCTGGAGAAATCAGCTGACAGTCTTATGGGACCTTCTTTGTAGATAACTGCCTCCTTCTCTTGCTGCTTCTAGGATTCTCTGCTTAATTTTAATCTTGGGAAATGTAATTATGATGTGCCTTGGTGGTTCCTCCTTGGGTCCAACTTCTTTGGGACTCTCTGAGCTTCCTGGACTTCCTGGAAGTCTATTTCCTTCGCCAGATTGGGGAAGTTCTCCTTTATTATTTGTTCAAATAAGTTTTCTACTTGTTGCTCTTCCTCTTCTCCTTCTGGTACCCCTATAATTTGGATATTGGAACATTTCAGGTTGTCACAGAGAGTCCTCCCTTTTTCATTTTTTTTTGGATTCTTGTTTCTTTGTTCTAATCCAGTTGGATGTTTATTTTTTCCTTTTGTTCCAGATCATTGCTTTGAATACTGGTTTCCTTCTTGTCACTGTTGGTTCCCTGAATATTTTGCTTTATTTCAGTTGGGTATCTTTCATTTGTTCTTTCATTTCAACCAAGTTCAACCAGTTCTGTGAGCATTTTGATTACCAGGGCCCTAAATTGTCCATCAGTTGAGTTGGCAATGTCCTCATCATTTAGTTCTGAGGTTTTCCTGTGTTCTTTCATTTGGGCCATAGTTCTTGTCTTGGTATACCTGATAAGTTGTAAGGGGCAGAGCCTTAGGTATTCACCCCAGCAGGGCAACCCTCCTTGCTGTGCTGCTTGTGGGGGAGGGGCCAGAGAGGGAGCAATGCAGCTCCCTCAGCCTGTTTGTCTCTAGCACACTTTCCAACAGACTCTTGAGTCAGACTGGAAGTGTCTCCCACCATGGCAACCCCAGCCATAGCCCACAGTCAGTTCTGAGTCTCAGTTTTCCCCTTAATTCAGTTCCTCCCATGAAGCTCCACAGAGCTCAGCATTCAGCCATGGCCCTCAACCACCTCTCAGTGATTTTTCCGAGTTCCCCACCCTGTGGGTCCACCTTACCAGTCTGATTGTTTGGGATGATTTTTTCTTTAATTCCTTGGTTGTGGGAGTTCCGTGCAGTTTGACTGTCTGGTGCTTCTGGTTGTTTATTTTTTTAGATTGGTTGTTATCCTCCTTTTGGCTGTGAGAGGAAGCAAAGGATTTCTACCTATGCCTCCATCTTGGCTGGAACTCCCCACAGGTGTTTTCAATCAGTGGTTTGAGGCTTTATTTCCCCTCACTGGGACCCTGGGTTGTACGGTCCGTCCTGCTCCCCCTTTGTTTTGTTTGCCTGGTTTATCTGTGCACGAATGTGGGACCGCCCAGTCTGCTGGCCGCTGCCTTGCCAGCCAGCTACAGCCTTGCGCGCCCGTTCCACAATCCGGCGCCTCAATGGGTCTGCCAGCCACTGCCTTGCCAAGAGTCCTCTCTGCGGGCTGCCCAACTCTGCCCCTCCTACCACTCTGGATGAATGTGTTCTTTAACACCTTGGCTGTCAGACTTCCATACAGTTCGATTTTCTGTCAGTTCTGGTTATTTTTTGTTTTTAAATTATTGTTGTCCTTCTTTTGGTTGTGTGAGGAGGCACAGTGTATCTACCTACCCTCATCTTGCCGGAAGTTCTTCTCAGTGTCTTTTAATATGCTCTTCTGTTCCCTGTATGTCTGGCAACGTGGTAGATCTAGATCAAATGGAGGTACAAATTAGGGTAAGTACACTTTGTGGGTGATGCCAAGATCTTCTATGAGGAGGCACATAGTAATGCCTGGATGTTTCTCTCTCTCTCTCTCTCTCTCTCTCTCTCTCTCTCTCTTTTTGTAATGTTAATATCCAGTGTTGGGAATGAGCATTGTCAGTTTGATCCATCCATTATAAAATTACAGCCAACTTAAGGAAGTTCCAAACTTAAGGAAGTTTTACATGCTCTCCCCTCCATCTCTCACCCTCTATTCTACAAAAAACAACCCTGTGTATGCCTAAAGCCCTTCCATGTGCTAAACTCAGGCAATTCACCATACTTCAACTGGCTAGCCCTGCCATAACAGCCCTGTACTGTACGTCCAATGTGGTAGCCATTAGCCATACAAGTGGCTATTGAAGGCTTAACTAGTGATAATTGAGATGTGCTCTAAGTACAAAATACACCACTGGGATTCCATAGACTTAGTTAAAAAAAAGAATGTAAAATACTGAGAATTCAAAATATTGATAACATGCTGAAGTGATAGTATTTGGGATATATTAATAAGTGTATATTAAATTGGGATATATGAATGAATACAAATATAATTATCACCAGACAAGTAGTTCAGTTGGTTAAAGTGTCATCCCGAATGCCAAAATTGGTGGGTTCAATGTCTGGTCAGGGCACATAGAAGAATCAATTAATGAATGCATAAATAAGTGGAACAACAAATCAGTGTTTCTTTCTCTCTGTCTCTCTCTGAGATCAATAAAAATTTAAAATTAAGAAAACACGAGTAACATATTTTATTAAATGTGTTTCACCTATTTTGTTTTACCTTTTTATTTTTTTTAATGGTTTGCATCTTTTTTTAAAAGATTTTATTTTTAGCCCTGGCTGGCGTAGCTCAGTGGATTGAGCACGGGCTGCGAACCAAAGTGTCACAGGTTCGATTCCCAGCCAGGGTACATTTCTGGGTTGCAGGCCATAACCCCCAGCAACCGCACATTGATGTTTCTCTCTCTCTCTCTCTCTCTCTCTCTCCCTCCCCCTCCCTCCCTAAAAATAAATAAAATCTTAAAAAAGTAAATAAAATGTTAAAAACAAGATTTATTTTTATTATTTTTAGAGAGGGAAGGGAGGGAGAAAGAGAGAGAGAGAGAGAAACATCAATGTGTGGTTGCTGGGGGTCATGGCCTGCAACCCAGGCATGTGCCCTGACTGGGAATCGAACCTGCGACACTTTGGTTCGCAGCCCGTGCTCAATCCACTGAGCTACGCCAGCCAGGGCTTTGTTTACTTTTTAAATGTGCCTACTAGAAAATTTAAAATCACATATGTGGTTCACATTATATTTCTATTATAAAGTGTTGTTCTAGACCAGTGGTTTTCAAACTGTGATCTGGACCAGCAGCAACAGCAGCAGCAGCAGCAGCACCAGCAGCACATGACTTGTTAGTGTGACACTTAAAGGAAAAACTAACATTGGAGCCAGGAGGACCTGTAGGGGGAGGTCTCACACTCTCACATCAATTTCCCCAACCTGGATGAGACATATCTTGCATCTCCAAACAGCGAGATGTTTTCTACTTTACTATTGTAACGGGAGGAAGAAAGATTTTTCTCCTTGCTGGGCAGCAATTCAGCCAATGAAAAGCCACTATCCTTCCAACTCTCAGTTTCCTTCAATGACTCACTGTAACAGCTCCTCCCAACTCCCAGTTTTCTCTGTAAAGAACAGTTCCTCTCCTTCATTTTCCAGATTTACCTATGGTTTTGCCAAGCTCACATGTCCCAAAATTGTAATTCTTTTGCTGTTCACTAATAAACCCATTTTTGCTAGTAAAGTAATTGTGATTTTTTTTTTTAAGGTCAACATTAGAAGTGCAAATTCCGCCCTGGCTGGTTGTAGCTCAGTGGATTGAGTGCGGGCTGCGAACCAAAGTGTCGCAGGTTCGATTCCCAGTCAGGGTACATGCCTGGGTTGCAGGCCATGACCCCCAGCAACCACACATTGATGTTTCTCTCTCTCTCTCCTCCCTCCCTTCCCTCTCTAAAAATAAATAAATAAAATCTTTTAAAAATGCTGAATTATTTTAAAAAAAAAAGAAGGGCAAATTTCCTGTTGCCCGAGACCTACTGAACCAGAATCTCTAGGGATAGTTCCCGATAGTCTGCATTTTAATGAGTCCTCCAGACTGTTCCTGTCTGAAAACTCTCTTCACGATTTCTGTGACACACAACTCTCCCAAACCCACCCACTTCTCACCCATTTACTGTTAACACCCTGGTCCAAGCACCCTTCTGTCCTACCTGGACTATCACAGTTGCCTACAAACTGGTTTCCCTGCCTCTAATCTTGAGCCCTACTTCATTCCTCACACTACAGCTGGGGTGCGGTGGGGGTTGTCTTTCAAACCATAAATCCAAATCACATTACTTCCCTGCTTAAAACTGTCTAATGACTTCTCATTGCACTTAAAGTAAATCCAAACACCTTTGGCCCCTGTAGTCTCCTCATCCTTTCTGCCCAGCCATGGCACCCTTCTCACTGTTGCTCACACACTTATAGTTCTTTCCTGCTCTCAGGGTTTTGTAATGGCCTTTCCCTCTTCTGGGAACCCAGTTCTCCCAGGCCTCTTGTAGGACTGACTCTTTCCTTCAGGTCTTATCCCAGATGCCCCCTATCTCAATACTGACATTGTGCCACCCAACTAAAGCCCAATTCCTCCACACCCACATTCACACAGTATCACGCATCTTTCATTCTCTGCGTAGCATGTACCACACACTATTATTCTTCTTCCTTTGTTTGTCCATTTCCTCCACTACGATGTAAGCATATAAGGGCATGGACTTATCTCTCTTGCTCACCACTTATTCCATAGCTCTTCACACAGTAGGTGCTCTTCATTGAATAAAGGTCTTTTCACTGACCCAGTGAGTGAACTGCTGCAGCTACTCCTCCTCAGTTTCTCTGGCTGTCTCCATCTACTCTGAAGTCAGAGGACTGTGGCATCCACAATGTTTGAAATATTGAAATATTCCTCATGACAATCCTAATTTCTGGTTTTTGTCACACTGGGAAATCTGACAACACAGTGCCCACTTTCTTACTTGGGCACAATAGGCTGGAGCTTCTATGCTTGTGAGGCCTGACAAAGATGCAGACACCACTTCCACATTAGCATAGATAGGAGTTAACACATGGAAGTGGTTATGCCATAGATGGAGAAGCTGGGGGGCCAAACAGGAGCCAGTGAAGCAAGTGGAAATTAGTGGAAGTGGGAAGCCAGAGCAACCCAGGCTGGAGGAACAAAGGAAGGAGATGGTGTCACCAGATCCCAGAGATAAAGTCACCTAATAGAAGCTGGAATTTCAGTGGGATTGTCTAACAGGCTGGAGATGTGGAGGAGGCACAAGACAAGGATAAGGGGAAAGTTACCCTGGCCTCTTCCTTTTGCTCTTGCAGATCCTGCCACTGCTTCCCATTGGAGGAACTCTAGGTGAATCCAAATGAAGAAAGAGATTGGGAACTGTGGCCTGGGATGCAGGTAGAAAGGAGAGGATGTGGAACACATCTGGGGGCAAATGTAACCCACAGCAGCACAGGATGGCTTCCCCAATGCTCCAGGGTTCTCACCTTGCCCTGTGGTCCCACACCAGGCCCCACTCACTGATTTATATTATCTGGCTACTTTAGGATTAGAGTACAGGTTGAATTTGCAGTCTTGTCATCTATTGCTTCATAGCAGGTATTCCAAAATTAAACAGCTTAAACTGACAATTTGCTTTTTCCTCCAACTTTGTGGAGCAAAAATTCAAGAAGGGCTTGGTGGGGCTGTTTTTGCTTGGTATCTGCCATATGGTTGAGGTCAGATGTTGACTGGGACTGGAGTCATTTGAACTCTAGACTAGATTTGTGTCCAAGATGGCTCACTCACATGACTGCAGTGTTGACCAGAGCAGCAACGTGATCCAGTATAGTGATTTCAGGTGGCACTGGGTTCTCCCAGAGCATGTATCCCAAAGATCCAGGCAGAAACTGCAAGGCCTTTTCTGCGTTGGCCTCGAAAGTCACACAGCATCAATTCTGCTTCTGTCTATCATTTAAAGCAGCCATGAGCCCACCCAGATTCAAAATGAGACAACATAGATTCCACCTGTTGAGGTGAGAAATTGATGGCAACATCTTCCTACAAAGAATGTTCTATGAGGCACTGACATGAGCTCTCTTTTCTCCTGACTGTAGACATTCTCTTTAAATAAAGCCTAGAGTTGTTCCATTCCATGGGTGAGGGAGCTGGGATATTTATTGATCAGTTCCTGTCACTTATTGGTAGAGGGCTGCTTCCAGGAGCATTAATTCCCTGGCCCTTTCCAGCTTGGGCACAGGGGGCTCCAGCAGTCAGAAAGAGTCCTCAAGAAGACAATCACGCTGGGAACCAAAGTGTCCCAGGTTCGATTCCCAGCCAGGGTACATTCCTGGGTTGCAGGCCGTAACCCCCAGTAACCGCACATTGATGTTTCTCTCTCTCTATCTCCCTCCCTTCCCTCCCTAAAAATAAAAAAAGAAGTTATTAAAAAAAAAAAGACAATCACAGTGCAGGCAGGTATTTGGGAGCTGGGTAGTGTGTTTGGGCATGGTAAATGCTGCTTCTAGGGACTTCCTCCCTCCTGCTTCATCTCAGTGTTCTCATGGATCTTTTTTTGTTTTATAGAATTCATCCCCCACCCCTGCCACAGGTAAGATTGATGTGGAGATAGACAGGTAATCCATGCTGAGCTAATCTCAGCCCTTTCCTAGGATGATGATGATGATGGTGATGATGGTGATAATGATGATGACAATGAATATTGTCATATTATTTTATTGTTGGACGAGCACAAGTGAGCTACTGATGGCAGAAACTGTGCTTCCATAAAGAACAGAGAGCTGAACAAAGCTGGACCAGAGAAAAGCAGTGGCAAGCTATGGAGAGAGTCCTGCAGTCAGTCCAGATCTGTCTGAAGTTCCATCACCTCCTTTCCTCTGATGGCCCCAATAATAATGCTATTTGCATTGTCTATTGTTTTGTAATGGACCACCCCAAAATGTAATGGCTTAAAAAATGATTTATTATTTCTCATGATTGTGCAAGCTGACTGGGTGGTTCTTAATCAAAGCAAGACACAAGGTCAGATCAGAATCAGAAAACAGGAAATTTACTCTCTACTTCTTTTTCTAAAAACTAATTTTGTTTTTTAACTATATTTTATTGTTTATGCTATTACAGTTGTCCCAGTTTTCGCCCCTTTGCCTGCCTCTACCCAGTGCCCCTGACCCCACTCCGTCAGGCAGTCCCCATACCATTGTCCATGTCCATGGGCCATGCATATATGTTCTTTGAATACTCTATTCCCTATACTATACTTTACATATCCATGACTATTTTGTAGCTACCAATTTGTACTTCTTAATTCCTTCACCTTTCTCTCCCATCCTCCTGAGCCCCCTTCCCATCTGGCAACTATGAAAATGTTCTATGTATCTATAATTCTGTTCTGCTGGTTGATTATTTTGTTTTTTAAAATGAGTAGTTGATATATATATATATATATATATATATATATATATTTACTTCCATTGTATTGTTCGTATTTTTTAATCTTCTTTTCTTCTTAAAGAAGACCCTTTAACATTTCATGTAATACTGGTTTGGTAGTGATAAACTTCTTTAGATTTTCTTGTCTGGAAAGCTCTTTATCTGCCCTTCAATTCTAAATGATAGCTTTGATGGGTAGAGTAATTCTGGCCTGTAGGTCCTTGCTTTTTATCACTTTGAATATTTCTTGCCAATCGCTTCTAGCCTGCAAAGTTTCTTTCAGAAATCAGCTGACAGTCTTAACAGAGCTTCCTTCTAGGTAACTAACTATCTTGCTCTTGCTGATTTTAAGATTCTTTGTCTTTACCCTTTGGCATTTCAATTATGATGTGTCTTGGTGTGGGCCTCTTTGGCCTCATCTTGTTTGGGATTCTCTGCACTTCTGAACTTGTATGTCTATTTCTTTCACCAAGTTAAGAAAGTTATCTGTCATTATTTTTTCAATTAGGTTTCCTGATTCTTGCTTTCTCTTCTCCTTCCAGCACCTTCATGATGCTAATGTTGGTGTGCTTGAAGTTGTCCCAGAGGCTCCTTACACTATCCTCGTATTTTTTTATTCTTTTTTCTTCTTGCTGCTCTGATTGGTTGTTTTTGCTTCCTTATATTTCAAATCACTGATTTGATTCTCAGCTTCATCCAGTCTACTATTGATTTCCTGTAAATTGTTCTTTATTTCAATTAGTGTATCCTTCATTTCTAACTGGATTTTTTTATGTTGTTGAGGTTCTCACTAAGTTCCTTGAGCATCCTCATAACCAGTATTTTGAACTGTGCATCTAGTAGCTTGCTTGTCTCTGTTTTGTTTAGTTTTTTCTTTTTTTCTGGAGTTTTGTTCTGTTTCATCTGGGCCATGTTTCTTTTTCTCCTCATATTGTCAGCCTCCTTATGTTTGTTTCTATGTATTAGGTAGAGCTGCTACATCTCCCAGGCTTGGTAAAGTGGCCTAATATAGTAGGTGTCCTGTAGGGTCCAGTGGCACAGCCTCCCCTTTTACCCAAGCTGGGTACTCAAGGTGCACCTGCCATGTGGGCTGTGTACACCCTCTTTTTGTAGTTGAGCCTTGATTGCTGTTGGCACATCCAGTGTTAGGCACTGACTGTGTTCTGTCTGGGGCCTCACAGCATAAGCTACAAAGTGATCTGCAAATGTCTGCTACCTGTGCTGGGCTTAGAGGTGCCCAAGTAAGGCCAAGCTATGAACCAGGGTCAGCTATTGCTATTGCTGGGCCTGGGGCAATTTAGCCAGAGATAGAGGGCTTGCTGAAGCTAGATGCTGCTAGTTTGAGAGAATTTAGGAAAATGTGAAGCATGGCCCAAAACAGGCCATTCTAATGGGAAAGCCAACTGGGAACAGATTGGTGGGGCCTGAAATTTGGGTGGGGCAGGGCCTCAGGGAATCACCACAGTGGGGCAAACAGTGTGAGCCATGTTGATTGGGTCTCAGATATGGTGCTTGCCTATCAGCTCTGTGGCTCTGTGGAAGGGAGGGCTCAAGAAAGGAAAAATAGCCTCTGCTAGCACTTCTGTCTGGGAGAAAGCTGCTCCCAGCTCTTGCCCAGATACTCGACAGGCATGAGAGACAAACAGTTGCTTCCTGTTTGTCTCTCATGCCTTCAATCTGCTGCCCCCATGCTGGAGTTCAGAGGGAGTGAGTCCAAGTAAGTGTGTGTGGGACCTTTAAGAGGAACTGCCAGAGACGCCAGAAGTGTCTCTCTTCCACAGCTTCAATCCCTGCTGGTTTTTACAGTCAAAAATAATGGAGACTTATCTTCCTGGCACTGAAACCCTGGGCTGGGGAGCCTGGTGTGGGACTGGGACCCAGTGCTCCTCAGTTATCTCTCCTAATATTTACCTGCCACACGTGTGTGTGGGACCAGCCTGTTCCATTTCTCTGCTCCTCCTACCAGTCTCAGTATGGTTCCTTTTTTAATTCTGTTGTTGTGGGACTTCCATTTCTGATTTCTGACAGTCTGAATGATGGTTGTTCTGTACCTTAGTTGTAATTTGATATGGTTGTGTGAAAAGGTGAGCCATGTTTTCAACTCCCTACTTCTTGATGAGAGACAAAATGTGCACATTGGAGGAAAAAAAAATTTGGTGACCATCTTTGGAGACTATCTACTATGAGTGGCTTAAACAAAGTAGAAGATTCTCTCTCACATAAGAGCCCAGGGCTGGTGTGGTTCCTGCAAGATGATGGGCACTGAGGCTCTTTCTTGTTGCTCTTTCATCCTTAGGATGTTGCCTTCATCCACTTGTTTCAACATGACCCCTTCCACATTCAAAGTCCAGAAAATGAGAAGATCAAAGAAAAAGAGTAGAGTATACCCTTCATAAATGTTATGACCTATAAATTGCTCATTCACTTCCCATGCTTCCCATCAGTCAGAATGAAGTCCTACAGCTACTCTTAATGCAAATGAGGCCAGGAATACAATCTTTTCTCTCCAATTACAATTTGTATTCAATATTATTCTGTATTAGTCTAAGATATACAGAATAGTAGTTAGAAAATCATGTACTTTACAGAGTGCACCCCATTATTTCCAGTACCCACCTGACACCATACTTAGTTAATATGTTATTAATTGACTCTATTCCCTATGCTATAATTTACATCTCTGTGACTATTCTATAACTACCAATTTGTACTGCTTAATCCCTTTAGCTTTTTCACCCAGCCCTCCAACCCCTCTTCCCTCTGTCACATGTCAGTCTGTTGCCAGTATCTATGAGTCTATAGGAAATACAGTCTCATAGATACTGTATTTCCTGTGTAGTGTCCAGCTGCCCTGCTAAAAATTCTGTGAAAAAATAGGAGAATATTAGGGTACACTAGCATTTTTACCAGCCAAGTGATTAGTTCAAGAACAATCATGGATATGTCTGCAATCAGCAGAGATGAAGAGCCCTGTTTAATCTCTCCAGTTATCATTTGTGGTCATTCAGTCCAATAGTCAAAGAATGTTTATTGAACATCTTACTATGTGTACTGGGGACACAACAGTGAACAAGACAGAAAGATCTCTGTTTTAATGGGGTTTCCATTCTAGAGGAAGTGGCAGACAGTAGAAATGGGAATACATAAATCAGAGAATTTCACATATGACAAATACAGGAAGAAAATGAAATTGGTGGTGGGAGGTGACTTGAGCAGTGGTGATCAGGAGAAGCCTCTGTGAGGGTGTGACATTTGAGCTGAAACCCGGAGGATGACAAGGAGCTGGTTATACAAAGGCTTTGGGAAAAGCATCATAGGCAGGGAGAACAGCAGGTACAAAGACCCTGAGGTGAGAATGAGCTTGACTATTCAAGAAACAGCAAGGAAGCCAGTGTAGTGGGAGTAGGGGAA
The DNA here is from genome assembly GCF_004126475.2 of Phyllostomus discolor. Taxonomy (NCBI): domain Eukaryota; kingdom Metazoa; phylum Chordata; class Mammalia; order Chiroptera; family Phyllostomidae; genus Phyllostomus; species Phyllostomus discolor. The sequence goes on from NC_040914.2 coordinate 1,635,055, forward strand.
GTGAAGGGAAGAGAGATAGGATAGGGGGAGAAAGAGATGGGCAGATCTTTATGTGAACATATGTTTTTATTTTCCGTGTAATTGCTGAATCTCTATGTAGTTGAATATTTAACTTTGTAAGAAACTACCATACTCTTTTCCAAAGTGGTGGTTCTATTTTACATTTCCACTAGGAGTATATAAGATTTTCAATTGTTCTACATCTCTGCTGATAGGGTCAGTCTTTTTTTTTTAAGATTTTATTTATTTAAGAGAGGAGAAAGGAGGGAGAAAGAGAGGAAGAGAAACATCAATGTGTAGTTGCCTCTTGCACACCTCCTACTGGGGACCTGGCCCACAACCCAGGCATGTGCCCTCCCTGGGAACTGAGCCACTGACCCTTTGGTTCGCAGGCCGGCACTCAATCCACTGAGCCACAACAGCCAGGGATGATGGTTCTTTTTCAGTCTTTTTAATTTTAGTCTTTCTAGTGGGCATGTAGTGGTATTTCATTGTGGTTTTAATTTGTATTTCTCTAATGACTAATGATGTTGAATTTTTTTGTGTGTGCTTATTGGCCATTCATATCTCTTCTTTTGTTATGTGTGCTAAATCTTTTGACCATCTAAAAAACTGGGTTCTTTGATTTTTCAGAGAGCTTCCTTTGGTTACTGTGGGCAGAATGGACTGTAGGAGGCAAAAATGAAAGAAGAGACAGTAAAGATAGCAGTCACTTCCACAGAGATGAGCTTGTCACAAGCTCAACACATTGCTTGCTTTCTGGGAAAGTCAGCTTTGGCTTTCTCCAACTCGGCTGCAGCCAGGAGAGTTTGGGACACTTGAAGGATCTAATGGGGAGAGGGAGGATAGACCTGCTTCCTGGAGTCTGGCACTATGGGAGTGGGGCAGCACCCAGCCAGCTGAGTGCAATTCTGTCTTAACCTCTTTCTGTACTGAGTGAAATGGAGACCATGGAGATCAGCACAGACTGGCATTCTGTGGTCTCCATCAGTACAGTTAAACTGGTTGCTAAAATACTGATACTTCTCTTTTGGTTGGTAAAAAGCCTCTATCCCACCTCCCACAGATATCTATTGTTAGGTTGGGGTCACTCAAGAAACCAGACAGATGTAGTGAGCTAAGGAGCAGGGTTTGTTGTGGGGAATAAGAGGAAAAGTGGAGCCAACCTAGGAAGATTGGGACTTGTAAGTGGAGAAAGTGGAGCCAACCAAGGGAGGTTAGGACTTGGTTGGTTGTTCTTAGGGCAGGGTTTTTAAGTGCAAAAACCTGTGAAGGGTAACTGGTTGGGGTGTCAGAGTCTGGTGGCTAGCGCAGGTTGCTAGGTGCCATTTCTGCTGACCATTGTTCTTGATACATCTTGTCAGGCCCAAGTTAAAGCTGCATCTTGTTATGTCATATAGGCCGACTCCAGACCCCAGTCGTAGCTGGACATCTGTTTGTCCTGGGTAAAGTTGGCAGGCATTTTCCCAGGCCACGGCTTCCCATAGTACAGTTTTTCCACCTGGTGATTTTCCATTCCTCCTAGGCCTACCTAGGTCTGTCATCTGTCACCTCCTCAGTCCGTTCCCTTGGGACACCTTGGACTTGCCCTGCATCTCAGTAACTAAAGGGGGTTCAGGACTCTGGCCACATCTGTTCTAACTGGATATGCTGGCTATTAGACTGAATTCTGGTAACACAGACCTAGCTGTGTTACCATAGGTATTTACCAAGAAAAGGGAAGCAAAGGGAAATAGACATTGAGCTTTATAAATTGGGAAGCATAGCCTGTTTTCTTCACCAGGAAGCTACAGCTTTGCACACCCCAGGGGAACACAGAATTTCTCTACCATGCAAATTAACACTCCTCCCTTCCCCTCCTCCAGTGCCAGATTGTTGGGGGAGCGTAGGGGGAGGTGCTAGACCATAGAGGGCTGTCAGTCTAACTAAGGGGTGTGGACCTATCCAAAACCTGCAAAAGTTTGGGAAATTGATTGGTCATTTTGAAAAGCTACCTGATCCACTCTAAGCCCTAGCTAATATATTCTCAGGGAAACAAAGAATCTTTCCCTCTTTCTGCGGCTGCCTCACCCAGTATTGCACTCCTTCTCTCTGTGGCCATGTGGCCCCAGCAGCCACATGTCCCGTGGCCATGCAGACTCCACACACAGGCTCCAGCGGGGAGCCTGAAATGGACTACAGCTGGAAACACACATTGAACTATCTGATACTGGACTGGCTTGTACTTTGATATGACACAGAATCTCTGGACATTGACTCTATTTCTGGCCCTGATTTTCCATGGTGGGACAGAGGGAGATGGGACATTAGAAACTCGGGGGCAGCTTCTATTTCCACTGAAATAAACCATGCCACATCACAGTCTCCTGTGTATCGGTCCTTGGAATTTTTTCCTTGTGATCCCATGGAAGAGCCTAATATCCATAGACAACAACAGCAGGAGCAGGGAGGACCAGATCAGGAGGCTGAGGATGAGGCTGAGCCTGAGGCTGAAGGATGATTTTTATCAAGGTGAGCCCAGAACTGGATACTTGAAGTACTATAAATAATAACAGTAATGATAATAACTAACATTCATTGAGCATAGTGAGTGTGCTAGACAGGCATTATTCTGATAAACATCATAAACCCTCACAATAAATCAGACCATTATATTACCATGGCCCCCTGATCTTCTATCTGCACCTGAAAGCCTGCTTCCCATGCCAAGCCAGAGGAAGCTGATGAACACTGGAGTCAGATCAGGGCTCTACTAACTCAGAGCTCCTCTGGTCCCTGATAGTCCCTGGCTGACGCTGCTGTATTCACCTGGAGTGGTCTGAGGGGCCAGTAGAGCCTGAAGAGCCTGTTCTCTCCTTCTTCACTCCAGACCTGGTGCTGGTAATGGTGGCGGGGGTGTTGGTTCTTTAGCAAAAGGACTCAGCCAGGCATGGACAATGGCAGCCATTAGCAATGTTAAACAAAAAAGTTTCACAGCCCAAAGCTTTTCTGATAGAAGGGGTTTACTGAGACAAATGCTAGTCAGAAAAGGACCAGGTCCTGAGGCATGTGGTCTAAACCACAAGCAGCAGGGCTAGATAGAGAAGACAACATGTCCACCATCCTAGAGTTGATGGGGCTCCTTTATACAATGAGTCTGGGGAAGAAAGATGTGAGTTTTTTTTAGAGAATTTACATTGGGTACCAGATAAAGAGGATGGTAGAAGTTGAGGCAGGGCTAGTTCTGGGATAGGATAGGTCCATTGTCTCTAAGGAAGAAACATTTGCTCCTTTGAATTGGTTGTGGACAACAGTTCGAAAAGTTCATGTGTAAACAAACAGCTGACCCAGGGGGTTGGTGGTGCCTTGTGGTTGGCTATTCACTTAGTTGTTCTCTGGATGATGGAAGAATAGCCTGCTGGAAGTTAATTCAGTATATTTACATTTAGGAATGTAAGCAGTCTTTTGTTGCTTTGCCCTCAACTTGTTAACTGATTAATCTTTCTTGTCTCTTCCTTCCACTCATGGCCTGATGTAATTTAATTTCAGAGGTCTCAGAATTTTCTCCTTGTCAGCAGCCAGTGCTGCCTCAGTCTGGGCCGAGACTCTCTCTTTCAGACTCCAAATATCCCCCACCCCCAATCCGCCCCAGCAGTGGGCCACTCAGAGTCTGTCCCATGACCAACACCCAGTTTCCCCTTTTCTCTCCTTAGCCTAGGCCCAAGGAGCTGTGGGGTGTGACGCCTGGATGGGGGTGGGGGGGCTTTCCTGCTGCTGGCCCATCCCCCCAGTGCCCTAACCTCAGGTTCCTCCTTCCCCAGCCCTACCCCCCAGCCCTCCTGCTGAGGGCTGGAAGTCCCTGTCTCCTTCTGGGTGGCCTCCCTCAGTCCTCACTTCCAGCCACTTCCTCATCTGATGAAGCAGCCCAGCCCAGCACAGCACAGTTGTCACTGCATTGTCCCCCATCTGCCTCACCCTAACCCCCAATCTTGTGTCTGTGATGTATATGTATCTATGTCACTGTTCCTCTGCCTCTTTCTCTGTCTTACCATCATTTTCCCCTTCTCTATCTTGGCTCTTTTTGCTTTCTGCCTAAGAGTCAAGTATCTGTCTTTAAGTTCTGGGTTCCATTTCCACATTTATTTGCTGTGTGATCTTGGGCAAGTGTGTTTACTTTTCTGTAAAATGGGGTTAAGAGCATCTATGTCAGAAGGGTGTAGTTGGGTTAAATGAGTCAGCACTTGGGACAGAGTGCCTGCACATTATTAGTGCCCATATCCTGATGGCTCTCTTTAATATGCTGTGAACATCACAAAGTTCTGATTCTCTAATAATTATAGCAGGCACTTATAAAAAGATGACAAATGTCAGCTGCTGTTCTAGAAACATTAATTTATTTGATCCCACAACTCCCTATAAAGTAGGTACTATTTTATTCCCCATTTTACAGATGAGGAAACTGAGGCCCAGAGAGGTTGAGAGACTTGCTTAAGGTTGCCCAGCCAGGAAGAGCTGGCTTCAATCATAGCCAGCCACTGATCTTCCTGTTATAATGTGTGACTCCCTGATTGGGGATGGAGGTCAAGTTCATATATACACTCTTTGGCCTTCGTGTCCAGCCATTGGGGGCCATAGCATTGCCCCTGGGGTGTCTGGGCTTGATTCTTTCTGGTGTTATCTCTCTGTCCCTCCTCCCTGTTGTCCCCTCCTCCCTCTTGCCACCACCCACCTCAGACTTCCTCCTTCACTTGGTTAGCCACATCCCACTGGCCCTTGGACTGTAGTATCCAGCAGTGTTGCCTGCATCATGGGGGGCCTTGGACCCTCCAACAGGCTCCTGCTCCTGCCTCTTCTTCTGACTGTGGGTGGTGAGTTGAGAGCTTCTGCAGCTGCCTCCAGAGTCCCTGGGCTCTGCTCGGGGCAAGGCAGGGAGGGAGCAGGGTAGGAGGAGAGAACCAAAGAGGAAGATTGGGATAAGAGCAGATCTCCAGCCCCCCAAACCCTATGGGTCTCTCCCAGAACCTGAGACTCCAATATTTGGCCTCTGGCGGAAGCCGAGGACAAGGGATGGGACCCTAAGAGTGTTGTAACAGGAGAAGTCGGTGTAGAAGTTACACAGTCCTGTGACCTTTATGTTGCCACAGGCCTTACCAGAGGTTGCTCTACACCATGGCCCCCTCATCACATGGAAGTTCAATGTCCCCAGCTTCTACCTTCCATGCCCGAATTTACCTTCTTTTTCTCTCCTCAGGCCTCAGCCCTGTCCAGGCCCAGAGCGGTATGCCTAGACCCTGAAATCCCCTTCCCTACTTCCAAAAAACCTACCCATTTCTTCCCAAATCTCTCCAACCCTCGTCCTGCTGATACTCCTTCCCAATTTCCCGACTCCTACTGATCTCCCCTGACCCCTGTGTCATATACATTGCCAGAATGCAACTGCTCAGTAGTAAGCCCTGGTGTGCTGGCGGGTATCGTGCTGGGGGACCTGGTGCTCACCCTCCTCATTGCCTTGGCTGTGTACTCTCTGGGCCGGCTAGTCCCTCGAGGGAGAGGAGCTGTAGAGGGTGAGTGGGGCTGGAAGGGGATGGGGCCCTCTGGGGATTGCCTGGAGGGGAGGGGTAAACTCCCAAGTCACAATCATCCATGGGGATGATGATGGAGGGGCTGATTTTACATCAACCAAATAATCCCAATTTACCACCTGGTCTGTCTTTGTACCCTGTGCTACTCCCCACCCCTAGCAGTGACCCAGAAACAGCACATCACTGAGACAGAGTCGCCTTATCAGGTGAGGAAACTAGCTTCCTTTTCTTCTATCTCACTCCTGCCCTGTGGGTGTCTGTCCTAAACACTGCCCCTACCCCAAGTTCCTCTAGAACTTAGACTCTAAAACCACTTTCTTGAAGCTCCTCAAACCCTTGAAGACTAATGGGACACCTGTCCAAAACTAATTTCAGTGATTAATCATGATCTTATACTCAGCTTAAAATGTGTGGAGAGGAAATATAGGGATATTTTGCCTTTGCAAAGGCAAACACAGGCCTTAGCCAGAAGGCAGTCTCTGAATTGTTCTGGAAAAGCCCAGCCTAGGACAGGCTGATTTCTGGGAGAAGCTCTTATCAGTGTAGATGATATAATTCAATATGAGTTTGGTAACTCTAAAGAGAGGAGTTCTAGAATTGGGGGTGGGGGCTGGGATCCTGCATCCTTTTGAAAAGCTGATGAAAGCTAGAGACTCCTCAGAAAAATCCACACAAAAAATAGAAAATTGTGCATATAATCTAGGAGTGGTTTAAATATCTTTGAAATCCTTAAGAACCACGATGCAGATAAAGGGATCTTTCTATCTCCTGCCTCTCTGTCAACATCACTCTTAATCCTTTAGGGGGTCATGAGCTGTTCTGTGAATCTGATGGAAACCAAATAGATCCCTCTCCAGGGTGCATATATGCACACCCAGTCTGACTATATGCATATGATTTCAGGGGTTCTATGTGATGCCTGCCTTTTGGGGCCATACACCCCACCCCTCTCTATAACTACGATCCCTGCTCTGTGAAATCTGTTTTACTTGTCTGCAACCAGTTTTGCTTTGCCTCATTTGTGATGAAAAGTCTCTTTGTAAAGTGTAAGAATTTTGAGTTTGGCTCTGTGATGTCCAGAGGACTGAAGGGGCTTTCCAGTTCCTGTGGGCAGTGAAATATTAGGGAAAAGCATTGCTCCACTTTATTTGTTGACATGTATGTGTAACGAGATACTGAGGACACAGCAGCAGAGCTTATATCCTAGTTGGGGAGACAGACTTGAAGCAAATGAACAAATAAGATCATTTGGGAAGGCATCATGAAGGAATAAAGCAGACTGATGTGACAGGACTGGGGTGTGTGTGTGGGGGGAGAAACCACAGATGGGGAAATTAAGAAATGCCTTCTGAGGAAGTGACATGAGCTAAGACTTGAAGGGGGAGAAGGAACCATTCATGAGAATACTTAGGGGACTGGTGTTCCAGGCAGAGTAGTATGCGCAAAGGCCCTGAGGCATGGGGCATAATGATGAGGCAGAAGAGAAAGGAGAACTTTGAACTTGGGGCACTTAAATCTAGATGTCTAACATGGCTGCAAGGTTGAAAAAGCTACCAGGGCACTTGCAGGCCACTGGGAGAAGGTTGGATTGTGTTTACGTTTATTTGGCAGACCCCTTCCACTGATGATCCCCACTCTGTCCATCCCTTTAGGAGCTCCAAGGTCAGAGGTCAGATGTCTACAGTGACCTCAACACACAGAGGCAGTATTACAAATGAGCCTAAACCATGGCAGTCAACAACCTGATGCCTGGATGCAGTCATTCCCAATGCCTACCCAGCACCCTGTTCCTACTCCAACCAAGATACAGATCTACAGAGTGCCCTCTCTGAAATATTCCACGTTCCCACACCCCTGCCCCCAAATAAACATGGAGCACAAAACACTGCTGAGTTTTTCCAGATCCCTGGGCTGAGGTGATGGGGATATGTGGAGTTCTGGGAGGGTAGGTCATGTACCCAGAAATAACTAAATGAGAGGGAGGCTTTGGGGACCCTGGGTTCTTTGAGGAAGAATTAGAAGTAGAGGTATTTCAATTGCTTTATTCCAACCCAAGTGGGGGAATGGGTTTTCTGTGCCGCCACACACAATCCAGAATGAGAAGGTCAGAAGTCGAAGGTCAAAGTTACAGGGGGTCAGCCCCTGCCAGGCATGTTGATATAGACTTTACCATCTTCTGGGGGTGGGGGAGAGAAAGCATCAGGCCTGACCACCCACCACCCACCTACATCTCCACCTCCCTGGGGACCCCCACCTCAGGGGTTTCCTCAGGAGTTCCCCTAGCAGCACCCCCAGGGTTTCCCCAGAAGCACCTCCAGGGCTTCCCCAGGGGAGGTGGGGGCCTCCAGGGAAACCTCTTCCCTAGGGACACCACCCCCACTCCAGGCCCTGCCCTGTCTCTGCCCTCACCTTGGGTGGGCCTGTCACGTGGGATGGCACACATAAACACCACCACCACAATTAGCAGAGATACCATGGCATCAGCAGCCACAAGGCCTACCAGTAGTGGCAGCGGGAGGGGCCCACATCCGGAATAGGAACCTGGAGGGTGGGGGCCAAAACAAGAAGACAGATGAGGGGGTTTCAGGCTTTCAGGACTGTGCTTTGGTCATGTGAGTAGAGGAAGTCCCTGAGGGGTGACCCAGGTTCCCTGGGGTTGCACTTGGGGCATAAAAAGAGAGATGGAGATCCAGAGAGAGTCTGGGGTAACCCAGCATAGTGAGACATATACTGTGCTTTGGGCATAGTGGGTACTCCTAAAGAGAGGTAGGGTGGGAGTGGGGTGGGAGGGAGGGTGTTGGTTGAGTCCCTAGGGCTTCAGTTTGGTGAAGAGGGCAGTGAGTGAGATAGGGATCCGGGGGCTCTGATTTGGGGATGAGAGGTGAAATGGTGACATGGAGAGCTGCTGGGGGTATTTCAGTATCCGAAAGCCCACTTTAGGGATGGAAACAGTACCTGAAGAAGCATGGCAAAGGGGGTATGTTGATTTCTCACCTGGGATTATTTGAGCTGCAGCCACTGTGGAAAGAGAAGGAAGGTAATCAGTGGGGAGAGGTAGTTCCCAAAATAGAGTGCAGGGAAAGGTGATGTCCTGAGAAGTAAGCTCCGCTCCAAAAGATCAAATGAGAAAGAGGGGCCGAATGTGAGGGGAGCTCCTGGAGAAGCAGAGAGAGACAGGAAATGAGAAGAAGCAGAGAGACCCAGCAGTGAGAAGAGGAAGATTAACAGGCAAGCACTCCAGAACTTAACTTCCCTCCGCAAAGAGCCAGGCCCCAAAGCCAAATGCATCTCAGTGAAGGGAAGGGGGAAAGGAAGAGGGAAGGGAAAGGGCACTGGAAGAAGGATATGCCCTCATTGCCCCTCCCTTCAGATGCCACCAAAGCCGCCCCTTTCACAAATACTCTGGCTGACACTAGCCCTTCCCATAACTGCTGGCTTCACCTGAGAGTAAAAGCAGGAGCACCGTGTTGCTTGGAGGGATCATGGTGGGCTGGGGGCCGGAAAGGGTCTGGCGGAGGCTTTAGTCCAGACAGGTTCTGAGGAACAGTGGGGGAGTAGAGTGGTAGCAAAAGCGGATGTCACCCTGCTGGTGGTAAAGCCAACTGCTTCCTGGGGTGGGTGAGGGGTGGGTAAGGGGAGGAGAAGAGGTGATGGATCCCTGTCATTGCCTATAGGGGACAAAGTTACCAGACAGGGGACCTGGCCCTGGGTGTGTCAGCCTGTTGTGTGTGGGTCTTGACTCCACATGGGAAAGATTTCACAACGTGAGTCCAGGTGACTACAAAGATACATTTTTTAAAGCTGGGGACAGTGAAACAAGGAAGGGCCAAGCATAGAAGAAGCAACAGGAGAGCCTGAGCTGGGCTGCCTTAGCTCACTGGGAGGTCAGAGACAAGTGGGCCTTGGGACAGGTGGAGGGGATCAGCCTGGGATGAGTTGCTGCTTGCCCATTGCTCCCATGATTGCAAGTCTCAGGGTCCCTTAGAGTTTAGGAGACTCATACCTGTTGGGAAGAAGAAAAGGGAAGAAGAGGGAAATGAAAATGGCATGGGCTGCTCCGCAAAGGGAGAAATTCACTCATTGGGTTCTTTGTCTCAAGGCTTTTATCTCTCTCTTTCAGTCAGGAATCTTATGGTAGGTCTTAGGGGAGGGTGTCAGAGGAATATTTATTGGTTTCCCAAGGTGTGTTTTTTCAGGTCTTGGTCTCTACTGATTGGTCAGTGCCAGAGCAGGTGGGTCATTGCAGCTGGTCCTGGCATCTGCCCATATGGTTTTGCTGCTTTTCTGGGCCTGGAGCTGAGATATAATGGAGGCCTGGATGTTATCACCAGGGAGGTGAACTCCTATATCTGGCTCTAAATTGCTTGGCCTACTTGTTCAGCTATCTGTCTCAGTTTCCTTGTTCCACTTGCCAAGGAATTCTCCTAGCTTCTTACTATCTGGTCTCAGTGGCAAAACCAGTTGTTTCCACTGTGTGTTGGGGGGGGGGTGGGGGGGGGCAGGGGCATAGCAGGAGGACAGGTGGTGGGTCCCTGTGACCTCCTTTGGGGCCAAAAGGGGGAGGGTCAGAGGCCAGGGAAGTTGCTATGATTGTCCAGGTGGGAGGTGACAGGTGGACGAGGGTGTGGGCACTGGGGAGATTCTGGAAAGATTTTGGAGGTAGAGCCAACAAAAGTTGTTGATGGAATAGATAAGGGTTTGTATGGATGGGAGAGAGGGATCCAGAAGGACCAAAGTTTCTGGCCTAAGCAACTGAAAAGACAGAGCATTCTTTGACGGAATGGAGGAGGGGACATGCTGGAGGTTTGGGCACAATGAGTTGGAAATGCCTGCTAGATCTCCCTGTGGAGAAGTTGAATGACCACAGCTGCCTTTTTGAGTTCAGGGGTTAAGTCTGGTCTAGAGATGTAAATTTGGGGTTTGATGGCCTATGGATGGTATTTAAAGCCAGAGACTGGATGAGATCACCAAGTTAGTATGATGGAGAACCACTCTTCCCCTCCACCCCAAGAATGGGTGAAGAGGAGGAAATAGCTAGGAAAACTGAGAAAGAGCAGCAAGTGAGAGAGGAGAACCACCAGGAGAGCATGGATTCTTGGAGCAGGGGAGAAATATGATTAACGCTTGTCAGTGCTGTGGATAGTAATGAAGATGGGAACTGAGAACAACAGCCTCTGCCTGGAATGTCAGTCAGCTCCAGGGTGGGAATTCCTGACTGCTTAGTTCACAGCTACACCACAGCATCCACCAAAGTGCTTCCCCTGCAGTAATACATTATTTTAAGTGATGAATGAATTAAATGAGAACTGACCTCTGAAAAAGGAGAAGGTGATGCGAGGGAAAGGGAAGAAATTTGAGTTCACCTTTATTATTCTTACCTACAGACCTTTCCTCCCGGTAGACCAGGAAGTCCCGACCCCAAGCCCCTCCTCCCACAGCCCTCTAATATGGCACGCACCCCCAGCATCAGCCTGGGGCCCAGTAGTTGAGGTCTTCAGTACCCCCTGGACAGAGTCCCATTAAGTCCAGGCCCCCAGTGCCCTTCTCCTCCTTCACGAGTCCAGTATCCCAGGCCCTTTTCCCGCAGACCAAAGCTGGGGAGCCTACCATGTCTCTCTCCCAACACTCTCAAGTTGGGCGCTCAAAGTCAGCCCAGACATTTACGCCTGGGTTTGTTAAAGCGCGACGCGGGGACTCCCGGGCTGTGGGCGGGGCTCTACTCAGGACGGGCGGTGCTAGACCAAGTTTAAAAACTCGCGGCTGGCAGGGCCCAAGATCGGGGACCCAGCGGCGGCTCCGCGGGTTAACAGCGAGGCTGGCGCAGCGCCGAGGCCGGGGCCCTGGGGGCCCGCAGTCTGCGCAACGGAATCCCCGAGGTAATGGAGGGACTGGAGGTGAGGCCCACTCGGCCCCAGAAGAGTGAAGGGGTGGGAGTCGGACTCTTGGAGTCCTGAGGGACAGGGCTAGAGTATCAGATTCTGGGTTCTGAGACTGAGGGTACCGAGTGTTTGGAGGAGAAAAAGGGCCAGGATTCCGGGGTCATGGTGGAGGAGTAGCTGCAATTCTGGGTTCTTTGGTCCTGGGGGTTAAGGGGACTGGGATCGGGTCCTGGGGATGAAAGGGCGCTGAGCCCGGATTCTTGATCCTGTGGGAGGAGGGCGCTGGCGGCCGGGATTCCTTTCTCCCTAGAAATCCCGTCAGGATGAGTCCTTAGGAGCGCGGCTGTTTAAAATTAGCCACGAGTCTCAGTGGGAAGGTCCAGCGCCTGGCCGCAGGGCCCACGTTGGCCGTGATTCTGCCCCCCACCCCTCCGGGACTTGCCGAGTGGCCACCCGTCCCAGGTTCCGGGACTGAGCAGGAATTCCCCATGTACGGGGATTCCACGGAGCTACGCTGGCCGCACGCCCCGCCTGTAAACCGGACCCCTGGGGCCGACTTGAGAGAGGAAGAGGGAAATGGAAGATTCCCTTGCGGGAGCGCCGTGACGTCAGCGCGTAGCTTCTGGGCCGTTTCCGTGTCTCCCTCCTACCCTTAACTCTTCCTCCGCCGGAACTCGGAAGGGTGGGGGTTGAGTGAGGATACGGACACACTGGGTTGTGTGAACGAGGCATCTGGGAACTGGGACTCCAGGTCGTAGGGAGGAGGATGCTGAAGGTCCAGACTCCTGCGGGATGTGGCTTGGATTCCTGAGTCTGAAGGTGGGGATGGGGTCTGAACCTCTGTATCTCTGAGGAGCTCCAGGGAGTTACTGACGCTTGGTTCCCCCAGGAGAGGGGCTGGGGATGCTGCGGGGCTGCTTCTTGGGCAGAAAGATGTTGGAGCCTGGATGTGCGTGTCCAGGATCTGATGCTAGACAACCCCTGAGACCTCAGGACTGGGAGATCTGGAGGTGGGATTTTTCACGGAAGTCGGGGGTGGGGGGGCTCACAGAGGGGCACCCTCCTCCTCAGTCCTCAGTTTCCATGATGCTGGTGGAAAGTTGGGTCAGAGGGGAAAGTGCGGAGCAAAAGGAAGGAAACAGCGGAGGCGGGTAGGCACCACACCCGAAACCTTATATAGGTTTGGAGTTCTCAGGCGGCATCAGTGTGCCAATTTTTCCACGAGGGAGAGTGAGGAGTGCAGGAGGGCGCCCAAATCCTTTGTCCACGACTTGGATCCTGATTACTTCTGCCCCCGCCCTGCTTCCACCTCACAGTGAGCCGGAATGAGCGCAGCCACTGCCCCTCACAGACGGTGAAAAAGCTCCTGGAAGAACAGAGGCGCCGCCAACAGCAGCCAGACGCTGGTGGGGCACCGGTGAGGCCCATGAAACCCTGTCCACCACAATTCTCAGGAGACTATGTCCTATTGGGCAGGAATTTGCTGGCTTGCTGGGTCCTCAGGGCTGATGAGAGATACAGTCCCGACTTAGACACCCTATAGACGGGGAATGGATGCTGAGGAATCTCCAGGTAAATTCAACCATGTTCCTTTTTGCTTATGTCTCTACAGGGACAGTTCCTACCTCCACTGGCCCAGCCCCTGATGCCATCTGTGAACAAGGGTGAGGTTGGTAAGTCTGGAAACTCATTTTGGTTTCTTCAGCTCCCAGCCCAGCTTCTCTCAGGGACTCACAACCCAACTCTTACAACTTTGGGAAATTGGGAGTCAGGCTCTGATTCTTGCTGGGACCCAGTGGAAGTCTCATCTCCCAGAGGTTCTCTGCAGTGCAGTAGTCTACCGCACATAGTCCTTTGGTGTCCCAGAGACCTAGGCTCCCAGCCTTTTAGTGCTCTGGGAGTCTAGGCCCCTCAACCCCTCAGCATCCTAGGACTTCGATTCCCTTGGTGTCCCAGGATTCTAGGTCCCAGAAGTACTAGCTTTCAGTACCTTGGGAGACTGTAGGTCCTCACACAGGTCCTCCAGCCTTGGCTATGACTTACCTAACTCTGATAATCAGGCCTGCCCCTAATCCTCCTCTCACATGCAGGCCATACCCACTTTCCGGCACATCAGGAGGCTGTGGGGTTCTGGACTTGGCGGCCTGGCCCCAGCTACAGGCTTTCCAGATTGGAGCCCCAATACACCTGCTGCCTACCAGACAGCCCCTACTCTTATCCTGCTTCTGCTGCCGAAGGTTTCCTGACTTCTGACTTTTGCCCACCGTTGGACCCAGGGCAGCCATATCCATTTCCCTTGGGAATGGAGGTGAGATGCAGAGTGTGAATGGAACGCTGGAGTGCCCCCAACATTTCCAGTTGATTTTATGTGACATTCTGAGTGGTCTGGGGCTGGGTTAAGGTCTCATTCCTCATGGGTAAATTTAAGGCCCAAAGGTCCAAGTTTACTTGGCACAGATGGGACATGCAGCTAGCTACTCTACCTCACACTCTATATGTGTGTGTGGTGGGGTTGGATTGGGAAGAGAGAATCCTCAGCTAACTGACTCTCCCCACTACCTGCACCCTTCAGGAACCCCTGGATTCCAGCTTTATTGCAGAACCTTCCCTGCCACAGGTGGGATCCTGGAAGGGTTCTGGACTCTCCTCAGGACCCCCACAGTTACCCCCTGTGGTTACCGGACCATCCCTGGACACAGCCCGTGCTCATATGCTGGCCTTGGGGCCACAGCAGCTGCTGGCCCAGGATGAGGAGGGAGACACGTGAGTATAGAGAAAGGAGTCTGGGTTCCTGGCCTGGTTGGGGGGAAGGGGGACGGTACTCACGGCCACCCTGACCTGTCCTCAGGCTCCTGCACCTGTTGGCGGCTCGGGGGCTGCGCTGGGCAGCATATGCTGCAGCTGAGGTGCTCCAAATGTACAGACGTCCTGGACATTCGTGAGCATAAGGGCAAGGTGAGGGCCAGGGGCCTGGACCTTCTGAATCTTAGGGCAGAGGGTTTGAAGGCTGGGTTCCTGATTTCAGAGGGGAGTGGGTTTTGGACTCAGACTAACTTTTCTTGTCATCTGCAGACTCCTCTCCTGGTGGCTGCTGCTGCTAACCAACCTCTGATTGTGGAGGATCTACTGAATCTGGGAGCAGAGCCCAATGCTACTGACCATCAGGGACGTTCTGTCTTGCACGTGGCTGCTGCCTATGGGCTTCGGGAGTCCTCTCGGTATGGCTGTGGCAGGTGGGGTTCACTGATTGCCCAGATCCTGGCTTCCAGGACTGGGAGGCCTGAGAGGATCCTGACTGACCACTCCACCTTCTCTTCCTCCCAGGCTGTCATTAACTCAGGGGTCCAGGTTGACCTAGAAGCCAGAGACTTTGAGGGTGAGTTGGATTATGGACAGGGCCAGCGTGGCAGGTGGGACAGGGCAGGGTGGGTGCTCCAGATGCAGAATGCTTACTCTCTCCATTCTGCAGGCCTCACCCCTCTCCACACAGCCATCCTGGCCCTCAATGTTGCTATGCTCCACCCGACCTGTGTCCCCGGTGCTAAATACTCAGGCCCGAGACAGGCTGTCTTGCGTCCAAACGTTGCTGCACATGGGTGCCGATCACACCAGTCAGGTGAGATGGGCTATGGGCAGCCAGCCCCAAGGAGGTCTGGTGGGATGGGGGGTACCTCACTAATACTTACTTTGCATCTTCCCAGCTATGTATCCTGGAGCACATGATATCACTTCTCTGTGCCCCGGTTGTCAACTGGAAATAATATTACTGATCTCAGTTTATGTTTATCAAGCACTTATTATACATCAAGAGCTAAGTTTCATAGATTAATTTATCGAATTCTCACAAACATCCTATGATGCCTATGTTATTGTTTTTCCACTTTACTGATATGGAAAGCAGAAGCACACGGTGTCAAAAGTCTTACAGCTTATGAGTGTTAGAGAAGGGATTAGAAACCAGTTAGTCTGATCCCAGAACTGAGCTTTTAACAATTAGTCAGTATTATCCTCCTTTCCCTCTTTCACAAGCTAGCCGAGGGAATTAAAAATCCATGTGTATTTTTGTTTATCTTTGTTAAAGAATTTTGATACAGATAAAGTACAGAAATAGTATGATGGCCCTGGCTGGGTAGCTAACTCAGTTGGTTGGAATGTTGTCCTGATAAACCAAGGTTATGGGTTCATTCCCTGGTTGGGGCACATACAAGAATCACAATCAGATACCAATGACTGCATAAGTAAACTAGAACAACAAATGGATGTTTCTCTCTCTCTCTCTTGCTCTCTCTCTCACTCTCTCAAATCAATAAATAAAATTAAAAAGAAAAAATAAAATAGTATAATAAACTCCATGTACCAAACAAATATCAATAACCAGCAAATTATAGCCAGTCCTGTCTCATCTGTTCCTCTACCTAACTATATTATTGTTAATAAAATCTAAGCATATAATTTTATCCAAAAATATGTGTGTGTCTTTAAAAGGTAAGAACTTTAACACCAATATCTACCTTAAAAATAATTAACAATTTTATAATGTCAAATACCTTGGCTGTGTTCAAATTTTGTTTGGCCCTCAAGTGATATACATTTATTTTTTTTTCATTAAATAAAAAACAACCCTGGAGGATCCAAATAAAGCCCACATATTGCAATGATATGTCTTAGGTCACTCTCAATTTAGATCTTCACCTCTATCTCTGTTTTCATAATTTATTTGGTGAGCCAACAAGGTTATTTTACCCTGTATAAACACATAACATCTTTTAAAATATTTATTTATTTATTTTTAGAGAGAGGGAGGGAGGGAGAAAAAGGGAGACACAGTGATGTGTGGTTGCCTCTTGCACGCCCCCAACCGGGGACCTGGCCTACAACCTAGGCTTATGTTCCGCCTGGGAATCAAACTGACAACTTTTTGCTTTGCAGGCTGGCACTCAATCCACTGAACCATACCAGTCAAGGCTACATAACCTTTTTAATGTTTGTTATCATTACAAACTCTTCAAAGGCTCATACTAAAGTTTCATTGTGGAAAATGGCTTTATTTGCTCCAAAATATGAAGAGAACAGCTTAATATGGAAATGGATATAGGCTTAGTTTAGTCTATTGATTAATGTTGCTTAGTTCTTAATGTTTGTAAATAAAGTGCAATCCATGTGGGATGTGAGTACATTTGTGCTTAATAGAATGTGGGTTGGCCAGGCCAACTGCTAGTGCAGAGAGCCCCTTTGGAAGATTAGGAAAAGAGCCTTTTTCTTCAGACACTTGGGCTGGAGAATTATCTTAATAAATATAAAGTTCTGTGATTTGTATGATGCAAATGGTACCCCCTTAAACATTTTTGTATAGTGTATAACCCACACAACTGTATAAGGCACCCCTGGGTGCTTACAGAGGAGAGGCAGGGTTTCTAAAGGCTTTTGGGCTCTGTGGGAGGGGGCCTGAATGTGAGGACCGGCCTGACCTCTGCTGTTTCTCTCCCCACAGGAGATCAAGAGCAACAAGACAGTTCTGCATTTGGCTGTGCAGGCCGCCAACCCCACCCTAGTTCAGCTGCTGCTGGAGCTGCCACAGGGAGACCTGCGAGCCTTTGTCAACATGAAGGTGGGGGACCTAGGCTAGAATGGGCAGATAGTGAGAGATCTGGTATAGAGGGCAGTGGGATGTTGAGAGTCTTGTGGACTGTGACTGTGAGGGGATCATTGGCTGGGACCTGGGTGGGGACTGCACAGGATGTGGACATAAATGGATAGGATGTGTATGATGTAGACAGGGGTATGTGGAGTGTTGTTGTGGAGGGAGAAATATGTGCATGGACATTGCAGAACGTGAAGTGTGATGTTGAGGCCCAGGCCAGCTGAATCTGAATCATCAGCCCTCCCCTTACTTTCTCCAGGCCCATGGGAACACAGCGCTCCACATGGCAGCTGCCCTGCCCCCTGGCCCACCCCAGGAGGCCATAGTACGGAGCCTGCTGGCAGCTGGGGCAGATCCAACACTTCGAAACCTGGAGAATGAGCAGCCTGTCCACCTTCTGCGGCCTGGGCCGGGCCCTGAGGGGGTAAGCACTGAGCCCACTCTGATTGCAGTGTGGCCTTTGACCTAACAGGGTGAACTGCTGACCCTATACATTTCTGACCTTAGAGGGTTACTTGTAATCTCAGAAGGTGACCTTGACTCCTATCCAACCCTGACTTAAAAATGTGACCTCTTACCTCAGTATTTGATCCCTTACCCTGTAATGGTAACTCCTCCTGACCTCTACTTCAACCCTGACCTCAAAGTATGATCTCTACTTCCAATCCTGAATTCTGACCTCAAGGTATGACCTTGAATCCCCAGATATGACCTCCAATTCCTTGTCCCTAACCCTGAGTCCTGACCTCAAAGTGGGACCCCTGACCCCCAAATGGGATGGACCTCTGACCCTATGGCTCTACCCTTTAACTCCCAGGGAGTTCCCAATGGGAAACCAAAGGTGGGAACACCCAACCAGCAACAGCTTTCTCTTCACTCCCAGTTCTGGCTCCTGAGCCTTTTCTCAATGTGTGAACCCAGACCTTCACTGGCAACTCTAAATCTTGACTCTGAATCTCTGATCTTCAAACCCAACTGACCCCACTCTACTTTTGTTCTTTAACCCCCAACTTCACCAGCTGTGCCCCTGCCACCCTCTTCTTGCAACCTCCAAAACACCTCCTGCCTTGTCTTGTTCACAGCTCCGGCAGTTATTGAAGAGGAGCCGCATGGCACCCCCAGGCCTGTCCTCTTAGGACTCAAACCCAGAACCTGGACTGATTTTCCAGTCCCCCACCGTCCTGTGGGACAGCAGCGTATGCTAATGTTGCAATCCATGATAATGTATGTGGAATGTCCTGCCATTGGAGGTCTTACATTAAAAACCCCAAAGTGGCTGCTGGGGGCGGGGTGGTAAACAGTCCCCAACATTTGGGGTGGTGTGCTATCCCTACCCACCCACAAGGAGCCCCCTTGATGATTTCTGTGAAATCGAGGCCCCTTGATTGTTTCTATGAAACATCCTGGACCCTAACCCTTTCCCCACTGGATCTTTTAGAATCCCCCTTTCCTAACTTAGCTTTCATACCTGGAACCTGAGATGTAATTCTCCTACATGGTGTTCGAGGCATCTCAAAACAGCTCCCGGTACCATCCTAGCAGAGCTGTTAAGATGAACCCCCCCAACCTCTTCAGGTCCTTAACCCTGAGATTTGGGAAAGACTCCTGGATTAGAGTCCCCCTAGGTCCCACTGCTTTCTAATTCAAAATTCGACCAGGCCCCAGCCCCAGACCTCTATTTCCAGTGAATCCCTCCCTGAAACTCCCTATTAAACTCAATTTGGACTAGAACTGTTATTGTCTAATCTCTGGAGGCATTGGTGCTGGGGAGTGGCTACGGTGCCTTGCTGGGGGGGTAGTGATCAGGGGTGTCCAACCTTTTGGCATCTCTGGGCCACAATGGAACAAGAGTTGTCTTGGCCCACATGTTAATACATTGTGACACGTAATCACAAAATCTTGTAATGTTTTAAGTAAACTTAAGATTTTGTGTTGGGCTGTATTCACAGCCATCCTGGGCTGCTTGTAGGCATGGGCCTCAGGATGGACACCACTGGTGATGAATGTGCTTGGGTGGGAGTGTCTAGCAGATGCTGTGGGTGCTAAGTCTGTATCTCGTCACAACACCCCCTATGAACACACAGTGGTTTGATTGCCAGTGCCAGCACATGATAGCTTTGCCTGTGGGCATTATTAGCCACTGGTGCCTGTCTGCCAGTGATATGAACATGGCAAGCCTAAATGCCAGGAAGTTCATGAAACTTCCCACTCTTGACAACCTTCAACCAGTGACTGATAGGAGATGTATATGTTGTCACTATTCCAGGTCCCTCACCTCTGTGCATGTTGTACCTGGCCTCTCAAAATTTCCCGACAGAAATAAGCTCCACTTTCCCCACAGAGGTTCTGGCTTAATAACATACTCTTGGCTGCTTTCCCTTTCCTATGTTACTTCCTGCCTCTCCTACCATCTCTTGCCTCTTCCAAATAATCTCAAATCCTTGCCTCAGCTTCTGCTTCTGGCGAAACTCATACTAAGAAGAGCTCTACAATGTCCTCTTATACTTGTCCCACAGGCTCTGCTCTGGCCTCTATCTCCATCTCATCACTCAAAGAGGCCCCACCCCAGAAAACCTTTTAACAAAAGTATTGGGATGACATTGGTTAATAACAGAATATAAGTTTCAAGTGTACAATCCTATAATTATCTGTAAATTGCATTGCGTTCTCACCACCCAAAGTCTAGACTTCTGTCATCACCGTACATATATTTGGACCTGTTGACTCACTTCGATCTTCAACCTCCTTCCCCTCTGGTAACTTTCATATTGTCTGTGTCTGTAAGTTTTGTTGGTTGGTTGCCTTCTGATTTATATCCCACGTGACTGAAATCCTACAGTTCTTGTTTTTTTTTTTACCTGACTTACTTCGATTAGCATGATATTCAAGATTTATCCATGTTACAAATGGCAGTGTTTCATCTTTTCTTATGGTTGAGTAGTATTCCATTATATATGTGTACCGTATCTTTATCCAGTCATTCATCAAAAGTATCCAGTCATTCATCAAAAGACACTTCTTAGGTTGTTTCCATGTCTTAGCTACTGTGAATAATACTGCAATGAACATAGCGGTACATATATCTTAATGAATAAATGTTTTCAATTTTTTGATTAAGATACCCAGAAGAGGGATTGCTGGGTCATACAGTAACTGTATTTTCAATTTTTGAGGAACGCCCACACAGCTTTCCATTGTGGCTGTATCAGTTTACATTCCCACCAGCAATGTCTGAGGGTTGTTATTTTTTCACATCCTCTCCAACACTTATTTCTAGTCTTATTAGTAATAGGTGATTACTAATAAGTACAAGGTAATTACTTATTAGTGCAAAGTGATATCTCATTGTGGTTTTGATTTGCATTTCCCTTATAGCTAGTAAAGTTGAGCATGTTTTCATATATCTGTTGACCACTTGTCTTCTTGAGAAAAGGGTCTGTTCCAGTCCTCTGCCTACTTTTAAGTAAGATTGTTTGTCCTTTGTTGTATTTAATTTGCATGAGTTCTTTATATATTTTGGATATTAGCCCCTTATTGGATATATTGTTGCAAATGTCTTCTCATTCAGTTGGTTGACTTTTTGTTTTGTTGTTTCTTTATTCTTAAATATTTTTAAATTTTAATTTTCAATTATAGTTGACATTCAGTATTATTTTATATTAGTTTCAAGTGTACAGGATGGTGGTTAGATAACCATTTCATTTCCAAGCTGATGCCCCCAATACTTCAAGTACCCACCTGGTACCATACAAAGTTATTACAATGTTATTGACTATTTCCTATGCTGTACTGGTTAGTTGCCTTTTGTTTTGTTGATGGTTTCTTTTGCTGTGCAGAAGCTCTTTGGTTTGATGTAGTCTCATTCATTTATATTTGCTTTTATTTCCTTTGCTTTTGGGGCCGAGTTCATAATCCTCTTTGAGATCAAGGTTCATAAGTTCAGTACCCATGTTTCTTCTGTGTATTTTGTTGTGGCAGGTCTTGTATTTAGATCTTCAATCCATTTGGGGTTAATTTCTGTGTGTGGTATCAAATAGTCTTTCATTTTGTGTGGCTTTCTGATTTTCCCAGCATTGTTTATTGAAGAGGCTTTCTTTTCTCCATTGTACATTTTTGGTTCCTTTGTCAAAAATTAGTTGCCCATATATATCTAGGTTTATTTCTGGCTGTCAATTCTGTTCCACTACTCTGTGTCTGTTTTCTGCCAATACTGCACTGTTTTGATTATTATAGCTTTGTGGTATAGTTTGAAGTCAGGGAATGTGATATCTCTGGCTTTGTCCTTTTTTCTCAGGATTATTTTGTTTATTTGGGGTCTTTTGCAGTTCCATACAAGTTTGATCATTTCTTGTTCTATTTCCTTGAAAAATGCCAGATCAAAAAAAAATTATTTATTTATTTATTTATTTTTACCCTCACCCAAAGACATGCCTTTTGGTTTCAGAGAGAGGGGAAGGGAGGGAGAGAGAGAGGGAGAGAAACATGGATGTAAGAGAAAATGCTTCCTGCTCATGGCCCAGTGGGGACTAGGAGACCTACCCCACAAGCAAGGCATGTGTCCCGACCAGGAATGGAACTGGTGACTTTTTGGTTCACAGGATGACACTCTAATCAATTAAGCCACACTGGCTATGGCTGCCATTGGGATTTAATGGAGATAACATTAAAGCCATTAAACTTGTATGTATATTGCTTTAGATAATATGGCTATTTTAACTATGTTGATTCTTCTAATCCATGAGCACAGAGGGTTTTTTTAAAGATTTTATTTATTTATTTTTAGAGAGAGGAGAAGGGAAGGAAAGGAAAGGAAGAGAAACATCAATGTGTTGTTGCCCCTTATGCACGCCCCACTAGGGATCTGGCCTGCAACCCAGGCATGTGCCCTTACTAGTAATCGAACTGGCAACCCTTTGGTTTGCAGGCTGGCACTCAATCCACTGAGTCACACCAGCCAGGGAGCACAGAATTTTTTTTCTTTGGGTCTTCAGTTTCTTAAAACAATATCTTTTAGAGTTCAGTATATAGGTACTTTACTTCCTTTGTTAAGTTTATTTCTAAGTATTGTATTCTTTTTGCTGCAATTGAGAATGAGTTTTCTTTCTTTTTCTGATATTTCATTGTTAGTATATGGGAACACAACAGATTTTTGTACATTGATTTTGTACCCTATAACTTTGTTATATTTGTTTATTGTTTCTAATAGATTTTTACTGGAATCATTAGGGTTTTTACATGTAGAGTCATGCCATCTGCCAAAAGGGATCATTTGACTTTTTCATTCCCAATTTTGATGCCTTTTATTTATTTCTTTTGTCTAATTGCTCTGGCTAAGACTTCCAATATTATGTTAAATAATGGTGGTGAGAGTGGGCATCCTGGTCTTTTTCCTGATCTTAGAGGAGATGCTTTCACCATTGAGTATGATGTTGTGACAGGGTAGGTCAGAGGTAGGTCCCTGGAATATAGAGGAACCCCCAACACCCAATCCTGAAAAAAGGCTGGGGTGAGGGGAGAAGGGTGCCAACAGAGCAGAAGGCAAATAAAACAGCCCTTGACTTCCTGAAGGGGTGAGCTGTGAAAGGAGGAGCCTGCTGCCCGAGCAAATTATAAATGTGACTGTGAGAATGTGAGCTGTGCTGCCAGAGTGGCTCCTGACATAGCAGGGGTGGGGGGAGCTCGTACAGTGCCTGTGTGAGCTGTGGGAGCCGAAGCCCAGCCCTGGACAAACAGATGCTTATGTGTCTATGTGTGGCTGGGAAACTTCCCCTGGCTAGAGATGGCAACTGAAAGAGGTTCAAAGACACCGAGGAGCTGACAAAAATAGTGGACACTAACGCACAGTGGGGAAAGCTGGACACTCCCACTGGCTTCCTATGCACGTGAGATTTCAGGAGGGCCTTCTTTTAAAGAAAAGGTACAGAAAAGCTCTCTTACTCTCTCACACGCTTGGTACTAAAAAGTCACTCTCTTGCTTTGGAGCTTGGTGTAAGCTCTCTTTCTGGGCTTTTGGCATTTTGGATTTTCTAGGCCTCTGGCCTTGCTTCCCACATGGACGGGAGCGCTCAGGGGACCAGAAGATGCAGGGCACACCAGGGGCTTAGAGGATGGCCACTCCTGGAGATAGGGCCCCACAATGGGACGTGTGCCTCCCTAGGCTCCAGCATCTGGGACACCATGATCCTGTGCAGCACAGCACATGGTTGCAGGACCACTACATAGAGACTAAGAGTAGTTACCAGAAGATGGCAACTCTGAAGCCTACAAATGCACATGCCAGAGAGGATGAAGATGTTTGTGACTGGCTTAAGAACAGATAAGGAAATGGGGAACTTCTGGGCATGGTTTTCACTTGTCATCTTTTGGGGAGCAAAGGAAGTTCTAGGTCTCTTGGGAGAGGAAGGCTTGGAGCAGGAGTGCTCAGCACACACTCTCCAAGGTTGGAACCCTGTTAATAAAAGCCTGCTTCTTTCAACACAAATTGTTGGGTCATGTGGATTCAAAGTGCCAAGTGGCCAAAGCCTAGTTTGCACAGTACAGTATTAGTTGAGGGTTTGTCATAGATAGCCTTTATTATATTGAGGTACTTTACTTGTATGCCCATTTTATTGAGTGTTTTAGTCATAAACAGATGCCATATCTTGTCAAATGCTTTTTCTGTATCTATTGATATGATCATATGATTTTTTCATTTTGTTACTGTGGTGTATCACATTGATTTTGCATATATTAAACCATTTCTTACACCCTTATAATGAACCCCATTTGATTATAATGTATTATATTGTTAATGTACTGTTTATATTTGACTTGCTAGCATTTTGTTTAGAGTTTTTGCATCTGTATACATCAGAGATATTATTTTTAAAATAATTTTTAAACAATTTTATTTATTTAATTTTAGAGAGGAGAAGGGAAGGAGAAAGAGAGGGAGAGAAACATCAATGTGTGGTTGCCTCTCATGTGCCCACTACTGGGGACCTGGCTGGCAACCCAGGCACGTGCCCTGACTGGGAATCGAACCACCAACCCTTTGGTTCACAGGCCAGCACTCACTCCACTCAGCCACACCAGCCAATAATATCAGAGATATTATTGATCTGTACTTTCTTTTTGGTGTGTTTTGTCCTTGCCAAGTTTTGCTATTAAGGTAATGTTGGCCTCATAAAATGAGTTTGAAAGTATGCCTCTTTTTCCATTTTTTGGAAGAGTTTGAGAAGGTTAGGTATTAAATCTTCTTTGAATGTTTGGTAGGTTCATTAATGAAGCCATCTGGTCCTGGACTTCTACTTTTTGAGAGGTTTTTGATGGATGTTGTAATGTCCTTACTGTTGATTGATCTATTTAAGATTTTTTTTTTAATTTATAGAGAGGGAAGGGAGGGGGGGAGAGAGAGAGAGAGAGAGAGAAACATCAATGTGCGGTTGCTGGGGGTCATGGCCTGCAACCTATGCATGTACCCTGACTGGGAATTGAACCTGTGACACTTTGGTTCGCAGACCGCGCTCAATCCACTGAGCTATGCCAGCCAGGGTGATTGATCTATTTAGATTTTCCAGTTCTTCATGCTTCAGTCTAGGAAGGTTTCTAAACACTTGTCCATTTCTAAACACTTGTCCATTTCCTTTCAGTGATCTAATTAGTGGAGTGTAGTATTCTTCCATGGTCCTTTGTATTTCTGTGTTATTCTTTGTAACTTCTCTTTCATTTCTAATTTTGAGTCTTTTCTCTTTTTGCCTTAGTCTAGCCAGACAAATATTGATTTTATTAATCTTTTCAAAGAACCATCTCTTTGTTACATTAATTTTTCATATTGTCTCTTTGTTCTTTATTTTAAATCTCTAATTTTTATTATTTTCTTCCTTATACTGACTTTGGGCTTTTTTTGTTCTTCTTTTTCTAGTTCTTTAAGGTGAAATATTAGGTTATTTACTAAAATTTTTCTATCCATGTTTATTGAAGTTTATTGAGGTAGACCTATAATGCTGCTGCTACATCCCAAAGACTTTGATATATCGTAATGTCATTCCCATTTGTCTTGATGTATCTTTTGATCTCTTCTTTTACTTTTTCTTTGACTCAGCAGTGGTTCAGTTGCATGCTGTTTAATCTTTACATGTTTGTGGTTTTTCCAGTGGTCTTTTTGCAGTTGACTTTCAGTTTCAAAGCATGTGGTCAGAGACTATGATTTCAATTTTTTAAATTTGTTGAGACTAATTTTGTGCCCCAAAATATGGTTTATTCTTGAGAATGTTTCATGTGCACTAGAGAAAAATGTATAATCTGGGATGAAAAAAAATCTGTAAATATCGATTATGTCCATTTGGTTTATGTGTCATTTAAGGCTGATATTTCTTTATTGATTTTCTGTGTGGATGATGTATTTATTGCAGTCAGTGAGGTTATTAGCTTTCCTACTATAATTATATTTTTGTCAGTTTCTCCCTTTAGTTCTGTTAATAATTGCTTTATATATTTTGGTGCTTTCCAAGTTCAGTGCATATATATTAATGTTTTGTAATGTCATAAGGGTTATGTCTTCTTAGTATATTGTCCCCTTTATCATTATAAAGTGTCCGTCTTTGTCCCATAATTACCTTTGTATTAGAAGTTATTTTATCTGATATAAGTATGACTACATCTGCTTTTCTCTGGATTGCCATTCACTTGGAGTATCATTTGCAACCTTCACTTGAGTTGACATTAGTCTTTGCAGCTGAGATATGTTTCCTGAAGGCAACATATAGTTGTATTTTTAAAATCCATCCTGCTACCTCTGTACCTTTTAATGGCAAGTTCAGCCCTTGTACATTTAGGGTGATTATTAATATGTGCGGACTTCCTGTAGCATTTTATCTTGTTTTAGGGTGGCTCTGTGTCTCCCTTGTTTCTTTTCCCTTGTGTGTTTCTCTCTATAATTTTAGTATGGTAGTATTCTATGATTTTTCCCTTCATTTCCTTTTTTTTTTATGTTATGTGTCTCAGTTCTAGATTCTAGTTTTGTGGTTACCATTAAGTTTATTTTTTTAAAAGTTCCTTATGTACATTAGTCCTTTTTATTTAGATTGCATTTTATATTCATTTACCTGTACAAGTTAAATCTTTTTCCCTTTCCCTTTATGTTTTTTGTTGTCAAAAATTATTCCTTTTTAGGTTGTGCATTTATTTCCAAATTGCAGTAGCCTTTGTCTTCTGTTTTTTAAATGCTTTTACCTCCTTTAACCTTGTTATATTTAAGTGTTTAATACCCTATTCTGAACAAGAGTTGCAATTTCCTGCTTCTGCCTATCTTTTAGTCATCTTACTGACACTTTTGTGTCCTTTTGTCTTTTTGTTTCAGGAGGAAGAGCACCTTTCAGCAATACTTGTGATGTGGGTCTTGTGGTAAATCCCCTTAGTTTCTGTTTGTCCAGAAAAGTATTTCTCCTTCATATCTAAAGGATAAATTTACTGGATATATTATTTTTGGCTGGTAATTTCTCTTTTGATATTGTGAATATTTGATTCCACTCTCTCATAGCTCACAGGATTTCTGCTGAAAAAATCTGATGATAATCTAATGTGGTTTCCTTTATAGGTTACTGAGACAAGAGGTAATAACTAGGAAAATTCTTCCCTAACCAAGAAACACTTGAGAGCAAATGGTTTATATCTCTCCTTCCTAACCAGAGAATAGGTAGCTTCACTGACCATAAACCACAGGTGTCCAGCGAAGAGAAGAATGCTAATATAAATGGAGAGATAACAGGAGAACAAATGGAGGGAGCTTAGGAGGAAGCTCCATGACTCCCCCTTTCAGCTCCCCCTGTCCTTACTCCCGAGGGAAAGGGTGTGTCTGCACTCTCCCTAGCATTTTTCCCCCTCCCAAATTCCATGGTTCCCCTATATAAACTTGCTTCTGAAAGCTCAAAGAAGGTGGCTGTTAGGGTTTTTACCCATCACCTTTTCAGACTATGGCCTCTGATATTATAAAAGCACAATTATAATCCAATCCTGTCTCTGCTTTTTGGTTGAGCGGTGGCAGGCAGCACAAGCCCAGACTCAGTTGCCTGTGGTTTTATTACCATCTTCTTTTCCCTGGCTGCCTTGGGAATTCTTTCTTTGTCATTAACTTCTGATGCTATAATGCCTTGCAGAAGGCCTTTTTGGGTTGAGATAATTAGGTGTTCTGTTAGCTTCTTGGATTTGAGGGTTTAGTGCTTTCCATAGGTTTGGGGAGTCCTTGTTGATTTTTTGTTGGATAGGCTCTCTTCCTTCTCACTCTCTTCTCCAATTGTTATACCCATTATTTTTAAATTTATGTTAAAATTACAGCTTACATTTAATATTGCATATTAGTTCCAGGTGTTCAGCATAGTGGTTAGAAAATCATATACTTTACAAAATGTTTCCCCACAATATTTCTAGTACCCACCTAGCACCATACATAATTATTACAATATTATTATTTTTCCTGTGCTGTACTTATACCCCTATGACTGTTTTGTACTACAAATTTATACTTCTTAATCCCCTCACTTTTTCACTCAATCCCCCAAACTCCCCTCCCCTCTGGTAACAATCACTTTGTTCTCTGTGTCTATCAGTTTATTTCTGTTTTATTTGTTTATTTATTTTGTTCTTTAGATTCCACATGTGAGTGAAATTATATGGTATTTGTCTTTCTTGACTTATTTGATTTAGCGTAATACCCTCCAAGTCCATCCCTGCTATCACAAATGATGTCATTCTTTTTATGGCCCAAGTTAATATTCCATTGTGGAAATGGAATATTACCACAACTTTTAATCCACTTGTATATAATGGGAACTTGGTTGTTTTCCATATCTTGTCTATTGTAAAATAACATTGCAATGAACGTAGGAGTACATACCGTCTTTCGAATTAGTGTTTTTGGTTTCTTCAGATATATACCCAAAAATAGAACTACTGGGTCATAAGTAGTTCTATTTGTAATTTTTTTAGGACTCTTCAAACTGTTTTCTATAGTGGGTGTATAATTCTGCATTCCCAACAAACATTGCACATCCCACTAACCCTTTTTGTTGATTTATTGTTGATGGCCATTCGACAGGTGTGAGGTTGTAGGTTTAATTTACATCTCTGATGTTTAGTGACATTGAACATCTTTTCATATGACTATTTGCCATCAATATGTCCTCTTTGGAGAAGGGTCTATTTACATCTCTGTTCATTTTGTAATTGAATTGTTTGTTTTTTGGTATTGAGTTATATGAGTTCTTTATAAATTTTGGATATTAACCCTTATCAGTGTATCATTGGTGAATATGTTCTCCCATTCTGTAGGCTGCCTTTTTATTTTGTTGATAGTTTCCTTTACTATGCAAAAACTTTTTAGTTTGATGTAGTCCCATTTGTTTATTTTTTCTCTTGTTTTCCTTACTGGAGAAGATATATCAGAAAAAAATATTGCTAAGAGAAATGTGAAAGAGTTTACGGTTTATGCTTTCTTACAGGAATTTTATGTTTTTGAGTCTTACATTGAAGTCTCTAATCCATTTTGACTTTATTCTTGTTTATGGTATAAGAAGGTAGTCTAGTTTTATTTTTTTTAATGTATCTGTCCAATTTTCTCAACACCATTTATTGAATAGTCTGTCATCCCATCGTATGTTCTTGTCTTGTCAAGTATTAATTGACCATGTAGGTGAGGGTTTATTTCTGGGCTCTCTCTTCTGTTCCATTGATTTATATGTCTTTTTTTTATGCCAGTACTATGCTTTTTTGATGATTATAGCCTTGCAGTGTACTTTGATAGTGAGGCAGGAGATAGTCAGGAAGGAGGAAACTTCAGAAGTATCCCAGGGCTAAGATAAAGGACATCTATACAGGACAGAGACCCTGGTTTAAGCCCAGTTTTTCCTGCTTTCTGGAAAAGTGCTGAATCATGGTGAATCATGAATGCACCTGCACAGAAGATGCTGCATGACCCCTGCTTCAAGATAATAGCATTTTAATAAATTAGCATTATGGGACCCCCCTCCCCCAGTGGCCATTTGAGGAAAATCATGGAAGACCACATGTGCAGTAGCTTTAAAGTAATATAACTACTTGTACATGCATATTTAAAGCCTGCCGAAACTAGCTAGGAAATAGTCACCCTGTAAGAATAGAAGCCCTCCAGCCCCTGAGGTCAATCTCTGCTCAGAGCTGGCCTGCTCCCATGTTCTGTGGAGTATACTATTGCTTAATAAATCTGCTCTCTCTCTTTCTGCTATAAACTTTCTGTGGGATCAGTTCAACTCTTTGTCCATGATCACTAAGAACCTGATTACCTGTGCCCACCTTTGATAATAGCAGGTAGCATGATCCCTCCAACCTTGTTCTTCTTTCTCAAGATTGCTGTGGCTACTCAGCACCTTTTGTGGTCCATATAGATTTTGGGACTATTCTAGTTCAGTAAAATATGCCATTGGCATTTTGATAGGAATTGGCGCTGAATCTATAGATTGCTTTAGGTAGTATGGACATTTTAATAAGCAAGGTATTTGCTTCCATTTATTTGAATCTTACTTGATTTCTTTCTTCAGTATCTTATAATTTTCTCAGTACAGGTCTTTTACCTCCTTGTAATGCCATTTGATTCAAGATTTTTGTTTGTTGGGAGTTTTTTGATTACTGTTTCAATTTCATTAGTTATAATCAATCTGTTCTAATTTTCTGTTTCTTCTTGATTCAGTTTTGGAATATTGTACATTGCTAGAAATTTATCCATTCCCTCAGATCGTCCAATTCATAGGCTTATAAGTTGTTCATAATATTTTCTTATAATGTTTTGTATTTCTGTGGCGTCAGTTGTACTTCTTTTATTTCTGATTTCATTTATTCCTCTTTTTTTCCTAATGAGTCTGGTTAATGGTTTATCAATCTTTATATCTTTTTCAAAGAACCAGCTCTTGGTTTCATTGATTGTATTTTTTTAGACTCTATTTCATTTACTTCTGCTCTGATCTATTTTTAACAAGATTTTATTTATTTTTAGAGAGAGGAGAAAGGAAGAGAAACATTAATGTGTGGTTGCTACTCACGCACCCCTACTAGGGATCTGGCCCACAACCCAGGCATGTCCCCTGACTGGGGATCTTGTTGTTGACCCATTCATTGGTTTTATTTAGTAATATGTTATTTAGCCTCCATGTTTTTGTGTTGTTTTCAGGTTCTTTTTCTTGTAATTGTTTTCTAGTCTCATACCATTGTGGTTGGAGAAGGTGCTTGATATGATTTCAATCTTCTGAAATTTATTCAGATGTTTTTGTCTTCTTTAGAAAAAGAATTATTTTTTATTTCTTTATAGAGAGGGGAAAGGAGGGTGAGAAACATTGATGTGAGAAAGAAACATTGATTGGTTGTCTCTCATACTCCCCTAACTGGGATCTGAATCTGCAATCCAGACATGTGCCCTGACCAGGAATCAAATCAATTGACCCTTCACTTTACTAGATGACACACAACCAACAGAGCCAAGGCTTGTTTTGTCTTTCAATATGTGCTCTATCCTAGAGGATATGTATACTTGAAAAAAAATATATTCTTCTGCTTTGGGATGACATGCTCTGAAAATATCAATTAAATACATAAGGTTTAGTGTGTCTTTTAGGCTGACGTTTCCTGTTGATTTTATTATTTGGGAGATCTAGCCATTGATGCCAATGGGGTATTAAATTACAAAGGGGAGTCTTTCCCTTTGTTTTTCAAGATTTGCTTTGTACTTTCAGGTGCTTTTATGTTGGATATATAAATGTTTACAAGGGTTATATCCTCTTGTTACAGTGATCCTTTTTTTATTATGTAATGTCCCTCTTTGTCTCATATTGTAGCCTTGTTTTAAAGTCTATGTTGTATAATGTAAGTATCGCTATACCAGTTTTTTCCCCTTTCCATTTGCATAAAATATCTTTTTCCGTCTCATTACTTTCAGCCTGTGTGTATTTTTCATTAGGAGGTGGATCTCTTGTAGGCAGCATATATATGGGTCTTGTTTCTTATCCATTCAGCTACCTATGTCTTTTAATTGGAGCATTTAATCCATTTATATTTAAAGGGATTGATCAATATGCATCTATTGTTTTATCCTTTATAACTATGTTCCTCTCCTCTTCCTGCTCCTTCTTCTGGAAGTCCCCTTAGTATTTCTTATAATACTAAAGCTGATTTCTCAAAAGAAACTTTGTAGGCTAGAAAGGGATTGGAGAGAATTATTCAAAGTGATGAAAATCAAGGACCTACAACCAAGATTATTCTACCCATCAAAGTTATTACTTAGAATTGAAGAACAGATAAAGAGCTTCCCAAACAAGAAAAAGCTAAAGGAGTTCACCACCACCAACCAATATTACATGAAATGTTAAAGGGTCTTCTTTAAGAAGATAAAAAATATAAACAATAATATGACAATAAAAACATCAATTGAATCTAAAAATAAACAGGAAAGAAATAGACTCATAAATACACAGAACATTTTGATGGCTTCCAGATGGGAGGGGGCTTTGGGGCAGGGTGAAAAAGGTGAAGGGATTAAGAAGTACAAATTGGTAGTTACCAAACAGTTACAAGGATGTGAAATATAGGATAGGGAATATAGTCAATGATATTATAATAATGATGTATGGTGTCAGATGGGTATGAGATTTATTGGGATGATCACTTAGTAAGTTATATAATGTCTTATCACTGGGTTGTACACATGAAACTAATATAATATTGTATGTCAGCCATAATTGAAAAATAATTTATTAAAATCATAATAAAAACAAGAAAAAAAGGATCTTAGATTCAAAGATACTATAACAGCACTTCCCTGCCAATCGCTGAACTTTTTTAATGTAAGAAAATAAATAAATAACCCTCAAAAAAAAAAAAAGAAAAAATCTTTAAATATTTCCCTCAACTATTTAGGTTTCATAAGTAAAAGTCTTTCTTTTGTTTTCCAGTAGGTGGTGCTGAAGCACAAATTTTTATTTTCTCTTAACTGCACCTGTGAGGTTTCTAGTATACCTGTGGGATGATGTGGCCTCTGCCATGGCAAACGTTCATATTCCCCAAGAGGGTGGGCATCCCCTTCACAACCCCATCACCTGTGTCTCAGGGCACCACACCTGTGGTGGGATGTGGCTGGCTATGGATCCCCTGGCCTGTGTGTTCCTGGAGCTGCCTTCCTGTAGTGAGAAGCCTCTGGCAGAGCCACTCTGTCTGGGTGGCCCAGCTGTTTCTACCAGGCTCCACTGTGATTGGTAGGGGAGGATAGGCAGGGGGAAGTGGCTCTGATTTTTCCAACATGTTTAACCACTGCAGTACAAACTACTCAGGCTGGAAATTTGTCACTGTCTTTTCACCATCTGCTGCGTGAGAATTTTACTGCCAGGTGGGCCACAAGAGGATGGATGTGTTCCCAAGTCTACAGTGTCCTTTGTCCAGTGATGGCAGGTTATGGAACACTGCCACCCTTTGCACCACTTCTCTGCCTCTGAACCTGAGCCCAGCCTCAACGTATGCTGGCCACCCAGGCCTGATTGCTCTCTGCCCCTTCAGTTTTCCCAGTGGGGGTTGTACCCCAATCCTTCACTGCTAGCTCATCTACTGGGGCTGCAGACAGTGCTGGGGCTGTTTTCAACTTCCATCTCTGTCTTCCCTCCATCCTGTCTCCCCTGTTTACTCCCATATGCCTGCCTTCAGATGCTTCAACGCATGGATCCCTCAGACATGTTTGTGTGTTCAGCAGGGAATCCTTTGTTGAACTATAGCCGTCCAACTTGTAACTTCAAGAGGAGAGACCTGAAGTGCCTCCATGCTGCTGACAATCACTCCCCAGAAAGCCTTTGGACACACCATAGCCCCCCACTGCTTGGGGCTGGAGCCTCTTGTGGGCAACAAATTGAGCGCATATGTGTCAGTGTTTCTACCCCAAAACATGAGGCTTAAAATAAACACCACTTACTTGTTCATGATTCTGCAATCTTGGCTGGGCTCAGCTGGGCAGTTCGGTTATCTTACTTTGGTCATTCACATGGCTGCAGTCAAGTGGAGGCCTGATTGCGCTGCATAACTTCCTGTGTATATCTGGTAGCTCAGCTGAGATGGCTGGAACCCCTGGGAGTGGGCCAGACATCTCTCTCCATATGTTTTCTCCAGGAGGGTAGGTGGATCTCTTTATATGATGGCTCCGAAAGGGAGTGTTCCAAGAGAACAAGTGCCTGCTTGCATCACATATGCTATGGGTCAAAGCCAGTCACATAACCAAGCCCAGAATTAGAGGGATGAGGGGCACTACACAAGGGCATGAATATTGGGGGGTGGGGTTATCAGGGGTTGTCTTGTACTAGCATACATGTGCTCTTCTGAGTACTCACAAAGTGGCAGCTGACCCATGAAGAATTCCTAAGAATATATTGTATTTCACTGATTCTAAGAAGAACTCAATTGGAATTCATCTTACAAGCAATCATGTGGCATATTTTAATTTCTGCATTTTTTCCCATTGTGGTACATAAAATAATGGTATTTCCTATTGCTGATGGCATCTCAGATTCTGTTGATATATAAGATGTATATCCTGACATGTCTGAACACACATATCACTGACTTGATAAAATGTCTCTAAGAAATTTTGCATTACTTTTGCATTAAAAAAAGAATTATCAAATAATTTTCAATGGGAAAAGAAGGATACTTGGCACAAGAGCATCAAATGAACAATAGCAAAATTATTTTTCCTGCTGGTATTTCAATAATAACTATTTTTAAATTAATTATTCTAATAATTGCCATTAAAATGTAAATACAATGAAGGATTCAGGCACTGAGCATATTGAGCAAAATGGGCTTTCATTTCCTATCATGCCTAATTGGAGCTCCTTACCTGTTCTTTGCCTGTTGCTCTCCTTTAGCTGTCAATCCACAAAGGCAGGGTTTCCCCCTGCTTGTGGTGCTAGTCATAGATTTCTGTTAGAGTTGTCTCAGGATAACTGAGGGTATAACCAGTATATCAGAATGATATTGCAAACTGGGTCCTTTGATGAAGCTGTGGCATTGTATCCAATTTGCATCATGTAGTTATCTTTCTTCTAATACCTACCAGGTCTACATTTACTATTCTGGACTGGCATTTACACACACACACACACACAATGTGTGTAATGCTATATAGCAATATATATATATATCACTATTTATATATGTAAAATGAAGAGCCACTGTGAGTTCATAGGTCCTTTGGGATAATTAGAAATGGGTGCCCTCTCCCTAAGACATCTGTCAGAAGGGTTAGGCTGCGTTAGAACATGGCACATTACTGCCATCTGCTGGTAAGTTGTAAAAATGCAAATCTATAATATCTAAGAAGTGAAAGGTATCAACTGGAATTTTGCAGGGCACATACTGAATACCATTTGGAACAGCCACAGATTATTAGACAGTAGGTTAGCAAAATGGCCAAGAGTATGGGTTCTGGAGCCAGGTTGCTCCAACCTTCCCTAAATGGTGATCTTCAAAAACTGATGTAACTTCTCCTTGCCTCCATTTTCTTATCTATAAACAAGGATAGTCATAGTAGCTACTTCATGGGTATAAGTAATGATGAGTGTGCCAATACATATAAAGGCCTATAATTATGTATTGTAAGGCAATACATATAATTGCCTTAGGGCAATTCCTGGCACTGGGTGAGTGTCATATGACTGTTTGTTACCATGCAATTTTAAAGTTTATTCAACAAATACTTAC
This sequence comes from Phyllostomus discolor, assembly GCF_004126475.2. NCBI lineage: Eukaryota > Metazoa > Chordata > Mammalia > Chiroptera > Phyllostomidae > Phyllostomus > Phyllostomus discolor. The sequence goes on from NC_040914.2 coordinate 1,669,875, forward strand.
AAAGTGGCAGGCACAGTTCTAATGTCTCCACAGATACTAACTCTTAATCCTCAGACCAACTTTCTTGTGACAGGAAACAACATATGTAGAGGGATAGCTACATGTCACAAAATGTGACATATGAGGGTATAAATTCCAATAGACACTTGCAGATATCGCATAACCCTGTCTGGGGCCTGTGACTGGAATTCCTACACTGTACAGGGATTCCTATAGTCTCCCCAAGGAGTTATGAAGACTTGGAAAGGGGAAGAGTGGTTCAAGATTCCTAAGCACTCGGTTGGAGTGCCATCCTGTGCACTGAAAGGTCATGGATTCAATTCATGGTCAGGCACGTACTTAGGTTCTGGATTCCGTGCTCGGCTCATGTGGGAGGCAACCAGTCAACGTTACTCTTTCATATCAATGTTTCTCTCTTCCTCTCTCTCTCCCTCTTCCTCTCTAAAATCAATAAATGCATCTTCGGGGAAGATTGAAAATTAAATTAAATTTAAATTAATAAAATAAAATAGTTAAAAATAAAAAAAGATTCTGAGGCCCTTACCAGGCTCATAGGTTAGAGGTGGATACTCTGTGTGTGATTGTGTATGAGAGAATAGGAAGCAGGGGAAACTTGCCAGAGCCCAGCCTCCTGGGTTTACCCTGGGACCCAGTAAGTATTCTATTGAACATCAAGGAAAGCTCCAGGGTGGGTACAAAGAGCCTATCCTAGGACTCTGAACCCCCTCCCCAATCCCAGATTTAAAGATCCCTGGTCAGAGATGCACAACAGGGGGCTACAATTACTCACTGGCTCCCCAAGAAATATGCAGGATGGCCTGGTGGAAAAGAGGACTTTATTGGGATGTTTGTTAGTGGGCAACACGTGGGAGGGTGAATTCCCGGGACCACACTGGTGGTCACATTAAAGAACAATAAATTAACTTACAAAATAAATTAAGGTGAGGAGGTCCCAAGCAGGGAAGCAGCTGGGAATATCTGAGGATATCTTAGGGATGGGATTTGGAATTGGAAAAGGAAAATAAGAATTTTTAGCCCCCTCATAAGGATGGGAAATGAACTTTTTCAAGATGCCTTTCCCAGTTTGGGAGTCAGGGCTCTGGGGTTCCAGGAAGCAGAAAGGTCTGGATTCTGCCAAAGGGGTTGAAGCGGGGGCTGGTTCAGGGTCGTTCCTCCAGGAAGCGGTAAGTGGGGTTCTCGTAGCCATGACGCTGCAGTTCACGCAGCTGCTGCTCCTCCAGGGTCAGCATGGGGTCCACCTGCAACAGGAACAGGGTAGGGATAGTGGAGCTCAGGGACCTGACCACAAATATTACAGCCCCTCCATGCCCAGGCTCGGGAACCCCTCCCCATATTACGTCTTTGTCTCTCACCTCTACCACTCCATGGCTGATAGCCCCGTAGGGTTTCTTCCTGCGCAAGAGCAGCACTGAGAGAATGATGAGGGAGCCTCCACCTGCTCCCATGATCAGCAAACCAGACACAGCCTCTCGGGACACCCCTGTCCCAGCTGGTGCCTGCAGAGAGAGAAGATGAGGCAGGGGTCATCTTTGAGGCTCGCCAGGGCCTAGTATGGCTTTGGAAGTCACAGCCTAGGCACTGACCTCTGACCTCTCCCCCTAGGTACCCAAAACATTCCTCCTCTTACCAGCTCATCTCTCTGAATCTCCGATGAATGGGAAGGAAAACCCCTTGGAACAGATACATTCACCTGTGGGAGCAGGAAGTGTCAGAGAGTCAGGCATCTGGGCCCCAGCTGTCTCGTCCCCTAGTGTCCATGAGGGCAATTCCCAGCCCTCACCTTCCCTAGGATCCTGAAGCCCATGTTCTCAGTACCTCTTCCCTTAGCCAAGGAATCCAAACCCCTAGCGCCATCCTCCTTCAGACCTTCAACTTGAGCCCCATCCCCAGGACTCCCTCAGGGGCTGACAGGGTTAACTAACTTACCTTCTGCTCATACTGTTCCAGGGGAGACAGCTCTTTCCCAGGGGGTGCAGCATCTTGTTCTGTGGACCCTACCCACCCCAAATCCTAGCTCATTCCTGAGAGTCCAGAGTGGTGCTGCCCCAACCTGAGGAGGGGGTCAGAGGGGCACCAGACTCCATCCCAGGAGGCTTGGGGTTCTCAATTCCATTTTGGGTTTGTAGGCTCCTTGGGATTTCATGGTAGAGGTCTATTCTGTGAGATACTTACCTTTTGGAAGGGCCATGGGGGTGTCTGCTGGCAGCCAGAGAAGGCATGGTGAATAGTGAAGAGGGGAGAGCTTTATTGAAGGAAAAGTGGAGAAATACCCTCCCAGGGTCCAAGGCAGGAGGAGGATCAAGGATCCTACAGAGGACTCCATAAACTTAGACATTCCTCCCCATCCTCTCCCACTTGCTGTGGTAGCTGAGACACCCCTAGACTTTGGGGCACTAGAAATTAGGGTGGGGGCCTGTCTCCCAAAATCTGAGGTTAACTATATTGGGGTTAACTCACCATCCTTGGAATCCAGAGGCTGCAGCCCTCTGTTGTCCTCACTGCTGCTCCCAGGAGCAGGGGCTTCCAATTCACTGGGACTCAGGTGTTCAGAGTGGAGGAGTTCCTCTGAGGGGGGCATGCGGAAAGGTAGTTGAGGTCCTAAGTATAGGGACTCCACGAAAAAAAAAACAACCCAAACTGGATGAATGGATGACATCTAAACAGTAAAGTGATTGGGGGTAGTCATAAGGATGATCTGGGAAAGGGGAGCTGGCTGGAGGCACCTCTGACAGTGAGGATAGAGGTTGAAGTTGCAAGAGAATGGCCTCTTTGAAGAGCAGGTGAATCAGGGTTCAGTGTGGGAGATGCAGAGGAAGTCACGATAGATCTGGGGCTGTGATAAGTCACATCTTCTGGTATTCGTGCTCTTGTGTAGGCTCCCTTGGATTTGAACTGGGTTTGTGACTTGCTTTAATCAATAGAATGTGGGCTGCCCATGTCTTAAGACTTGGCAGCTTCTACTTTCATTTTTGGGGAGGCTAAACCACAATGTAGGAAGTCCAGGCACCCTGCTGGAGAAACAACATGGAGGGACTCCCTGGAGAAGAGAGGCCTGAGTCTACATGGAGAGGTAGTGAGGCCCAGTTGTGCCAAAGTCCCAACCCCTCTCTGATCTGTTAGCTGCATGTGTGACTATTGGCAAGACCAGCAGAAGCACCCAGCAAAATTCAGGCCAGGATCATTAGCAAAGAAGATGTTGATTTAAGCCAGTAAGTTCTGGTGTTTGTTCCACAGGAATATGTAACTAAATGGGGGGGGGGGTGGGCAATAAAAGATTGGGAGTTAGGATCTGCCCTTAGAGACCTGGAATGGGAAGCAGGGGCATATGTACTCACGGATCTGGGGCCGTAGCTCCTGTGCCAGGCGGGGGTTCTGGTCAAGCAGCCCCAGGCTCTGATTCATCCTTTCCTCAATTACTTGAAGGTGGGTCTGCACCTGTGGGGGGATGAGTATTAAGGATGAACTGGGCAATGTAGGCTAGAGATAGGGAAACTGAGGCAGGGTGAAGGAGGGTGAAAGAAGGGCAATAGGGCTCAATGGGAAGTAGCACATACAACTGACAGGAAGGAAGGTACAAGGGCCAGGAATTGGGCTACAAGAAGGAAACTGGAGGAGGAGAAGCAGAATACAAAGAAAAGGAAAAGGTGTACAGAAGATAGGAAGTAAGAGGCTTGGGAAAGGAAGTAAGGCATAAGGAATGGGTAGTTACTAGTAAAAGTGCAGCAGAGGAGACATGGTAAATATAGGGTACAAGGAATATGGTATGGAAAATAGGAAATGGAGGCAAGCATTACAAGGGGCAGACAATAGGATCTGAGGAATAGAAAGTGAGGTTTGAAGGGGTCCCAGAAAAGGAAGTAGGACTGGAGTATCATGTAGAGATGATATGGCTCAAGGGCAAGACTTGGAGCTCAGGAAAAGAACATCCAAGAAATAGGAATTAGGATCTGAAGGCATAGCACAAAGATTCCAGGGAAAACAAGCGGGGTTTAGGGAGAATGAAGAATTGAAGGACAGGAACAGAGTTCAAGGCACAGGAGTGGGGTTCTGAGAAACAAGGAGGATGTCAAAGACACAGGAAGGGGGTGCAGGGGCAGTGTTCCAGGGTCAGGAAGTAGGAATCCAAGGGAGTGAAGTGTCCAAGGCACAAAAGAGGGGTTCCAAAGAGAGTAAGGAGGTTCAAGAGACAGAAAGAGGGTATGAGAGACAAGAAAAGAGTCTGAGGTATGGGGTCCAAGAGAGTGGAGTCTGAGGGATAGCAAATGGTCTTTGAGAGCTGGAAGAATCTGAGCACCTGGAAGCTCATCTGCTGGGCCTTCTCAGGCTCCACGGCAGCCACATGCTGGTAGTGTCGCAGAGTGTGCCTTTGCTCCTTCTGCTCTGCACGCAGGTAGCGCCGCAGGGCCAGCAGGACACGCTCTGGCTGTGGAAGGAATGAAGGCTGCCTAGGCCTGCCCCAGCCCTTTTCATCCTCTGCTTCTTCCCCCACAGCTCCCGCACCTGAGGCGGATCTCCCTGCAGTGCTGCCAGGAACCCTTCCAAGGCAGCCCGGCGCTGGTCATTGATAAGGGCAATGACTCGGGTGGCATGGGTCTCCACCAGGCGCTGTCGCTCACCAGACACCTGTTCCTCCAGCGTCTGCAGAATGGACTGGAAGTGCTATCAAGGGGGTGGACACAAGATCAGGAGAGGTGAAGATGGGTGAAAGCCTGGGTCAATGGCATTCTGGAAAGGCAGGGCTGTAGGGCCAAACGGGGTGGGTGCAGTGGGTCTATGTCTGGGCAAGAGTCAACTTGGGGGTGTGACTAGATCATAGGACACTGACTGGAAGGGGTTGGGGATACAGGGAAGAACCAGACCTACTAGGAGCCAAGCTGGTGGTGTACACTGTATTCTGTAGGAACAATCTAGGAACAGAGCGGGCCTGTGTTAAGGTGAAAGGAAGTATTATAGTAAAGGTAGAGCTCTAGGCCTGGGAAGGGCAAACTGGAGACAGACTGTGCTCAAATGAGACTAAGGCGGGTGGGGATGAGGAAGAAGCAAAACTCAGGGAATGGGCTAACTTGAGTGGGGATTATAGGGGGTAGGGCTGCACTAAAGTGAGGCTGAGAGAGGTGGGATGGAAAAACATGAGGCTGGGCCTACTGAGGAAGGATTGAGGAAAAGTGAGATTAGAGGGGAAGGACCAAAGTCAGGGGCATGGCCTAACAGGGGCAGGAATGCATCAAAGAGAGGCTGAGAAAGACCTCACTGTACCTACAGGGGGGCCCAGCTTGGGAGAGGACTCCAGAGCTAGTTCTCAGAGGTAAGAATCAAGTTAAGACAGGGCAAAACATGGCCAATCTGAAGAGGACAACAATGTCAGGTCTGAGTCAGGCCAAGAGGACAGGAGCTAAATGTTGGGGTGGGGCCAAGAGAGGCTGATATAAGTAGGAAGGGGTGGAATTGGATGAGACTGGGACGAGGCCTGAGCTGGGCTAAGACTGGATGTGCCCCAGGTAGTGGACAGACATGAGTGGGTAGGGCCAGCTGCAGGTTGTCCTACCTCATTCAGGGCCTGTCTGTCAGCTTTAGGCAAATTCTTGGACTGGTTGTCTGCCATGGCCCATTCACGCATCACCTGGGGGCAGGGGCAATTTCAGGATTCTAGAATCCACTCTGTTCCACCCAGTGAGGTCCCCAATCCTTCTTCAAGACTTTGGAGGCTCCAAATCCCTTAGGTCCCACTGGTTCTTGGATTCCGGGAGAGAATACTCCAGAAGAAACTTAAGATGGAAGACTACCATCCACTGGAATTTCCTTAGAGTCTGGTAGCATCTCAATGGGATTCTATGGGTTAGAAATCCCTGGTTATTGTAGGGGTGACTCGGTTGAGGGCTAGGGGTTGATAGGGGCTTGGGGAACCTTTGGAGGTAGTCCCACTTGCCCCTGTGAAATTTCCTGGTATTTAGGGAGCTCTACCTTGTGGAGAATCCTAGGGCCCTCAGTATCATCACCTCATTAATCTGGCGCATCCTTCGCTCCTCCAGGTCCATTTTGGCCCGCAGGAAACCCTCGTGCTCACTGATTTCTCCAGGCATACCAAAGTACACATCCACGCCATCTGTGGGCCTTGGGGTGGGAGTCACTGCCATGCCAGGAATCAGGGGATCAGTCTGAAGCCCATCTCCGGGTCACCTTTTCTACCCAGAGAACTACATTTTCTAGAGTGCACTGAAAACCACCATGTGTGGTTTAGCCATAACTGCTGCCTAACATTATGGGAAATGTAGTTCTGGACTGGGTCCATTCTTGAAAAGCTTAGAAATTCATTATACCATCTGCCAATGTAATATAATCCTCAGGACCTACCAAATGGCTCCTCCACTTCCAGGTACCCCCAAACCACCCTTTTCATTTTTCACAGGCCAGACCTTCCACCTCTACTTTATCCCAAACTGCTCTCATCCCTTCCATTCCCCCAGTCAGATCTCTCCCCCATAGGTCCCTCCCAAAGATGTTCCTACCCTAAGGCTCCCCAAATCATCCTCCCTCCAGGGTGGAGGAAACTAGGGATTCAGAAATGGCCTCACCTTTGCTGACTACTGCAGAAGGATGGGAACTTGAAGGTGGGATTCTTTCCTCCTTGCCTTCCTCTTCAGCCTGTAGGGGCTCCACAAAGTAATCGTCTACCGGCTGTAGGAAGGATTCCTCCTCTTTCTTGTCCTCATCCCCCTCTACTCTGCCCCCCAGGGGCCAGGACCGGGTGGAGGGGTCACTGAGGAATTAGAAGACCCAAGGCAATGAGAACACAGGCCCAGGCTCCTAGGCTTCCACTTCCTGCCTCAGAAGCCTTGGGATGGGCATGGAAGACTCCCTCCCACTCACCCAATTTCTGTCCCAGACGGGTCAGGGGTCACTGGAGGGGGGCAGCACACATACTCCACACCTCGGAACCGATCCATGCCACAGGGCAAAAGCATGCCCGAGCCATGCAGGATGAGGCCCTGGGAGCTGCAGGCCTGTGGGAAGAGTGAGTGGGTCCAGATGCCAGAATTGTGAGGTAAGAGAGGGTAAAGGAGGGGCCTGGATTCCTGAGTCTTGAAGGCTGATGGGGCTGGATGGAGCCTGGATTCCTGGTTCTGTCCTGATTGGAAGAGGGGGCTGAGATCCAGACTCTTGGGTTCTGAAAGGGGAGGGTATTACGGGACTGGACTCCACAGTTCTGGGGGGTGAGAATGGATGGGTCAGGGGCCTGACCTCCTGTGCTTCCTGATGCCTCTGGGTTGAACTTTCACACTGGTCCATGCGCTCCTGGTGCAAGAACCGGCAGCCTTCAGGTACCAACAGGGCCTCACTCACGAATTCACCCGCTGGGGAATGGGGGCACCAGAGTGAGACCCTTCCATAGCCGCTAGCCTCACCCTCCTCAGTATCCAGACTTTTTAACATCAGAGGATTCTCCGCACCACTCAGGACCCAGGCATCTAACTCCCTAATGTTAGCCTTTACACCAGGGCCCAGAATCTCTCCCCCCTCAGGGAACCCCACCCTCATTTCCCTCCCCCAGCCTGTGACTCACGCAGGCAGCGGAAAGGCACAACCTGGTGATGAGAGTGGGCACAGTGGCCACCCTGGGCACCCCCGCACCAGCGCTCCATGGGGATGGCCTGTGTTGCCTTTTCCACACGTGCAATCTGCAGCTCCGGGTATATCTGGGGACACCAGGTGGAGTGATCAACTCACTGCCCAGCCCCTACCAGCCGCGCTTCTCTATTGGCCACGTTCCTTTTCAAGGCTCCAGTGTTCATAAGGAATTCTCCTCTTCAGGTCCTGCTTCTCCACAGAACTGGTCTTAGATATCTAAGACCAGTATGACCACTGGCCGCACCTCCTAGTAATTCTCCCTTAAAAGCCCCGCCTTCCTTAGGCCCCTCCCCTTTGTCTGGCCAGTTTCTTTATAAAGGTCCCTCCATTATGCCCATAAACTCACTTCTGCCAAGCCCACCGCTCTTCTAGTCACCTTGGCCCCCTTCCCCAATCAGGTTCATTTCTCCATAGGTTCTACCAACTTCTAGGCCTCGCCTCTTTCCCTGTTTTGGCTCTCAGTAAGTGTCCCTTCCCTTACTTTTCATAGCTACACCTCCTAGCTTTCCACTCTCATTGGGCTCCACCGCTTTTCCTATCTTACTGGCCCCTTAGGTCTTTTTGTCAAAGACCCCCCTTTGGCCACGCCCACCTGTACACCTACTGTTTAAGGATCCCACCATTTCGCCAGGTGGATACGTTCCTTAGGTTTTTGTGCAAAGTTCTCTTTCCTGACCTAGTTTCTCTCCGTTTTTTTTTCTTTCCTTTTTCATTTTTTTTTTTGTTTTGTTTCGTGACCTAGTTTGTCAATAACAGGTCCTGCCCTATTCTAACTTCCCTTCCAGCCACTACCCCAGCTTCCCAGCCTTCTTAGATCCCTGGTTTCCCCGACCTTTTGAAAGTCTAGGTTCTCTAGGACACCTCCCTCGCATCTTGGACTAGCTTTCACGACCCTCCCAGTAGGTCCCGCCCACCTGTCTGCAGTACTCGAGCACGCGTTCCTGGTCCCGGAGACAGAGTCGTGAGCGCTGTGCGTCTGGTTCCCAGCGGCCAGTGCGCAGGTCCCGATGAAGGGTTAGGCGCCCGCATAGTCCAGCCACCTGTGCCGACCCCGGGGCCTGCGTGTGTGGGCGAAAGGGTCAGTGAGGGCCAGAGGAACGTTGGTAGGCTGATCCCTCGGTGCTATGCTCCCTAGGACCCAGATGTTAAACCCCAGAACCAGACCCCTCCACCTAATACAGCGCACCCGCCTCCGTAGAGGTATGGTTTCCTGGGATACAGCTCCTACTGGGCCAGGTGCCGTAGCTCCCCTGTTGCTATAGCGACTCGAGTCCCCCAGGATTCTCGCAGCCTTTCTGTGGCGAAGACAAGCTCCACCTGCACCCTGGCGCAGCCGCACTTGAGCTGGAAGGGGTTAAACCTGAATCGCTGGGGAGGAGGTCAGAACCTTAGCGTTCTGGCCCCTCCTCCCTCCATCTCTAGCTTTGACTCCCATTCTTAGGTGCAAAGATGACAGATAGGGCCTGGCTCCAGGGCCCTGCAGGCCTGGACACTAAGACCCTTGAGGGCTGGAGAGCTACCTCCCGAGTCAGGGGAGCGGTGGCTGGAAGCCTAGACTCCTGGGCCATAGGAGGCTGCGGGGCCCTCATATGGGTCCGGAGGATTCAAAGGGACCCCGGTTCTTGGATCTAAATGTCTTACTGCTTGGTGGGTCTTATGTTCAGGTGGGAAGGGGCTGGGGCTGAGTCACTTAGGTCATGAGGGTCTGAGGGCGGCAGGAGGAGGCTAGGACGACACATGATGGGAAGCTGGGGCCTAGACTCCTGGGCTCGTGAATGCCTCGTTGTTAGGGGCGCCTGGGAGCCGGCCACCTGGATGGAAAGACTGCGCTTTCAGCTCTAGACATGTCCGCATCGGGGTCCGGAGGCCGGGTCCCGCCCCTTCCCCCATCCCCAAGGACCCGGCCGGGCCTCACCTCGGCCGCGTCTTGGCTCCCACCGGCCAGGCTCCCGGCGAGCTGCGCGCGCAGAAGCAGCAGCAATAGTGGCAGCAGCAGCAGCAGTGGTGGCAGGCCCCGGCGGCAGCCCAGACTTCGAGTGGCGGGGCTGACCTGCCCCATGACTGGGTTCTCGCGCCCTCACGTCCCCTACACTCCCGCCCTGCCCGGCCCCAGTGGTGACAGAAGATCCCAGCGCCACCACCGCCGCCTCCTCCTCCTCCCACCGCCCCCCGGCTGCGCTGGCGCCGCCAGTCCCGCCCCACGCCGGCCCCGCCTTCCCGGCGAGGACAATAGCTTGGCAGCTCTGCGCACTGGGTAGCAGCTCCAGAACTCCCCAGTGGGAGATGGCATCAAGCCCCGCCCTCCTAAGATTCCAGGTGTCCCACCCAGTGCAAGAACCTACCCAGGAGTGTAGATCTCGAGCCCTGCGGTTCTGGATTTGGTGTCCTCCCTTGGACCCAGAAAACTCGTAGATCGGCTTCCTTCTCTTCCAGGGATTGTCAGCATTGGAGAACCACCCCCCGCCCAAACAAATTCTTCTCCTGAGTTGCCAAGAATACAGGCCTCCAAAATTTCCCCAATCAAGAACGCAGCAATTGTGACCCAGTCCTCCTCTTTCTCAGGTCTAGGAAGTCTGAGCCCAGACTCTCAAGACCAGAGACAAAGCTCCCAGCCCTTTCCCCCTAAGACCTAAGAGTCCCAGGCCTCCTACTCTGCTTCTCAAAGGTCTCAGGTGCCTGGAACTTTAATTCCTAGCTCAAGGATCCATGATACAAAGTGCCCAGCCCCTCCCCCACTTTTCTTTTTAAATTTTCTTTTATTTATTGATTTTAGAGAGAGAGGAGGAGGAGGAGAGAGAGAAACATCGATTTGCTGTTCCACTTATGTGTGCAGTCATTGGTTGATTCCTGTATGTGCCCTGACTGGGGATCACACCCACAACCTTGGAGTTTCCAGACAACACTCCAACCACAGAACTACCCATTAGGGATCCCAGGCCCTCCCCTCTTTTTTTAACATTTCATTTTTATTGTATTTTCCATGACCATTTATCCCCCTTAGACCCTCTCCCACCTCTACCCACCCCCTCCCTCCCAAACCCCTTTCTAAATGATGACCCAAGTCAGGTACCCAGCACCTCAGGACAAGGGTCTAGACCTCCATCTTTGCTCAAAGGACCAGGGAATTTCTATTTCCCCACCCCTAGTCTCTCTCTATTATGTGTGTGCATCCGTGCATGTATGTTTGTGTAGATATATATCAAAATAGCCTGGAGTGCTAAATGGAAAACCAGGGACTTGGGGGAGCCCCTGGTTTTGCTCCTACAGCCATTTCATAGCCTGGGGTAGAGGAAGGGCCTTGGGGGAGGCTTGATGGATCCCTTTCTTGACAGAGGGTAATAACGCCAAGAGAATCCTGAACACAAATTTTAATTTTTAAAACTAAACATATCCCCTTATCCTCAGGTTCCATCCCCACCCCCTCCAGTGACAGATCTCACCCTGTCCTTACTCCTTGGACCCAATTCTTCCAAGGCCTTTAAGGAAGGTGGAAGGAATCAAGGTGGTAGCTATCTTGGGTTCCCAAGAAGTGACCTGCTATCTTGGCTTCACTTCCATTGGCCAAGCAAAGTGCACCTCAGGGAAAGCCAGGACAGAGCCTGGTCTGGCCTCCATCTTAATCTGCCCTATGTTACTTTTTTCTTATGCAAATATCTTCTTTCAGTGTCTGCCTACAACTTGCCTCTAACTCCCACTGTAACCTGTCTCTATTCCTCTTTAAAGGGGCCATTTGGCATCTTGAATCTCTTTTACGCAGGGGAATAGGTGGACATAGTGGCCATCTTGCCCCACTTGGGGCATCCCCTTTGGCTGATCAAACTGTCATCAATGACCCAGGCAATAATAATGATCTATCCCTCCCCTCGATATTTAGTTCTGGAGGAGTAAGGTCACTAACTTGTTCTGGTTGTTCAGAAATCAGGACAATCTATTATGACAAGTTGACTATCCCAACATTTCAGTTGGAGAGATGTCACACATGAGTCTGGAGACGCAAGTGGCTAGGTGTGGGGAAGGCAGCATATGGGAAAGAAGGAGTCCCGGGGGCCAGATCTGGGGGCCCAAAGGATGTGGGTTTGATGTAGCTGGTAAAAGCTTGAGAATGGGGTGTGGTGAGATAACCTGCCTGGGCTCTATACAGTTTGCAGCGGGGAGGCATGTCCAGGTGTGAATTGCAGTCATAGAAAGGAGGTGTACCCAGAAGTCCAAGGGGGGAGGGTGGTGGCAGGAAGAGGCCTCCTCCAGGGGCTTTACCAAGGCTCAGGCTCACACTGACTCCTTGGACCTTGTAGTAACTGTTGGTTGGGTCCTAAGGGGACAAATGGGGTCTGTGAGTATGTGAGGGTATAAAGGGATGAGGACCCCTGATGGAGATCAAGACAGACCTAGGGAGAGGCAAAAGACAGAAACAGGAGCAGGCAGAGACAAAGAGACAGATATGTAGACTGGTAGGAAGACAGAGGCAGAGAAACAGTGACAAAGGACAAAGGAACAGAAGGAAATAGGCAGAAAAAAGCAGAGACAGAGATATAACCCTCCCAAGAGGTGGTGGTGTGGAAGGAGATGTGGGAGGAGCAAGAGAGAGAGAGGGAGAGAGAGAGAGAGAGAGAGAGACCAAGATATTTACTCATACATCTGCCCAAGAACCCCATGGCTTTGATTTTGTGTTATGCCCTATGTTGCTGCTGGACAGACCTGGACTTGTCCTCATGGGGATACCAGGCCAATGGGAAAATGACAGATCACCAGACAGAACCCAGATGGGTCAGGGCTATACCGGGGGAAGTACAGGCAGAGCAGCTGGAACTGTGATGATGGGGCTTTATGGGGAAGCACAGGCAAGATTATTGTGGCTTTGGTGGGAGAAGTTTCAGCACAGTGATTAGGCTGTGATGGAGAAGCCCAGATTAGAGTGTTCCTGGCTGTGACAGGTAAAACATGGACAGAATGATCAGGGATATGAGGAGGGAAGCATGGGTTTTCTAGAACAAGAAATACCTGAGCTAAGACAAGAGGAATTGATGGAGAGAATTAAGTAGGTAAGGGAAGGAAGGTAGGAGTGTTTCAAGCCAAGAAAATAGAACAGCACGTTCTAGGTACAGCAGAGAGAGAGGGGGGACCCTAAAGGTGGGGCAGGTCTGGAGAGATGTAAGGCAAATGTGGGACCTAAGTGGAAGGGTCCTGGGGGAGGCAACCAGGAGGAGGTATCCAGGAGGCCTGAAACATGACTGTGATGGGGGAAAGCACAGAAAAAGTGAACCCTGATCTGGGGCTCAAGATGGAGGCCAAGGCTAGAACAGATATGAGGGCAGAGTCAGCAAATATGCAAACTGAGGCTGTGAAGGACGATGAAACAATACAGAAGACAGGAGGAAGAAAGCAGAGGGGACTCTGTCCCTGTACTTCAGCTAAAAGAGTAAAAAAGGAGGGAACAGAAGCCAGGAAAGAATTGTAGACACAGAGAAGGAAGCCCCTTCCCTTTCAATACTCACCTTGGTCTCCGAAGCCCCCTCTTCATCCAGAGCCAGGTCAGTGTGGTCTGTGTACATGATGGGGCCCTGGGGAAGGGTGCTCAGTGAGATGGGGCTGCTCAAAGGATCCTCCTGCCCCAGTGCCTGACCCCAAGGACCCTCAACTGGAAAATGGAGGCCAGGCAGGAGGGAGCTGAGGCCTAGACTCAGGGAAACAAAGGGCTCTGGGGACATATTAGGTCTAGGGAATAACTTGTTCAGGGGCATATTTGGATTTGGGGGACTTTTGGGTCTGGGGTCAATGTTGGGAATAGGACCCATCTTGAGTTTTGGTGCCAGATTGGGACTGGCTTACTATTTGGGTCTAGAGGCATGGTTTGGTCTGGGGACCCCAGCTTCTTACCCGGTCCTCACTGCTGCCTGTGCCCTCTTCCTCGGGGCCCTGTGAACTGGAACCATGTCTGCTGCCTGAGATTTGCACCAGGTTCTTTTGCTTGGAGAAAGAGGCTGTGGCCAAGGACAGTGAGTGGGAGTGGAGGGGAAGAGGCAGAGGTAAGCTAAGGGTCAGGGTCACAGTTTGTGGAGACCGATGAGCAGGAAAGAGAGGACTGGGGGGATCAGGTTAGGAGACCAGGAACCAATAACAGCCCTCGTCTAGGAGGGCAAGAAGTGTGATCTTGAGGAAGTAGAGTTAGGGCTTCAGGAAGGAACCAGGGCCTGAACATAAGCCAAGCCCCAACAGGGGCTAGAGAGGCAGTACTAGGGCCAGGGTCCCAAGGTCAGGCCTGTCAGTGAGCAAGGCAAGGGTGTGTGTGTGTATGTGTGTGCATGTGTGTGTATGGTGGGTGGAGCTGGGGTAGGGCTTGGGTACTGACCCTTGCCTTGGCACCAGCAGCAGAGGGCCACCCCAGTGATGACCATAAGGAGACTCATGGCTGAGGAGGCCACTCCAGTCACAATCTGCATAGTAGGCAGCGGCAAGTCTGCAAGGAGAAGGGGGGATAGTTTGAGGAGGCTGAGCAGAAGACCAGGGAGGAACTGGGGAACAGGGGACTCAGGGCTTGAGTTGGGGGTCTCTGGATTCAAAAAGTCTTCAAGTTTTGGGGTACCCAAGGTTTGTAGTACCCAAGCTTGGGGTCCCTGGGCTTAAGGGCTTCTGAAATTGGGGTTTCACAATAAACTCTTTGGCTTTGGGGAGTCTTAGAATTTAAAGGGTTTTAACATTCCCTTCTTTGGGGCACCTGAATGTGAGGTGTCTCAGTTTAGCATTCTGTATTTGAGGGAACTATTTTTTGGGGGGTCTCAGGATTCAAGGGACTCATAGTTTTGAGGCTCCTAAGGTTTGGGGTCTCTGCATTTGGAAGGCATTTTTTGCAGATTGTGGCATTTTAGGAGTTTGAGGTCCTCAAATTTTGGGAGGCCCTCAGGCTCTGGGTCTTACCTCTACGGCTCAGGCTGACCAGGGTGCTTCCCTCACCCAACCGGTTATGGGCACTGCAGTTGAAGCCCCTGCTAAAGTCAGACTCTTGAGTTCCGGAAATGTGTAGCACAGAGATCAGGCCTGGAGCCTGTCCAACTTGGCCTTCTGGGGCTGGAAACGTCTCTACCAGGAACCGATCCCATGACCCCTTCTCCAGGAAGCCCTCATCCCAAGACCAGACCTTAGGGTACAAAAGAAGGAGGTCAGAGGAGACTAGGGAGGAAGAGAGAGGAGCAGAGTTTCTGGAAAGTCAGAGGTAGTCACACAGTTTTGGGAGTCTGGCTGGGAGATCAGGGACCACAGTTGGGTGGGTCAGGAGAGCAGGGACGTTTTCTTACTACGGCTTCTGGTGCGGGGGAGGCGAAGACTAGACACTGGAGGCGGGCAGAACCCCTCAGGAAGGCAGGCGCTGAGTGCAAGGCAGTCACTACAGGGGGAGCTGGTTTGGAGATTGTGGACCAGTCAGAAGAGAGGGCCATCCTCCCACTCAAAGGCGACTCCTCACTAACCTCAACCAACCAGGCCAGTCCCCTCACAAACTCAGACCCCTGGAAGCTCACTTCATGAGGTCCCACTAGTAGCCCCAGGCCCAACCTCTACCCACACTATTAGACTTAGCCCCCTTTGCCCATCCTTGTCCTAGGACCTGCCTAGTCCTCTAGGAAGCACTGGTTTCTCACCATTCACAGTCAGCCTAGCCTCTGCAACGCCGCCCCCTAGACCGGAGAGGCCTGGCTCAGCCCTGCACATGTAGTCACCTGCATCCTCCAGCCCCACTGAAGGAATACGCAGTGTGGGCCCGGAGCCCAGTACCTGGGATATGAAGGGGTGTCAGGGGCAGAAACTTGGGAGAAAGCCCCATTCACTGCCTGCCACCATCACTACCCCCGATAGGATCTTACCTGTGTGCCCCCACGGCGGGTCCAGGTTACCTGTGGGAGAGGGTTCCCACGCCAAGAACAGCTAAACAAAGCGTCTTCCCCCAGGTCTACAGACGTGGGCTCTGGCTTTGCCAGCAGAATTGGCCCAACTGGAGGAAAGGAAGGGTCACATTCTCCGGGTGGGGCTGCAACTGCTGATCCGCGATCAGCCACTCAGGAATGGCACCCTCAAGGACCCAAGTATTGGCCCCCTTCCACAACACCCTCCCTCCACCCCTGCTCCATTATGGCATTGACCCAACATAGCTAAACTCTGCCTGTGTCCTATACCCTCCCCACCTCCTTCCTCAGCCCATGGCAGCCACTCCCCAGTCTAGCCCTCAGCCCATTCTAGCAGGTCCTACTGCCCATATTCACGGCACGCCCAGTCTCACACTGTACATCCAGTGCGGTGCTGCGGTTGGCACTACCCACAGTGTTGCTGACTTCGCACGACACTGGCGCAGTTAGGAATGAGGCATCTGCCACCACCTCCAACATTGGCCCTCGGGCCCCCAGCACTGGGGAACCCCCCTTTGCCCACCTGTGGAGGTGGTGGGGCTGTTAGTGCTGTCTCTGCTCCCCAGGCACACTTACTCATGTCCCAGGCCCAGCCCCTCCCCAGCACAAAGTAATCTTCATCCTCACCGATAGCCAGTGACAGGAGGCTGGGCCCTGGCCTGGCATAGGAAAGTAACCTTCTCTCCCTCCTGTACAGTCTGTGGTTCTGCAGACAGAGTCACCACTGGGGGATCTGTGGAGGTGGATCAATAATCAGCTGTGGTCCAGGACCTGGAACATCTCCATTGATGACCTAGGAGTCAAATTCCCAGCCTCTCTACCCTAGGAGGGTAGGTCCCCAGTTCCCTCCTCCCTTTGAGCTGGGAGTCCAGGCAGGTCTCTAGTTCCAATTCCCTCAGAAACCACAGGTCCACAGCTCCCTCCTTCCTCATACCCTGAAGTTGAGATCCCAGCCCCCTATTCCATTAAGAACCTTAGGCTCAGGGCCCAGTGTCCAACTACACTTACATTGCAGGCTCAGTGTGATAGCTGTGTCCTTTCCTGCAGGCAGGGCCTGGCTTCGGGCCCGGCAGACCAAGGTGGCTCCATCATCATGGCTGGAAGGGGTCAAGTATAAGATGCTCTCCACTGACCCAGTAGTCCCTTCCTTCAGTATGATCTAGAGGTTATGAATAATAACAATGATTTCATCTACCCCTTATATAGTGCTTACTATATGTCAGGTTCTCTTTTGGGTAATTAGAAGCATTGCTTTGTTCAATACAATTAATTGCCCTATGAGGTGCATACTGCTATTTTTATTTTTGTTTTTTAATTTTATTTATTTATTTTTAGAGAGCGGGTAGAGAGGGAGAGAAACATCAATGTGTGGTTGCCTCTCACATCCCCCCTACTGGGGACTTGGCCCACAACCCAGGCACGTGCCCTGACAGGGAATCAAAAAGGCAACCCCTTTGCTTCGCAGTCTGGTGCTCAATCCACTGAGCCACACCAGCCAGGGCTAGGGTGCATACTACTATTACCCTCATTGTACAGATAAGAAAACTGAGGGACAGAAGATGTTAAGTTACCTACCCAAGATCAATCAACTAATGAGTGACTGAGCCAGGTAATCTGGACCTAGAGTCGTCACCCTTAATTATACACCAAGGGTCCCAACTTTGAACCCCTGCCCTCCCATGCCCTGTTCTCTGGATGAGCCAGTGGTCTGAGTGAGCCCCCACATTTCCCTGAATGGGCAAGGGCTGGCACAGGGACTTGCATCTGACCTGTTTGAAGGTGGTCCCATCCAGCTGGACCCCATCTCGAAACCACAGCAGCTCAGGGGTGGGGCGGGCATCCCCATGGCTCCGACAGGTTAGGTTTGCAGGAACCCCAGCAACCAGAGATACAGAGGGGCCACCCAACACATGAGGGGCTTCTGGGGGCACTGTGGGTAGATCTGGGGTCAGAGCTGAATCCGGGGCCAGAGACCCTGATCTTCCCAGCTCTAACCAACCACTCCTCTGTGTTCCATGGACTCTAATAATCCCAGCTAGGACTGGCTGTCCCTCTGGGCACCCCTAGGGAGAAGAGTGGGCTGGATCCTCACCCAGCACATGCAATTGGGCCGGTCGAGAGCGGAGGCCTGCCTGTGTTGCCTGACATTCATATGATGCTTGATCCTCTAGCTCCACAGGCCTAATGTGGAGGTCGTGCTGGCCACTGGCTGCATTCCCTGATATCCAGTACCTGGACCACCCTGGCATCAAGGAAGAGGCAGTCACATCACGGTTCTGAATCACACCAAAAGTGGGTGTTGGGACAGGGAGACGCTAAGCCTTTCCCAATCCAGAGTCACTTAAATTTGGGGATGATAAATTCAGAAAAAAATGCCAGAAAACAATCACCATAAGAGTCAAATTAGATGCTACCCCTGGGGAAAAGAGGGAATGAGAATAATAGGGGAAAAGAATACAAAGGGCTTCTGGACCTGGGTAGTAGTTACTTGGGTGTCTATTTTATGGTTATTGGGCAAATCTTCCATTTATGTTTTATGTGCTTTTCTGCATTTTTGTAATGTTTTATAATAAAAATAAAAATCTCCAAACCCTATGGGTCACCCTCAAAGTATAAACTAAAAATTCAGGACATCTAAATGTTTACTTGGGACCATTAATTTCCCAAACCTGAAAATGTCAAAATAGATCCTTCAATTATAGCCTAAACCCAGCATCTCCACCCTGGAGCCAAGAGCCAGCCCCTTCCTGAATGGAGAGAACAGTCTCACCTGGCAGGTCCCTTTCACCCCCTAGAGCCAGCCCATCCTTAGTCCACTGAACCAGCCCCGAGTATGTGCCCAGGGCACAGGGCAGCCGGGCCTCATCCCCTAGCAGTACCACCAAGTCCTCCGGCTGTTGCAGGAAATGGGGCGACAGGCCTAGGAGAATGAGAGGGGGGAGCAAAGCTGAGTTTAACACATTCAAGAGCTCCCTCATTCAGGACCCGGGACTTAGTCCCCAAACCCTGCTTCCCTCAGACCCAGAAGACCGACTGAATCCTCAGCCCCATTCACCCTAGTAAAGCAGCAACTGGCAAACAATCCTCTCTCATATTTACCGCCCGCCCCTCGCAGTACCTGCACGCCCTCTGAAGCAGAAGAAGAGGACCAGGAGGGCAGGAACCAGCATCCTGGGTGTGTGTCCCTCAAGATCCAGTTGACTTGCTGTCGCACTGGCTTTCCCGCCAACTGCTTCCTCGAAAGCACACC
The DNA here is from genome assembly GCF_004126475.2 of Phyllostomus discolor. Taxonomy (NCBI): domain Eukaryota; kingdom Metazoa; phylum Chordata; class Mammalia; order Chiroptera; family Phyllostomidae; genus Phyllostomus; species Phyllostomus discolor. The sequence goes on from NC_040914.2 coordinate 1,688,664, forward strand.
TCCCGCCACTCCGGCCTGGAGCCCCCTTCGCGCCCGACTCTTCACCCCAGGCTAGGACCTCCCTTCTGTCCCTGGCCTGGAGTTCCTAAGTCGGCCCGGCCGTCCGCTGGCTCGGATTCTGTAGCGCCAGCGAGGTCCGTGCACTGAGTCTCTGAGAGACTCCGAGAGGGTCTGATCCCATACGTCCCGCCCCGGCGCACCTTGTGCCCCCGGGGACCCGCCCCCTTTCCATGAAGAAAGTCCCACAGTCGAGACCCCAACGAATCCGAGAAAGTAGGGCGGGGTTCTCCCCTTGGACTGGAGCCCCAGCCCAACTGGGATCTGGGAGCCGGAACACCTGGATCGAAAGAGGAGGTCTAGGCTGGGTTGGACACATGCACCCTGCCGTGGTTGCGGGGCTACGGGGTTGAAAAGGAGGGAGTGGAAGAAACTTGCTTAGCCCAAGTCCTGCAGGGACCGCGCTGAGTGGAAACTTAGCTATAAATGGGAACCCCTGGGGCCTTGCTAGTTTCCGCGCCTGGGGGAGGCGGGGCCCGGGGATCCTCAGAGCCTGGGGGTCAGGAAGAGGGCGCCGGGTTGCCTGGGTTGGGGGCAGCTGGGACCCCGGAGAAGAGGATTCTGCTCTTCTCTCTCAAACCACCTCCTCAAAATATCCCCCTGCATTCCTAGTTACCGCTGCAAACCATAGCAAGTCCTAAGTAAGATCCAGGAATCCAGGCCCCCAGCCCCTCCTTTCCCTAGACCCCGCAGTAAGGGCTCAGTCCCTCGCCCCACTTGGCTGTGGTTGCCGGGCGACAGCTGGGAGGCGGCGGTGCCGGGGCTGGTCAGGCTAGGAGGCTGGGAACTTCGCAGCTTGTCCTGACTGCCACATGCGGCCCAGCTGGGGCGTTCCCACGCTACAGGCCCGTTGGGTACGCTCCGCAGCTGCCCGGGCAGGTGGGCGGGACCTCGAGCAGGCTGAGGGGCGACTGTGGGTCTGACTTACCTGAGCCCACTGGGACTGGGATCCTGGCTTAGGTTTCCCATTGTTCCCGAGCGCAGATTCTGGGGTTCCTCCCTAAGTGGCAGCGACTTGGACTTCCAGGATTCTAAGACTGGGAATTCAGACCTCTGTTGAATGAGAAGCTCCGAGTATCCGAAGAGCTGGGAACTCATCTAGGTCCTCTGCCCGCAGCAGGACGCAGTTGGGAGAGTATGACAGGGGGTCAGAAAATCTGTTCTTAAGTCTTAGAGTCAGTGGATTTAAGCACCAATCTCTTTCCCAACCCCGACACAGGCCCAGGAGGAGAATTTGAAAATCAACAGTGACCATTTGCCTTAAGTCTGGTGGGCTGTGGAGGAGGTAATGGAGACCTGAATTCTTGGGAATTTGGGAAGAAGGGGCTGCAGGCCTGGCCTCTTAAGTCTGAGAGGGGTGGGTCCTTGTCCGCCCAGACTTCTGGGTCTGGGTGCCTGAACTCCTGGTTTCTCTTTTGTGGATCCAACACCTGGATTTGGAAATAAGGTGAGCTTGGGGCCAGCACTCCTGAGGCTTGGGGAGGAAGTCAGGATAGTAAGACTGTTTTTCCAGACACATGATATCACTTTCCTTTCCTGGCTCTTTGGGGCCACAGGCATGGAAAGATGGAGAGCCTGGAGTCCCAGGAGCATCCAGAGAAGGAAAACAGCTAAAGTGGAAGATGGAAGGTTTGTGCTAATTAAAGTCCCCAGCAACTGACAGCTCTACACCCTGGCCCACATGGACACCATCTGGTCAGGGCCCCTATAACAGAACCTCCAGCTCTGCATCCAGCCCATTCCCCAAGTGGTGTGGGGGCAGTTGGAAGAGAAAACATGGTAGGAGTGAAAGGAGTCAATAATGGGAGGGAAGAAAGACTAGTGGGAGCATCAGAGATGGACCTGTTAAGGGCTCAGGCCAGATGCCTCATTTTGTTCCTAGAGGAGGACCAGAAAGGGCATCATGGCAGAGGAAATCAATTCCTGCAGGAGATAAGCAGGTAGAAGAAGCTATCCTATGTGAGTGTGTATGAACACACTGGGGTGGGGAGGGCAGGTCAACCAGCATATGGTTATAAAATTTGAAGATGCAACAATCAGGAGAAATAAAGAAAAGAAAGATGTAGTCAAAGGGTGACTGAGAACAAATACTTATTGAGCTCCTGATGTGTGAGAGAGAGCATGGGATGGGGTGGGAAGATAGAGATGAGAATAGAGACAAAAAGACAGAAAAGCATGAATATATCTATATAGAGGAATATCTGTATATCTATATCTATAGTATAGAGAGGCAATGACATAGTTAAGGGTTGACTGAGATGTAACCACCTAATGAGACAGGAAGAGAGAAAGACAATGAGACTGAGAGGAGAGACTCAAAGAGATGGAGAAAAATAAAAATATAAATCAAGATGGATAGAGGACGGGAGAGAGACAGACAGAAGAGACAGGGAGAGACAGGGAAGCTATGTGAATGGAACTCACAAGGCCTTTGACAAGGGGTTCCTACCTGGGCTCATTGTTATGCCCATACTTAGTGCTTGTGGTCTTAGACTCTATCTTATACTCCCACCCACTCTGATTGCCCTATTCCCTCCACAATTACACCTCACTCATTTATATACATTCATACACTCTGCACATACTTTCACAGATCACAATTCACTCTCACCTTCTCCACACTCACACTCATACTCACTCACATGCACTTCACACACACATGCGCAAAGATATCTCCCAGTCTCTCATACACATTCTTGCATACTCCCCAACAGACATCCCTGATGTCATTTAGGGGGTAATGCCTACTCAAGGCAGGAAAGGGCTTACCAAGTTTGTATACCAGGGCAGGGAAGAACTGGGGAATCCTAGCCCCATGTCAGGCCCAGCTCTCTCCTCCCCATGCTGAGCTGGGACTTCCTGGGTCTGACCTGAACCTCCTCATTCCTGGCCCAAGCCAGGCCCTTGGGGTCATAGAGGCTGGGAGGCACCAAGGAGTATGCCTGGCATGTGCTGACAGGGGATTTTCGCTCCAGCTGGGCCTGGAGGAGCCTGCTGGACAGAGGCCTGGAGCTGGAGACTCTAAAGGCAGGCTAGGGAGGTAGTAGTGGGAAGACAAGATCAGACTGGGTCCTGGAATGAGACTCAACTCTGCCACTGACTCCATTGGCCTCATCGCCTCTCCTTGGCTCATGGGGCCTGATGGACTCTGAGGGGCTGTGAGTGGTGAGAAGAGAGCAGGGGTTAGGGTGGCAGGAGAGAAGAAAGACAAATAGAGACTTATGGGGAGGGAGAGAGAAACTCAGAGAAAAAGAGCTTGTGCCTTAGGGAGAAAGAGATAGAGAGACTGGAGGAAGGAGAGTGGAAGGGACTTAGGGCAGGGAGGGAGATAGAAAGACAGAAGGGGAAAGAGAGAGGGAAACACAGACTCATGGGAGGAGAAAAAATCAGAGAAAGAAAAAGAGATAGATGGCAAAAGAGAGACAAAGAGAAAAACAAGAGACAGAGACATAGGGAGAAGGACTCCTATAGAGAGAAAGCCACAGGCAGATGCAGGAGGCAAGCAGTGGGTATTGCAGAAGTCAGAGGCAGACGACATGGAAGGGCCCTGAGGATCCCCGTCCAGGCTCCCCTGCTCTTCATGGGGCTGCTGACCACAGGTGAGTGGGATCTTGGCTTTGCGACCTAGTGTTAAGAGACCCTCATTTCCCACTCACATTCTCCACACAGACCCTCTGCCCTCTCCTGCTGACTTTTCTGTATCTCCAGGCCTGGCCCAGTTGCAGATTCCTGCTTCAACCTCCAGAGGTTTCTGGGCTCTGCCTGAAAACATGACAGTGGTGGAGGGGGCTGCTGCTGAGCTTCTGTGTGGAGTCAGTGCCCCTGGCAGTGTAGTGCAATGGGCCAAAGATGGACTACTCCTAGGCCCTGATCCTAGGATCCCTGGCTTCCCACGGTACCACCTGGTAGGGGACCCTACTAGAGGTAAGGTGTCAGATCCTGAGACCCTGAGCCACCAGGAGAAGCTGACGGTGGCCCTGACCTTGAGTCCTACCTGCAGGTGAATTCCACCTGCATATTGAAGCATGTGACCTCAGTGACGATGCAGAGTATGAGTGCCAGGTCAGCCGCTCAGAGACAGGGCTGGAGCTCGTGTCCCCCAGAGTGATCCTCTCCATTCTGGGTATGGTCTATACATCTAGCCCTCTCCCACCATGGACCTAGGAGTCCAAGCTACTAGCCTCTCTTTCTTCAGATCCAGGGTGCAGAACTCACTTCATAAGCGATGAAATCCTCATATCCTTGTTGGTAGTAGCAGCTTACTCCAGACCTTTTCTCACCAGTGCCCCCCAAGATGCTTCAGATGACCCCTGAGGCAGGGAGCACAGTCACGTGGGTAGCTGGGCAGGAGTACGAGGTCAGCTGTGTATCTGGGGATGCAAAGCCAGCACCCGACATCACCTTCCTTCAAAGTGAGTGTGGATGAACTGCTGGGAGCAGGGTGAGACTCCTGGAGTTGGGAGGGGGGTACCCTTGCCCCATGCCCTCCTAGGGGCCTCAGAAAATATGACATTCCTGAGATGAGGACACAGGCTTGGGGAGATGCTGAGGCCAGCATGGGATGTGGTGGATGGTGGGGCATCCAGGGAAATGCACCAAGGAGATCACAGGAGCACTGGTCTGGGACTCAGTCATCCGGGTTGAGGCTCCAGAAAGAGATGTGGTGTCATCATCAGTGCAAAAATGAGAAACTGAGTAGTGGATGTAGGCAACATACCAAGTAAGGATGGGAGGGAAGGCGAGAAGCCCAGGAACCAGGCCTGAGTACTCTGGGATTCAGGGAAGCCTGAATGTGTAGAGGGAATGGAGCTAGTACTTTTCTTCCAGAGCCAGGAGAGAGGGCAGTATATCCATCCTGATGACTTCCAGGCCATGATCCCCAGGGTCTGCCTTGGGGAGAACCTGGCATCCTTTCTGTCCTCTTGTTACCCCAAGGTGGACAAATAATTTCTGACATTACTACTAATGTGGACGAGGGATCCCAGGAGAAACTCTTCACCACAGAGGCCACAGCAAGGTATGGGAGTTGGAATGCCCTAACTTTAGCCCAACCCCAAAATTTTTTCATGAAAACCCCATATCCCAGGGATTCAAGCATGAAACTTGGGTTAGGTATGACTATTAGGGTCCCTGACTTCACTCTGACATTGTCTTCTGACACTTCAAAACTTCTTCATGGGAACCCCAGTTCCAGAGTATCAAATATGAAGGTTTTGGCTATGCATGGGACTCTGGGACCACAATTCTCGTTCCTAATCCCACAAATCCCTTCCATGGAATTCCGGATCCTAGAGGAAATCAGCCTGGAGACTTAGACCAGGTGTGGGGACTCCTTCACCCTAACTCTCCAAATCTCCGATAATAACTCTGACTCTAGAACCCCAACTTCCCACCTAGAGTGACACCACAGAGCTCGGATAATGGGCAGTTACTGGTCTGTGAGGGGTCCAGCCCAGCTTTGAATGATCCTATCAAGGTCTCAGTCACCATGAATGTTCTGTGTAAGTGGGAAACTGAGTGAGCTGTGGGCACTGGGGACAGGGATTGGGGGAATTGGGGCTCTTAGGGGTGCACAGGGGTTATGAATGGTTCTGGTTCTCAAAGAGAAACATGAGGGTTCAGGGGCAGACTGCAGTGCCTGGAAAGAATGGATGGGCTCTCCAGGCCCACTGAGGGACTGCTGCTCTCCAGTTCCCCCAGGCCCCCCTGTGATTGAGTGGCCAGGCCTGGACGAGGGGCATGTGCGGGCAGGGCAGAACCTGGAGCTGCGGTGCATGGCCCGAGGAGGAAATCCACCAGCCACACTGCAGTGGCTGAAGGTGAAGATAGAAGCATACATGAGGGCGGGGAGATTGGTGGGGGCTGGGAGCTGGCCCTGAGATGGCCCGGGCCTGTTCCTCTCTCCAGAATGGCCAGCCCATGCCCACAGCATGGGGCACGGAGCATGCTCAGGCAGTGGCCAGAAGCATGCTAGTAATGATGGTGCGGCCAGAAGACCATGGGACGAGGCTCAGCTGTGAGGCCCACAACAGCGTATCTAAAGGGATCCAGGAACGTGGGGTCACACTACAGGTTACCTGTGAGTCTTAGCACCAGCTGCCCATCTGCCAGTCTATGTACCAGAGAGCCATCTGTCTGTGCCCCCAAATCATGCCTGTTTAATGCAAAATACCTCATCATCTGTCCCCAGGTTCCCTGTCTATCTGGGCTGGACTGTGTGGTATCCAGCCCAGCTTAGTGTCTCTCCTCTGCTCATTATCTCTCAGTTCCCCCCAGTGCCATTACTATCCTGGGATCTGCATCCCAATCTGAGAACAAGAATGTGACGCTGTCCTGCATCACCAAGTCCAGTCGCCCACGGGTCCTGCTACGATGGTGGCTGGGCTGGCGGCAGTTGCTGCCCACAGAGGACACTGTAATGGATGTGAGGCAGGGGCCAGACTCCTGGGTGTGAGGGAGGAGGGAGTTGAAAGCATGGCCCTTGGATCTGAGAGAAAATGCCTTGGTTGTTGGGGAGCATGGACTGGGACCTGGACATCCTGGCTCTGACAGAGGAGGGGATGGGAAGGCTTCATGTGTCCCTGCTGGAGCATGAAGTAGACTCAGGCCTCTGGTCCATGGATGAGGGTGTCCTAGTCCCTAGCCTGAAGCTCTTTCCTGCCAGGGCCTTCATGGTGGCTACATCTCCATGTCCAACCTGACGTTCCTGGTACGACGGGAGGACAATGGTTTGACCCTCACCTGTGAGGCCTTTAGTGAGGCCTTCACCAAGGAGACCTTCAAAAAGTCACTCACCCTAAATGTGAAATGTGAGCCCCTATCTTCCCCCTGAGGGGTATCCCCTGCCTTAATAACCCCACCCTCAGTCCTCAACCCAGAGAGGAGAGTCACTCTTTCTGCCTCTCCCCACAGATCCTGCCCAGAAACTGTGGATCGAGGGGCCCCCAGAGGGGCAGCTGCTCCGGGCTGGGACCCGGGTGAGGCTGGTGTGTTTGGCCATTGGAGGCAACCCAGACCCCTCCCTCACCTGGTACAAGGTCAGTGCCAAGCAAGGGCTGTAGGATGGCCAAGAATGTGGGGAAATGCTGAAGGCCTGTCTCTCCTCCAGAGTCTTCGGAAATCTTGGAAAAACCTGAATTAAAAAAAATACTAAGGATTTCAAGTTTTGTCAGGGAATTGGAAAAGACACAAATGCCCTAAGAATTAAGTGGAATCCTAGGAAAATCCTGGGAAATCAGTGAGAATCTTATCTTAAATGAAGGAATTCTAGATCATATTTGGGAACTCTAGAGAAAAGACAATTTCACTAAATGAAATTCTGCTGAAATCTCGGAATTCAGGTGAAATGTTGGAAATTTTAGGGAAAGACTGAGAATTCCAGGAACAAAGACAATGACAGGCAAAAACTAGAAATTTGGGGAAAGACTAGTAATTCCACAAAGCATTGAAATTCATTAATTAGTATTAAATTGACTTCTTATTGAAATTGATTTGGAGGTAAGTAAATGAAATTCTGATAAAATTAAAAGAAATTCTGACAGAATCCTGGAAAGATCTTGGGAAGTTAGAGAGCTAGTGAAAATTCTGGGAGAAAAAGTAGGACTTATAGAGATGAAATGGAAGTCTCTTTAATTAGCTGGAATTCTGGGGAAATGCCAAGACTTTGAGCCTCACAAAGGATTTTGGTAAAAGACTAATGAGAAAATATTGGGAAGGGATTCAGAAATCCGTGAAAAAACAATTGAATTAAGGCAGGAGTGTCAAACTCATTTTCACTGAGGGCCACATCAGCCTCGTGGTTGCCTTCAAAGGGTCAAATGTAAGTTTAGGGTTGTATAAATGTAACTACTCCTTAATCAGGGGCAAGGAACTCAACACTGACGCTGGGTAGAAACAAGGTGCCAGGCTGGATAAAACAAGGTGGAGGGCTGGATTCAGCCTGTGGGCCTTGTGTTTGCCACCTGTGAATTAAGGGAATGATCAAATGAAATCTTCGGGGAAAGTGGGGATTTTAATTAAAAAAAAACAAAAAAACCCTAAGGATTGGAAAACATGAAGGAATTCTTGGAAAGCCTTGGGAATTCCAAGGGAGTTTCCTGGAGTTTGGTATTTGGTAAATGTAGCTGGAATGGATTTTGAGAAATGGGCCTGAGAGTCAGCAGAGGGCACCAACAACCTCAGGCCTCTGCAGAGCAGAGGTGAGGCATGGAACTGGAGGGCGGATCCGAGAGCAAAACGGAGTTGAGGGGGTCCAGGTTAGGCGGGAGGGATTCCGCGTTGGGAATAATCAAGTCCAACCTCTTCCTCTGCCCTAGCACGGTTCCCGCGGAAGGGGGCGCCTTTTCCTCATCACACAAAGGCTTTATCTTGGGCTGGAGGCTGCCAACCCAATCCGGGGAAGGCAAGGCTACCCATGGTCCTTCTGTCACTCTCGACCCTCAGGACTCGCGCATGGTGACTGAGCCGCGGCTGCCGCAGGAGCCGCGCCGCGTGCAGCTGGGAAATCTGGAGAAGTCGGGAAGCATCATCTCTCGTGAGCTGGTGCTGGTCACGAGTCCGTCGGACAACCAAGCCAAGTTCACGTGCAAGGCGGGCCAGCTCAGCGCATCCATGCAGCTTGTGGTGCAGTGTAAGGGCTGGAATGACCCGGGTGCGCGGGAGGGCTTGGTGGTAGCTGATAACTGAGCCAGAGCCGGTGGCGGGAACAGTGGGTTTGGCAGAACCAGGAGTTGCGGTAAAGGGACGCGGGGCTGGGCTGGACCGGGCCTGGGATCAAGGCACAGATCTCCTCTTCATCTCTGAACCTTGCTCCTCCGACATGTTCTTGAAGTTCCCCCAACTAACTTGACGATCCTGGCCAACGTGTCAGTGCTGCGCCCTGGGGATGCCTTAAACTTGACTTGCGTCAGCGTTAGCAGCAACCCTCCGGTCAACTTGTCCTGGGACAAGGAAGGGGAGAAGTGAGAGTGCGAGTGGCCCCGCCCCTCCCTTGTTCTGGCCTTGCCCACTTACCTTCCGAGTCCGGTCCCCACCCTGCCTGCTGTCCTGCCCAGTTTCCAAGCCCACGTCTGGCTTTGCTCCTGCCCCTGTGCCAGTCGTGACATGATTCCACCACCCCCTGCCCTGTCCACAGGCTGGAAGGCATAACCTCACCACCCCGGAGCGCCCCATTTAAAGGCTCTGCCGCCGCCAGGAGTGTCCTTCTGAGAATATCATCCGGGGACCACGGCCATCGTGTGACTTGTCGTGCCCACAGCACCGGGCTACGGGAAACCGTGAGCGCCTTCTATCGACTCAACGTGCTTTGTATGTGCCCCGAACTGGAGCCCCTCTTGATTCCCTCCTGACCCTGTATCATTTGGGTCTTCACCTTGACCCTGTCCTTGACCTCCATCCTAAACCTTAAAACTTCCCTGAACTTTATCCTGACCCAGCCTTGCACCAACTCCTAATCCTGCCCAAACCCCATCTTGCCTTTGTCCTCTATCATAACCCCTGATCATGACTCTCATTCTGAACACTCTCTCCATCCTTAACCTGACTCAGGCCTCTACCCCTTTCCTAAACTGGGTCCTAACCACCATCCTGGACTTAACCTCCAAGCTCAGTTCTTTACTTAATTGTTCCTTGTTCACAACCTTGAATCTAGTTGCAACCGGGACTTTCACTCTGTATACCTGTGCCTGATCTCAAATTCATCCCCATTCCCAACCTTAACACCAATTTTGACTCCCAGTGGCGTCCCTTCACAGACCCTCCAGAGTTCCTGGGGGAGCAGGTTCTTGTGGTGACTGCAGTGGAGCAGGGTGAAGCACTGCTGCCTGTGTCGGTGTCCGCCAACCCAGCCCCAGAGGCCTTCAACTGGACCTTCCGTGGCTACCGCCTCAGCCCAGGTGTGGGAAAGGGCATGGAGAGGGGTGCAAGTCTTCAGAAAGGGAGGTCTGGTAAGCTCCTCACCTTGATCTCCCCTAGCTGGCGGGCCCCGGCATCGCATCCTATCTAGTGGAGCTCTGCAGCTATGGAATGTGACCCGTGCTGACGATGGCCTCTATCAGCTGCACTGCCAGAACTCGGAGGGCACTGCTGAAGCTCTAGTGCGGCTGGATGTACACTGTGAGCCCCTCATCACCCTAGGAAACTAGGCAGCTCTGGGAGCCCCACCCATCATGGAAACCACGTCAACCCAGGAACCTTGCCTGCCGAGAAGTCTCCTTATTGTGGAAGCTCTGCCCACGCAGGGATGTTCACCCGTCCTGGAAGCCTCTCACTCTGGGAGCCCCAGCTACAATGAAACCCAGCCCACTTTGGCTCTACTGCCCCCTAGGATGAGAATCTGCTCCTGACAGGGGACCCGCCTACATGGGAGTTACTCCCATCATGTCCATGGTGCAAGTCCCACCTCCAAACAATTCTGGAAGTCCACCTGACCTACTCTTGTCACCACAGAAGCAGAGTAAAGGATAGGGACAGCCTCACTAACTCTGAGAACTACTCCAAGTGCTCCATATGTTCCACATAAAAGGCAGACCGTCATACCCATAACTTCCCTGGACACCTCTAAGATACCTTGCCCACCTGGGATACTCTCCCACCATGGCCTGTCTGGTCCAAGGGCCTTCTTCAAGCCCCTGTCTCTTCCTCCAGATGCTCCCACCATCCGAGCTCTCCAGGATCCAACTGAGGTGAATATTGGGGGCTCTGTAGACATAGTCTGTACCGTTGATGCCAAGCCCATCCTTCCGGGGATGTTCAACTGGGAGAGACTGGTGAGGATACAACATTTGGTAAATGGAGATGGGGCTGGGCAATGTGGTTTCTTACCTGTCAACTCTTTGGGAAAGAGGGTCACATCTATATGACTCTATATACTTGTCAGGGCATTCCCTAAGAACTAACTGTTGAATGGCAGCTGAATGGATGGATGAGTGGATAGATAACCAGGTGAGTAGGTGGGCAGGTGGATAGATGTGTAGATTGATAGGTAAATGGGTAGATGAATAGGTAGATGGATGAATGAGTAGATGAAATAATAGATAAACAAATGGACAAGTGAATGAATAGATACATAGCCATGGATGGCTAGATGGATGCTTGAATGAGAGAAATGAGTAGATAAATTAATTAGATTAGAAAGTACATGGATGGATAGATACTCCATCAGTGTAAAGATGTCTGTGGAAGGATGATGGATGAATGGATGAAGAGATAAAAAGATGGATGAATTGATAAACAGATGTATGTACTCATGAGTGTGTGCATATATGAGTGAATAGATAGGGAAGATGGGTAGAGAGATGAAAGAGCAAATAGATGAATGGATATAAGAAAGAAAAATGGTTGGTTGAATGAATGGGTGAATGAATGAATGGATGAGAAGAGAGGTAGACGGATGGGTAGATAAGTAGATTAATAGGTGGATGGTTAAATAGATGAACATATATGTCAATAAATGGCTTCATGAATGGTTGAATAAGTGGGTGGATGGATGACAGGAAGAATTTTTTTTGCTAGCTCTGTAAAAGGTGATTGTGGCTAGGAGAATGAGGCTACATAAGGGACCCATTTTGGGAGATAATGGAACTGGGGCAAGACTGGGGGCCATCACCCTGAGCCTTGGGCACCCAGGGAGAAGAAGAGGAGGACTGGAGCCTGGATGACATGGAGGAACTGTCAAGGGGGTCCACAGGGCGTCTTCGGATTCACCATGCCAAGCTGGCTCAGGCAGGTGCTTACCAGTGCATTGTGGACAATGGGGTGGCACCTCCAGCCCGAGGGCTGGTCCGTCTTGTCGTCAGATGTGAGTAACACACATACCCCTGAGTTGAAGTCTTGCCAGTAAACCTACAATTCTCATGTTCTTCCAAATACCTCATGTTGACCTCCTAGTGCCCTCCTAGTTGCTCCCCAGGTAGAACACCCCACTCCCCTAACTAAGGTGGCTGCAGCTGGAGACAGCACCAGTTCTGCCACACTCCACTGTCGTGCTCGAGGTATACCCAACATTGTCTTCACTTGGACTAAAAACGGGGTCCCTTTGGATCTCCAGGATCCCAGGTGAGCCCAGGCCCAGCCAGACAGCACTCCAGCTCCAACTCTGTTCCCCCAGCCCTAGTCACTCTCCCTGAATTCCTGCCACACCTCTTTTCCAGGTACACAGAGCACACGTACCACCAGGGTGGAGTCCATAGCAGTCTTCTGACGATTGCCAACGTTTCTGCAGCCCAGGATTATGCCCTCTTCACATGCACAGCCACGAACCCCCTCGGCTCAGACCATACCAACATTCAACTCGTCAGCATCAGTATGGTGGGAGGGGGCTGTGAGGGTTTTGGGAGGGTGCTCCCTGGTTTAGGCCCCAAGTCTCTAGTTGGCTCCCTACTGGCAGTGTTCCTGAAACCTTAGAAATGTTTATGAGTAAGGATGGAGTTTTTGCCTGGCCTGAAAATTCTAATGAAGGCTGCAGGGGAACCCACAACAAATAAAAAAAGGAGCGGGGACTTATTGGCTCAAGTAACTTAAAAGTAGATTTCAGGAGTCACTGAACCTAGGTTCAGCTGTCATCAGAACTCTGTCTATCAGGTCTACTTTTTTGTGTGTTGGCTTTATTCTAAGGCTTCTCGTAGTGGGCTGCTGGACTTCCTGGGGGAAATTGAATTTTATCTCCTCCTAACAGTGGTGTGAAAGTGCTAGAATTAAGATTTATTGGCTCTTTTGGCTCCCAGCCCTGAACCAATCATGTGGTCAGGGGAAGAGCAGAGTCTCTTCTATAAGAAGCATATGGACTGAGGATGTGGGCAAATGTTTCTCCAGTGGCTACTCAGGGTTCTGTAACCAGAAGAAATTAATGGAGTGGATGTGAGATAAGCACAAAAAATACACTTCAAGAATGAATATATATATATAAAATACAGTTGATGATCTAGTCATTCAGGCACATGTACAGAATGAGTAAGAAGTATGAGTCACTCGATGAGCATATTCTCAGCCCAGGGAGAAAGCCACATTCTTCCTTCTTGTTTCAGCTCTCATATGTAAATAAGTGTCCTTTTTGAGGCCTATTTTGTACCATATATTTTGTGCTATTTGTCCTTGGGTTTTGTTATTTAAAATGGCCTCCAAGCATAGTGCTGAAAGGCTGTCTGGTGTTCCTAAGTGCAGGAAGGCTGTGATGTGCCATATGGAGAAAATGCCTCTGTTGGAAAAGCTTTGTTCAGGCATTGGTTAGAGCTGTTGACTATGACTTCAATGTTAATAAATCAACAAGATATCTTAAATAAGGTGTTTTTCAACAGAAAAGCACATAAAACAAGATCATGTTGTGGTTGTTTAATAAAAATGTTGTGACTAGAGGCTTAGGAACCTAACTCTGCATTTCCTCTAGAAGCAATGGTTTAGTATTTGCTAATTCAGTGTTCACAATAACTTTATTGAACATAACCACCATGAATAATAAGAATTGACATATTTAAAATCATTCTTAGGAAGAATCTGGAAGGAATCTGCCAGAACCCTTTTGTATCCTCTGACTACTTTTCCCATCCTTTTTCTTGAAGGCCGCCCTGATCCTCCATCTGGGATAAAGGTTGTGAGCATGACCCCATACTCAGTGGGGCTGGAGTGGAAGCCTGGCTTTGATGGGGGTTTGCCACAGACCTTCCAAGTCAGGTGGGTCCATATTAAGGCAGGAGAGGGTGGCAACCATCAAGGTGGGGCACCACCTTGAGTGACTGAGCTCCTTCTCATGCAGGTATGAGGCTCTGGAGACCCCAGGGTTCCTCTACATGGATGTCCTACCACCCCAGGCCACCACCTTCACACTGACTGGGCTGCAGCCTTCTACACGATACAGGGTCTGGCTGCTGGCCAGCAATGCCCTAGGGGACAGTGGACTAGCAGACAAAGGATCCCAGATCTCTATCACCACCCCAGGTGGGAAGGGACAGTCTTGGGCAGGTTGCAGAGTTCCTCAGAGGACTTAAAGGGTGGTGCAGTGAAGTCAGTACTATTATACCACTTTTACAGATGAAGAAACTGAGGTCCACAGAAACTGAACATGTTGTCCAAGGTCACACAGCTGGAAGGAAGTAGAGAGGAGACTGAAACCCAGGCAGATGATCTCCAGAGACTAGGTTTTATTCACTGAAATATACTGTCTGAATGCAATTAATGATACAAGAAATTTAAAAAAGTTTGAATCAAATGAAAATGAAAACATATGAAAATTATCGGGTGCAGCTAAAGCAGTTCTTAGCAGAAAATTTATAGTGTTAAGTGCTCACATTAGATTTTTAAATAAGATTTTATTTATTTTAGAGAGAGGGGAAAGGAGAGAGAGAGAGAGAGATAAACAGCAACGTAAAAGAGGAACACCTATTGGTTGCGTCTTGTGTGTGCCCCAACTGGAGACCAAACTTGCAACCCAGTCATGTGCCCAACCAAAATGGAACAAGCAACCTTTGCTTTGCAGAATGACACCCAACCAACTGAGCCACACCAGTCAGGGCTTAGATTTTTTTCTTAAAAAGGCCTCAAATTGACACTGAAAGTTTCCAGCTTGAGAAACTGGAAAAAGAAGAGCAAGTTAAACACAAAGTAAACAGAAGGAAGGAAATAATAAAGGTAAGAAGAGAAATTGGTGAGCTCAAAAACAGAAAAACTAGAGAAAATTAAGGAAACAAAGTCACTTCTTTTCAAAGATCAATAACATTTATAGAGCTAATCAAGGCAAAAAAGGGAGAACACACAAGTTAAGCAGTATCAGGAATGAAAGAGGAGACATTACATTAAGGGAGTAATAAGAAAGTATTATAAACAAATTTAGGCCAATAAATTTATCATCTTTGATTAAATGGACGAGTTCTTTGAATATAACTAATGAGAGCATTTTGCTTCTGACAGGCCAATCAGTAGTGTAGTGGCTAATCACATAGAGCCTTGTTCAGAGAAGCCTGGTTTGAAGTTCCAGCTCTGCTGAATCCTAGTTATGAGACCTTAGGCAAGTTACTTTACCTCTCTGAGCCTCAGTTAAACCTCTGTGAGCCACAGTTTCTAAAAATAAGATATGCCTTATTTTTCTAAAAGTAAGGTCTATCTCAGACAGTTGTGAGGATTAAATGAATTAATATATCTAAAGTGCTTAGAGCAGGGCTCTGTACAAAGTAAGTGCTTTGTAAATACCAATTTTTAAGAAATGCTACCTGCTCACTTTCATTAACTTAGTCCCATGAAAGCACCCTCTTTCTGTCTTTCCTTTTCTGGCAGAGCAGCCTTTCACCCATGGAAGTAAGGACACTTCCTCATTTCAACAATATTCCCTTCTCTCCCCACACCCCCAGATTTGAGCCTTCCCTTTAAGAACTAAAGCATAAAATATTACACTCACCTCCCTTGCTCTGGAACTTATACCTCTATTAAGGGATCCTGAGAGTAAGCACTTTTTTAGTTAACCTGAAAAGTTCACAATTCTGGTTAAAAGAAACTTGCATACCACAAAGCACTCATCAACAAGTAATTATTATTATTATTATTATAGACATTAGAATGACTATTAATAGTATTGCCATTCTTATCAGCAATTTTCAGCTCTTCTTGAAATATTTCAGCCCTGGCTGGCGTAGCTCAGTGGAATTGAGCGCGGGCTGTGAACCAAAGTGTCGCAGGTTCGATTCCCAGTCAGGGCACATGCCTGGGTTGCAGCCCACGGCCCCCAGCAACCGCACATCGATGTTTCTCTCTCTTTCTCCCTCCCTTCCCTCTCTAAAAATAAATAAATAAAATCTTTAATATTAAAAAAAGAAATATTTCTGAGAAGCCATAAACTAGTTTTCTTGAGTCTCAGAATGGGATGCAAAACTTAATAAAAGACTGAGAAGTATTTAAGGTTTATCCTAGAGTTTTTTATGTTAATTCACAATTTCTTATCCACCCTCTAGGTCTAGACCAGCCTCCTGAAGAGCCTGACTACCAGCTGCCCACAGAGCAGCCTGTAGGCAAGTCCTCAATTCCCTGAAAACCCCTTTCTCCCCTGAGACTAGAACTTTCTTGTTTCTAACCATGCCTCCTCTGCTTCATGGACCCAGTCCCTGAAGACTTAGCTCTGTTCTGCAGGCCCTAACCCATTTCCTTCATTCTTCCCATTGCCTGGATATGACACATTTTCTCTCTTCTTAACATAATTTAATTCTGAAAGAATTAGCTGATTTCATGCCCCATGCAGGGCCTGTATCAGTTGGTTTTGGCTGCATAACAAACTACCCTAAACATTGGCACTTATAGCAACATTATTTCTCATGACTCTGAGTGGCTGAACAGTTCTGGTCTGGGCCACAGTCAGTTGGCAGCTCAACTGGGACTGGTTGGTCCAAGATGACCTCCTCTTCACATGTCTGACAATATGGCTCTTGATTGGGATGATGAAGATAACTGGGCCACATATCTCTCCTTGGCTTGTTCACACGGAGGTGGTCACAGGAGTCCCAAGAGCAGCAAGAGAGGGCAAGTTCTGATTTATAAGCATCTTTCAAGCTTCTGATCCTGTCACATTTGCTATTGTCTCTGTGGCTAAGGCAAGTGACATAGCTCAACTCCAAGTCAGTATGGAAGGGGACTACTCAAGAATGTGATACATGGAGAAAATTATGACCATTTTGCAAACAATCCCCTTTCAGAGCCTAAGAAGTTTGCAAATGACAGAAATTTGGCTGTCCATGGCAATAAAGGGAATTGGCTGGCTCATGAAATTAAAAATTCCAAGTATGGCTGGGTTCAGGAACTTAAAAATTTCACCAAGGACCTATCTTTCAGACTCTCTCAACTTTACTTTCTTCTGTGATGGCTTCCTTCTCAGGTTCTTACATCAAGGGTACAAAGAAGTCTCACATACACCTCTAGCTTTCATTCTACTTCTTAGCAGCCTGCAGAGGAATGTCCTAAATGTTCTAGCAAAAATCCACCTTGGGTCAAACGCTGTCTCTAAACCAATCAATCACTATGAAAAAATGCTGTTTTTGGCCAGGCTGGGCCCATGTGTTCCTCCATGAGTCCTACAGAGCCATACAGACCGAGAGTGGGGAAGTGGCTATTTCATCAAAGGAAAGTGAGTGCTGTTAGTAGAAGATGGGGAATGAATGATGAACTGACATATACTTAGAGGCACTTAGTCTCAGGGATATAGCAGAGGAGTCTGATATTGTCTGGGATGTAAATTTGTGCAAAGAAGTCATCTGAGATGGAGTTAGATGGGTGAATGAAAGTTGAGAAGAAAGGACATTCAAGGACAGACACTTGACTATTTCAAGGCTTAGGGGTGTAGGTTTGCCTCAGTGATTCTGGAAACAGCATGGTTAGTTTGTATGGCTGGAGGGTCTAATACCAAAGTCTATGGTTGATGGGCAAGGCTGGAGACATTGAAAGAGGCCAGATCATAGGTCCTGAATACCCAGCTAAGGAGCTCAAGCTCCTGCCTGAGTTCCTACATGGGTCTCAGGCAAAGGAAGGACCCTCTATTGGTGGCTTGACTTGAGAAAGGAGCCTACCTGCCCTGAGGTAGCAAGGAGTGGACATAAAAATCCCCTGTTCATTTTCTTCCCTGACCTATGAAGAGAGGTTTTCCCTGGTCAGGGATAGACTTTCTTTGGGCCTAGAGACAGTTGTTTTGAGCTCACTGAGGGGGCTACCTTCCATCCTCAGGCTTCTCGGAGCTGCCCCTGATGCCTGTACTATTTGCTGTTGGGGGTCTTCTGCTGCTTTCTAATGCCTCCTGTGTTGGGGGATTCCTCTGGCAGCGGAGACTGAGGCGTCTTGCTGAGGGTGAGGAGCCTTGTTCTGCTGGGATTGAGGTCCACAGGTGATGGGGAGCCCTGTGGCCACTTCATATTGAAGGTCTCTCAGGGCCAGGTGGGCTTGGGGGAGTCTCTGACCCCTTTTTTCCCACTTCCCTCAGGCATCTCAGAGAAGACAAAGGCAGAGTAAGTGGGTATATTTTTCTGTAAGAAAGGCTCTGAGGGAAGAAGTTTGGGGGTAATGGGTATCTGAGGATCAATAACCAACTGCCCTCCATACCTCCATCCTGAAAGCTCAAAGGAGGACCGAATCAGGAATGACTATGAAGAAAGCCAGTGGACTGAAGACCTGGACAACCGAAGCTCCACGGTGAGTGAGGGTACTCCAGACAGTCCCATTGACAAGGAACTGACAGTGATTAAAGTTCAATTAGCTTCAGGTTAATCATTGACCTTTCCAGGGAGTCAAAGGATGAAAAAGACTTTACTTGTTTTGGGGGGTGGGGGTTTTGATAGGTTAACACAAAAGATATGGAGCCATATTACCATTCCATGAAGGATTTCAGCCCCCAGCTGCCATCAACACTGGAGGAGGTATCTTGTCCTAGAGGTAAGTTGTGACTACATCAGAACTTCCCAACTCATAGACACCTCTGATATCTGGACTGGGTGCCCTGATCATCCCTTCTTTCCACTCCAACCTCAGGTTTCACAGGTCTTGAAGAGGAGAATTTGGTCTTTCCTGGGCACTTGTATGATGAGGTGGGAAGACTGAACACCCCATCTGGAACCTGGGGACCCCTCT
The DNA here is from genome assembly GCF_004126475.2 of Phyllostomus discolor. Lineage (NCBI taxonomy): Eukaryota > Metazoa > Chordata > Mammalia > Chiroptera > Phyllostomidae > Phyllostomus > Phyllostomus discolor. The sequence goes on from NC_040914.2 coordinate 1,707,306, forward strand.
ATGATGAAGTACAGTTGGTGAGGAGATTTGTATCTGCAGAAGTCTTTCCTGGCCAGTGCCAGAAACCCACATCTTACTGCATTTATTAGTTAGGATAAGCTAGCTGCTATAACAAACCAGTTGTTTGTTATGGGCCTGGCCACAAACCAGTAACCTAAAGAAGACAGTCTATTTACTTTTCTCTCATAGTATTCAGAGGTGAGTGGCCCTGATGCAGGTGGTTATTACAGAATACAAGTTCTTTCCATTGTAGTTCTCTGCTATCCCCTAGCACATTGTCCAAGTTTGCATGGATGGGCCATTTCACTGGGGTTTCAACCATTAGAAGGGGGTAAAAAGAGAGTAATGCAGACACAATCCTGCTTTATGGTTCAGGCCCAGAAATTACACACTCTACTCATTTCCCTGGTGAAAACATGGTCACGTGGCCACATCTAACTGCAAAGGAGGCTGAGAAATGTAGCCTAGTTTGGGAGCTGTATGCCTTACTACAGTTAGATTACTGTGGAAGAAAAAAAGGTATGCATTTTGTTAGAAGTTAGCCATGTTGACTACACAGGGAAAATATTTTGGCTCATTCAATTGAAAAGTCAAAGTGTAGAATTGTCTTCGGGCCCACACAACTGGACGAAGAATTTCCTCCTTAAAGATGTCCCCGGAAAATCCAGGTTTGTATCCTATTAGTTGGGAACCTTCAAAGAAAGAGAATGCCTCTTTTCCAATAGTTCGAAAGTCCCAATGCTGTCACTGATCTAGCTCAGGTCACATACTCATCACTAAACTGCTGAGGCAGGGAATGGAATATGCTAATTAGACAGGTCTGGATTACTGCCCACTCATGGCATCAGGGAGTAAGGACCAGCCCCACTCAATCCACTGGATTGAGAGTGGGAGAGGGTCAGAGAGCCCAGAGAGAAATGAACATAGTAGCAGGATAGGTAAAAACAATAGACAAGTACTTTGATCATCAACTAACCCCCACCAACTGCCCCACAGTAAGGGAAGTGGGGCAGAATATCTGACTTTTGGTGTAGCCTTGGCTAATGCTGGCACCTCTGGGCCAAAGATTTCCATCTCTAACATTGTGCCAGATGGGACACTATTCTCCCTATTAGAGTGGACATAAGGAGCATAAAATGTTGTCCATGGTGCTGAACCACATGTGCCCTCTAAAGCACAAATACATTCTGCACACTTTGTCTGTAAAGAACCAGATATTCGATATTTTGGGCTTTGCAGGATATACTGTCCTCAAAACTACTAAACTTTGTTATTGTAGTGTAAAAGCAGCCATAGACAATACATAGGCAGATGAATGTGGCTAAATTCCAATAAACCTTTTTTGTGAACACTGACATTTGAATTTCATATATTATAAATATTATTCTTCTTTTGATACTTACCTTGCTATGAAAAAAAAAGGAAAACCATTCTCATGTTTTGGACAGTACAAAAACAGGCTGAGGGCCATATTTGGTTCATGGCAAATCTGCTGTAAAATTTCCTGAGCCGAAACAACCATTTTCTCCCAAACTTAATGCAAGACACATCCCCAGTAAGGACCACCGTACATGGATTTTTTTCTTTTCTTTTTTGATAAGGAAATGTTTTGGTGATTCATAGGAATAACAGAATCATGACTCACATTCCACAATTCCCATAGCTGACATCATGGACTTTTAAAAGTTTCATATATCTGACATTCAAATTCTTTTTCTGACAGAAATTCATGAGGTTTCTTGAGCTTGCTTAAAAATAATCCAGTTAATAGGGATAGAGGATGAGAATACAAAGATATAAATGAATCAAGATTGACTGAGAGTTGGTATTATTGAAGCTAAGTAATGGGTACATGAGGGTTTGTGATAAGAGTTCATTATAATCACTCCCTTCTTTCTTAAAATATGTGTTATTGATTGTGCTATTACAGTTGTCCCACTTTTTCCTCTCCTTTACTCCCTTCCACCTTGCACTCCACCCTTCCACCAGCATTCCCCCACATTAGTTCACATCCATGGATCATACATATAACTTCTTTGGCTTCTCCATTTCCCATACTATTCTTAACCTCCCCCTGTCTATTTTGTACTACCATTTATGGTTCCCATTCCCTGTACCTTTTCCCCCATTCTCCTCCTTCCCCCTCCTCACTGACAACCCTCCATGTGATCTCCATTTCTGTGATTCTGTTCCTGTTCTAGTTGTTTACTTTGTTTTTGTTTCTGTTTTTTTTTTGTAAGTTAAGATGTTGATAGTTTTGAGTTTATCATTTTACTGTTCATATTTTTGATCTTCTTCTTTTTCTTAGATGAGTCCCTTTAACATTTCATATAATAAGGGCTTGGTGATGAACTCCTTTAGCTTGACCTTATCTGGGAAGCACTTTACCTGCCCTCCCATTCTAAATGATAGCTTTGCTAGATTGAGTAATCTTGGATATAGGTCCTTGCTTTTCATGACTTTGAATACTTCTTTCCAGCCCCTTCTTGCCTGTAAGATTTCTTTTGAGAAATCAGCTGATAGTCTTCTGGGAGCTCCTTTGTAGGTAACTATCTCCTTTCCTCTTGCTGCTTTTAAGATTCTCTCCTTATCTTTAATCTTGGGTAATATTGAGTAAAAATTGGGATGTTCCTTGGTGTGTGCTTCCTTGCCCAACTTCTTTGGGACTCACTGAGCTTCCTGGACTTCCTGGAAGTCTATTTACTTTGCCAGTTTGGGGAAGTTTTCCTTCATTATGTTTTCAAATAAGTTTTCCATTTCTTGCTCTTCCTCTTCTCCTTCTGGCACCCCTATGATTCAGATGTTGGAACGTTTAAAGTTGTCCCTGAGGTTCCTAAGCCTCTCCTGATTGTCTTGAATTCTTGATTCTTCATTCTGTTCTGGTTGAATATTGATTTCTTCCTTCCGGTCCAAATCATTGATTTGAGTCCCAGTTTCCTTCCCATCACTGTTGGTCCCCTTTACATTTTCCTTATTCCACTTTGCATAGCCTTCACTTCTTCCTCTATTTTGTGACCATACTCAACCGTTTCTGTGAGCATCCTGATTACCAGTGTTTTGAACTATGCATCTAACAGGTTGGCTATCTCTTCATCATTTAGTTCTATTTTTGGAACTTTGATCTGTTCTTTCATTTGGGCCATATTTTTTTTTTGTCTCAATGTGCCTGTTACATTATAAGGGGCAAAGCCTTATGTATTTGTCAGGGGGGACAACCCATGTTGGCTTCATTATGATGCTGTATGTGTGGGAGGGGTCTGAGAGGGAACAATGCCACTTGCTTGGCTCTTGGCTGGCTTTTAGTCACTTCCCCTGCTACCCACAAGTAAGTTGGGCTCTTCTGGTGCTGATTCCTAGGTGGGTGGGTTTGTGTACATTCTAGGATCCTGTGGATCTCTCCATCGAACCCTCCTGTGAAACTGGGAGTTTCTCCTGCTGCCACAACCCCCATAGCTTTTACAGTCAGAGATTTTAAGGCTTTATTTCCCTGCACTGTAACCCTGGGTTGCACAGTCTGTCTTGCTCCCCAGTTGTTCCTCCTGGTTTATTCATACACAAACGTGGGACCACCCCATCCACCAGCTGCCACCTCACTAGCGCAGTCCTCCAGGCACTAACCTGCTGTGAGTATTCTCTGCCCTGGCTGCCCTTCTCCACCCCTCCACCTCTCTGGGTAAATGTTTCTTCTTTAACTCCTTGGTTGTTGGACTTCCATACAGTTTGGCCTTCTGGCAGTTGTGGTTATTTTTTGTTTTTAAATTTGTTATCTATCTTTTGGTTTTGCAAGGAGGCAAAGTGTATCTACCTATGCCTCCATCTTGGCTGGAAGTCTCTCTTCTTTTTATATGTTGGAATTTACCCCCATAATTTGATAGTAAAAATTTTTTTCCCCTGGGAAGGTGAGTATAAGTATATATACCCCACAGCTGCAACGATGACTCACAGGTCATCTCTTTATGGTTCTAACTCCACCTTTGTTTGCCAGGGCCCCTGTGACCTCTGCTGGCCTGAGGATGAATATGAGAATCCAAAAGGAATCTACAATCAGGTGGCAGGAGACGTGGACCCTGTGGAAATGGATTCTCTACCCTTTGAGCTGAGGGGACATCTGGTGTAACAGGCTTCTCAACACTCTTTTCCTACACCTGCAGGACATAGCATTTCAGTGGTCCTTTTCATTTTAGTCTGGGATGAGCTTGTTAAATGAGCTCTAAAAGACACAAAGGAACTGGACTTTTTCAGGAAAGGACATGGAGATATGTGTGTCAGTGACAAAAAAAGGATTCAAGCTGGTGTCAAAGTATAAACAAAGCTCCTCCTTGGGTCAGCTTTAGAAACTAAACTTCTCCAAAGGGACACAATGAATTGTAAAAGACATTTTAATAATGAAAAGTTATCATGAGGGTTTTAATGCTTTTTCAGAAATATGAAAAGATATATTAAAAACAGTTCATTTAGAGTTTAACTACATCTGAAATAGCTAATAATAAGCAGAATTTATGGACTATTGTTGTATCCTACTTGTTTTATTATTTTCCAGTTATCTAAAATATGATGTATAAACTATGACACACATGTAAACATAAATTGATTAAAATAGACTAAACACAAAAGCTAAACACAAAAGAATATATATTGTGTGATTTCACTTACAGAAATTCTAAAATAGGTGAAGTTAATCTATGATGAGCAGATCAGTGGTTGTCTGGAGCCATGAAAAGGGAATTGACTCTAAAAGGCCATGGGGGAATGTTTTTTGAGGGGGTGATAAAATGTTCCATATCATGAATGTGGTGGTAGTTACATGGGTGTATAGGTTTGTCAAAGATCATTAAACTATGCAATTAAGATGAGTGCATTTGTGGTACATACCTCAATACCTCGGTACCTCAGTAAAGGTGACTTTATAAACAGGCTCCATAGTAAAGCAGCACAGCAACATAAATTTTATTCTTTATATTGAATAGCAGAAAAAGATAACTGAGAGATCTGTTTCCATGGGAGATGGACAAAATCTTTCTGTAGGGGGTCTCCACTCCTACTTTATTAATAATCTCATCAAAAACTGTCCTGGCCAGTGTGGCTCATTTAGTTGGAGTGTCATCCCTTAACTGAAGAGTTGCGGATTTGATTCTGGATCAGGGTGCATACCTAGGTTGTGTGTTTGGTCTCCTGTCCAGGTGCATACTGGAGGCAACCAATTGATGCTTCTCTCTTGCATTAATGTTTCACTATCTCCCTTCCTGTCTCCCTCTAAAAAGCAACGAGAAAATGTCCTCAGGTGAGGAATAATAATGAGTATAGTAGTAGTAGTAGTAGTAGTAGTAGTAGTAGTAGTAGTAATAATAATAAATCAAAACTGTTTGTTCAAATGCTTGTCCATATGTTATTTTCATCACTACAGACCTAAAATAGGTTTACACCATTGCACTTGAATCAAATAATTTCCATTTAATTAAAAAATGATTCCATTCTGCTCTGGCTGCTGTGACTCAGTGGAATGAGTACTGGCCTGTGAACCAAAGGGTTGCTGGTTTGATTCCCACTCAGGGCACATGCCTGGGTTGCAGGCCAGGTCCCCAGTAGGGGGTGTATGAGAGGCAACCACACACTGATGTTTCTATCCCTCTCTTTTTCCCTCCCTTCCCCTTTCTAAAAATAAATAAATAAAATCTTTTAAAAAATGATTCAATTTCCTCCCTGGCTGGTAGCTCAGTGGATTGAGCGTGGGCCTACAAACCAAAGGGTTGCTGGTTCAATTCCCAGTCAGGGCACATGCCTGGGTTGTGGCCCAGGTCCCCAGTAGGGGCACATGAGAAGCAACCACAACCACACATTGATGTTTCTCTCTATCTCTTTCTCCTTCCCTCCTCTCTCTAAAAATTAATAAATAAAATCTTTTAAAAAATTATTCCATTCCAAGCCCTGGCTGGCATAGCTCAGTGGATTGAGCGCGGGCTGGGAACCAAAGTGTCCCAGGTTCGATTCCCAGCCAGGGTACATTCCTGGGTTGCAGGCCATAACCCCCAGCAACCGCACATTGATGTCTCTCTCTCTCTCTCTCTCTCCCCCCCCCCTTCCCTCTCTAAAAATAAATAAATAAAATCCTTAAAAAAAATTATTCCATTCCTAAGAATCGAATTTTTCTAATTGTGCATTTTTCCTTTTCTAAGAAGAAACCTTAGACATTTTGTTTCCACATTGGTTTTTCAGGAAAGATGAATTTATTGGCTTTTCTAGCTGATATTCTCTGGGGAGTGTTAGATTCAAGTACTGCTGGATCCCGTGTTTGAAAAGCCATGAGGAGTCAATTTCTCTGTATTTCCTGCCCCTGTTTTTTTCTGTGTTGATTTCATTCTCAGGTAGACTCTTCATTTGGTAGACAAAAATGACCATTTACAGTTCTAGGCTGGTATTCCACAAGCTCAGCAGACAAAGTGCCTCTTATGCCAGTACTTCTGGAAAATTATGGGCCTCTCTTTCATCCTCCCAGCTTGGGTCTCATGTCCATCCCAGAGCCAATCGTTGTGGCCAAGGAACAAAATATGCTGATAACAGGTCCTGGGTTGCTCTACCACATAAACCATTTGAGCAATGTGTTCGAAGGGAACTTCAGGCTGTGAGTGGATCTCTTTGTGTACTTCCTACTTCCTCTTTGACATTGTCTAAATCAATGTAGCAGATATCTATTGCTTCTGTCTGCCCAGAATCTAGTTTCTCTTAATTTATATACATGTTGTTGAATAAGCCCTGGCTGGTGTGGCTCAGTGGATTCAGCACCAGCCTATGAACCAAAGGGTCTCTGGTTCGATTCCTGTCAGGGCACGTGCCTGGATTGCGGGCCAGGTCCCTGGTTGAAGGTGTGCGAGAAGCAACCAGTCAATGTCTCTCCCACACATCAATATTTCTCTCTCTTTCTTTCTCCCTCCTTCCTGTCTATCTAAAAATAAATAATATCTTAAATTAATTAATTAATTAGAAATCTTTTTTTATAAAAAGATGCTTATATGTGGTGTTATCAATACTGTAGCAAAAGAGGCCATTGTTGTGGGTGTATAAAATAGTAACCCTGTCCTAGACTTCCCTAAATTTCCGTGGCTAAAACTAAGGTAAGACAGGTGTGCAGACATATATGGAAGCATGCTAACCCCTGAAATATTTGTAACATCATACAACTGAAAACAACCCAAATGTCCATCAATGTAGTAATAATTTAGTAAATTAAAGTAATTAATTTAAATGGACTTGTGAATTATGTTTATTTACCTAGGCAGATGCCCATTATTATTTTTCAATTACAGATGACATTCAACATTATAGTAGTTTCAACATTATATTAGTACAACATAGTGATTAGACATTTATATAACTTATAAAGTGATCCCCTGATAAGTCTGACGTCTCCTGACACAATACATAGTTATTATGATATTATTGACTCTTTTCTCTATTCTGTACCTAACATCCCCATGACTATTCTGTAACTACCAATTTATATTTCTTAATCTCTTCACCCAGCCCCCCAATCCTCCTCCCACCTGGCAACTATCAGTTTGTTCTCTGTATCTATGAGTTTGTTTCTGTCACAAACATAATATTGAATCTAAGAAGTCAGACACAAGACAGAGCATTCCGTGTGATTTCATTGGCTTAAAGTTAAAAATGGTCAAAAGTAATTTGTGGTAGTAGAAATCAAGAGTGGCCATCTTTGGTGTGGAGAGAGAGAGAGTGATTACAATGGGATACAAGGCTGCTAGAGGGCCAATAATGTTGTTTCTTGATTTGGGTGCTAGTTTCAACAGGTGATGTTGTCACTTTCTGAAAATTTGTCTAACTGAACACTTGTAGTATGGGCAAATTTCTTTATGTGTTATACATCATTAAAATATTACATGGTATCTTGAGCTGGCATTAAATTATGATTTTCCAACATGATGATGAGCAGACTTTGACACTGTGTTGAAAAACAACAAACAACTTTCATTCTATTCATTCTATTTCAAACTATTTCATAGTTTCATTTTTTTCTGAAAAAAGTATATTTTCAGGCTTCCAGTCAAGATAGAGGCTTAAGTAAACATGCTTTACCTCCTCATGCAGCCATGGAAAGAATTAAAAACAGACCTCAGAACAAATAACACCCAGAACCATCAGAAAATTGAGCTGTATGGAAATCAGACAACCAAGGATTTAAAGAAGCCATTTTCATCCAGATGGATAGTAGGGGCGCAGATGCAGAAGGGGCAGGGAGCCACAGAGATGCAGTGTGGCACAGAGAGGCAGAGGCTGAATGGGAAATCATACATTCATGTGTGGTGGATAAAAATGGGAAGGGATACCTTGGGAGCAAGGGATGCCAGCCCCAGGCCAGACCACACAGCCCATGGTTCCAGTGCCAAGGAGATAAATCCCCATAACTTGTGGCTATAAAAACCAGTAGGGGTTGGGACAGGGGAAGAAACTGCCAGATTGTCAGGACACTCCACTTAAAGGGCCCTCAAGAACTTAAAATATATGCAGGCCCACCCACTCTTGGATTCAGCACCAGAGCAATAGCTAGAAGGGTGCCAGTTGCACAAGACAAGTGCAGGACAAACCTCCAGAAGCCAGGAAGTGGCACTGTCCTCTCTCTGAGCCCTCCCCCCACACAAAGCCACAAAGTGGTGAAGTGGGTTGTCCCACCCTGGTGATTACCTAAGACTCCACTCCACACAATTTACAGGTATCTTTTCTATAAGAGGCCACACTACTAAGGCAGGGAGTCAAAGCAACTCTACCTAATACACAAAAACAAACACAGGGAGGCTGCCTGTGTTGCTACTGTTCAAGGCCTGAGAAGTTGATGGTATTTGCACTGATGGAAGAATAGTCACAGAGCCATTGGGAGTGTGGCATGCCTTTATCTGGGGTGGACAAGCCACACACAGTGGAAGCCACGTATCCCCCTGTATGTCTCTGTGTGGCACACGTTGTGGCTCTTGTTCCCCAGCATGGCACCCATCATGGCTCTCAGCAGGGAGTCCCTAGCTACTTTTAAATACTAGAACAAACAAAGCTGGCAAAAAGCCAGAAAAGTCTATATCAGAATAATTCTGCACATGTGAGTTCACTTCACATTATGAGAACAGGTTATCGGACTCAGTCTCAAGGCTATGAGAACACTATTTATCAGACTCTTCCAAGTCTATGGGAACACTATTTCCCTTAGTTACCCAGACACATGGGTGAGGAAGCCAGACTGCTTCCACTTACCCTACAGTGCCAAACTGAGGAGTCAAAGAAATATGGTCCAAATGAAAGAACAGGAAAAAAATGGAAAAAGAACTAAAAAAAAAAAAAACAGAGATAACTCACCTATCACATGTAGAGTTCAAAATACTGATGGACAGGATGCTCAAATAAGTCACTGAGTATGGCAACAAAATAAAAAAGACCCAGGAAGAAATGAAAGTTACACTAAGTGAAATAAAGAAAAATCTACAGGGAGTCAACAGTGGAGGGGATCAAGCCTGAATTCACATCAACTATCTGGAACATAAGGAAGAAATAAGCATTCAACCAAACAACAAGAAGAAAAAAGAGTTCAGCCCTGGCTGGTGTGGCTCAGTGGATTGAGCACTGGCCTGCAAAACAAGGGGTCTCTGGTTCGATTTCCAGTCAGGGCACATGCCTGGGTGGTGGGCCAGGTCCCCAGTAGGGGACATGGGAGAGGCAACTGAACATTGATGTTTATCTCCTTTTTCTCCCTTCTTTCCTGTCTCTCTAAAAATAAATAAATAAAAGCTTAAAAAAATAATACACTCCCCCCTCCCACTACTCCTTCCCCTAGAGTGCCACTCGGTCTGCACTACACTTGCTAGTTGGGCTGTCGTTCAGCCAGTGAGGCTGTTGTTTTCTTCCAGCACCATCATGATCATCTACTGGGACCTCATCAGTCATGGTGAGATGTTCTCTGATATCTACAAGATCCAGAGGTCACAGATGGTCTGTGTTTGGAGGTAGAGGAGAAGATGGTTGGTAGGACAGAGGGTAACATTGATGACTCACTTATTGGTGGAAATGCCTCTGCTGAAGGCCTGGAGGGTGAAGGAACCAAAAGCACAGTAATCACTGGTGTTGATATTTTAATGAACCATCATTTGCAAGAAACCAGCTTCACAAAAAAAGGCCTACAAGAAGTACATCAAAGATTACATGAAATCAATCAAAGGGAAACTTGAAGAGAGACCAGATAGAATAAAAAGTTGTTTATGACAGGGGCTGCAGAACCAATCAACAAATCAAGTACATCTTTGATCATTTTAAAAACTACCAGTTCTTTATTGGTGAAAACATGAATCCAGATGGCATGGTTGCTCTGCTAGACTACCATGAAGATGGTGTGACCCCATATATAATTTTCTTTAAGGAAGGTTGAGAAATGGAAAAATGTTAACAAATTTGGCAATTTGGACCTATCACCTGTCATCATAACTGGGTGCTGCTTTTCATCCACACACCAGGACTACGACAAATGGGACTGGAGTTATCTTGAGTTCTTCGTTTATTTTGACCTTGATTTACATGGAGTAGAGACATTGTTTTTAAGAAAAATGGATAATTGGAAGATGGTGGTGAGATACGTGGGAGCAGAGTCCACTTTCCCCTGTGCATGGGTGAAACACCTAGCAGATCTTCTGAGGAACAGAGTGAATAGCCAACAGTATCCCAGCATGAAAATTAGAGACAAAAAATTGTAGGGGACGTTGAAAATCAGACAGTGGGAGCTATAAATACCAGTATACCTGCTGGAAGAGGAAACCCACCAACAAAAGAACCACCAACAGATAACAACGGAAGAAGGTGAAGGAGGGAGTGGAAGTCACACTAACCTCAATCCAGGACCCATCTGAAAATACACCTAAATGATGGAGAAATTACCCAGGACAAACAACTGAACAAGAGCGAGAGAGAAGCCTCAAAACCTTGTACATACAGAAGAATCAGCTTCAACACAACCTGTCCACACCTGTACAACATAATACAAGATGTGGTGGATGGAGTAACCCTCAGTTAAACAGCCGGAGGGAAGGACCCACCAAAGAAAAACCCAACGACAATCAAAACCCAAAGACATTCACAGAGCCAACATAAATGACAGCTCAAGACCAGTGAGCTCAGGAGATCAAGGAGATTGCACCACTGAATCCCACGGGTCTTCTGCCATAGAAGTTCACATCAGAAACCCAGGGAGTCAGAAAAGATTAATTTAAGAAGCAGAGGCTAACAAGAAGAGTCTCACAAACAATGGGAAGACAAAGAAACAATCCCCAAATGAAAGGAAAAGAGGAAGCCTCAAAAGAATGCTAAATGAAATAGAGGCAAGTCAACTATCAGATATTGAGTTCAAAGCAGTGGTTATCAGGAAGCTCAATGAGCTCACAGAGAATTACCAAAAACTACAGGGAAACTACAATGAACTCACTGCAAACTATATCAACATGAAAAAAGAAATAGAAACTATCAACAAGGGCCAAGAGGAAATGAGGAATACCATTTCTGAACTGAAGAACACAGTAGAAGGAATCAAAAGCAGGCCAGATGAAGCAGAGGATTGGAGCTGTGGGGACGTCGAGCTGGAGGACAAGATAGGAAAAAAAACACCCAGAAAGAGCAAGAAGAAAAGAGACTCGGAAAGAATGAAGAGGAGTTAAGGGAAATGCAGGGCAACATGAAATATAACAATACCCATATAATAGGGATACCACAAGGAGAAGAAGAGCAAGGTGTAGAAAACCTGTTTGAATAAGTAATGATGGAAAACTTCCCTAATTTGATGAGAGAAAAAGTCACACAAATTCAGGAAACACAGAGAGTCCCAATTAAGAGGAACCTAAAGAGGCCCACTTCAAGACACATCATAATTAAAATGGCAAAATTCCAAGACAAAGAGAGAATCTTAAAGGCAGCAGTGGAAAAACAGGAAGTAACATACAAGGGAGCCCAAATAAGGCCAGCAGCTGACTTCTCAATGGAAACGCTTCAAATCAGAACTGAATGGCAAGAAATATTTCAAGTAGTGAGAACCAGAGGCCTGCAACCAAGGTCACTTTGCCCAGCAAGGCTCTCAATTAATATGGAAGGCCAAATAAAGAGCTTCCCAGACAAAAGTAGTCTAAAAGAACACACCTCCACCAGACCAGCTCTACAAGAGATGCTAAAGGGACTGCTTTAAGAAAAGGAAGGAAAAGAGTGAGAGAGAGGGGAACATAGGTACAAAGAAATGGCCATGAATAAATACCTATCAATAATAACCTTAAACATAAATAGATTAATGCTCTAATCAAAAGACATAGAATAGCTGAATGGATAAGAAAGCATGGCCCATACATATGCTGCCTACAAGAGACCCACCACAGGACAAAAGACATACACAGATTGAAAATGAAGGACTGAAAACAAATTTTCCAAGTAAACGCACAGAAAAAAAAAGCCGAGGTAGCAATACTCATATCATAGAAAATAGACTTCAAAAAAAGGTCCATAAAAAGAGACCCAGAAGGTCACTTCATAATACTCAAGGTAAAAATCCATCAAGAAGATATAAACATTATAAATATATATGCACCCAACATAAGAGCACCCAAATACATAAAGAAAATCTTGGAGGACTTCAAGAAAGATATTGACAGCAACATAATTATAGTAGGTAATTTCAACACCACACTGTCAAAAATGGATAGATCTTCCAAAAAAAATATCAACAAAGATATTGCAGCATTGAACAATGTCCTAGACCAAATGAACTTAACTGGTATATAAAGAGCCTTTCATCCCAAAGAAGCAAAATACACATTCTTTTCAAATGCACATGGAACATTTTCAAAGATAGATCACATGATAGGACACAAAATAAGCCTCAACAAATTCAAGGAAATTGAAATCATATCAAGCATTTTCTCTGACCACAAGGGACTGAAACTAGAAACCAACCTCAAGGGAAAACCACCTAAAATTCATGAAGATTGAATAGCATGCTATTAAACAATGAATGGGTCAAGAATGAGATCAAGGAAGAAATCAAAAAGTTTCTGGAAACAAATGAAAATGAACTCATAACAACCCAAAACTTATGGGGCACAGTGAAGGCAGTCCTGAGAGTGAAGTTCATAGCAATACAGGCATACCTAAAAAAAAAAGAAAGAAAGAAATATTTCAAACAAACAACCTAACCCTACACCTACAAGAACTCAAAAAACAACAACAAAGACAGCCCAGAGCAAGTAGAAGGAAGGAAATAACCAAGATCAGAGCAGAATTAAATGACATAGAGACAAAAAGCACAATTCTAAGGATCAATAAATCCAGGAGCTGGTTCTTTGAAAAGAAAACCAAAATTGGCAAGCCTTTAAGCAGACTCATCAAGAAAAAAAGAGAGAAGATCCAAAGAAACACAATCAGAAATGAGAAAAGGATAAATGACAACTGATACCACAGAAATACAAAGAATTGTAAGAAATTACTAGGAAGAACTATATGCCAAGAAATTTGAAAACCTAGGTGAAATGGACAAATTTCTAGAAAGATATAATCTTCTGAAATTCAATGAAGAAGAAGCAGAAAGCCTGAACAGACCAATAACAGCTGACAAAATTGAAGCAGTAATCAAAAAACTCCCAACACACAAAAGCCCTGGACCAGATGGTTTCACAGGAGAATTCTACAAAGTATTTAAGAAAAAGCTAACCCCTATCCTTCACAGACTATTCCAAAAAATCCACGAAGATGGAAGACTCCCAAACTCTTTTTATGAAGCCAGCATCATCCTAATCCCAAAATCAGATAAAGACACAACGAAGAAAAAATAAAACTTCAGGCCAATATCACTGATGAACATAGATACTAAAATCCTCAACAAAATATTGGCAAACCACATCCAGCAATACATTAAAAAGATCATACACCATGACCAAGAGGAGTTCAAGCCAGAGACGCAAGGATAGTACAGTATTCACAAATCAATAAATGCAATAATACATCACATAAACAAAAACAAAGACAAAAATCACATGATCATGTCAATAGATGTGGAAAAAACATTTGATAAGGTAAAGCACCCATTTATGATAAAAACACTCAGCAAAGTGGGAATAGAGGGAGCATTCCTCAACATAATAAAGGCCATATATGAAAGGCCCACAGCCAACATCATACTCAATGGGCAAAAACTAAGATCTTTCCCAGTATGATCAGGAACAAGACAAGGATATCCACTTTCACCACTTCTATTCCAAATAGTATTGGAAGTCCTAGCCACAGCAATCAGACAAGAAAGGGAAATTAAAGGCATCCAAATTCAAAAAGAAGAAACAAAACTGTCATTGTTTGTAGATGACATTATTGTGTACATAGAAAATCCTATAGACTCCACAAAAAAACTGCTCAGCCTAATAGATGAATTTGGCAAAACAGTGGGATACAAAGTTAATATTCAGAAATCAAAGGCATTTTTTGTATACCAACAATGAAACATTAGAAGAAGAAATTGGGGGAAAAAATCCCATTTGATATAGCAACAAGAAAAATAAAATACCTAGGAATAAATCTAAATAAGGAGGTAAAAGACCTGTACTCAGAAAACTACACAACACTGAAGAAAGGAATTAAGGAAGAGACAAATGGAAACATATACCATGTTCATTGATCAGAAGAATTAACATCGTCAAAATGTCCATACTACCCAAAGCAATTTGTAGATTCAATGCAATACTTACTAAAGTACCAATGGCATGTTTCACAGATATAGAACAAACACTTCAAAAATTTATATGGAACCATAAACAACCATGAATAGCTGCAGCAATTTTGAGAAAGAAGAGTAAAGTAGGAGGGATCACAATACCAGATAACAAACTATATTACAAGGCCACTGTAATCAAAACAGCCTGGTACTGACATAAAAACAGACACATAGACCAATGGAACAGAATAGAGAGCCCAGAAAGAAACCCAAGTCTCTATAGTCAATTAATATTTGACAAAAGGAGAAGAAGCATAAAATGGAGTAAAAATAGCCTCTTCAACAAATGGTGTTGGGAGAGCTGGACAGCTACATGCAAAAAAAATGAAACTTAAGCACCAATTTACACCATACACAAAAATAAATTTAAGGTTGATAAAAGATTTAAATATAAGTCGTGACACCATTGAAGTCCTTGAGGAGAACATATGCAGGAAAATCTCAGATATTCCAAGGAGCAATATTTTCACTGATATGTGCCCTAGAGCATGGGACATAAAGGAAAGAATAAATAAATGGGATCTCATCAAAATAAAAAGCTTCGCTCTGGCTGGCATTGCTCAGTGGATTGAGCTTGGGCTGCAAACCAAAGTGTCGCAGGTTCAATTCCCAGCCAGGGTACATGTCTAGGTTGCAGGCCATAACCTCCAGCAACCACACATTGATGTTTCTCTCTCTCTCTCTCTATCTCCTTCCCTCTCTAAAAATAAATAAATAAAATCTTAAAAAATATATATTAAAAAAAAAATAAAAAGCTTCTGCACAGCTAAAGAAAACAGCAGTAAAATGAAAAAAGAACCAACCGTATGAGAAAATATATTTGCCAATGATACCTCAGACAAGGATTTGATCTCCAAAATATATAAAGAACTCACACAACTCCACTCTAAGAAGACAAGCAACCCAATTAAAACATGGGCAAATGGCTTGAACAGACACTTCTCCAAGGAGGACATACAGAGAATCCAGAAATACATGAAACGATGCTCAATATCGCTAGCTATCAGAGAGATGCAAATTAAAACCACAATGAGATACCACTTCACACCAGTCAGAATGGCCATCATAAACAAGCAACAAACAACAAGTGTTGGAGAGGTTGTGAAGAAAAGGGAACCCTAGTGCACTGCTGGTGGGACTGCAGACTGGTACAACCACTATGGAAAACAATATGGGATTTCCTCAAAAAACTAAAAATGGATTTGCTTTTTGACCCAGCAATTCCACTGCTAGGATTATATCCTTAGTACTTTGAAACACCAATCCAAAAGAACCTTTGCACCCCCAATGTTCATAGCAGCACAATTTACAATAGCCAAGTGCTGGAAGCAACCTAAGTGCCCATCGGTAAATGAATGGATCAAAAAACTGTGGTACATTTCCACAATGGAATTGTGTGCAGAAGAAAGAAAGAAGGAGCCCCTACCCTTTTCGACAGCATGGATGGAACAGGAGAGCATTATGCTAAGTGAAATAAGCCAGGCAGTGAAAGAGAAGTGCCATGTGATCTTGCCTTTAACAGGAATCTAATCAACAAAATGAACAAGCAGGCAAAATATAACCAAAGACACTAAAATTGAGAACAGGCTGAGAGTGACCAGAGGGGAAAGAGGAGGGGATTATAGGGGAAAAGGATGAAGGGTTTACAGGAACAATTATAAAGGACATATGGATAATAACAAGGTGAGGGTAGAAACAGGGGAGGGAGGTAGGAAGGGCTGGGGTGGTGGGAAGGGGTGGGGGAGAAAAGGCAGAGAACTGTACTTGAAAGACAATTTAAAAATGTTAAAAAAGTAAAAAAGAAAAAAGAAAAATGTATCATTAGGTTGTCTAAAAATAAAATGCATTGAAACTTAAAAAAATAATTTTAAAAAATGAGGATAATATAAGGCACCTCTGGGGCATTTCCAAACATGCCAAAATCTGAATCATCGGGATGCCAGGAGAAAAGGAAGAGCAAGAAATTGAAAATTTATTTAAAAATAATGAAAAAAATCCCTAATTTGGTGAAGGAAATAGACATGCAAACCCAGGAAGCACAGAAAGTCCCAAACACGGTGAACCCAAAGAAGACCACATCAAGTCACATCATAATTAAAATTCCAAAGGTTAAAGATAAAGAGAGAATCTTAAAAGCAGCAACAGAAAAGCAGACAGTTACAAAGAAGTTCCCTTAAGGCTTCCAGCTGATTTCTTAGAAGAAACTTTGCAGGCAAGAAGGGACTGGCAAGTATTCAAAGTGATGAAAAGCAAGGACCTACAACCTAGATTACTCTATCTAGCAAAGTTATCATTTAGAATTGAAGGACAGATAAAGTGCTTTCTACACAAGGTAAAGCTAAAGGAGTTCATCATCACCAAATAATTATTATATGAAATGTGAAGGGACTTATTTAAGAAAAATATCAAAAGTATGAAAAATAAAATGGCAAAAAATACATGTGTATCAACAATTGAATCTAAAAAGCAAACGAAACAATGAGAAGAACAGAGAGAGAATCAGAGGTACAGAGAACATTTTGATGGTTGCCAGATCAGAGGGGGGTAGGACAAAATAGGTAAAAAGGTGAGGGGATCCCTGGCTGGTGTAGCTCAGTGGATTGAGCGCGGGCTTCGAACCAAAGTGTTGCAGGTTCGATTCCCAGTCAGGGTACATTCCTGGGTTGCAGGCCATGACCCCCAGCAACCGCACATTGATGTTTCTCTCTCTCTCCCTCCCTTCTCTCTCTAAAAATAAATAAATAAAATCTTTTTAAAAAGTGAGGGGATTAAGAAGTATACATAGGTAGTTACAGAATAGCCATGGGGATATATAGTACAGTATAAGAAATGGAGAAGCCAAAGAACTTATACATATGACCCATGGACACAGACAATGCTGTGGGGATTGCCTGAGGTAGTCGGGGGTGCTGGGCTTAGGAGGGCAAAGGGGGAAAATCAGGATAACTGTAACAGCATAATCAAAATATCATTTTAAAAAAGATATTGAATTGATGATTAAATACCTCCTCACAAATAAAACTCCAGGTTCAAATGGTTTTACTGGTAAATTCTATCAATGATTAAAAGAAGAAATACTACAGAATTTTTCAAATTTGTTACAGAAATATAAGTTATAAGATTGGAGTTATCTTTAAAAGCATTGTTAAGTAAAAAAATTAATGTGCAAAAGGATGAGTAGTATTTTCTTTTTTTAAAATTATTTTATTGTTGTTCAAGTACAGTTGTCTGCATTTACCCTCCACCACTCCCCCCATATTTCTTTTTTTAATATATTTTATTGATTATGCTATTACAGTTGTCCCATTTCCCCCTTCACTCCCCTCCACCCTGTGCCCCCTCTCCCACCCACGTTCCCCCCTTTAGTTCATGTCCATGTGTCATACTTGTGAGTTCTTTAGCTTCTACGTTTCTCGTACTATTCTTGCCCTCCCCCTATCTATTTTCAACCTACATTCTATGCTACTTATTCTCTATACCTTTTCCCCCTCTCTCCTCCCCCCCTACTGCTAGCCCTCCATGTGCCCTCCATTTCTGTGGTTCTGTCCCTCTTCTAGTTGTTTACTTAGTTTCTTTTGGTTTTGCTTTAGGTGTGGTTGTTGATAATTGTGAGTTTGCTGTCCTTTTACTATACATGTCTTTTCTTTATCTTCTTTTCTTAGAGAAGTCCCTTTAGCATTTCATAAAATAAGGGCTTGGTGATGATGAACTCCTTTAATTTGACCTTATCTGAAAAGCACTTTATCTTCCCTTCCATTCTAAATGAGAGCTTTGCTGGATAGAGCAATCTGGGATGTAGGTCCTTGTCTTTCATGACTTGGAATATTTCTTTCCAGCCCCTTCTTGCCTGTAAGGTCTCTTTGGAGAAATCAGCTGACAGTCTGATGGGAACTCCTTTGTAGGTTACTGTCCCCTTATCTCTTGCTGCTTCTAGGATTCTCTCCTTTGTTTTTACCTTGGCTAATGTAATTATGACGTGCCTCGGTGTGTTTCTTCTTGGGTCCAACTTCTTTGGGGCTCCCTGAGCTTCTTGGAAGACTGTTCCCTTTGCCAGATTGGGGAAGTTCTCCTTTATTATTTGTTCATATAACTTTTCCACTTGTTGCTCCTCCCCTTCTGGTACCCCTATAATTCGGATGTTGGAACGTTTAAAGATGTCCTGGATGCTCTTAAACTTTTCTTCGATTTTTTGAATTCTTATTTCATCATGCTTTCCTGCTTGGTTGATTCTATCTTCCTTCTGGTCCACTGTGTTGTTTTGAGACTCAGATTCCTTCCTTTCACTATTGGCTCTCCTCCGCGTATCTTCCTGCATCTCTTTTATGGTAAGCTGCATCCTTTCATCTAATTTGCGCCCAAAGTTCACCAATTCCGTGAGCTTTCTGATCACCAGTGTTTTGAACTGTGCATCTGATAGATTGGCTATTTCTTGGTCGCTCAAAAGGATGAGTCCTGGGGGATTGATCTGTTCTGCTGGAAACATGTCTTATGTCTTTCCCTGTCTCTCCTATTATTTTATTTTATTATTTTTTTTTTCCGGTCTGGTCACTCTTGTTACGGTGCGGGGTGGAGCCTTAGGTGTTCACCGGGGCTGGGCACCCCAGTCGCTAGATTGTGACGTTATATGTGGGGGCGGGGGTGGGAGCGGGGACAGGAGGGAACAATGGCGACAGTTCCGTTCTCCTGGGCTCAGACACTTCCCTGGGCTCCTGAGCTGCGAGCTCTGCCCTGGTCCACAGTCGCTGCCCCACTGATTCCCCCAGCCGCAGCTTGCGTACTCAGGGATCACCGCTGCGTTCTTGTGCCCCAGATGGCTGTTGCGCCAATTCTGCGCCAAATTTCCCCAGACCTCTGCGCACCGCCGACCCGCGCCAGCCCCGCGCCCACTCGGCTCGTCGTCCCCTACCAGTCTGGACGTGCAGGTCTACTTCAACTTCTTGGCTGTCCGACTTCCATTCAGATAAATCCTCTGACAGTTCTGAGTGATATTATGACTGTAAATTATTGTTGTTCTATTCTTGGTTGTGCGAGAAGGTACGGTGCGTCCACCTGTTCCTCCATCTTGCCGGAAGTCCATATTTCTTATGTATATAATAAATAAGTGATATGTATAGGTTCATTTCTGTGCACAGACTATCTCTGCAAGGATACCTCATTATCTTAAAGGAAGGAAATTGAAGGATTTAAATTTAGGAGTAGGAAAAAAACCACGTTTTTCACTTTGCCTCCTTTTGTATTGTTTTATTTTTAAAATATGAACTGTGATGATTTTTTTAAAAGTTTGAATTCTTTTAGTTCAGGCTTTGCTGGATTTATAATCTGAATCTTGTCACTCAGGTCTGTGAATTGGGTACTAAAGAAAAAACTGTAGAAAGGGATGATTAAAATTTTCAGGCCTGGGGTCTAGGGAACAAGATCATTGAACCCACACTTGGCCACCAACTGGTTGCATGATTTCAGGAAAATATCTCTACCTCTCTGGGTCTCTGCTTATAACATCTGTGAATGGCAGGTTAATTTTTTCCAGCTCTTGGGGGATAACCTCCCAGCCCTTGAAATGGCCTGCTCAATAAGAGCGTTTTGGTTTACCTGGTGGCCTTGGTCTGTATGGTATTAGTGTGCACTCTGGAGGGGTTGCAGACTAAGTTCAGTCATGTGAACATAGTCTTGCCTATGTAACTGACCTCTAATAAAAAGCCCAGACACCAAAGCTCATGTTAGCATCACTGGCTGCAGTACTTTTTATATCTTGTCACACATTGTTGCTAGGAGAACTGGGTGCTATTCACTTGATTCTACTGGGAAAGGCCAACTAGACTTGCACCTGGCATCGCTTGGACTCTATGCTCCTCTTCCCTTTGATATCTTCAATCTGTAACCATTCAGTATAATAAACCATAACTGTGAGTAAAAAACTCTGAGTTCTGCAAGTCCCTCTAGTGAATTACTGAACCTGAGGTGGTTTTTTGGATCCCTAGATGCAAGGGTAAGATTAATGGTATATACCTCACCAGGACATAGCACCAATGAGATTATGCATACACAACATGCACTAATCACAGCCAGTACTTACTAAGTTCATATTGTGTACCACTGTG
The DNA here is from genome assembly GCF_004126475.2 of Phyllostomus discolor. NCBI lineage: Eukaryota > Metazoa > Chordata > Mammalia > Chiroptera > Phyllostomidae > Phyllostomus > Phyllostomus discolor. The sequence continues at coordinate 1,728,183 of NC_040914.2, forward strand.
TGTCCATGAACTCACTGATTCCTCATTACAACCCTGTGAAACCGATAATTTTTATTCCCACTCCCTACCTATGATTTTTTAAACTTTTTATTGTTAAATGTATTTTATAGTCAGGAGTACAAAATATAAATGTATGGCTTTAAAAAATACTATATAGACAATTGTGAATCATCATCACCTTAAGAATCAAGGACAGCCCTGTCTGGTGCAGCTCAGTGGGTTGGGTATCGTACCACAAAGTCAATGGTTACCAATTTGATTCCCTGTCAGGACACATGCCTAGGTTGCAAGCCTGGTTCCCAGTTGGGGCATGTGCAAGAGGCAACGAATCCATCTCACATCTGTGTTTCTCTCCCTCTCTTTCTCCCTCCTTTCGCCTCTAAATAAATAAATAAATAAATAAATAAATAAATAAAATCTTTAAATAATAGAATAAAGGACATAGAAGCCCCCATGACCGCCTATCTAGTGACAACTCCTACCCCCTTCCAAGGTAATCATTTTCTTGCTTGTCTTTTTTTTATAGTTGAATCACCCATGTACATATCCCCATTTGCTTCACTTCATTTTCCCTGCTTTCAAGTTTTTAAAAAATATTTTATTTATTTACTTTTTAGAAAGGGGAAGGGAGGACGAAAGAAAGGGAGAGAAATGTCAATGTGAGAGAGATACATTGATGGGTTGCCTCTCATATGCCCCCAACCAGGGACCTGGCCTGCAACCCAGGCATGTGCCCTTACTTGGAATCAAACTGGTGACCTTTCGATTCATAGGTTGGCACTGAATCCACCAAGCTACACCAGCCAGGACTGCTTTCAAGTTTATTGAATGGAATAATACAACATGTGCTCTTTGGTGTCTGGCTTCTTTCACTTAACATTATGTGTGTGAGATTTATCCATGTGGTTGTGTGTATCAGTAGTTTGTTCTTTTATTGCTGTATAGTATTCCATTATGTAAATATACCACAATGTATGTATCCTTTCTGCAGTTGATGGAAAGTTGGGTGATCCCCAGTTGGACCTACCAAAAACAGTGCTGCTATGAACATTCCTTTCTGTACATATTTCCTGATTTCCATGTTCAAGTTCTCTAGGATATATACTTAACATGAAATGGATGGGTTACAGGTTATATGCACTTTCAAATTTATTCAGTAATACTGCACTCTCCGATTGTAAGATGAAGCAATTTCAACAAGAGAGGTCAAGAAACTTTCCTAAGATCACAAAGCCAAACTGCTTTGAACCAAAAGATCCTTGCTCCCAAAGCCAAGCTCTCACTAGCACCCAGTAGCAAATGTGGACACTGAATAATTGTAAGCTATCATACTGAGGGTATAGAGAACTGTCATTTGGGGTCTTCCTGTCCAAGTTATTCTGAACTCTGTCCCTTTTAGTTAATCGTTAACTGCTTCCCAAGAAGCCTGTGATCCTAAAGATTTGCCTTTCACTGACTACTGTCTGGTTAATCAGTCACTGCCCCTGTCTGGTAGACTGCAGCCTCCAAAGCCCATTTATCTAGTGTGAAAGTGGTGAGGGATTCATGATGCTCCGGACCTGTCAAGTGCTCTATTCCCAGGCTGGCAGCCCTACTAGGGGCTGGCAGCCCCTGAGTTTTGATGGTGGGGCCTTCCACCTCAAGGGCACAGGAGAACTGATGCGGGCATTGCTGGTGCTGCGACTGTGTGCCTGGCCCCCTCTGGTCACTCATGGCCTAGCGGTAAGCAATGACCTTGGGGAGTGGCTTTAGGGCTCCCCAAGGTCTGGCTCTGAGCCCTCAATCCTTGTTACCTCAGCTCCAGGCCTGGTCTCAGCGACTCCTGGGCTCCCGGCTCTCCGGAGCTCTTCTCCGAGCTTCTATTTATGGGCAGTTTGTGGCAGGTGAGACAGCAGAAGAGGTGAGGGACTGTGTCCAACAGCTGCAGACCCTAAGCCTCCGGCCCCTGCTGGCAGTGCCCACAGAGGAGGAGCCAGACTCAACTGTCAAGACTGGGTGAGTAAGCACAACCACCTCATGGGCCATCACAGTCCATACATGCCTAGTCCCTGGCTTGTCCCTCATGGGAGGTTATATTAAAAATAAAATTTTAAAAATAAAAAAGGGGAAAAATAAAATTTAAAAGGAAGACCAGATGAATCGGGGCCCAGGGCCCAGGGAAGGGGGGTTAGTAGGCTCTAGGACCTGACGCCTGCTGGCTGGGCAGTGAGTCCTGGTATGAGGGGAACCTCAGGGCTATGCTGCGGTGTGTGGAGCTGTCACGAAGCCTCTTGAAGACCTCTGCCCCAACTGGGAACATCCTCATGCAGCTGAAGTTGACAGCGCTGACCAGCACTTGGCTCTGTGTAAGAGACCCAGGATGTGGGAGGAAGGTGTGGCTGGCTGCCTACCATGTCCACCTCACCACCCCACCCACCACCCTGTTCCAGAAGGTGCTAACTTCATGTATCGGAAGGCCAGGAGCTTCCTCGGAGCTGAGCCCTGAGAGGCTGGCAGAAGCCATGGACTCTGGGCGGGTAAGAATCTCAGTCTGGGGAAGAAATGAATAGTTGGTGGGAAATGTTGAGGGAGCAGAGTCCCCTGGACTTGTATGTGGCAGGCATCTGCAAGCAGTTTGTTCAAACTATTTAACTACCACTACTTTCCAGGCTCAGAACAATCAGAATAAATGTGGCTGTAGTTGGAATGGATGGAATATGGGTCATCTGGGGGTTCTAGGGGAGGGGCCTGGGGGCTCAAAGCTCTCAGGAGTGTTTGAGACAGCAGCTTTTTATCAAAAAGAAAAAAGTATATGAACATTTTATCAATCTACTTAACTATGCTAGTATATGCTGGAAGTTGTGATCAGACCAATGGGGTTTGGTTTAATCATTTATTCACCCATCCATCCATCCACTTCTTCATTCTTTTTTCTTTTCATGTCCTATTTCTACCCTGCCTGCCATTGGCACTCACTCTGTCCTGTATAGTGTATATCTTTGTTATTGTGATTTTGTTTTGCCAAGTATATGCTGTTTGAGGCCATGTTTTTCCAACATTTCATTATGAAAATTTTCAAACATATATAAAAGTTTAAAGAATCTTACGATGAACACTCATATACCTACCACTGTTAATATTTAACTATACTTGCTTTAAACCATCTGTCCCCCTCTCCATTGCTCTGTCCATCTACCAATCCATCTTACTTTTTTATGAACTTCAAAGTAAGTTGCTCACATCAGCACACTTCCCTTCAAATGCTTCAGAATTATGTCACTAATTAGAGCTCAATAATTATTTATAGTGCTTTATTTCTTTTCAGGTAAAATTTTCATATAATGAATAATGTACAAATTGTAAATGCATGCTTAAAATTTTTTTTTTGTATCCTCACCCAAGGACATTTTTTCACTGCTTTTAAAGAGAGGAAAGGGAAGAGAGAGAGAGAGAAACACTAATTGGTTGCCTCCCATATTCCCCAACTGGGGCTCCCCGATCAGGGCTCAGACCTGCAACCTAGGCATGTGCTCTGACTGGAGAGAGAACCTACAACTTTTTGGTTCATGGGACAATGCTCCAACCAACTCAGCCACACCAACCAGGGCTGTAAATGTTCCCTTTGACAAACTTGTACAAATGCGTGAAACTGAGCAATTCAAATCCTTATCAAGTCATAGAATGTTTCTATCATTGCAAAAGCTCCCTTGTGTCCTGCTCCATTAATCTGGGAGATACATTTTAGGATGTATGCAAATAGCGTTACGTTATCTATCTTGATCTGTTACACACTTTTTCTCCTAAGCACTCAGACTTTAAGTTCCATCCAAGTGTCTTTGTGAATAGAATTCCATTGTGTACAATTGCTGCTTCTAGTGGTGTGGTTTATCTTTCCTGGGATGGATACCCTGGGAGCCTCCAAGTCTCCACCACCCCAAACAATGCGGTAGAGCTGAGTTAGAGGTAGTTATCATTGGCCATCTATCATGTACCAGGTGCTGTGCTAGGGGTAGAGGAGCAATGACCAAGATAAACAAACTCCCTGCCATCAAGGCACTCACTTCCTATCAGGGAGGGCGTAAGAGACACTTAAAAATGAAAACCAAAGCCAATATGTAACAAGTTAGGTATAAATAAATATTGTAGGTGAAAAAGGCTGAGGAAGGGGCAAGGAAAGCCCCAGACAGGGAGTTGAGAATTTAAACCAGGGAGAACCTCATTAAGTAGAGGATATTGGAACAAAGATCTGGAGGAGCGGTAAGTGGACCTCTGCAGGAAAAGTATGCCAGGTAGAAGGGACAGCCAGAGCAAAGGCTCTGAGGTTGGAAGGTACCTGGAATGTTTAATGGCAGGGAGACCAGTGTGGTTGGAGGGCAGAGAGCAAGATGGACAGTGGAAGGCAGTGAGAACAGAGGGGCCAGATAGGGTGGAACCTAGAAGGCTGCAATGAGGCCTTGGTATTTGTTGAGGAAATTGAGGTCCTAAGAGACTAATAGGAGGAAAACATGGCACTTACTATGAGCTAGCTACTGCTCTAAGCATTTTCTATAGGCCAACTCCAACTTACTTCTCTGTCTAAGTTTCAGTTTCCTCACTGGAAAATGGAGCTTGGAATGACACCTGTCTACTAGGATCATTGTGGAAAGTAAATAAACACAATAGTATATGCAGTTACCTATTACTATAATAATGACAACATGTATTGAGTGCTAATTATTTGCTGGCACTGTCCTGTCATTATTATGTCTAGGCACATCTCACATGTTAACCCATTTTTATCCATGTAACTCCATGAGGAAGCTACTGTTATCATTTCCATTTTACAGAGGAGAAAACTGAGGCCCAGAGAGGTTACATGACTTGCTCAAGGCCACAAAGTATGTGGTAGAACCAGGATTCAAGCCAGTTTCTGGGGTCTTAACCATCATATTACACTTCAATAAATTGCATATATATGTGAAATAGCAACTTTTTAGATTCCTAACAATTTCTCATTTTTTCCCCTTCCTGTGGTGTGGGAGAGGAGACTTAGGCCCTGTAAGGAAGTCCCGAGCCGCTCTCACCTTCCTGGCTGCCCTCCCCTAGGACCTCCAGGTCTCCTGCCTCAGCACTGAGCAAAACAGGCATCTCCAGGCCTCTTTGAGCCGCTTGCAAAGGGTGGTACAGGTAATGCCTCCTGTTGTGGCCTAGCTCCACTATACCTGCTAGACACCTCTGGTGCTCTGACCACAGTCTCTCTTGCCCTCAGCATGCCCAGGCCCAACATGTGAGGCTCCTAGTGGATGCTGAGTATACCTCGCTGAACCCTGCTCTCTCTCTGCTGGTGGCTGCCCTGGCCTTGCGCTGGAACACCTCCAGGGAGGGTGGACCCTGGGTGTGGAACACTTACCAGGCTTATCTGAAGGTGTGTGGTACATTCCTGGGCTATTCAGGCTGGAATTTCAGCATGCTGACCTTAAGCAGCCTGTGTACTTTGCCAGGACACACACGAGCGACTGAGGCAGGATGCTGAAGCTGCAGACAGGGCTGGCCTGGCCTTCGGAGTGAAGTTGGTACGAGGGGCGTATTTGGACATGGAGAGAGAGATGGCCCGGCTCCAAGGAACCAAAGATCCCACTCAGCCTGACTATGAGGCTGCCAATCAGAGGTAGGAGTGGGCCAGGCCAGGCTCTGTGACAAGTAATAATAGCATCTAACCTTTAGAGTTCACAACACAAGATACTGAGCATCCTGTATGTGTCTACACATTACTCCCTCTTCTTGGCCCAGGACACCCCTGCATCCCACCTGAATAGTAGCCTTCTCCTTGGGCTCCTTTCTCACCCCTTTGACCCCCATTCCCTGTCTCTTCCCCACACGCAGCTGGAGGGAGTCCTGTTTATACTCAAGTCAAATCATGTCCCTCCTCAGTTCAAAATCCTTCCATGGACAGGGAATGGCAAAAAAAGTGGGAACAACTGTGACAGCACAATCAATAAAAATAAAATGTTTTTAAAAACCCCATATTATTTTTTAAAAATCTTTTCATGGATCCCATTGCACCCTCAGTAAACCCCAAATCCTTACAGCAGCCCACAAGGCTCCATGCAGTCTGGTCACTGCCATCTCTCTAACTTTTCCTTCCACTTTTCCCCTCACTCTCTGCACTGCTTGATGATCCCCAGAGCCTTTTGTACTTCCTGCCCCACTGTCTAGAACGTTCTTCCTCCAGACAGCTGCATGGCTCAATCCTTCACCTCCTTAGGTCTTTGTGTATTTGGTACTTTTGCAGGGGGCCTTCCCTGACCTCCTTAGCAAAAACTAAAATACCTCATCACCCATTCTTTAACTGAAAGTTCAGTTATCTGGGAGTGAGATTGCTGTGTCACATGATAACTCCACATTTAAACTTTTGAGGAATTGCCAGATGGTATTCCACGGTCTCGCACTATTTTACATTCATACCAGCATTGTATGAGGGTTCCAGGTTCTGCACATCCTCCATGGCATAGTACCACTCATGTTTTCTGGATTAATTTTTCTCTCTAGCACCTATCAGTAGTTGAGGTTCTATACAGTCTCATATTAAATTGCCCATTGTTTGTATCCCCCACTAGTGTATGGGCCTAGGAGGGTGGGAGTTTCTGATTTGTTCACTGCTGAAATTTGTTCACTGCTTAAAATAGTGTCTGTTGCATGGTGGTGTTCACTCTGTATATGTCTTCTGAATGAATAAATAAACCATTCCAAGCAGTGGGTACTATTATTAATGTCCCCATTGCACAGAGGCTAAAACTGAAGAACTGAAAAGTGGAATCACTTATCCAAGGTCACATATCTAGTAAGTGGCAGGGCCAAGATTTGAGCCCAGGTAGACTGGCTGTAGAACCCTCATTCTGACCCACCATAAATCACCTCATGCTGAGGCAAGAAGTGAGTGAGCTCCTTGGTCCCCCACCTCATGGCTCTGGAAAGAAAGAATTTATTTCTTCAACACATACTTGCCAACCACCTGATTTGGATCAAGAGCTGTTTTGGACCCTGGTCACAGTACCAACCAGGGTGACCCTAGGTCTTGTCCTCATGGAGCTTTTAAAGTCTGACTTCATTACACAGTGACTCAAGGAGAGGTTTGTACAGCTTCAGGGATTTACCCAAGCTATCAGGGCAAATAGCCAAGCCATGGGTTGCATCCAGGGCCAGTGAGGGTTTCCATGCAAGTACCATAAAACTCACATGCCATAAAATTCACTATTTAAAAATGTAAAATTAATTCAGTAGATTTTAGCATATTCACAAGGTTGTACAACCATAGCCACTATGTAATTCCAGAACATTTTCATCACTTTAAAAAGACACCTTATACCCGCTCATTAGCATTCATTCCCCATTGCCTTTCCCCCTCAACCTCTGGCAACCACTGATCCTTTTGTCTCTATACTGGACATTTCATACAAATGAAGCCATACAATCTGCAGCCTTTGTATCTGGCTTATTTCACTCAGCATGTTTTCAGGGTTCAACCATGTTGTAGTATGTATGTGGGCTTCATTCCTTTTTATGACTAAGTGACTAAGTGATATCTCTTTGTGTGAATGAACCACATTTCATTTATCCATTAATCAGTTGATGGACTTTCAAATTGCATTTTTTTGCTGTTGTGAATAGTGCTGCTGTGAATATTCATGTACACATTTTTGTGTAAACATACATTTTAAATTTTCCTGAAAGTTCAGTTATCTGGGAGTGAGATCGTTGTGTCACATGATAACTCCACATTTAAACTTTTGAGGAATTGCCAGATGGTGTTCCATGGTCTCGCACTATTTTACATTCATACCAGCATTGTATGAGGGTTCCAGGTTCTGCACATCCTCCATGGCATGGTACCACTCATGTTTTAATATAGATTTTGAATGAATAATGAATTCACATGATTCAAAAATTAAAATGATATGAAAATTAATACACCGACATATCTCATTTTGACCGAAATCCCCATCTAATTATGGAGTCTCCCTGGCCCCCACAGGTAATCCCTTTTGTTAGTTTCTTACAGGTGTTTCTTAAATTCCTTTATGCATACAGAGGCAAACACAAAGATTTTTGTATCTGCAAAAGTCACATGTCTACATATTGCTCCTTGCTTTTCTACTCAACTGCCTCTCTTAAAGGCAAAATAGTCTAGTGATGAGCACAAGCTTTGGAGCATCAGATAGTCTGAGCTCAAATCCCAGCTCAGCCATTTCTAGCTGTGTGACCTGGGGACAAGAGACTTAACCTCTTTCAGCTTCAACTCTGCTTGTGTAAAATGAGAATAACCAGAACATCTGCCTCACAGAGTTGATTTGAGAGTGAGGTGAACATATGTGTGTCAGGCAAGATAAAGGAGATTTAGTAAAGGGACTAAATTAATGGAGTGCCCTGGATGGTGGATTTGAGGACTAGCATGCAAATCAAAAGGGTCGCAGGTTTGATTCCCTGTCAAGATGTATGCTTGGGTTGCAGGCCAGGTCCTCAGCTGGGGACATGAGAGACAGCCAAAGGGTGTTTCCCTCTCTTTCTCCCTCCCTTTCCTTCTCTGGAAAAATAAATAAATAAAATCACGAAAAAATAATATTAAAAAATTAATGGAACATGGGTAAGGTCCGAATAATCCACAGAGAGTGTTGAGGCACTCAGAAACCGACAAAAGTGGGAAGTGGTTACAACCCTGTTATAGGTGAGGAAGAAGGGCCACACTGGAGGAGGTGTGGACAGATAGGGTGGGCCAGGGAGGGGGGCTAAAGGACAAAATGCCCGAGCCCTCTTCCCTCCCACCTTCTAATCTCCTGCCCATGACTGGGTGTTGCAGGATGTAAAAAGTCAGCTTCCTAAGGGGCAGAGAAGGGCAAAGAACAGATCTGGAAGGCAGTGGAAAATAACTACTATAGCGGTGAAGGTCATAGGGTGGCACCTGGCCTATAGCAGTTCAGAAAGCATTTTCCAGTCTTTGTACCTTCCCAGGTCAGTACCAAGAGTGTCCTTGTTCTTTATACAGCTGCATGGCACTCCACTGTACTCTGTGTACCATCATTCATCAAGCCAGTCCCCTACTTAAGGACATTTGGGTTGTTGTTAATCATCTTCTGTAGACAATGTTGCAGTGAATGACCTTGAGAAAATGTCATGTCATGTGTGTGATGTGGCCCTTATTTGTGAGACTGCCATTGGGCCAAAGGCTTTTTGTATACCTTCATCTCATTCCATCCTCTGAGCATCACTTTTAGGTGAACTTGCATTGTTACAAAAGCTCAAAGAAGTAATGTCCCTTGCAACTGGTCCAGGTGGAAGTGGGGTATTTTATGACTCCAGAGTTCTTGTCCCTAGGAACTGCATGTCCCAAGGACAGAAATGCCTAGTCCCTGAGGCCTGACTGTCACTCACGTGGTACCATAACTGAATGGACCGTCTCTCTTCAGCTACAGACGCTGTTTGGAGCTGATGTTGACCTATGTTTCCCACTGTGGCTCCATGTGCCACCTCATGGTGGCATCCCACAATGAGGAATCTGTTCATCAGGCAACAAAACGGTATGAAGTGGGCCCCTTCCTTCCTCTCCCTAATTTACATGCTTGGAATGGGTAGAGGGTGGTGGATGTGGAACAAGATGAGGGGCAGAATGTGGCAACAGTAGGTTCAGAGGAATTCTCGGAGGATATTAAAAACATTAAACCTCTGCTACACTTATAGGTCTTGTAGTCCCTGGCTGAACAAGGCATCACCCCTTATATGCTAGGATACTGGGAAGTCCTAGGGTTCCAGGGAAGGAGTTGGGATTCACTGGGGAGATTTCAGGCATCTTAGAGCAGTGGGGGGTTTTTTATCATTAAGTTCAGAAGTATTTCAATAGTTAAATAACTGGAACAGCCATGTGGGTACCAATGGCTGACTGAGCTCTGGATCCAGCCACTGTCTGGATTGATGATGTGGCCTTTTCTGTAGCATGTGGGAGCTGGGCATTCCTCTGGATGGGCCTGTCTCTTTTGGACAACTTCTGGGGATGTGTGACCACGTCTCCTTGGCACTGGGTATGTGAATGGCCCATTCCCTACCACCACCACCATGCCCCACCCAGCCCCAGGCCTCATTCCTTCTCAGCCAGGGTCCTTCTCCCATTTCAACCAATGCCTTAGCATGCTCCTATCTAGAGTTTGCAGATGGCCCAGTCTCTTCCAATGTCTAAAGTCTTGTAGGCCTTTGTCTCTGTACCTGCTCTCTGTTGTTTTGCTAGTTTTTGACCATGATGTTTTCTTTCCTATGTGCTTTGTTATCTTTACCATGTTGCTCCCCAGGGACTGACCAGAAGATTTATATCTTTCTCTGCCAGATGCTAAGGGCTACAAAATCGTTATATCATAAAGTCATAGCTTGAGGTTTCCTGAGACATCTCAGATATGCAAATTTGGTCTGCAAATATGCAAGCAGACTAAAGCACGGCCACAACCTCTCAGAGATGGATTTCTCTGTTTTCTTCCCTGCTGTGCTTATGGTCAAGGTCATTCCCTGGGAGTAGAGAGAACTCTTGCTCTGAGAGTGTTCATTTTGGGGTTCTAGCTTAATGCGAGGAAGCTCTCCTTTCTACCTCTCACCCTATTCAGAATTTAGGCCTCAATTTCTGTATCCCCTCAACTCTGTAAAGCCATCAAATAGCAACTCAATTTTGTATTCAGGGCAGAAGTGCTTCCTGTGCATCCCTTCCCTCTCTGGTTTTCCCTTTCTCTTAATTATTGGATTAGGAAGTTCCTTATTCTCTTGGGAGCATTTTAATAACTTTAAATGTTTACTCCAGAATTTTTAGTTTTTCAGTGGGAAATTTTGTCTAACTCATCTATCTGCCATATTCTCAGAACTAGAAATCTTTGTTCCAGATGGGGCCTATGGGAGCCTCTCTCCAAACATGAGCCCACATCTTATCAACACTCTCCCTGCAGGGCAGGCTGGCTATGCTGTATACAAGTCCATCCCCTATGGCTCCCTGGAGGAGGTGATCCCCTACCTGATCCGGAGGGCCCAGGAGAACCAGAGTGTGCTGCATGGGGCCCGCAGGGAATGGGAGCTGCTCAGTCAAGAACTTCGACGGAGGCTACTGGGGCGGGGCCTGAGGGCACTATGTTAGCACACCCAGGGGTTATGTGGTCAATAAAGGTCCTGAGCTACTGCCCAAGCTGCTACCCTGCACTGAAGCTGCCTCCTTGGAGAAGGACTAGTCTTGACCTCACCCAGCCCAGCTAGGGTGTTCTGCAGCTTGTGAGAGACCGTTAGATAAGCCTAAAGCATAGCAAAAAGATTGAGCAAAAACTAATGAAGCCTCTTCCACCCTGAAGCAGTCTACCCTGTGATAGTTCTGGGGTCAGCTCTACTCAGCCAGTCAGTGGCTGAAGCAGGAAATTCTTTCACTCCAGTGGATGCCCAGATGAAGAGCACACCTGAGGCAGTAAAGCCAAGAGTCTGGGTGAAGGCAACATATGCAGGGAGGAAGTACACAAAGTACACAGGGAGATGGTACACAACCTATGTTTCTCTCCCTTCTTTCCCCTCCCTCTAAATAAATAAATATTTTAGACTTCCAGTCAAGTGGTGGTATAGGCAGAAAAGGCTAGCCACCTTACACAACCTTATCAAAATTACAACTAAAATATAGAACAACCATCACTCAGAATCATCAGAATACTTCAAGTTGAACAGAAGTCTGACAACTATGGGTTGAAGCCCCAACCATCCAGACTGGTAGGAGGGGCGGAGATGCGGAACTGGCTGGTACCACATCCATGTGTGATGGATAAAAATTTGGGAGAGGTATCTTGGGAGTGAGGAGTCCCAGCCCCACACCAAGCCCCCAGCCCAGGGTTCTAGTATCAGGAAGATTAGTCCCCATAAATCAAGGCTGCAAAAACCAGCCAGGACCGAGTCAGTGGAGAAACTTCTGGGGTCCCTAGGAGTTCCTCTTAAAGAAACCACACACGAACTTACTCAGATTCACTCCCTCTGAGCTACAGCACCAGGGTAGCAGCTTGAAAGGCACCAGTGGCATACAGGGAGGGATTGAAGTTTCTAGCATCAGGGTGAGAACTGGGAGACAGCCTTCTCCCAGACAGAAAGGTGGACAGAGGTCACTGTGTATTTTCTGAACAATCCCCTGATAGAGCAACAGAGTCAGCAGGCTGGTGCCATATCTGAGACTTCATTAACCTGGCTAATGATGTTTCACCAACACTAGGGATCCCTTGAGGCTCCATCTCACCCAACTGACAGGTGTTAACAGTGGCTTTTCCATATGAATGGCTGGTCTGGGCTCAGGCTTCACAACTTCCTGAATCCTTTCAAACAAACAGCAGCTGGCCTCAGTGAGTCCTGAGCACCACCCCCACCCCCATACATCTTGCTAAGTGTGGCTCCAAGCATGAAATTAGCAGCAGCCATCCTAGATTCACAGCTTGTCTTTGACTGGTGATCTCCAAGTCCAGCACAAGTAACAGTCATCTCAGATTGCTTTATAGCTCAGGCAGGGTGCCCCAAGAAAAACACATGTCAGGGCTGACCTTGGCCTGCACCACCTGGGAAACCCCAGGGCCTTTGGACGTAGTGGACAGCTACAGGCCATGTCTGAGCACCACCACCCTGTCCCTGCACAGCTGACCCTCCATGGAGGACAGAGGTTGATGGTCAGTGATCACAACCAGTCCTTGCATTTGACTGGCCTGGGAGGCCTGGGTAAATACCTCCCCCATTGACCTGCCATTTGGCAGGCAAACAAGGCTCAAATACAAAAAGAGGGTGTACTCAGCCCACACAAAGGGTGAACCTCGAGTACCTAGTTTGGGTGGTAGGGGAGGCTGTGCCATTGAACCATACAGGACACCTACTACATTAGGTCACGATACCAAGACAGGGAGTCATAGCAGCTTGACCTAATACATAGAAGAAAAATAAAATTAAAAACAGGGATGCTGCCAAAATGAGGAGACGAAGAAACATGGCCCAAATAAAAGAACAGATCAAAACTCCCCAAAAAGAGCTGAATGAAATGGAGATGAGCAATGTATCAGATGCAGAGTGCAAAACACTGGTTATGAAGTTCAGGGAATTTAGTGATGACCTCAAGAGCATAAAGAAGATCCAGTCAAAAATGAAGGCTGGACTAATTGAAATAAAGAACAATTAACAGGGAAACAATAGTAGAGTGAATGAAGTCAAGAATAAAATCAATGACTTGGAACATAAGGAAGCAAAAAACAACCAATCAGAACAATAAGAAGAAAAAAGAATCCAAAAATGTGAGGATAGTATAAGCAGCCTCTGAGACAACATCAAGAGGTTCAACATTTGTATCATAGGGGTGCCAGAAAGAGAACAGAAGGAGCAAGGAATTGGAAATTTATTTGAAAAAATAATGAAAGAAAACTTCCCTAATTTGGTGAAAGAAATAGACATGCAAGTCCAGGAAGCGCAGAGAGCCCCAAACAAGGTGAATGCAAAGAGGCCCACTCCAAGACACAGCATAATTAAAGTGCCAAAGGTTAAAGATAAAGCAAGAATCTTAAAATCAGCAAGAGAAAAGCAGCTAGTTACCTACAGGAGAGTTAGACTGTAAGACTACCTAAGACTGTCAGCTGATTTCTCAGGAGAAACTTTGTTGGCTAGAAGGGATTGGCAAGAAATATTCAAAGTCATGAAAAGCAGGGACCTACAGCTAAGACTGCTCTACCCAGCAAAGCTATCATTTAGAATCGAAAGTCAGATAAAGAGTTTCCCAGACAAGAAACAAACTAAAGGAGTTCATCATCAACAAACCAATATTATATAAAGTGTTAAGGGACTTATTTAAGAAAAAGAAAAACATCAAAACTATGAACAATAAAATGGCAATACATACATATCTATCAACAATTAAATCTTTAAAAAAATAAGCAAACAAAGAGAACAGAGGAAGAATCATGGATACGGAGAGTTTTGATGGTTGTCAGATGGGAGGGGATTGTGGGAGAATGGGTGAAGAGGTGAGGGGATCAGAAGTACAAATAGGTATTTATAAAATAGCCATGGACATGTAAAGTACAGTGTAGGAAATGGAGTACCCAAAGAACCCATACATATGACTCATCAACATGAACAATGGTGTGGGGATTGCCTGAGGGAGTCGGGGTTCCTGGGTGGTGGGGGGAAATTTTGGCACTACCGGGGTACTCTACTTCTAGTCAAGATGGAGGCGTATGTAAACACGCCTAGCCTCCATACACAATTATAGCAAAACATACAGATATACTACAAAAGAAATATCACCCAGAATTGTCAGAAAATCATGCTCTGTGGAAATCTGACAACCAAGGATTAAAGAAGCCACATTCATCCAGATGGGTAGGGACGGTTGAGTTGAGGAGAGGCACAGAGAGCTGTGGAAACGCAGGATGCTGGGACTGCCAGCAAGATGGAGGAATAGGTGGACGCACCGTACGTCCTCGCACAACCAAGAACAGAACCACAATAATTTACAACAATGATTTGCAGTCATAATATCAGAACTGTCAGAGGATTTATCTAAATGGAAGTCGGACAGCCAAGAAGTTGAAGTAGACCCGTACATCCAGACTGGTAGGGGACGACTAGCTGAGTGGGCGCGGGGCTGGTGTGGGTCACAGGCGCGCGTAGGGCGGGGGAAATTTGGCGCAAAATCAGTGCGACAGCAATCCGGGACGCAAGAGCGCAGCAGTGTAGCGGTGATCCCTGAGTACGCGAGCAGCGGCTGGGGGAATCAGTGCGGCAGCGATTGGGGACCAGGGCAGAGCTCACGGCCCAGAAGCCCAGGGAAGTGTCTGACTCCAGGAGAACGGAAGGGTCGCCATTGATCCCTCCTGTCCCCGCTCCCACCCCTGCCCCCACATATAACGTCACAAGCTAGCGACTGGGGTGCCCAGCCCCGGTGAACACCTAAGGCTCCGCCCCCCACCGTAACAAGAGCGACCAGACCGGAGAAAAAATAAATAAATATGTAAAATAATAGGAGAGACAGGGAAAGACATAAGATATGTTTCCAGCAGAACAGATCAGTCCCCCAGGACTCATCCTTTTGAGTGACCAAGAAATAGCCAGTCTATCAGATGCACAGTTCAAAACACTGGTGATCAGGAAGCTCACGGAACTGGTGGATTTTGGATCCAAATTACATGAAAAAATGCAGATTACCATAAAAGGGATGCAGGAAGACACACGGAGGAGAGCCAATTGTGAAAGGAAGGAATCTGAGTCTCAAAACAACACAGTGGACCAGAAGGAAGATAGAATCAACCAAGCAGGAGAGCATGATGAAATAAGAATTCAAAAAATCGAAGAAAAGCTTAAGACCATCGAGGACACCTTTAAACGTTCCAACATCCGAATTATAGGGGTACCAGAAGGGGAGGAGCAACAAGTGGGAAAGTTATTTGAACAAATAATAAAGGAGAACTTCCCCAAACTGGCAAAGGGAACAGTCTTCCAAGAAATCCAAGGAGCGCAGAGAGCCCCAAAGAAGTTGGACCCAAGAAGAAACACACCAAGGCACATCATAATTACATTAGCCAAGGTAAAAACGAAGGAGAGAATCCTAGAAGCAGCAAGAGATAAGGGGACAGTAACCTACAAAGGAGTTCCCATCAGACTATCAGCTGATTTCTCCAAAGAGACCTTACAGGCAAGAAGGGGCTGGAAAGAAATATTCCAAGTCATGAAAGACAAGGACCTACATCCCAGATTGCTCTATCCAGCAAAGCTCTCATTTAGAATGGAAGGGAAGATAAAGTGCTTTTCAGATAAGGTCAAATTAAAGGAGTTCATCATCACCAAGCCCTTACTTTATGAAATGCTAAAGGGACTTCTCTAAGAAAAGAAGATAAAGAAAAGACATGTATAGTAAAAGGACAGCAAACTCACAATTATTAACAACCACACCTAAAGCAAAACCAAAAGAAACTAAGTAAACAACTAGAATAGGAACAGAACCACAGAAATGGAGGGCACAAGGGGGGGCTAGCAGTAGGGGTGGGAGGAGGAGAGAGGGGGAAAAGGTATAGAGAATAAGTAGCATAGAATGTAGGTTGAAAATAGATAGGGGGAGGGCAAGAATAGTATGGGAAATGTAGAAGCTAAAGAACTCATAAGTATGACATATGGACATGGACTAAAGGTGGGGAAGGTGGGTGGGAGAGGGGGCACAGGGTGGAGGGGAGTGAAAGGGGAAATGGGACAACTGTAATAGCATAATCAATAAAATATATTTAAAAAAAAAAAGAAAGAAATGCAGGATGCTGCACAGAGATGGGAACAACATCCAAGTATGGTGGATAAAAAATGGGAGTGCTACCTCCGGTTGAGGAATCCAGCCCCAGTCCAGAACATCCAGTCCAAGGTCCCAGCACCAGGAAGATAAGTCCCCATAACTTCTGACTATAAAAACCAGTGGGGGTCAGTGCAGCAGAAGAAACTGTGTCTTGTTCAAGGGCTTGCAATGGACTTAGGACTCTTGCAGACCCACCCTCTCTGTGATTCAGCACCAGGGCAACATCTGGAAGGGCACCAGTGGCATATGGGGAGAAAGTTAAATTAAAGTTGGGATACAGCTTTCTCCTCAGCAAAACTCCAGAGGCCAGGCATCAGCATTGTTCCCTCTAGGAGCCCTCCCCCACACAGAGCAACAGAATGGTGACACTGGTTGGCCCACCCTGGCAATTACCTAAGGCTCCACACCATATAACTTAACAGGTGTGCTAAGACAGGGAGTCAAAGCAGCTTTACCTAATACATAGAAACAAACACAGGGAGGCTGCCAAAATGAGGAGAAAAAGAAATATGGCCCAAGTGAAAGAACAGAACAACACTCCAGAGAAATATCTAAAGAAATGGAGCTAAGCAAACTGTCACATGCATAGTTCAAAACACTGGTTTTCAGGATGCTCCAGGAATTCATTGGGTACGTCAATGCCATAAAAAAGACCCAGGCAGAAATGAAGTTTGAATTAAGTGAAATAAATAAAAATCTACAGGGAACCAACAGTGGAGAGGATGAAGCCAAGAATCATATCAATGATTTGGAACAAGATGAAGGAAAAAGTATTCAATCAAAACAGCAGGGAAAAAAACATTTTTAAAGATGAGGATATGCTTAGGAACCTCTGGGACATCTGTAAACGTACCAACATCTGAATCATAAGGGTACCAGAAGAAGAAGAGGAAGAACAAAACATTGAAAACTTATTTGAAAAAGTAATGAAAGAAAATGTCTCTGATTTGGTGAAGGAAGTAGACATACAAGTCCAGGAAGCACAGAGAGTCCCAAACAAGATGGACCCAGTAAGGACCACACCAAGACACACCATGATTAAAATGCCAAAGGTTAAAAAATAAAGAGAGAGCCCTGGCAGGTGTGGCTCAGTGGATTAAGTGCTGGCCTGAAAACCAAAAAGTTGCTGGTTTGATTCCCAGTCAGGGCACATGCCTGGGTTGTGGGCCAGGTCCCCCACTGTGGGTATGCAAGAGGCAACCGATCAATGTATCTCTCACACATTGATGTTTCTCTTCTGGTCTTCCTCCCTCCCTTCCCCCTCTCTAAAAAGATAAATAAATAAAAATAAAATAAACAAAAAAGATAAAGAGAAAATCTTAAAAGCAGTGAGAGAAAAGCAGACAATTACCTACAAAGGAGTTCCCACCAGACTGTCAGTTGATTTCTCAAAAGAAACTCTGCAGGCTAGAAGGGACTGGAAAGAAACATTCAAAGTGATGAAAAGCAAGAACGTACAATGCAGATTATTCTACCCAGTAAAGAGATCATTTAAAATTGAAGGGCAGACAAAATGCTTCTCAGACAAGGTAAAACTGAAGGAGTTCATTATCACCAAGCCATTATTATATGAAATGCTAAGAGGAATTATATCAGAAAAAGAAGAAGATCAAAACAATGAACATTAAAATGGCAATAAATTCACAACTATCAAGAATTGAATCCGAATAACAAACCAAGCAAACTAGCAGAACAGGAACATAATCATAAATATGGAGATCATTTGGAGGGTTATTAGTTGAGAGAGGGGCGGAGAAGAATGGGGCAAAGGTACAGGGAATAAGAAGCACAAATTGGTAGGTACAAAACAGACAGGGGAATGTTAAGAACAGTATAGGTGATGGAGTAGCCAAAGAACTTATATGCATGCCCCACAGACATGCACTAAGCGGGGGATTGCTGGAGGGAAGCAGTGTACTAGGCAGAGCGGGGCAGAGGGGAAACAATGGGACAACGGCAATAGCATACTCAATAAAATATAATTTAAATGCCTAAATAAAATCTTTTTCAAAAAGCTGAGGGAAATGTATTTCAGAAAATGGAATAACTAGTGGAAGGGCCCTGAAGTCAAAACAAACTGCATATGTGTAGCAGCAGGGAGCAAGGGGATCCAGGGTGAGGACTGTAACTGAAGAGGAAGCAGGTACAGATAGGAAAGGGCCTCAAAAGGAATATATGAATATTGTTGATTATTGTTCTGTGTGTGATGGGAAACCATTGGAGTTGTAGGTAGGAAATTAATATTACCCAGTTTACAATTTCTGGGTTTTTTGATTTGGGAATTTGATTGTGTATCTGATCACTTTGTGAACTTGCTTAATAGTTGTAATTGTTTGTTGATTGTTTTACCTTATTGTTATCTGCAGATGGTGACAGCTTGGTCTCAGGCTTTCAATCTCTAAACTCTAATTTATTTTGTCATAAGCTGTTGGCCAGAATTCTCAAACTTTGTTGTCAATGGGCAATTTTTTTCTTTGTTCTTCATATTTAAGGGAACAAGTCTATGTTTCTGCATTAAGTATCATGCTTGCTTTTGGGTTTTGCTTTATAATTTTTATCAAGTAAGGAAGTTCTTATCTATTATCAGTTTTCTGAAGTGTTTTTCCTCAATCACAAATAGGTATTGAATTTTATCAAAGGCCATTTCTGTATCTACTGAGTTAAACATGATTTTTGTCCTTTAATCCATGAATGTGTTTTATTACATTGATAGATTTTCTTTTGTGGAATCATTCTGCTTTCTGGGAATAAATCAATGGGTTAACCACTTTCCTTTTTAGGAGTTTTGCATAATCACAAATACAATTGATATGTAATTTCATTTTCTAGTTCTGGAAACTCATCTGGTTTTGGAATTAAGGTCATACTAGCCTCATAAAATGAGTCTTGCTCTCTTTTCAAAATTTTTTTGGAACCTTGTGTAAGAGTATCTGTACATAAAATGAAGTGATTATCATTATAATAATTAACTATATAAAGAAATGCTTTGTGTTTTAAGATGCTTCTGCAGGGATCATTCAAGACAAATGCAGAAAACCAGTTAGGATGCCATTGAAAAATATGGGGGTACTGAGAAAAATAAGATGCAGTAAGTGTGATATTCAGAGGTTCCTGATGGATCTCATTTGAAGGGATTTTAGAGACCAAGCTGGGTTGAACCAAGTGCATGATTGATTAGCCATGTCTGCCAAGGATATAGGAGTACAAGGACAAGGAGTTTATGCAGTTGCTCTCCCTGAGGATATGGGGTAGGGCCTTAAGGAAAAGGAACTCAAGGATGATGGGTGCAGAAAAATAGTGCTTGGGGCACGATGGGTGCAGAGGCTGAGGACTTGGGACGGGTGATCTCAGCAGGACAATGGGGGAGGGGATTGTCAAGGACATGGAGATAAAGGTGCCAAGGAGGTTGCTACCTGGATTCTGTTCTTACATGTAGTATTCAAAAATAAACTAGAGAGTCCTGGCCAGGTCTCTCTAGTTGGTTAGAGTGTCACCCTGATATGCCAAGGTTGTGGGTTCGATCCCTAGTCAGGGCACATACAAAGAATCAACCAATGAATGCATGGATGAATGGAACAACCATCGATGTTTCTCTCTCTTTCTCTCTCACTCCCTCTCTTCAATCAATTTTAATTTTTTTAAATAAGTAAATAAATAAATAAACGAGAGATTTCCTGATAAAATGTAGTTTGCTTACCTTGAATTGGATGGGACCTCCACATATACTGAATTAGAGCTAGGTGGAGGCTACTTGCCCTCCACAGTACATGAGGCTCATGTAAGCCCAAGTCCCCATAAAGTTCACTTTGCCCTGGCTCCTAGGTCCTTTTGTGTGATTTTAACACCTCTGGGATGGTGGATGTTGGCATGGTAGGTAGGTGTCTTCCCTTGTTCCAACACTCTGGACTTAATGATAAGTAAGCACTGTGTTGAGATGGATTCTGAGGCAGAGTTCTTGGAGGGTGGAGGTTCCAGGACACAGGGATGGAACCTGGGGTCAAGGGTCACTCAGTCAGGAAGAGGCTGTAGAGGCTGGGGATTGGCAAAGGTGTTGCCTGGAAAAAGGGGCAGGGATAGTCCTGAGCCTCACTGCCCCTCAGTTGTCCAGTTAGATGGTAAGAAATCTGCTGGGCAGACGGAGCTCTTCTCAGCACTGATGGGCCACAGCTCTGCCATGCTTGGTGCCAACGCAACCAGTGAATGCACATGTGATGATACCCCTACATTCCCAGGGTCCCACGTGTTAGTCCCAAGAGCCAAGGCTGTCTTTTTCCAGAGGCCTGTCTCCATCACGACCCACTCCTACTTCCTGATGACCCTCCTGTCCCCTGTGACACTTCTTGACCTCTCAATGAACCCCTTCTCATCTCCAGTCAGTATTCCCAGTCTCCTGGTGCCTCCCATGCTCACAGTAATCTTCTCATCCTCTCAAGGACCTGTGTCCCCAAGCTATCCCTCCTCCCTCCTGTACTGACATCCACCTCCCATGTGACTCCTTTCATCCCTCAGCCCTGTCCTCATTGTTCTGCTATAGCTGCTGCCTTGAGCAGCACAGCTATGCATGGAGACACCTTCTTAGGCTGCAGCTTGGTGGTACAGCACCTGCTAAAGGCAGGAGATGACCTGCATCTGCATGACCAGCAGGGTTGCACTCCTCAGGACTAGAGAGCAGGGTGGTATGGCCAAGCAGAGCTAGGAGGTAAACAGTGGCCCAAATGAAGAGGGGGCATCAGGGCCAGCACCCCCACCCTACCTCACCCCACATACCCCTCATTCAGGTGCTGGAGCTGTTACAACTCTGTTTTGCCCACATATCTACACTAGTGTACAGTGGTAAGTTGACATTCACTGCATTCCTGGGCCACATTCCTGCAGGCTAGCTCTGGACACAGCTTATGTGGTTCCCTGTCTTTGCTGTGGGTAATGCAGGTGGACAAGTAACTGTTCACACTGGGAAGCCCACCCACCCACCCACCACTCCCAGTTACCCTAGACTTACCCTCAGACTGCCCTTTACCCCAGGGCACCAAGGCCAAAGCAGATCAGATCTCCCCAGATCTCAGCCTTGGGGTTTGGCCAGGTAAGTGGGAGAGGTTGGGAGAAGAAGGACTACCCCTGTCTTCTTCATGCCTCATAGTCTCATTACCTTCTCCAGCTGAGCAGCCTGTAACAGGTATATGCCTCATGGACCCCAAGCAGCTGCCTCCAGCCTAGGGTGAGCCCAACTGCACCTACATGAGCAGCTCCCACACACTCATGGCCAAGTGAGAGATAGTCCCTCCAACACCACTGTCTGGCTGTCCAGCAGAGCACTCTGGGGAGAGTCCAGATCTCCAGCTCTCCTTGCAAGGAAAACCCCTTTGTCTCTGATGTATACTGTCTCCCTTCCCCACCTCCAGATACCTATGGAGGGGCTATCCAGTCACTGGGCAGCAGCCTGATGTGCTGACCTTCAGCACTGCAGATGTGACACCCCTAGCCTCCTCCCCATGCCAATTTGGTCTCGCAGACCAGTCTCCTACCTGCCCTCCCAACTCAAATGTTCATAAACAAAAGGCTGGGAAGTGTGACAGTGGCCACGGTATAGTGTCTTCACCTCTGGACTGGCACCTCACATAGAGCCCTCCAACTGAAGTGACCACACCACCACTGGATAGTGGGTACGCAGTCCTGTGTGCTTGTCTCGTAGGCTGCAAAGAGGTGGCTGTACCTCTAATGGTAAAGACCAGGTACTGGCTCTCTGGCAGCCAGGCTTTGTGATCTGGGGTCTGTTTCCCTTCTGTCTGGTAGCTGGTATAGATCAGCAGCCCCTGGCACATGGTGATCTCTGCCAAGGTGCAGGCTCTACCCTATGCAGGTTTGGGCCTGTGAGTAGCCTGCTTTCTTCCCACCTAGCACCCTGCACTGCCCCAACCTGCTGTCGCCGATGGCACTGAGTCCCTTGGCAAACCTGTTGGTGCTGCTCCTTCTTTTTGAGTTTGTGTGGTTGGGCTCCCTGCATGTGGCTCTGCACCCCCAGGGACAAAGCAAGGGGTGGTCCTGCACTATGTCAAGCTTGCTGCCTGGCTGCCTGCTGCAGCAGGTACTGGAGGCACTGCAGTTTCTGCAGACCCACTGGCATATTCATGGCAGTCTCAGCTCACATGCTGTGCAGTTGGTGTGACCAGTCCTGGCCAAGGTGACTACCTGTCTCACCTGCATGCCCAGTGTCCCTGTCTAGCAGCCAATAGCTTACCAGGCCCCTTGGTCTCCACAGGACTTAGCAGGGCTTCCCCTGAGGAGGCCCAGGCCCAGGCCCAGGCCCAGGTCCCAAACTGTACCCAAGGCTGCCGCTTGAGTTCATCTGTGGTGATATGCCTGCTGCTAACTTAGACCTCTACAGCTTCTGCATCCTGACCCAGGAGGTCTTCATTGGTCAGTGAGTGACCCTACACCCTGCCCTTTTGGATCCACCAATCATGCTTCCTCACAGGATAACTGTTCTGGGATGAGGTAAAGGCTAAACTGAAGGCAGGTGAGAGCCCAGCCTTGGAATCCCTGGTGCCAGGCCTCTACCAGGCTTTGATTCAGGCTGGGCTGGGCCGAGAGCCTGCTGACTGCTGGGGCAGCCTGCAGAATACCCAATACCTGCTGCAGGAATCCAAGTACAGGACAGGCTGGCAGGAGTGAGTGGTTGCCATGGAACCTTAGGCAGGGCCTTTGTCCCCACATCCACACTCCTTTCCATAGGACTCAGCTCCTGAGGTGAACTCCCCAATGGATTAGACAATACTGGGTCCTGCACCCCAGGGTTCCCCACCAGGTAAGAGGGTAAGAAGAGGTGGTAGCAGGTGCTGGGCACAGTTCAGCTATAACTCCGTAATTTCAACCAACTGATTCATACCTCCACAGACACTATACTATGAGTTGGCTCCCAGATGCAAGACTACACCCAGGCCTGTGCCCCCCTGTGATGTCTCAAGGCCCCTCCTCATCCCAGGTAAGAGCCAGGACAGGGATGTGGAGGACTAAGGGAGTTATGGGGTACCTGGGGCACCCAGGCCACCCATGCCAGCTCTCTGCTATCACTCTCTGCAGGCTCTGGAGATTCCTGAGGTCACAGGGGGTTACAGCAGAGTCCAGGAAGGCCTGGCCTGGGACTCAGGCTGCAGCTTGTCTCCAGGCAGCAGCCCCAGTCCCAGCCCTGACTTCTGCCCATGCCACAGCTCCACAATCAGGGTCAGCCTGTACCACTGCCTGGAGCCCAGCTCAATAGTGTGGATGCCTCCAGAGCCCTGTGTGACCATTCAGTCCCTAACTTGTGACATCTCCCCCCAGCTGTAACCAACCCCAATTTCTCTAGCTGCCTCTCCTCTGACCAGGGGCCCCTTCTTGGGACCCCCAACTGTCCCCTCACTGACCTATGGACCCCTGACCAATGTTCCTTTGCCCAGGGCCCTGTCCTACACTCCATCTTTCAGGGTCTAGCTTCCTTGCTGGACAGCCAGGGTTCTGAGGAGCAGCTTGAGAGGAAATTCTCAGCCAAAATCCCAGTACTGCAGGACTGTGGCAGCACAGAGTTGCCCTGCTGGGCCTCTACCTTGCCTGTTGACCCACAGGGAGGTTTCCCATACCCTGGAGATTGCTGGCAGGGAAGGCCACTAGGGCCAGTGAAAAGGAAACCCTGAGCCCATGCCTTCCTCCCAACCTCCGCTCCAGGCCTGTTCTGAGCTCCATGGCCCCCAGGTGGCAGTGCCAGCTCCCCCTACCCACCCTCAAGCATGTGGGTAGTCCTGAACTGATCAGAGGAGGTTCCTTCTCCAGCGTGTGGAAGTGAGAAATGGGCCCTGGCAAGAGTGCTTCTGGACCCCTTCCTCATACCTGGGGTAACCCTCAGCCCATCCCTGCCCTGCTACTCCCCAGGATGGATCTGCTGGCAGAGATCACAGCAGAGCTGCAAGGTGGATGCCAACGTGGAGACAGGCCAGGCCTGGACCCTGCTCCTGGCACAGATTCTTAGGACACCCATGGCTTCTTCTCTGCTGATATCGTCCCTCAGAGGCTCCCAGGAGGGACTCCGCACTCAGCACCTGCTGAGGTGATAAAATGATACAGCAACCTATTGCCTCTTTGTTCACTGCATCTAGCCCCAGCATGACATTAGCAAACACAGTTTTACCATTTTTATTCATCTATGTTATCAGATGGTTTAATGGGATATGTGGGGAGATGGACAGGAGCTGTCCCCCACCCCTTATGCACAGGTCAGGGCATGCTGGGGGCTCCTGGAGGGAGAGGGAGGACAAAGTGTCAGCATGGTCCCAAGAGCTGTGTGAGAGACCCCCATAATGGAGGATGGAGAGGGAATGGGTGTGCCCTTTAGCCCAGGGCAGGGACACCATAACAGGTAGGGACTCACATCAGAAGCAAGTTACAAAGTTAGAAACCTGGAGCAGGGATCAGGAGTTTAAGAAAATACAAAACAAGGGATTGGGTTGGGCCAAGATCAATGAGAGAGAAGAGAGAAAGGTCTCCGCTCTGGCTCAGCAGTAGCTTTGGGTCTGGCCCTCAGAGTGGAGGGACCAGCTGGAAGTGGGGAAAGGGGGTGGGGGACCAGCCCCCTCCCTCCCCTGGCCCCCATTCCTGTACAAGGACCCTCGGTGGTGCTCACCCCCCCTACCATAGACTGGTGGGGCTGCCCTGTAGAGCAGGAGAGGCTCGGGAGGGCCCCAGGGCCCAGGCACCCTGTGAGGTGTAGGGGGGCCCCAGGAGGCCCTCTGTTTTTGGGGGAGGCGGGGGGCTGGGGGGCAAGGATCTGAACGGCTACGGGTATGGGCAGGAGGGGAAGAGGAGCTGGAAGAGGTGGATGACGGACCCCTGGGCCCTAGGGCTAGGTTCACATAGAGGGGCTCAGGCTGAGTGGGGCACCGGGCAGAGTGCTGAGGGGCTGAATAGCTCAGGTTATGGGGAAAGCAGGAAGGGCGTGGTGGGTAGCTGAGCAGGAAGTCAGGGGACCTGTGGAGCGGTGGTGATTGACCAAGCATGCCATATGAGGCATTGAGCCTATCTGGGGGCATGGAGCGAAAAGGACTCCAGGACCGGGTGGGGCCAGAGTAGGAGGAGCCCTCACCTGCCTCAATCTCATAGTACAGGTTCTCTCCCCTGTCAAGTGGTGTAGGGGGACCCAGGGAGCTCCTCCATACTGGGGCTGGGGAGCTGGGCTGGAAGGATGTGGAGGCCAGAGGATACAAGCCTGGTTTGGGGACCCCAAGAAAGGGTGGCAGGTACTCCCGGGGAGCTGAGAAGCAGCCAGGGGTTCTCACAGAAGAAAGAACCTGTGAGGAGACAGGACACAGGAACTAGGCTGATGTCTCTGGCATATCCCTGCAGCCCCCACCCATCCTGAGCTGGGCACTGACCTGGGCAGGGCCTCTGCATCCCCTCCTTGAGATCCCCATGGGCCGCGGGCTCCTCACCAGGCTCCCAACACTTTGCTGCCTTGGTAGGGAGGGTGGGGGTCCTGGAGCCCAGGCACCAGGGTGTGCTAGTGGGTGGGAGGGTGGCCCACTCCCTGAGGTCCCCAGAGGCTCACTGCCCACCGCCAGGGACAGTGGGCGGCAGAAAGGGGAGTGGGGAGCAGATGGGGCACTCCCATGCTCCTGTTGGTTCTGTCTCTGGGCCACCTGCTGAGCCCGCTCAGCCAGGGCCAGGGCCATGAGGCGTGCTGGGTTCTTGGGAGGTGGAGGTGGGGCCCCACCAGGGCGCAGGAGGGATAGGGGTGGGGGCAGCGGCGGTAAATCCATGCCAGACCCTACACAGAGAGGAATGGGAAGGGGCATTAGCCAGGTCTTGAGCACAGCCTCAGGGTCTGTAGGGTATTAATGGGCTGAGTAGGACTTACCATGTTGTCCTGGGGCTTCCTGGGGACCAGGTAGTGCCAGCTTGCTGCATATCTCCTGTTGGCAGGTATCACTCAGCTGGGCTTTGGCTCCGTGAGGCAACAGGGAGATGAGATGGGGGTGCAGGCCTGGGTTGGGGCTGAGTGCTGGTGTTGGGGTGACTGAGGCAGGTGTTCCCCCAGCCTCCAGCAGCTCTAGGACAGCAGGTGGCACTGATACAGTCAGGGGTTCTGAGATGTCCAGGGCAGTGGGTGAGGCAGAGCTGGTGGGCCCACGGGATGAGAAGGCCTGGGGGGTTGCCCTGGGTGGGAAGGCAGAAGCAGGGGCTGGGGGAGCTGGGCTGGCAGGAGGTGCAGGGTCCCCTGGAGTAGGACTGCTGCAGCGAAAGGTAAGGGGATCAAAGTCGAGCCCCCGGAGCCCCTCCAGGCAGCGGGGTGGGCTGAAGTCCAAATCATCACCATCATCTAGCCAGGCTGAGTTTCGGTGAGAGGGGGAACCAGAGAGTGCCCCCAGCCCAGCTGCTGAGGACTCAGAGGACTCGGAGGACTCAGAGGACTCGGAAGACTCAGAGGAGGAGGTGGAGGACAGGCTCTCGCAGGAGCCAGCAGGTGCGGGACCCACAGGGAAAGCATCACTGCTAGAGTGGGGTCGCCGTAGCCTGTGCAGCCTCTGGAGGCCTGGGAGGGTGGTAGGTGGGAGAAAATTAGGGGTTAGTGCTCAGAACTTTACACATCCACACATCAGTGAGAATAGGGCATACAACCAGGAGTCTGGGGAAATAATATGCAGAGGCACTTTCCTGGATAGGGCCACAATGGCTGTGAACCCAGGGAGAGCTAGCTGTTCAGACTCATGGTGACAACGGAAGTGAATGGCACCATTCTTTGGGTCTGAGGAGAACCATTCCAGACCCAAAGGCCAGAATGAAGTGGCTGTGAACATGACCAACAGGATCTCAAACGAGCTGCTGGGAGTAGGCTGGAATGACCACTTTTGGAAAACAGTAGGCCTTTTCTTGTTCAATTGAACATGAGTATGCCCTAGAGTATGCACCTCCACTTTTGGGTACACGTAGAGCCCTCACAGGAGTGCGGGCACAGCAGGGAGTGCTCATAAGAGCCCCCAAATCCATTGGGAGTAGAAAGGACAAGCAACCCCAGACAGGATATCCACATGGAACACTGAAGATCAGCAGACAGAAGTGAGCCTGAGCTACACCTGGCAACATGATGGTAGTCTGTAATGCAGTTGTGAATGACAGGCAAGTTCCACATACAGCACAATACCCGCTTTCTTATACTACCTTTAACTGAAGTTTTAAAATGACTAAAATGACACAATATGTTTATGTATGCTCTGGACATGATAAAAACCTTAAAAACAAGAGGATGATGACCATCAAATCTAGAGGATGCCTCTATTGATGTCAGCAGGTAGGAGAGGGGAGGAGCTTGCAGGTAAGACTGTGGGACTCTTTTAGTTCTGGCCAGTGGGTATGTGGATGTTCATTATATCACGTAAATTTTTCAAAAGAAATTAATAAGAATGTAAAAGGACCCTGTATGGACCAATGACCACAGTGTGGTATGAACTAAGGGTGATGCTTTATCTAACTTACTATACCAGATGTCCAAATTAAAAACTAATAAAATCCCAAGACACCCAAATTTGAAGTACAGCATAAGAAGGCCAACTCAGGGCCCCAGCTCCTCCAGCTCGACCCTGGCACAGGCCAGGCCACCCTGACTCACCAGCCCCGCTGGCCTGCGATGATAGAGACTCCTCACTCTTGGCAGATCTCAATGTGACTGTGTCAGGTCGGCTACCTACAAGGAGAGGTAGAAGGGTCACAGGAGCACTCCAGAGTGCCTGCCCACCACTATGCCAACTGCACGACCTCTGACCTGAAGGCTGTGGTGGGGCACGCATGCCCCCCAGCCAGGGAAGAGGCTTCTTTCGGGGGATGCTGGGGCCCCGGCCCAGTGCAAAGAAGGCCTTCCAGCTGCTACCCGCTGGCTTCCGCTGTTTCTCGCCTCTCTCCTCTTTCCTCCTGGGGTTTGGATGAGACACAGGAGACAGTGTGAGGAGCTGAGGCCTCCAGACTAGACCCTCCTCTCCTCAGCATCCCACTCACCTTTCCGCAGGTGAGGCTGAGGCCTTGGGAGCTGTGGAATCAGTGGGTGTCCCCAGTCGCCCCTGGGTACGAGCCTGAGCTTCCTCCAGAGTCAGCAGGCGAGTGGAGGGGCCACTGCCCGCAAGGGACTTGGGCCTGGGGAGGAGGCAGCGGC
The DNA here is from genome assembly GCF_004126475.2 of Phyllostomus discolor. Taxonomy (NCBI): domain Eukaryota; kingdom Metazoa; phylum Chordata; class Mammalia; order Chiroptera; family Phyllostomidae; genus Phyllostomus; species Phyllostomus discolor. The sequence continues at coordinate 1,756,661 of NC_040914.2, forward strand.
CTGGGGAGTTGGGAAAGTGGGCAGCTATCAGCCCAGGGGCCTGCCAAGGACACAGGCAAAGCCAAGCACTATAGCCCCAGCCCCAGCCCCAAAGCGTGCCCCCTCCCCCGGGCTGGCAAGGCAGGGGACCAGAGAGTATCAGGCAGGAATGGGTGGGCAGCAGGCAAGTGAGCAGGAATGAGGCAGAACCAGCTGAGGCAGCTCCCAGCAGCCAGCGAGGGCAGTGGCCCTGGCTTCAGTTACCTCGGGCCAGAGGGCCCTCCGATGTGCTGAATCCTGATTGGGCTGGGGTCCGGGGCAGGGTGGGGAGTCTGGGTGGGACCTGGGCAGGGTCAAGTCTGGGGACCTCCCACCTCCTCCCAGGTAGACCCCTGGCCCCAAACGCCCCCAGGAGCTACAAGGGGTGAAGGAAGAACGATGTCCGGGCCAAGAAGTGGGGATCCTGAGCGTAGGAGCTGAAATGAGAAGGGTGGGGAGGGGTGGGAGAGGCCGGGGCGGGGTCCTCAAGGAGCCAGGAGGGAGGTCCAGTTCCAGTGGGTAGAAACAGGGCTGGGAGTCCACCTGCCCTCCCACACGCAGCCGTGACAATGAGGAGGCAGTAGCCAGGACATCAGGAGATGGGACAAGCATACCTGCAGTGTCGAGGCCAGCAGAGGTGAAGGTGTCACTGAACAAGACATCCACGTGGGTGAGTAGGAATTCCACCACCACTGACTGCACCCGCACCTCCCGGAAGGCTGCTGCCCCCCCCAGCCCCACTGACTCCAGCTCCATGGACCTGAATGGGAAGAGGGAGAGGGAGACCAGGTGCCTTGAGCCACAGCTGGGGGAGGTTCTAGCTAGATTAGGTGGGGAGCCAGTGGGAGCAGTAACTGTCATTCAACACCTCTGACTTCATCCAACTAATCACATTTATAACCAGGTTCTCAACCTTTCCCCAGACACACTCCCTCACCACTTTCCCCATCTTAGTCATGTAGTCCTTTAAGTGGTTCAGGCCAGGCACCTCGGAACTATCTTTGACTTCTCTCTTCGTTACACCCACATCCAATCTGACCCAAAACCTTGCGGGCTCCACCTACAAAATCTATCCAGAACCTAAACTCTTCTCTACTGCTCGCCCTGGCCCAGCGCCCATCCTCTCCCTCTGGAGCCTTACAGCTTCCTCCTCCCTGGTCTCCTGCTCCCATCCCACCTCCACAGTCTGTTTCCCATTCACAGCTGGAGGAGGCTGTGAACACCTGAGTCACGTCAGGGCCCTCTGGGCTCAGAGCCCTCTCTTGGCCATAACTCACTCCTGGTAAAGTCCTCACACAACCCACAACCCATAAGTCATTCCTCTTTTATCTGGTCCCCCACCACCTATCTGACACCTCATCATCTCCTCCCCTTCACCCCTTTATTCACTCACTCACTCAGCTCTAGCACAATGGCCTTCTCACTGTTCCTCCTGACCCAGCCCCAGGACCTTTGTAGTTACCTTTCCTTCTGCCTGGTTTGTTACTCCCCAGATATCCACATGGCTCCCTCTCTCACCTTTTACAGATCTTGACTCAAATGTTACCTTGCTCAGTGGGTCTTCCCCATCTACCTTATTTAAAATTGTAAACCTTTTCCATATTCCAGGTCTGTCTTTGTTTCTTTTTCCCCATAGTTCTTATACCCACCATCTTATGTACCACCTATTTTATTTAGGACAGATAGCTTGCCTGTCTCAGTCACCATAAAATCCTCTGGGGCTTACCCTGCTGTTGGCTATAGAAGACTTCTAACTGAAGCTTTCCCTGACACTCTAACATTCCAAAATGCCATGATCCTATGCATGCCCCTTCCCTGCTTTGTAATCTTTCTCCTTGCCACTCACTACCATCAGGCCACACTGTGTATTTTCTTGTTACTAGTTCATTGTCCATCTACTCCATGAGAATATGAGCCCAGGAGCACAGGGTCTTGCTCACTATTCTGTTCCCAGTGCTGAGAACAGGGGCTGGCACACCGGACATAACTAACAAATATATGTTGAATGAAATGAACAAGAGAACAAAAGTTGGGTGAGTTCCTAGCATGGGTATAGGGGGAGACTTGGGGCTCAGCCCATGGGAGGGAGCTGTGGGTGACAGTCTGGTGAGCTGTAGCTTACCGTAGCAGGTTGGGTGCCCAGACAATGGCCAGGTTGCGGGCATGCATGCTGGTATTGGCACTGTGTCTTGCCATGCGGGCCAAGTGCCTCAGCAGGTATTCCAGAGTCCTGAGGGTGGGAGTGGAAGGGGACACTTCACCTGAGCATCAACTCCCTTGTGAGCCCACCATAGCCCTTTCCTACCCCTCCTGGTTTACCTGTAGTGTGGCGGGGGCAGCTGCTGGATGACATCATGGACACGCACCAGGCGTTCCTCCTCCCCAGGCACTGACATGGCCTCCTGACATTGTGCACAGGCATGATGCGGGCTGGCCCCCATGCATCCCAACACCCTCCAACCTCACCAGTTCCTTTACTCACGCTGAATTTCCCGTAGAGCTGATATGTGAGTAGGGGGTTGGGCAGCTCTCGGAAGTAGAGCTTGCAGAGGGAGGACACACTGTGGATGTCCTGAAGGAAGGTGGGGCCAGACAGTTCAGGGATCCTCTCACTGTCAAACTCATGCCTGAGACCACCAAGTTAAAGAGGAGAAAGACTCATGTCAGAGTTGGCTCTCCTGACTGTACCCTCCCTCCCATTGTCCACAGATGTATGCAGCCTTCTTCCTGCCCTGGGCTCTTCAAAGGTGAGAATTACTTCATCCGTAATAACCCTGTGTGCCAAAGACAGAGGAGCCTCATTTTACAGAGGGACACCCTGAGGCTCAAGTAGAAGGTGCCCCTGCCTGTAGCTACCCAAAGTTATCTGGTTCCAGAGTGTGACCATGCTACTTCCACCAAGTTGTTCTTCAAGAGGTCAATGGAAAATGTGGCAGAAATCCCAGCAGCTTTGCTCACAACTATCTAGTGGTGTCCCACTGCTTGAGGGTAAAAGCTCAATGCACAGGAACTCATGCCACATCTCTCACACCCCCAGGCTCCACACTCTTCACTTCATTGCCTCCTGTCGGCCTCAACACTTGTGCCTCACTCCTTCCCACCTCTTAGACTGTCATATGTGCTGTCTCCCCTCACTTCAGAACCTTCCCATGTAAAAGCCAAAATCCTAACAGTTGTCAAAAAGGCCTTGAATGCTCTGCCCCTAATTACTTCTCAGACACCATCTCCTGCTACTTCCCCTTTGGACTGGCTGTTCTCTCCACCATGAATGTTTTTCCCAGGATATCCAAATTGCTCGCTCACTCCTTCCCATCCTACAGAAGGAGCTTGCCCCCAAGAGGCCTTCTCGGCCCACCTTACTTAAAACTGCAATACCTCTCCCAGATTTATTATGATCCTCCTTATCCTCAAATCTCTTGTTCTCCATAGCACTTGTCACCTACTAGCAAACTCTCTCATTTCTTTGTTTGTCTCTGCCTCCAGCATGTGAGCCCCATTAGGGTGGGAGTCTCTGGTTGTCTCATTAACCACTGTATCTCCACTGTGGTCAGATTGTCAGGGTAGGTTCTTGTTTGGCACGTGGCAGGTACTCAGAGAAACTGATCCCTCTACTTCCAATGCTCATTCTATTCTCACCTCTCAGGCCTTGGTGTGGGTGTCACTTCCTCAAAGAAGCCCACCCTGCCTCCAGCCCTGATCAAACCCCAATCTATGCCTTCCCAACTCCCAAGATCTTCCCAACTTGGCACATGACACAGGGCATAGACTAGGGATGATATTCAGTAAAAGTCTGTGGAGGAAAGGGGTGGAAAGAGGGCCCTCACCGTAGCCTCTGGATATTGGATGACACGCCTGAGAGCCGGTAGATACCGTCCACCACCCCATGGGCCTCAATAAACTCAGAGCAGCAGCGAAGCACCTGGGGCACTGGGAGAAAGCATTGGGGTCAGGGCTGGACAGCTCAAATCCTGAGTAGGAGCAGTGGCCTAGGCAGGTGGGCCTGGGACCTCACCATCTTGGCCTGAATTACTGAGGTGCTCTCCAAGGTCGCAGCCAAACACCCTCTGCCGAAGGATACCTCTCTGTCTCAGGCGCTGCCGAGAAGGGCGGGAACGCATGAAGGTACGCAGGAGGCCAGCAAGCTTCCCACGTGGCCGGGGTACAGCTACAGGGGGAAAAGCAGGCCACACAGGATCAGTACAGTTATCAGTCTGGTGGGAGGCGGGCAGGAGCCTGACCTCTTGTTTTCATTACCTGAGGTCAGAGAGGAGACACCCTGGGAAGCTGGGACACCACATAGGGGACCATCAGCATCTGTGGGGTGAACCATAGGTGGAAAGGATGGATGGCAGAAAAAGAATGAAAGAAGGTCTCCCGACTTTGCCCCTGGCACTTACCCCCCTTGAGTCCTGGACAGGGCCGCTCTGTGAATAGCTCCACACACTCGCTGGGGAAGAAACCGACCTGAGGAGGCATCAGAGTCAGTGCCTGGGCCACCCTAGTTGCCACAGGGCCCTAGCCCCACCTGTCTACTCCAACCCAGGCTCACCTGGAAGCCTCGCTTGCCCCGCCACCAGCTCCGATCTTCTGTCGGTGGCATGTCGATCACGGAGACAATATCTCCCACCTGGGAGTGGGCAGATGCGAGAGTCAGAAGCAGCTAGGAAGTGGGGAGTACAGCTAGAGTCTGCCCCTTCCCCACAGCCTCACCTCGAAGGACAGCTCATCTGGTGCCTGGGCTGTGTACCGTTTTACCACGTGGGCAGCAGCCACTGCAGGAATATTGAGCGAGGCCTCCTCACTGAGGAGGAGTCGCCTGCCATGGTTATCCAGCTGACATGGAGGGTGGATGTGACAGGGAGAACCCAGAAGGCAATAAATAATAAATAATAAAAAAATAAGAAAAGGTTCTTCCATGCCCAGTGCAGGCCAACACTTGTTTCCCATCTAGTCACTCACAGCTATTGGTAAAACACCTAAATTCATGCCCCTTCCATAACAAGGCCCCTTCCTTCCCCTCATACGTCCCAGGGCTCCCTGGCCCTGAAGTCCTCCTGATACACTCATGCACCCTCACCCTCCATAGCAGACACTGCACATCTGCTGTCTAAAAAGCCGCTGGTTTTACATGGATACAGAGTGTTTTGAGGGTTACCAGATGGGAGAGGGCATGGGGGAATGGGAGAAGAGGTGAGGGGATTAAGAAGTACAAATAGATAGTTACGGAATAGCTATGGGGATATAAAGTACAGTATAGGAAATGGAAAAGCCAAAAACTTATATGCATAATCCATGGACATGAACAATGGTAGGGGGATTGCCTGAGAGAGTGGGGGATGCTGGGTAGAGGGGGACAAAGAGGGTGAAATCAGGACAACTATAATAGCATAATCAGTAAAATACAAGTTTTAAAAATGAGATTCAAAATCAAATATATATATAAAACTGCCCTGGCTGGTGTGGCTCAGTAGACTGAGTATCGGCCCGAGAACCAAAGGGTCGCCAGTTTGATTCCCAGTCAAGGCACATGCCTGGGTTGTGGGTCAGGCCCCCAGTAGGGGTTGCTTGAAAGGCAACCACACGCTGATGTTTTTCTCCCTTTCTCCTTTCCTTGCCCTCTCTTTAAAAATAAACAAACGGCCAAAAAACTTATATACACAACCCATGAACATGAACTAAAGGGCAGGGGGAATGCAGATGGGAGGGGGTATGCAGGATGGAGGGGAATAAAGGGAGGAAAATGGGACAACTGTAATAGAATAATCAATAAAATATATTTTAAAAGAATAAACAAATAAAATCTTTTTAAAAAATAAAATAAAACAAAAACTAAAACCCCATTATTTTAGTCACTCTTAGCCAGGCCAAACCTATTTCTAACTGATATATATATACCTTGAAATTCTCACATCCCCGCAGCCAAACACCTGCTAACACACACACACACACACACACACACACACACACAGGGGCACTCGTTCTCTCTCACAGGCATTAACCCAAACAGATCCTGAAATGCCAGTGTCTCTTCCTGTCTGGCTCATTTCCTTCCTGTGCCCATACACACTGCTAGGCTGGTTCTTGGTCCTCTGACATCCCTCACTCACTTCCAACCCCAAGCCCTGCTGCCCAGGCCCACCTCCATCCAGGTGAGCACAGGCCCACAATTGAGGTTACTGTCCACCAGTCCTGACAGGGTCTCCAAGTATTGTAGCAGCAGTGGCACCAGCATCTGTGATTAGATTGTCAGGGTGAGCTCTTATGAGGAGACCCCAAGAGAGCTCACTGCCCTTCTACACTGCCTTAGCTTGCCTCTAGACAGGACAGAACTTCAATCTCAATGCATGGATGCCATTCCACTGTTAAGTACTAAAATATTGTCCTATCAGTTTGCACACAAACTATGTCAAGCTCCTTTGTACTTCCATTGGTCTGGCCATATTGACCCTCCCATGGAACACCCCAGAACTCCCCATGATCTTAAAACTAAAGGGAGCCTCCAGAACCTTGCTGCAGTCCTAGGGGCCTCTCCATTCTGACTGGTGGGACTCAAACCATACTCGTGTTTAAGTATTTATCAATTTCCCCAGCCTTAACGATTTCACACATCCATGATGAGGATACACCATGGTTGAGGCAGGGATGGGATAACAAGCAGCTTACCTGGGAAGCCCTGGCACCCTCTGGAGGTGGGGGAAGCTCTGGGAGGCAGGAAAATCTCCGGTCAAATATGCACCGGTGGAGGTGGGCATCCAGGGAGCGGAAGTCATCATAACTGCGGAGAACTGGCCAGGAACGGCCCTGTGGGAGCAGGAGGGACAAAAAGGAATAGTGGTTCCATTTCACTGAGCTGAGGACCATGGCAACCAGTCCACCAGGCTAGATGAGAAGCAGAGGTGGCCTTACCTGACAAGTCACTTGCACCCCAAACACCAGCTCATTCTCGCCAGAGAAGCTAGAGCCTTCACGCTCTGGAGACAGCAGGAGCTGTAGAGGGAAAGAAAGGCCCAGGTGAGGGCCTCACTGTTGTTCCAGTCCTAACCTCTCCAGGTGGTACTATATAGGGATGGGGCTATATTCCCTAAGGGCAGAACCTGGTGATGCCTTAATCAAGGTACAGGGTATTGGCACAGAGTATACACGTAACAAAAAGTTGTTGCTGAATGAATAAAGAAAAAAATGTATGAATGACGAGCAGCTCTCCCCTTCTGTCCTGCAACTCCTATCACTGACGGCTCAGATGGGTGGAGCAGCCAGTTCCAGGGACCAGTCTTAGGGGTAGGGTAACTGACATTGCTTCAGGGTTGGGTTCCCACCTGGGGGCAAATCCTACCTGAATGTGGCCAAAGTCAACATTTTCATAGTGGAAATGGGCACAGTCAGCCAGCCGAGGGAAGGGACCTCGAGGAGCTGAGAGCCTGGGGGACAGGTAACACATCACTAGTGCCTCCTGTGCTTCGCCCCCTTGTAAGCTGAGCCATTACCTTACTTCTCACCTCTTTCCAGCCTTCCCCTTCGCACTGGGTGCCCCAGTCGGAGGTAGGGGCTGCACTGAGCCCTCCCCTGAGCCATCTAGGCTGTCAGTGCTGCGAGCCTGTGGAGGAGAAAAAAGAATCAGAGGACCCCAGAGATGGGAGCAGAGAAACAACATGAGTATTGTTATCTTCCAGTCTGGGTCTAGAGGCTTGAATCACTCTTTATACTGGAGTAGCAGGGGAGGTCAAGGGGAGGTGAAGGCCAAGCTGAGGATAGGCCTTCATCTTCCTGTGTGGTCTGGGGTGGGGGTGGGGGGTGTATAGAAGAGCAGGGGCCAGAGGTGAGGCAGGGAGAGAGCATGCTGGTACCATGTCTCTGGGTTTAAACTCCTCTTGTAGGCCCTGGAGAGTACAGTCATCTTCCACTTGTGCCTCTCCACACCTCTCAACGATGTCTGTGCAATCACAGTTTCCATTTTCTCAGTCTTCCTGCTCTCAGCCTCTCCCCTCCTGCCAGCATCTTCACAGCAAGCAACAGTATAACTTTCACACAACACAATCCTACCTGTCTCTCCATAGATCATGGACCTTCAGTAGATCCCTGTTGTCTGGAAGATAACCCTCTGGTCTGTTTACCTCTCCACCCTCATCTCTCCCCATTGCCTCCATTCTTAGAGTTCTCAAATTTCTGAGTCCAACAAAAGCACCTCATTTCTCATTTCTTTTGCAAAGGCATAGACCTTTGCAAAGGTTGTTCCCTCTGCATGTAACACTCTTCCCTATTCTTTCACTAGGTTCACTCTTCCTCATCAACTCTCATGTTTCCTCCTCTCCAAAGTTCTCCCTGATCCTTCAGGTTGTATCAGTCACTTCTTCTGGACTCCTCCATCCCGAGGTTTCCCCATCCCAGGCTTAATGACTCTGCCTGGGCTTCCCCCATTATAGCCCCGAGCACTCTGAGATGTCACTGTCTGGTGACAAGTCCATCTTCCCCACTGGACTGTGACCTCCCCAGGATCAGGGCCTGGGGCTGAGCCCTCAGCTCCCCAGCATTGTCCAGCACAGAGGTAAGCACAGAATTAGTACTCCTCACAAGTAGGGTTGTGTCTGACTCCTTGCTGGGTCCCAATGCCAAGTGTCAGCCCAGTTGCCAGCAGGGGTGGGGTAAAATCTGATGAATAAATTAACCAGCTACCAGATGTGGACTCCCAAACTGGGCTCCAGCTTCTCCCTCCTTCATATCCCTGCAACCCCAAGTTCTCCTTCATCTCCCCCTTAGGTCTGTTCCCCTCCAACCCATGAAACTCCCAGAGGCAGGATGGGACCTAACTCTCTTTGCGTTAGGAGCTTGGGCTTGCAGAGGTCTCAGTGAATGTTTGTTAAGTGATCGAATGAAGAATAAGATGGATGAATGAGCAGGACCAGCATGGTGGAAGAGGGAGATGGAGGGGAGGGACGATGAAGACAAGATGGAGAGGAACCAAGGATCAGCGCTGGCTTGGGGTCGGGGTGGAGTAAGGAAGACAGGAAGAGCTGGAAAGGCTGAGGTAAATGTTGTAGCTGATGGGAGAAGAGGGTTGGGTGAGAGAGACTGGGATGGGGTGAAAATAATAAGAGAAGAAAAGGGTTAGGCTGAGGTGGAGCTGAGTGGGGGTGGGGCTAGAGAAAGAGGCCGGTAGTAGCAGGAGGAGGAGGTTAGGCTGGGAAAGGATGGAGGTTGGGATAAAACGATGAAGACGGCTCTGGGATGTGGGGGTTAGTGGGGTCCCAGGGAGCTTCAGCAGGTACCTGCAGGGACCATTTGGGGGATGCCGGGTCCTTCCCAAGACCAGCCCCTCCCGAATCCAACCCTTCAGCCACACACCTCCATCCGGGGCGTGGAAGGAGATGCACGCTGAGAGGGAAGGGCAGGGAAAGGGCTTGGGACCCAGAGCAGGCTCGGGGACAAGAGGGCCGATACTAGGGGTGAGGGGCGGTGCAGGCCTCGGGCTCGGGCGGGGCCGGGGGCGGGGCGCGCGGGGCGGGGCCGTGCATGGACAGACTGCCACGCGGACCGACTGACGGCCGCATAGGCCCCCTCACCACCATGGTCTCGTGGCCTCCTCAGGTGCTGGCCGCGCTAGACACCTCGATCGCCGTTGTCCTCTTCGCGGATGCCGCCATGGCGACACAAAGGGGAGGGCATGAGCCACGAGCGCGGCAGCTGCAGGCTCCGCCCCCAACCGCTGCCTCTGGCTGAGGCGCTCCTCAACCCACGGGGGCGGGGACAGTGGGGATGCCACGCAACCCCTCATTGGCTCCACCCTGCCTGAAGCGTCCAGCCCACATAGCGGCTTTTCATTGGCTTTGACTTGAGTCCTTCCCTGACTAAGTGGTCTTGCGGGGATAAGCTTGACTGTGCTGTGACCACGCCCATGACTGCTTTCATTGGCTTTCATCCCCCTGATACATACGTCATTACTTTTTATTTTGAGAGAGAAGGAAGAGAAACATCGATGTGAAAATACATTGATGAGTTGCCTATCGCACGCCCTGACTGGGCAACTGGCCCATAACCCAGGCATGTGCCCTGACTGGGAATCAAACCTGCGACCTTTCGCTCAATCCACTAAACCACACCAGTCAGGGCTAAACTTTTCTTCTAACACTTTTAACGCTAAACAATGGACCCTAACGCTAAGCAATGGGCCCTACCCCTTAGTTCACTCAGTGATCACTCCTCTGACACTCATAGTTGTATACTCCCATAGGCTCAGGGCTTTTCTACCCCTGCAAGCAGCTTTTCAAAGTCTCAGTCCACTAAGCCTCATCTTGTCAGTCCTGAACCCAGTCCTTTCCACAGAATACTGAGGACATTCACCCATGGACGGATTCTACTGGCTCAGGTGCCTTGCCTGGAACATAACCCTAGGCAGTGTGACTTAGCTCTATCCACCGGATATTTTCCTTGCCTTCCCTACTGCTTATTACAGGCCAGCTTCCAGCCTTATCTCTTTTCCTAGAAATAAGTTTAGCCTGCAATGCCACAACACAGCCATGCCCCCCATAAAGCCAATCCCAATCGTTCCCCCCAGTCCCCCCGCCCCCACTGACTTAGCCAAGTTCAGAAAACATTAACAGCACCCCTTTCAAGATGACACTCCCACTGGTCATGCCCTCAACGAGGCTCTTAGTCTCAAAAGGTACATCTTTGTTTTTATTTCTTTTTATTTATTGATTTTAGAGAGAGGAAGAGAGGAAGAGAGAGAAACATTGATTTGTTGTTCCACTTATTTTATGCATTCATTGGTTGACTCGTGTATGTGCTCTGATGGGGATTGAACCTGTAACCTTGGTGTATCAGAGCAACATTCTAACCAACCGAGTTGCCCCACCAAGGCAGAAGGTACATTCTTGATCAATCTACTCATTCATTCAAAAACTTCAATTGCATAATTTGTGGAGACATCAGTAACCAAAACAGGAAAACATAACCTGCCCACATAAAACTCAGAAGCTAGTGGGAGAAAACAATGAACAAAATAAACATTTAAAAATATAGATTAGGTGACAAATTCTATGGATACAAACTAAGCAGGTATTGGGGAAATGAAGTGCTGGGGAAGGAGTCATTTTGATAGGGGCTTAAGACTTGGGAAAATTTAGCTTAAGGTAAATAGTCATAAATCTAGCAAGTAATGTGTATGTTAAGTTTTTGTTTCAGTAACTACAGATAAGGCCCATCCTGGCGCCTGAGAATAAGCAGTTGACCTCCTGGGGCACTGGGCTGGAGATTACCTTGTCTAGAGACATCTGTACCAGGAAAAAGCAAGCAACTACCCTTCCCCCTTGGAGGCAACTGTTGAATTTCAAAGGCTTTCACTGACACCTTGTTTGCCCTCCCCCAAACCCCTTATAAAAGATCTGGCTGGGAAAGAAAGAGTAAGATGGTTTGTTAGGGTATGAACCCGCCATCTTCTTGGATCGCTGGCCATCTGAATAAAGTGCCTACAAAAGATTCAACCACAGCCCTGACTGGCGTAGCTCAGTGGATTGAGTGCGGGCTGGGAACCAAAGTGTCCCAGGTTCGATTCCCAGCCAGGGTACATTCCTGGGTTGCAGGCCATAACCCCCAGCAACCGTACATTGATGTTTCTCTCTCTCTCTCCCTCCCTTCCCTCTCTAAAAATAAATAAAATTAAAAAAAAAAAAAAGATTCAATCACTGCCATTGCTGAATTGGATTTGGTAGTTGCTTAATTGGATTTGGTAGTGACAGGCAGCCTGAACGCTGGTGTCTTTTCTGGTTACAATTTTACAGTTACTCATTTCAATTTATTGAACTTGCAAACTTCACTCTCATCAGATACTTCCACATGATGTTCCCTCTAACCAGAGTATTCCTCTCCCCCCACTTCAACCTCTGTAGTGGCTGCAAATTCTTTGACACTTTTCTCATAAAAAGGTAGAGTATACATCCCTTCCCCTTTGAATCTGGGCAGAATTCAACCAATAAAGAATAGTGGACCCTAGCTGGTGTGACTCAGTAGATTGAGTGCTGGCCTGCGAACCAACGGGTTGCCAGTGCAACTCCTAGTCTAGGGCACATGCCTGGGTGATGGGCCAAGTCCCTGGGAGGGGGTGTGTGAGAGGCAACCACACACTGATGTTTCTCTCCTTCTCTTTCTCCCTCCCTTCCCCTCTATAAAAATAAATAAAATCTTAAAAAAAAAAGAATAGTGGAATGAACACTATGTGACTTCCAAGGCTAGGGAGTAAGAGGCAATGCAGCCTCCTCCTTGTCCACTGGAACAACTAGCTCTAGACTTGTTGAGGCATCATGTGAGACATGTGACTTTGCTGAGGTAGTCATGTTTTGAGAAAGCCCAAGCCACAAGAAAATTGTGTACTAGAATCAATAGTTCCAGCTGATCATTTGAGCCCTGGTGCCAGATTGTTTTATGCCACTAAGATTTGGGGGTGGTTTGTATCCCAGCAACAGTATTTGAAGTGGCCCTTTGTCAACTAGTTAATTCCTACCTGTCTCAGCTCAAATGTACTTTTCTCAGGAATTTTCTAGGCCCTACTCACCCTCCAACTAGATCAGGTTCTTCTACTATAAACATCTTTTATTTCTTCTTATATCTAAACATCTATTTCCTTCTTGTTGGTTAGATTTTTTTAAAGATTTTATTTATTTTTAGAGAGAGAAGAAGGCAAAGAGAAAAAGGGAGAGAACATCAATATCAATGTGTGGTTGCCCCTCACGCACCCCTCATTGGGGACCTGGCCTGCAACCCAGGCATGTGCCCTGACTAGGAATCGAACTGGCGACCCTTTGGTTTGCAGGCCCATGCTCAATCTACTAAGCCATACCAGCCAAGACTCATTGGTTTAAATGTATAGTTTGTTCAGAAAGGCTGAAAATAAATATCTACCATGTCTGTGACAAACAGAAGCTACTTTTTACAGAAATATATTCTATATTTTAAATAAATAGATGTCAAAAAGGAAAGTAGGTAGAAATTGTATCATCTGTTTTAATACAGTTTAGAACTTTAAAGCAGTATCATTTTCTCTGCATCCTGTTTATGGAAGTCAAAGTTCTATCCAGTTTCAAGGAAAAGAAGCTGAGATTCTACTTTCTGATGGGAAATATTTCAAAGAACTTGTTGACAAAACAATAGTTTTTAATAGTCCAGACAGGTGATGATTGCCTAGACTAGGGTGATGGCTGTGGAAGGGGAAGAAAGGGTTAAGTTCTGGGTAGATTTTAAAGGTAGAGATGACAGGATTTCCTGGTCAACTGAGTGTGGGTGTGAGGAAAAGAAAGGAGTCAAGGACAACCTTGATGCTTTTGGACCAAGGAGGAAGCACAAGGACACTGAGGAAAGCTTGGGAGGAGGAGGTTTAGGGGGAAGATTGGGAGCCCAGTTTAAGACCTGTGCAGTCTGAGACATCTCATAGACCTCTGAATGAAGATGGTGAGCAGGTAGCAAGATATAGGAGCCTGAGGTTTAGTGGCAAGGTCCAGGCTGAAGATAGAAATTTGGGGACTATCAGAACAGACAGGGTTATCCATTAAGCTACAACAGCACCTGGGAATGAGTGTAGATAGAGAAGTCAAGGCCAGAGCCCTGGACGCACTAAAGTGACAGACTGGTGATGCTAGAAGCAGGGGAAGGGAATGCTTCAAGGAGGGAGGACTCGATGACCAAATGCTGCAGCAGGCTCAAGCAGGGTGTGGATTGAGAAATAACCATTGTCTAGTACTCTGATAACCCCATTAATTTCAGGCCTGGAGGGCAGTTCCTTCTATCTCATGTGAGACAGGAAGATCCACTCCTGAGTTAAGGTGAGTCCCAGACTTGCCTGAAGTGTTGCCTGGAATCCCTCCCCTGCTTGCCCTCAAAGGGGATGAAACCAGAAAAGATTCTGCATCACAGGTCAGAAACCAGGGGGGTGGGGGAGGGGCAGGAAGGAGGTAAGAGGCAGGGGGAACCATTTCCCTAAAATAGCATGACTCAGCCTTTCTAGAACTCTTTTCTTAGGCACAACCAGTAAACTGGAAAAAATTTCATTGGGAAAAACAGAATTTGTACAATTCAAAATCTTCTGGTCTCAAATGAGGCCCCTTCCCTCTTCAGCAGCATCCTTAGGGACCTGAGGGTGGAGGGTGTCGTGACCTGGCTGGAGGAGACCAAGACCCTGGGTCTTCATTGTGATCCAGCAAGAGGGATAACTGAGCGTCCACTTCCCTGGAAAAAAAACAGGTAGTAGAGACTGAGGTACGTGCTCAGGATTGGGGTCTGGGACTGTGGACAGTTCTGAGAAAGGGGTTCAGAGAGGTGGGCACTCTATGGGGGGGGTCTCAGAAGATTCAGGGTTCCAGTGTTGTAAATCCTGGAGATAAGTCACCTTTTTTGCCGCTGCAGTTCCGCCCTCTGAACCCTTAGCACCTGCAGTATGGGGTCCTCCTGAAACTCGCTACTGTCGGAGTCTGGGGGGAAAAAGAGCGAGCTCCAGGGGGGTGTACCCATAATGTGCTGGACAGCCATCCGGATCCTAGCAGCCTTGCACATACACTCACCTTCAGCAGCCTGAAGAAGCCCAGCAGCCTGGGAGAGCATGTCCTCTGGCGGGGCATGTTCAGCTGCAGGCGAAGATGTGACCACAGCTTCTAGAGACCCAGCCTTGAACAGAGAGGGCAGGGACTTGACACTTGTGGAAGCCTCCTCAACTGAAGGGGGTGGGAACTTGGGCTGAGCCTGCCTGACTTCCTTGCAAAGCACTGACCCCGCTGCGGAGGGCATGACTTTGGCTTTCAGAAACTCAGCCTTAGATGAATCTGGCGGTATCTCTGCCAGTGGAAACCATGAATCAGATAGAGGGGGTTTAACCTTGGTTTGAGAGTGTGTGGTTTTGATTTTTGGAGATTCATCTAGGGATGGAGGCAGGCCCTTGAGGGGAGAGTGCGTGTCCTCCAGGCTTTCCGGAAATAGCCTAGCAGCCACTACCTGACCAAGAGGGCCTCTGAGCTGTGGACCAGGCCCTTGGTCAGCCACTGTGACCTGCCCAGCAGGTTCTTGGCAAGGGGTAGAACCCCTCTGAGGCTTGGGGCCCTGGTGCTTGGGCTGGGCAGGGCTGCATGGTTCAGGGTTGGGCAGGCCCTGGGGGTTGGTAAGGGGCATAGGAGTAGAGGCCCAGGGCAAGCCCCCAGAAGATATCCATGGACCAGTCTGTGGTGCCCAGAAAAACCCACTGGGGCTGGGGCCCCAAAAGATGTGTGGAGAGAACCCTGGGGCGATAGGAGGCCTCTCCACATAGAAGGCTTCACAGGCAGGACGAGGCCTGGCCACACTGTCCCAAAGTGGGATGCAGTTAGACTGTGTTCCCAGAGAACCAAGGGTCTCTGCAGGGGCAGGCGAAGTCTGCAGACAGGTGGGGACAGAGACCTAAAAGAGAGAACACATAGAGTGTCCTCAGTCCCGCTCAGAATTCCTCTTCCTCCAACTTCCCTTAGGATCCCTGTCGGCCCCTCAGGTGCCTCCCCTCCCCATCTCACCGGAGTGAGGGCGGAGGTCCCTGGCGGTACCCAGGTTCCATCACCCTGACCTCCTTGAGCCTGTTCAAGCTTCCGCCGCTGCCGCCACTGGTACAGAATGTCATCCTCTGGTTGCAGGGTTGCCTGGGAGGAGACCAGGGCTGGAGCAGGGATGGTGGCTGGTGCAGGAGTTGCTGTGGGGTAAGTAGAGTGAAGAGGGTAAGTAGAGCAAAGAGGGTAAGACAGGAACCTGATGACAGCCTGCACATATACCCTTCGACTATAACAGAAGGTTATTCAGATGGGATCTCCAGATAATGTCCCAACTCCTCTCTGGAGTGGGAAGTGGGGAAGGGGAAGGGTCAGAGAGCGGACTCATGGACTTCTCAACCTGTCATTATTCAATTCTTCCTTCATTAACAAGTGTTTATTGAGCTCTTACTATTGAGTCAGGCACTGTTCCAGCTCAATACAGCAGTGACTCACAGCAGGGCAACTGGCTGTCCTCAGTCCAGTGGGGCAAAACATTTTTCCCATCACCCAGAGCATCATTTCAACCGTGATGATCAATAGAGCTACTACTGTTTCTCAGAAGCCCTATCATTTGATGCTGCACAAAGAGGCAGAGGCATAGTCTCAGAATTCTCTCTTCTCCCCTCCCCTCTATATCCTCCCTGCCCCCAAAAGATGTGTGGAGTGAATCCTGTGAATCTACTTCCAAACCTGGTCACATCCCTCTACTTTGCTCTTCAGGCTCTGGCCCAAGCCAAACTACTGGCATCTCTCTGAGTATTGATAGCAGCCAGGGGTAGTTTGTTAACATTCAAGGAATATCATGTATCCTCCATACTTAGACCCTCCCATGGCTCCCTAGTACTAAGATAATGACCAACTGCCTTCCCAAGCCTGCTTGGCCTAGTGTAATCTGACCCCTGCCAATCTCTCCATCCTCATCCCACATGACTTTCACTTCTGGTTCTTGCCTTTTCTGGCTCATTGTCTGTACCTAGTTCCCTTCCACTTCAGGTTCTCTGTACATGCTAGAGGGCTCTTGTCACCACCATCATTCAGGTCTCCATTCAGATAGCATCTCTTCTGGGAAGGTCTTCTCTGATATCCCAACATCACAATCCTCTCCTGCATGGCCCTCATTTCTGTTTACATTTCACTTTGTTTGTGAGGTAATGTAGCTACTCTCTGTATTACACGAGATTACACTGTGCATAGTTGGTTCACTGTGGAATCTCCAAGCCTGCTCACAGGGCCTCACACACAATAGGAATTTAATGTTTGCTAGATGGATGAATAAATTAAATCTGCAATAAAACTCATGAAGTAGGTACTAGTTTTATCCTCATTTTACAGATGAGAAAACAGGCTCAGAAAGAAAAAGTTAATCAAAGGTGATGCTTAGGTGGAGGGAAGAATCAGACAGGCATTTTAGCTGGATCGCACAACATGCATGAACCTCTGTTTACTTGTGCTAGCCTGTTGCTATTCATGGGAGCCCCATGAGACATGGAGCACCTGTCCTGTGCTCCACTGCATCCCAGGACCTGGGTACCGAGTAAAAGTAACAACAATGATGGCAGTAATAGTAACGCAGGTTCTTAATCTCATCTCTGAAATCTTGGGAGCAGAAATTTGAGAGTTTAACAGTTAGCATGTTTTAGCAAAGTTGTATAGTATGAGAAATATAGGCAGGGGTCTGGTGCAGTATGCCTGACTCAAACCCATTGGTATTCAGTTGAACAATATGCAACTGCCAATATTCAACCATTTCTTACTTACAAAAGCAAAAATTTCATATGGTTCAATGTAATATATCCACAGCAAAAAGTATCAAGTCACCCTAAATGAGATATAGATAGATAGATAATTTCCTTTTTATTGGTAAGGTCAGATTTTGCTGTGAAATTGGGTATGGTGCAAAATTTGCAAAAAACATTCTGACTTTAGACCTCTGTGTTCAGAGAGGCAGATGGGATACAGAGAGCTTGTCATACTAATGATAGCTACTTATTAACAAAGTGGTGCTAAGACTGCATGGATTCACCAACTCATTTAATTTTCATAACACCCATAGCAGAGGAGTACTATTATCCTTGTTTTAAAGTTGGGAAAAGAAGAAAAGCCCAGACAGGCCCAAGGTCACATAGCTGGTCAGTGGCAGAGATGGAATTCACACCAACTGTCCTCCATCCTTGCTCTCCAGAACTCACCATGTGCCTTGGAGTCAGAGGTCTTGCTGGAGTCAGGGGTGAAGGTCTTGGAAGAGGAAGAAAGGCCATCAGACCTGATGGGGAATGAGGAACTGTTGGCATTGCTGAGGCTTCTGGAGGAGGAGACAGAGGCTTTGCTGTAGGAAAAAGGCAGAAGTGAGGCAACAGGGGTTTCAGAGGCAGTGGGTCAGGCCTGGAACTGTAGGAGTGGGAAGGATGATGGGGGCAGGGAAAGTACCTGTGTTTCAGCAGCTTGGCAGCTCTGCTTTGCAGGCTCAGCATCTCTAGGTCCAGAAGGGATGAGTTCCATGTGCTAAGGCTCTATGAGGTGAGAGGGTCAGAGGCCAGCTCCCATTCCAAATGCTGTTCAGAAAAGGGCTCCAGACAGAGGGCCTGGAGTACATATCTGCACTCCACCTGGTACCCTCACATGCTGGCTTAGAATCTGCTCCTTCTCAGGGAAAAGTGACCCAGTTTTCCTCTGTGGATCCATACCCCTTGATGAAGGCATTTTTGTAGAAGGGTGGACCCTACTTTCCTGACTAGACCTAGCTAATCACAACAATCTGTTCTCTGGTTCATGTTGATTTTGAGTGAATGAAAGTAAGCCCTGGGGCTATGGATGCAGCTATTGGAAAAGACCCCTCTTTCCAGTGGATTAAATAAGTTAGAAGCCTAGAGCCACTGGAGCCATTTAGCTACTTTGAGGGAAATCCTGCCTGAGACTGAGTCCAACAAAGAACAGAGCCACGGTAGTCAAGTTCCTCCCAATAGTGCTTAAACACCCGGATCCAGCCATGCCTGAAAACATCTGCTTTTGGATTTTCCTTATTGTGGTAGCAAACAAATCTTTTTTTGTTTGTTTATTTGGTTGGTTGGTTAAGCTTCCTTGAATTGGGAATTGATCCTAATTCTATACCAGGGCTGATGCTGTCAGTTCAAGTACACAGGGGAAGGAGTGGATGGGGATGTCACCTGCTTTATTTCTTGAAGAGGGACCAAAGCCTTAGCCTGTGATGCACTGGCCACCTTGGCAAGAGTCAGGACTGCTGTGTTGAATCTTCCTTCTGGTTTATTGGCTCCTGCTGAGAGGCCCCAGTTGATTTAGGAGGGCCAGGAGGAGTGGCTGCTGGGAGCATTGAACAGGAAAGGTTTTGGGCCAGCAGTGGACGGGGCTGAAGCAAGTACCTGTTGCAAGTTTACTGCTAGGATCTGGAGATTCAGGCTGCAGCCACCAAAAGTCAGCTGGGGTTGGACCTGTAGTCTGGCGTTCCTCTCTGCTTGTGGGCTGAGCCTGGCGGAACCGGTTTATGAACCTGAGGGCCTCAGAGAATGGGAGGTGGGTGAGGTGAGGAGAACCAAATCATCATCACAATAGCCAATGCTATTGAGCACCATGGTAGTGCCTAGTAGTTGTCCCTCAATATCTGCTCTCTTTTCTTATATAGTAATACAATATTATGTAAGACTAACACTAGGCACATAGCCTCTCTTCTAAAGATACATTTATCAGGTACCCTTGCAACTTTATGGCCATGTAACTAGGTTTTTGACTAACAGGGTATAAGGAGATGTGATTCTGAAAAATGGATGTTGTTGGCCATTTTGGTCCACGAAAGAAAGGGCAACAGCCTAGGGCTGGGAGGGCAACAAGATAGAAGTAAATTGTATCTCTGACCCCTCAACTAGGGGCTGCATATCAGCTCTGGTTACTTCTGCCTGGACTGTTAGGTGAGGGAAAAATAAATGCTATCTTGTTTAAGCCGCAATTAATTTGGGACTCTGTTATAGCAGCTGAACTAGTGTCCTATAAATCTAAGTGCTCACCATGGGACAGGCATTGCTGTAGAAGCTTTACAGACAGTTGACAGACCTAGACAGGACTAGGAGGAATGGAAAATCACCAGGCATAGTGTCCCAGGTTCGATTCCCAGCACGGGTACATTCCTGGCTTGCAGGCCATAACCCCCAGCAACCGCACATTGATGTTTCTCTCTCTTTCTCTCTCTGTCTCTCTCTCTCTCTTCCTCCCTCCCTCCCTTCCCTCTCTAAAAATAAATAAATAAAATCTTAAAAAAAAAAAAAAGAAAATCACCAGGCAGGAAACTACGCCATGGGGAACTGCAGCCTGGGAAACTGCCTGCCAACCCTACCCAGGATAAACAGATGCTCGCCTAGGATTGGGGACTGGGGTCAGCATATCCCACATAAAAGGATGCAGCTTTAACCTGAGGCTGACAAGATGTATCAAGAACAACAGTCAGCAGAAATGGCACCCAGCAACCAGCTGTAGCCAATCACACTCTGACACCCCAACCTGTTACCCTTCATGGGTTTTTGTGCTTAAAAACCCTGTCCTAAGAACAACCAATCGAGTCTTAACCTCCCTTGGTTGGCTCCACTTTCCCCTTTCTCCTTGCTAATAAACCCTGCTCTTTGGCTTGCTGCATCTGACTGGTTTCTTGAACGACTCTGACCTAGCAACAGTAACTCACTGAAAGCTTAAACAGCCCTGGAGGATATGTTATTCATATCCCCAATTTACCAATAAAAAAAAACTGAGGCCAAGCTCATACAGGAAGTAAGTGACAGAGCTGGGATTTGAACCCAGGCAACCTAGCTCCAAAGCTCTTAACACACATGAAATGTGGTCCTAAAAGTGCTACAAAACCAATGCTGGCTGTGGTGATTATTACAGATGCCTGTCTAACTCCCCAATCTTTCTTGCCCCTCAGGGCTGATGGTACTTACCTGGCCACCACAGAATCACCACTGTCAATTAGGGTGGGTGGTTGAGAGGCACCCATCTGTTCCTCAGTGGTGCTGGGTGGGGAAGGGGTCCCTGAGCTGGATGGCCAGGACTTCTCAAACAGCTCAGGGGAGTTGTGACCTCTGGCCAGAGCCTTGGGAACTTCTGGGATCCTGGATCTTTGGGACCTGGATGGGCTTAGGGTCTAAAATAGGGGAGGTGGGGAGAAGAAAAAGTGAGGCCTGGGGACCTCCCTATAGGAAAACAAACACACATGAAGTCTTAGTCCAGAGGGAAGGAAACACATCTCACAATGGTAACTACTCAAGAGTAGATGAGGTTGTGATGGTGGTAGAGGACTGGAAAAGGAAGGGACATGGGGAGGGAAAGAGGGGCTGTCTCTTAATCTCTTACCTGCATCTCTTATTACAGGTCTTCCCTCTAGTCATCACTCCCTTCCTACTGGGCTGGCAAACAGTGCTCTGTGAGGTGTCCTCACCTTGAGGTGCCAGGTCTGGCTTCAGGATGGCCAATAGCAGCTTCAACTTAGGGTAGTATCCCCAGAGGGGCTGTCTTGGGTGGAGAAAACTGGCAGGCTGCAAGGACAGAGTAGGGTTGGTAGGAAGAGCTTGGTCACTGCAGCTTGGGAGGAGTTGGGAGGGGAATGTAGGGTGGGAGGATGGGAAGAAGAGGGCAGAACAGACTACAATTCCCAAGGATTCCTGTAAGAGATGGACTATAATTCCCCTGGTGGAGTCTCAAAAGAGAAGAACCCAGAACTTCTGGACAAGACAGTGGCATAGGCAGACATGACTCGCCTCTCTCACAATAACAAAATTACAACTGAAATATAGAACAACCATCGCTCATAAGCAACAAAAATCGAATTGAATAGGAGTCTGACAACTACGAAATTAAAGAAACCACATCCATCAAGACTGGTAGGAGGAGTGCAGATGGAGAACAGGCTGGTCACTTACCCACATATGGTAGATAAAAATCCAGGAGGGATATCTTGGGAACCAGGAGTCACAGCCCTATACCAGGCCCCCCAGCCCAGGGTTCCAGTGCCAGGAAGATAAGTCCCCACAACTGGCTGCAAAAATCAGTGGGGACTGACTCGGTGGAAGAAACTGATGGATCCCCAAGCAATTCCTTTTAAAGAACCCACACACAGACTCACCCATGCAGAATCACTCCCTCTGGACTCTGGCAACAGGGTGGTGGCTTGAGAGACACCACTGGCGTGGAGGGGGAGGCTGAGGTGTCTGGTACGAAGAAGAGCAGAGCCCATTGTCCCTTTTCTGGGCCCTCCCCCAACAGAGTGGCAGACTGGTGCCTATCTAAGATTCCATCAACCTGGCTAACACGGTTTGATCTGCCTTGGAGATCTGCAGAGACTCTGCCATGCCCAACTCATGGGCCCCGCACAAGGTGCTTTTCCATATAAATGGTCTTGGCTCATGCTTTGCAACTTCCCTAAATCCTCTCAAACAAGCATCAGCTGGCCTCAGGGAGCCCCAGGCCCAGAACTAATAGCCTAGATTCACAAGTTGGCTTTCCCTGGAAATCTCCAAGCCCAGTACAAGTAGCAGCCATCTCAGTTGCTCTATAGCTCAGGCAGGGTGGCCCAGGCAAAACACAAGTGGGGGCTGATCTTGGACTGCACCATCTGGGAAACCCCAGGGGCCAGGGCACCCAGTGGACAGTATAGACTGCATCAGAGCACTACCACCCTACCCCTGCACAGCTGATCCTCCACGGAGGGTGGAGAGTAAATGGTCACAGCCAATACTGGCAGCTAACTGGCCTGGGTAAACCCCTTCCACTGATCTGCTGACAGCAACCAAGCCTCAACCACAAGAGGAGGGTGTACCCAGTTCACACAAAGGGTGAACCTTGAGTACCCAGCTTGGGTGAAAGGGGAGGCTGTGACCCACTGGACCCTATAGGACACCTAGTATATTAGGCCACAATACCAAGACACGGAGTCAAAGCAGCGCTACCTAATACATGTAAAAAAAAAAACAAAACACAGGGAGAGGCTGCCAAAACAAGGAGACAAAGGAACATGGCCCAAATGAAAGAACAGATCAAAACTCCAAAAAAAGAAGTAAATGAAATGGAGATAAGCATCAGATGCAGAGTGAAAAACACTGGTTATAAGGATGCTCAAGGAACTTAGTGAGGACCTCAACAGCAAAAAAAGATCCAGTCAGAAACAAAGGACACACTAATTCAAATAAAGAACAATTTACAGGGAATCAACAGTAGAGTGGATAAAGCTGAGAATCACATCGATGATTTGTAACATAAGGAAGCAAAAAAGAATCAATGAGAACAACAAGCAGAAAAAAAGAATCCACAAAAAATGAGGATAGTGTGAGAAGCCTGTGGGACAACTTTAAGCAATCCAACATTCTCTATGTAGAAGTGCCAGAAGGAAAAGAGAAAGATCAAGAAACTGGAAATCTATCTGAAAAAATAATGAAAGAAAACTTCCCTAATTGGTGAAGGAAACAGACATGAAAGTCCAGGAAGCACAGAGTCCCAAACAAGATGAACGCAAAGAAGTCCACTCTAAGACACAGCATAATTAAAATGCCAAAGGTTAGTCCTGGCTGGTGTAGCTCAGTGGATTGAGCACTGGTCTGCAAACCATAAGGGTGTCAGGTTCAATTCCCAGTCAGGGCACATGCCTGGGTTGCCTGCCAGGCCCCTGGTGGGGGGCGCAGAAGAAGCAACCACACATTGATGTTTCTCTCCCTCTCTTTCTCTCTCCCCTCTCTCTAAAAATAAATAAATAAAATATTTTAAAAAATAAAAAATCAAATGCCAAAGGTTAAAGATAAAGAGATGGCTGAGTGGGTGTGGGAGAATGGGTGAGAAGTGAGGGGATTAAAGAGTACAAATAGGTAGTTACAGAACAGCCATGGGGATGCAAAGTACTGCATAGGAAAGGGAGTAGGCAAAGAACTTACATACACGACCTGTGGACATGAACAAGGGTGGGAGGATTGCCTGAGGGGGTGGGGGGTGATGGATGGAGGGGAGCAAGGGGGGGGGGGGAATCAGGACAACTGTATTAGTATAATCAATAAAATAAAATTAAAAAAAGAGAGAGGACTTCCGGCCAAGATGGAGGCATAGGTAGACACACTGTGCCTCCTCACACAACCAAAAAAGGACAACAATTTAAAACAAAATAACCAGAACTAACAGAAAATTGAACTGTATGGAAGTCTGACAACCAAGGAGTTAAAATAGACACATTCAACCAGACAGGTAGGAGGGGCGGAGTCGGGAGGCCGGGCAGAGAGGGGTCATGGCAAAAAAACAAAACAAAACGGTGGCTTGTGCACCCCGGGTGCAGGGTGGCAGCCGGCAGACCCAGCAAGGCAGTGATTGTAGAGCGGGGCGCGGGGCGCAAGGCAGCTGACTGGGCGGTCCCACATTCATGTGCACAAAAACCAGCAAAACCGGGGAGTAAGCACAACCCAGGGTCCCACTGCCAGGAAATAAAGCCTCAAAACACCAATTGAAAACACCTCTGGGGGTTGAGATGCCAGGAGAGACTCCCAGCCTCATAGAAGAGTTCGTTGGAGAGACCCACAGGGTCCTAGAATGTACACAAGCCCATCCACACAGAAATCAGCACCAGAAGGGCCCAGTTTGCTTGGGGGAAGCAGTGGAAGGGACTGAAATCTGACAGAGAGTGGAGCAAGCACCATTGTTCCCTCTCAGACCCCTCCTCAACATAACAGCATCACAACCCAGAGACTGGGTTGCCCCACCTGGTGAACACCTAAGACTCTGCCCCTCATACATAACAGGCGCAACAAGATAAAAAAAATGGCCCAAACAGAAGAACAGATCAAAGCTCCAGAAAAAATACAACTAAGCAACAAAGAGATAGTCGCTTAGTATCAGATGCACAGTTCAAAGCACTGGTGATCAGGATGCTCACTGAATTGGCTGAATTTGGTCGCAAATTAGATGAAAAAATGAAGGCTATGTTAAGTGAAATAAAGGAAAATGCACAGGGAACCAATAGCGATGGGAAGAAAACTGGGACTCCAGTCAATGGACTGGATCAGAAGGAAGAAAGAAGTAACCAAACAGAAAAGAATGAAGAACAAGAATTCAAAAAAATAAGCAGAGGCTTAGGAACCTCCAGGACATCTTTAAACATTCCAACATCTGAATCATAGGGGTACCAAAAGGGGAAGAGGAAGAGCAACAAGTGGAAAAGTTATTTAAATAAATAATAAAGGAGAACTCCCCCATTCTGGCGAAGGAAATAGGCTTCCAGGAAGTCCAGGAAGCTCAGAGAGTGCCAAAGAAGTTGGACCCAAGGAGGAACACACAAAGGCACATCATAATTACATTACCCAAGATTAAAATGAAGGAGAGAATCCTAGAAGCAGCAAGAGATAAAGAGACAGTAACCTACAAAGGAGTTCCCACCAGACTGTCAGCTGATTTCTCAAAGGACACCTTGCAGGCAAGAAGGGGCTGGAAAGAACTATTCCAAGTCATGAAAGGCAAGGACCTCCATCCAAGATTTCTCTACCCAGCAAAGCTTTTATTTAGAATGGAAGGGCAAATAAAGTGCTTCCCAGATAAGGTCAAGTTCAAGGAGTTCATCATCACCAAGCCCTTATTATATGAAATGTTAAAGGGAATGATCTAAAAAAAAGATTAAAAAAAACATGTATAATAAAATGACAGCAAATTCACACTTACTAACAACCACACCTAAAACAAAAACAAAAACAAACTAAGCAAACAACTAGAACCAGGACAGAACCACAGAAATAGAGATCACATGGAGGGTTATCAACAGGGGAGTGTGAGGAGGAGAGAGGGGAAAAGGTACAGAGAATAAGTAGCATGGATGGCAGGTAGAAAATAGACAGGGGAGGGCAAGAATAGTATAGGAAATGTAGAAGCTAAAGAACATATGGCACATGGATGTGAACTAAAGGGGGGAATGTGGGTGGGAGAGGGTGTGCAGGGTGTGGGGAACGAAGGGGGAAAATGGGACAACTGTAATAGCGTAATCAATAAAATATATTTTAAAAAAGAGAGAACCCAGAAACTGCTAACCAGTGGTACTCAACACTAGGCCCAGTCTAACTTTCTTTTTAAAATACAGCAGTTGTCTTTTGAAAATACAGATGTGTGGTCCTCACCACATACCAAAAGAATAAGAATTATCTGGAAGTGGGAGCTAGGAATCTATCTTTTTCTCAGCATCCCAGGTGATTTTTGAGGTGGAGCTTGAGTTAAGAACCACTGCTAAGCCCAATCATTGTACATTTCCCGTAAGTCCTTAGGACACTAAGGAGATAAGGGTACATGGACTACAATCCCCATCAGTCGCTGGGCTCGGCCTAGGCAGGAAGGGCAAAAAACAAAACAAAAGAAGACACTCATGGGAGTCTGGGGGCAATTTCAAAATTAAGAAACTTATTTCCCAAGATGCCCCCTAACCATTTTAGGAAAAAAAAAAAAAAAACGGTCCGTGGGGCAATTAAGAGAGCGGAACGTCAGACGCTATGGGATCCTCGGCTTGGAAGTTGCAGTTCTAAGCGATTGAGGAGACTCCAGACCCCAGCAAATTTGAGTCTAGGCTGTATGGCTCTCACCCTCGGTTTTCCCCAAGCCTCCTGAGGTCCCCGGAAGAGAGATTCGTCTCACCAGCGGTTCATCCTGTAGCTACCTCAGCAATTTCGCCTGCTCCTCTCCTTCACCTGATTGACTCTGCACGCCTCTTTGTTGCTTAGCAATGCCCTATCAGTCCCGCCCCTCCCCAGAAGTGCCCGCGCGGGAAGATAGCAGCCTCCAAAGCGACCAATGATAGAGAAGAAAATAAAAGTAATGGAATGTGACCAAAGCGGGGTGTCTCACTACTGGCTGTAACGGAGGCCTGACTGAGAGAGCGTGTTTGATTGGAGAACCACAGTGTGCAGGAGTAATTGGCAAGCCTGTGGACCCATGGAAAGTACGCGAAACTGGGCTCAAGGTTAGGAAGGGGCTCTAAAGTACACTCGCTTCCATGCAGTCTTGTCTTCCAACCACGCCCCCTCTTGCTGCAGGAATGTGGTCCAGACTCCATTCCAACAACCCTTTTTCTCGTTGCAGGGGCAATCAGGGAGACTGTCCCCTTTCTAAAGGGTGGCCCTCCAAAAGTAGGACCTGCAGGCCTGTGCTGCACAGTTACCTAACTACTGTTGTCTTGCTGCAGGAGCAGCTGGTTGCGCCAAGTGCCAAGCCTGGGCTTCTGGCCAGGTGGCTGGATCAAAACGAGCTATTTCGGGCCAGGCGCGCGGCCCCCGGGGGGCCAGCCTGGGCTGTTCTTGCCCACGCCCCCTGGCCTCTGCTCACCTGGCAGACCCGGCCATCCTGCGCATCAGAGGCTGAGTCAGAGGCACAAAATTAGGCCCGGCTTGCCGGGGGGCTGGGCTGAGATGGGAATAGGGTCTGTCCTGTATCCTCCCGACAGTTTGGCTGGTCCACTGCATTCCCTATACCCAGGATTCTGCTCTTAAGACTGCCATCTGCGTCATCTCCAGAACTGCCTGCGAGGCGGGGGTGGAGTAAAGGACTGGGAACTCTGCGGAGGGCTTCTTAGGCCCTAGGTCTCAAATGCCGAGCTGTACTCGCCACTCTAGCAAGGCTCCGCCTCTCCAACCTCAGTTTCCCCCTCGGGAAACTAGAGAATCTTGATACCTCTGTGGCATCCAGCAGGAGCTTAATAAATGGCCAAGTCATTGTTGGCTTTCTAAAAAAGGCTCTGTTAGTGTCTGGGTCTGGCCGCAGTCCGAATGTCCCGGGGCGGCCCGCTGGGGGGCGGACACACAGCGTACTATAAAGCAGCGGCAGCGCAGGCTGGGACACTACGAAGACTAGGCGGTAGAGGAGAAGAAGGATGGAGATCCCAGTCCCCGTGCAGCCGTCTTGGCTGCGCCGCGCCTCGGCCCCGTTGCCCGGGCTTTCGGCGACCGGGCGTCTTTTTGACCAGCGCTTCGGCGAGGGGCTGCTGGAGGCCGAGCTTGCTTCCCTGTGTCCCGCCGCGCTGGCACCCTACTACCTGCGCGCACCCAGCGTGGCGCTTCCGGCCGCCCAGGTTGCCTGGCTTGGGGAGGGGCTGTAATCCAACTACTTCCAAGGCTCGGGGCTTTGTCACCCCGGGAGTTGGGGGGGGGGGGGGTGGTCAGGGAATGGACAGTCCTTTGACTTTGAGCGGGGTGAAGAGTCCTGCCACTCAGAGGGGCTTCCGGAGTTCCCCAAGTACGGAATCTCTGAGGCTGGATTACTGAAGTGGGTCGGAGGTGCCCGTCTATCTGAGGAGGGTCTCAGTTCTAAGGGAACTGATAGGGTGAGGTGGTCACTCTGTCTTGTTGACTCTGAAGGAGGCTGTAGACCCAGGAAATGCCATGGGCGGAGGGATGGAGCCCAGTTATTCTGATGGGCTGGAGGACTTCTCAGTGACTCCTGCGGGGAGAGGATGTTTTGTTATTCTTGGGAAAGAGAGTTTGGAGACTGGGATGACCCTATATATCCTGGAGAGGCAGAGGGGACGAAGGGTCCCGTGACTTGAGAAAGGGGGGCCCGGACAATCTGAGAAGTGGGGGAGGAGTACTGATTAACTGCTGAGGACACAAGTGGTCCCGTGACACTAGTGGGAGGTTAGAAAGAGGACTCTGGAGACTGGAGAAGAGGCAACCTGGCAATTTCTGGCGGTAGGAACAGGGTGTTTGTGGCAGCAAGGGCCCTGGGGGCTCTGAAAGAAAAGGGGCTGGGGAGTGAGTGTTCAGGAGGAAATGTTGACTATGGGGTCGTTGACACTGGGGGAGGTAGGGCGGGCCTCACTCTGTGAGGGTGGAGGTCCCTCACTTGGCAAGGGAAGGTGGCTTCATCACTCTGGGTGAGAGGGGGGCTAGTCGGGAAGAAAAGGTCATCAGTAGGAAAGGGGCTTCCCACTTTCGGAGGCCAGGGTCAGCTACGATATTAGAACCAACCCGGGAGAGCTTTGCTGGGGCCTGGGAGCCCCGCCCCGCCCAATGACTATTGGCTGTGCGCAGGTGCCGACTGACCCTGGGCATTTTTCCGTGCTGCTGGATGTGAAACACTTCTCGCCAGAGGAAATCTCCGTCAAGGTGGTTGGTGAACATGTGGAGGTGCACGCCCGCCATGAGGAGCGACCGGTGAGCCGGCTGGTGGTGCAGACACAGAATCCTGAGGAGTTCCTCTGGCCTAAGGGAGGGGGACAGTGATACAGAAGGGTAGGCTACTCTATCTAGCCTCTCTCCTTCCAGGATGAACACGGATACGTCTCTCGCGAGTTCCACCGTCGCTACCGTTTGCCACCTGGCGTGGACCCTGCCGCAGTGACGTCAGCGTTGTCCCCTGAGGGTGTCCTTTCCATCCAGGCCTCACCTGTGCCCGCTCAGGCCCCACTGCCACCACCAGCTCCTGCCAATTTGGGATCTGGGCACGCGTGAACCCTGGTAGCTGCCACAGGCCCCTTCTTTTAAAGCCAAACTGACTCCACCCAGCCAGATATCCCAAGCATGCCAAGATCCGCACCTCCCCTCCCAAAACCAGGATCCAGTCCAGACCCCTCCAACCTAGACTCAGGCCTGATAACCTAGACCTTTTCCACTGGCACTCCTGCTCATACACCATCCATTTTCAAACCCCAACACCTTCCTAGTTTCCAGACCCTATAAGCACAACCCCTCAGCCTAGTCTCCTATTTACAAACTCCCTCTTTGGCAGATAAACCCACTCAAAACTCCCTATTTCCTCCTGTCTCCCTATGAAAATATCTCCACTGTGACACCAGATTATGATATAGATAGCTCTGTCCCAAACCTAAACCAGTTAAGTGTAATCCACCTCTGGGCAATGTCCCAGACTGTACAGACTTTCCACACTGGACCACCCACCCAGGCCTGGTCTTCCCCTAATTAATCTCAACCAGCCACCTTCAGACTCTTGAATCCCTTTTCTGATCCTCACCCTTGGACACCTATTCTAGGCCAACCAGTACCCTCAACCTCAAAATGTAGATACCCTGCCCATCTCCCCAGACTCTGCACACTGTCCTAACTCCCATCTCCAACTTTACCCAGGACCCCATCTCCAATCACAGGCAATCCACTTTCCAGACCCTTCCCCTTACTCTCCAAGACCCAGCCCAGAGGCCACTTGCTTTTATTCTCCACAATCTTTCTCCCTCTTTTAATTCCCTTCTGTCCCACCCGCTCACTCCTACCTAGCTCCACTCCCCCAATAAACATGCTAGAGCTATGCCAACTGCTTTGTATCTGGGCCTGGAAGGATGGGCTGGAACAATCTGAGGCCAGTGTGAAGAGGGGAAATGTTTATTGGGGTGGGACTGGAGCAGGAGAACATCACTGTCGCTCATACATCTCCCGTAGGATCTTCATGCTTTCTGAGTAACGAAGCTGATTCCGATGAGATGCCTCCTTCCACCTGCAGTGGGGGTGGGGAAGCAGAGGGAGGACTCAGCAGTTGGGGCAAAAGCCATAGAGGGGCAGCAGGTTGAGGTTGCTCACCTCTGGCGGATGCGTTTCCAGCGCTGCATGTTGCGGTAGATGAGTGTGGAGGGTGAAGGCTCAGGCTCAGAGGGCTGTGTAGACAGAAAGGCCAGGCTGGGTGGCCATGCCCAAGTCCTACAACATAAGTTCCATAGCCCTGGGCAAGCCTTGCAGACCTACCTCATCATCAGGGGTACCATGGATCTCCGGCTGCAGTGGGGATGGAATTCGGGATCTGCAGGCATCTCCAGGTAGCCCAGGGGCTGTAGGAGGAGGCAGCTTGTACACGTCACAACTCTTGCTGTTGGTGACCTCTGAACCCTGGGGACACAAGAGCACCATACCAGGCCCAAAAATGTCAGAGAAGAGGGCCAGGGATAAACATTTTACCCCTTCCACCTTTGCTAGTGACAATAAACATGAGGGTCTCACCAGGGACCTGTACTTCTGAAGGATGGGGACCTTACCCAGCTTGGGGGTCAGGTCTGCCCCAGGAATCCCTGCCTTCTGTGCAGCTCAGGGACCCCCACCAACCCCTATTTAACCAGTTCAGACTCCCATCTATGACTGCCAAGCCCAGGGGTTTCCCATCTGCTCTTTTAGATCAGGTGGCTACACCTGTTTATACTAAGGATCCCTCTCTGTTCCCCCAGCTATTGGGGATCCTCATCTTGGAGGTCAGACTTATCTGCCCAGGGGAACTCTGTCCCTTCTTTGTCCCAGACCACATAGCTATGTCTGTCTGCTCTACAGAGGTCCCTCCATACCCCTAGCCTAAGGGTTCATATCTGTGTCTCACTGGATCCAGGAAACGTTTAAGAGACACACAAACCTGTGCCTGTCTATCCCACTGGCTTGTGACTACCCACTCACTCCCTCCCTGGCTGTTGGGCAGAGGCCTACCACCCATCCCACCTCTTCATCCTCAGGCAGTGGGGGCAGCGGTGAGCTGGGTGAGCGTTCACGCTCACGCACTGAGGGGCTGTTGCGCATCCAGGCACGGCAGATTGGGTACAGCGGTGTGTTCTCACTGAATTGAGCCAAGTCCACACTCCGGTCAAACAGCTTAATCACATACGTGTCTAGAGTGGTAGGAATGGGAGGTATGTGAACATGCTCACATAGCCCCCTATCACTGATCACCCTCTAGGGCCACCACCTACTCACTGGATCGTTGTGGCCCTCCTTCAGCCAGTCCATCATCCATCTCCCTCCTCTTCTTTCTCCGCTGGTGAGGGAAGCGGGCGGATGGCCTGTGTGAGTTGGGAGAACATCAGAACCAGGGCTAGGGACCTCTTGTCACCTGGCTGGGACCCCTGCTACCTTACCGTTTGCCAGTGACTGCAATGGAGCAATCCCTGTGGGGAGAGACAGGACATTAGCAGGCTGACCCTTGAACAAATGGTTGCTCAAAACCCCCAAAGGACACCCTAGCAATACTGAGATCAAGCCTGAGGTGCTCACATGGACCCCACTAACTCTGTAGGCCTTGTGTCCCATCCACATCCCTGGGGCTCTAGAAGCCAACTATGAGGGGACCTAACTTTCTGCTGCCACAGGGTCTTTGTGCACAGAGTGGTTAGGACTGTGGTGGAGGGGACACAGTAGTCAGGGCTTGGATGAGGAAAGTCACTCACCACAAACCCTCAGATACTGATCCCATCAACAAAACTTACTTGCTGTGGGTATCTGAGGGGGTCTTCCCGGCTTCCTCATCCAGACGCTCCCTGGTAGCAGAAGAGAACTGTGGGCTCAGGGTTCCAAAGGCCCAGAGTAGGAAGGCAATGAGTGGCTTCTCCATTAGGCCCCTTCTTCCCTAAGCCAGGTTCTGGGGTCCCACCCAGATCCACTCAAGACCCGAGGGCCCAAACTACCAGGTTCCCAACCCCCTATGACTCCAAGCTGGCTCAGAATCCAACCTGTCCATGTGACTCTTCTCCAGGAGACACTGCAGAACAGCATCCAGTTGGTTTCGAGCCTTAGCCATCTCCAACTCTGGAGAAGAGAGTACCAAGCAGGAATCAGTTTGAGGCTCAAGGCAGGTGGTCAGCCAACTGGGCTGGAGAAGGGCATGTGTACCAATCCTATGGCCAGGCCCAGGTGTGCTGAGAAGGTGAGGTAAGCTGACTACTGAAGCAATGAGCAAGAGCTCTCTCTGGGTTCCAGCGCTGTATCGAGTAAGTCACCTTACCTCACTGAACCTGTTACCTCATCTTGAAAATGGGTCTCCAAGTGATACCTATCTGCTAGGACTATTCTGAGGTTGTTGGTTTTTTTTTAAGTATATTTTATTGATTATGCTATTACAGTTATCCCATTTTTTCCCTCACCTTTCTCCCTCCTCCCTGCACCGCACCCTCACCCTCCAGCATCATGTACAGTTCATGTCCATGTGTCGTACATATAAGTTCTTTGGCTTCTCCATTTCCCATACTATTCTTAACCTCCCCCTGACTATTTTGTGCCTACCTATTCTACTTCTTATTCCCTGTACCTTTTCCTCCCATTGCCACCCTACCCCCCACTGATAAGCCTCCATGTGATCTCCATTTCTGTGAATCTGTTCCTGTTCTAGTTTGCTTAGTTTTTGTTTTTTTATGTTCAGTTGATGATAGTTGTGGGTTTGTTGTCATTTTACTATTCATACTTTTTGATCTTCTATTTCTTAGGTAAGTCCTTTTAACATTTCAAATAAGGGCTTGGTGGTGGTGAACTCCTTTAAGTTTACCTTATGTGGGAAGCACTTTACCTACTCTTCCATTCTAAACAAAAGCTTTGCTGGACAGCATAATCTTGGATGAAGGTCCTTGCCTTTCATGACTTCCAATACTTCTATCCAGCCCCTTCTTGCCTGTAAGGTTTCTTTCAAGAAATTAACTGATAGCCTTATGGGAACTCCTTTGTAGGTAACCATCTCCTTCTTGCTGCTTTTAAGATCCCCTCCTTATCTTTGATCTTCCATAACTTAATTATGATGTACCTTGGTGTGCTCCTCCTTGGGTCCTATTTCTTTGGGATTCTCTGGGCTTCTTGGAAGTCTATTTCATTTGCCAGATTGGGGAAGTTCTCCTTCATTATTTGTTCAAATAAGTTTTCAATATCTTGCTCTTCCTTTTCTCCTTCTGGCACTCCCATAATTCAGATGTTGGAACATTTAAAGTTGTCCCAGAGGTTCCTTAGACTCTTCTCATTTTTTTTACATTCTTGTTTCTTCATTCTGCTCGTTGGATGCTTACTTTTTTGCTTTTGTTCCAAATTGTTGATCTGAGTTCTGGTTTCCTTCTCTTCACTGTTGGTTCCCTGTGTATTTTCCTTTATTTCACTTTGTATAGCCTTCATTTCTTCCTTCATTTTGCAACCAAGTTCAATCAATTCTGTGAGCATCCTGATTACCAGTGTTTTGAACTCTGTATCAGATAGGTTGGCTATCTCCTCATTGCTTAGTTCTTTTTCTGGAATTTTGACCTGTTCTTTCATTTGAGCCATATTTCTTGTCTCAGTGCACCTGTTACATGTAAGGGACAGAGCCTTAGGTATTGCCAGGGTGGGGTAACCCACTTGGCTGCATTGTGGTGCTGTATGTGAGGGAGAGGTCAGAGAAGGAACAATGCTGCTTGTTCTGCTCTCATCCCACCTTCTGTCACTTCCCTTATTTCCCACAAGCAGTTTGTCCCTTTAAGTGCTATTTGGCAGGTGGGTGGGTTTGTGCCCATTTTGGGACCCTGTGAGTCTCTCCAATGAACTCTCCTGTGAGGCTGAGAGTTTCTCCCACTGCCACAATCCCCACAGATCTTTTCCACAACCTGTGGTCTTGAGTCTAGTTTCCCGTGCTGAAACCCAGGATTTCCCATTCCTTCTCACTCCCCTGCTTTCCCCCAGGCTTGTCTGTGGGCAAATGTGAGATCGCCGGTGTGATCCGCCAGCCACTGCCTTACCCACCCAGTCCTCCAGCTGCTGCCTTGCTGTGTCTTTTCCACCCCACTGCCTGTTTCCGCCCCTCCTACCATCTGGTTGAATGTTTTTCCAACTCCTTGGTTGTTGGACTTCTGTGCAAATGTTTTTCTGGTAGTTCTGGTTGTTCTTTGTTTTTAAATTGGTTGTTTTCCTTCTTTTGGTCATGCGAGGAAACAAAGTGTTTCTGCCTACACGTCCATCTTGGTTCCTGTTCTAAGGTTTAAATAAACCTATGTTGTATACGAATCTCTTAGCATAATGCAATAAGTAACATGTACAGAGTGCTTATGTGCCAAGCATTGTTCCAAGCATATCACACATATTAACCCATTGAATTCTCACATTAACCCTGGCAGGTACATATGATTTTTATCCCCATTTTACAGATCATGAAATGGAGGCACAGAGATGTTAGTTAGCTGCCCAAAGTTACACAGCTAGGAAATTGCAGGACTAAGGATTTGCACCCAGGCTATCTAGCTCCACAGCTAAAGTTGTAAGGCAGGGACTCAAAGTGGGTGCAGATATACTCTGTTTGGCTGATGCAGTGGCGCTATTTTAAATCAGAATTAAATTTGAATGGCCTGACATTTAATTGGGAGATTTCACCCAAAATACCCATTTTGCCCCCTGCTCCAAGAAATGATATCTGGGCCCAACTTCCTGCATGTCACGGGCCCTGCCTGGTCCTGTCAGCCTGTGTGTTTGACTCCTTTCATCACAGAACTTAAGGAGGTAATGATGTTCTATTATCCTCTCACCCAGTGAGGTGTTCACTCTCCTCTTCCAACTTGTAGGTGCTCTGGCCCAGTGCTCAGAGCCTGGAAGGACTTTTGAGGATATGCTTTGGCTACCCCTGGGACTTTCTGAGGAGACCAGGAGATACAGAGATTTCCAACATCACTCAGAGGAGATACAGGGTAGGGATGTAGTTGGGAGCCGCTGAGATTCTAGTGAAAAGTGTTGGGCAGAAGCTATGGTATGGATTATGCCTACATCTTTTTTGCTGGCCCCGGTTTCTCTTCTGAACTTCAGATCTTGGGATCCCATGAACTCCTGGACACCTCCCCCTGGATATCACCCAGGGTCCTTCCACCTCCTGAGTTCCACACTGGCCTTAGTGTTTCTCTAAACTCACCCTTTTTCCCAAGCCCCCATTTAAGGGGTAGCCCTGCTGTCCCCAGTCTTTTCCTGGGCTTCACATGGACACCTCTCTCCCTCCTCCATCCCAAACCACAAACCCCTGCCCACTTAGCCTCCCAAGTTTCTCTCCCACCTATCCCAAACCTAACCTGCCCACGCTGGTCCTTTTTCTCATTCCCCTGGGCTCCCAA
Organism: Phyllostomus discolor; assembly: GCF_004126475.2. Lineage (NCBI taxonomy): Eukaryota > Metazoa > Chordata > Mammalia > Chiroptera > Phyllostomidae > Phyllostomus > Phyllostomus discolor. The sequence goes on from NC_040914.2 coordinate 1,792,007, forward strand.
CCTCAGTCTCCCCTTCTGATCCACCCTCCACAAGATGGCCAAGGATCTCTTCCTAAAACCAATCCTGACTCTTGATCCTCCCTTTAGAACTCTCCACAACTCTGCAGTGTTCCCAGTACAGAGACTGAGCTCTTCAGCCTGGTGTTCACAGGCCTCCATGACCCTACCTACCCCTTCCCACAGGATCATTGTAGTCAAGCCCCCTATACTTTTCCACCCACGATATTTTTGACATGTAAGGAGTATCTTTATTAATGTACTCCTCAGTTTAAAACCTTCCTTTGGTTCCCCATTTCCCTCAGAGCAAAAGCTAATGTCCTAACCTTAGTCCACAAGATCTATTCCCCTCCCCTCCTCTCTTTCCCCCATCTCCTCATACTCTCTACATCTGTCCCAGCCACACTGGCCTCCATGCTGGCCCTTGAACAGGCCAGTCAAGGCTTCCTTCTGCCTCAGGGTTTTTTCAAAACTATTTCCTTTGTTTGATTCTTTGTTCCCTCACAAATCCTCATGGCTCTCTCCCGCATCTTGCCTCACTCCTGATAGCCTCTTCTGTTTCATTTTATTACTACTTATACCATATAACATCCTACATTGTTTTACTTTTATATTTTGTCTGAATTCTGTGCCTTTCCCACCACCACTAACATGCCAGTCCTGGGTTCCCATAAAGTCGGCCCCATCCCAAAATGACTTCCTCTTTCCTCATCATGACTTCGGTTTCCTCATCGACCATATTGCCGACTTTTCGAATTACCGGGATACAGTGACTGCGAAGATTAAAAGCTTCCCTGTACTTCAGGCGGTCAGTACAATGCTTGACTCATGGCCACTGCTGCAAATGGAAAAACTGGGGCACAGCCAAGAAGAGTCCTCAGGATCACACAGCTCGGGATCCCCATGTCTTACCACACCATTCTGCTTGAGCCACTACCAATCTCAAAGGTATTTCAAGCACAAACCAGGAATGTATGCAGGTGGCAAGGAATCGCTTGATGCCTGACACAGCGATAGTGAGAAGCGCTGTAGGGAGACGTCAGGTTGTCTGCCTAATTGCGATAATCCTGTCTATCGGGACTCCCATACCCTGATCAGTTCCGTGCTCCTTTACAGGCCCCTGATGTCTGGGTCCTCACCTGATTTCTCCACTTTCACCTTCACCGGAAACATGGTTTGTGTCTGGGGTCTCGCTAGCTGGGTCGGAGGAGCCCCCAAAATCCTAGGGTCGCAAGTCAAGGCCACAAGCTGACGGTGAGCGGTCAAATATAAGCTTCGTGTTCGGTAGGTCCTCCGCCCTGGGCAACCTGTAGCTCCCCTCGGTGGGCAACCCCTCAGCAGTCGCTTGTTCCCATTAGTCAGTGTAACTGTCGATCTCATACTCTGACCAATTGACAGCTAGCACCATCGGCTCTCCGTCCTAAGTCACACCTTCCTGGGAATCCATTTCCGGAAACAAACTAACGACACCTCGGAGCGCTTTCCGGGAGGCGTAGTTTTTTAGCTCGGGAGATTGAGCGCCTGCGTCGCGCGAGGCATGGTGGGAGATACAGGATTGAGGCACCGAGCTTTTCGGAACATGTAGTGTTAGTACCTTTGAGTAACACCCACTTAGGTATTAACTGGGCTAATTTAACCGTGGGAGTCCCTCTTGGTCCAAACTGGAAGACAAGCCTGGAATTGGGTTTCGTTCCCTCTTAGCACTCGTTAGGTGCTAGCTACCCATTAATCTCCTGTCAAGCACAACCTCATTCACTTAGCAGATATTTATCAGTGTCCAAGTCAACCTTATAGGTACTGGAGACAATCAGTGTACAAAACAAACAAATATATTTGCCCTAATAGAGTTTATATTTTAGAGGATGGGAGATAAACAATAAACAAGTAAAACATTTTAGATGAAATGTAGTAGGGAAAGAATATAGCCTGAAGGAACATACTGAGTACCAAGGTAAGGATTGAAATTTTAAATAGGATGGTCAAGGAAATGTTCTCTAATAAAGCAGACATCTTCTTCAGAAAATGGTAAATTTCAATTTACTACATATGCCTTGACTACATATGAACCATGGTCCACATTTCAGATGAGAATACTGATGTCAAATGGGAAAGTACTGTTTTCTAACTGACAAGAATACCAGTACAGGATAGCAGCCCCTAGTAATAGAAACATTATTCCTTTCTTGGTTCTGCATCTATAAAATAAGCTTCTGGCAAAGAACAAATCCTATTTCAGAGGGTTATGAGTAGTATTCAGTGAGAAAATGCCCATAATGTGTGAAACACTAAGCCTGAAAAAAGTAAGCATTCAATGAATGTTTAAAAATATTAATAATCATTTTCTGTTTCAATGTCCAAAACATCCCAGGAGTCAACATAGAGAATTAGGGTTATTTATTGGGGGGTGTCAACAGAGAAAATAGGAGATGGGAATAAGAGGAGCCCATCTTGGGAGAATGATCAGGTCTCAGGCCTGGGCAAAAGAAGTTGTCAGGGGGTACCCAGGGGTATGGTGAAGGAGAGGTAGTCCCCAAGGGCGCCCCAACGGGAACGGTAGATCTGGAAGATGGTGATCCAGGTGGTGAGTATAATTACCCAAAAGAGGAAGCCCACAGCTGAGCGCCAGACATCTGTAAGGGGTAATAAGAGTGGGGAAAGTTGGCTTCACATGCTTTCTGGTCACCCCCAGACCAGCTCTCTCTTCTCTTCTACAGAGCCCCAGAATTCTGGAACTTCCATCATCACCCCCCACCAAAGTTCCAGGTTTCCGCCCCCCCCCCCCACCCCCACGGTCTTCTTTCAACCATGCCCTGGACTCACAGCCTTTTATTTGGCTCTGCTCTGTGTACGCCGGTACAAGGAAGGCCTCTCGGAAAAACCAGAAGATGTTGACCAACCAGAGAAAAGGCAGGAAAGCAAACCCACCTGCAGAGAAAAAAAACAAACTGGGACATAAGGCAATGAGTATCCTCCCTAATACCCATCTAGAGGACTTATTTGGAAGGTCCTCTCCCACACCCAAGTTCAAACTGAGATCTCTGCTATTAGGGTCTCAGGTATTGGGGCTCCTCCATAGGATCCAGGAATCTGATTCCTCAGCCCTCTCTTTCTCAGGACCCAGGAGTCCAGTCCCCAAATCCCCTCCTCTCTTGAGACCAAGAAGTTGAGACCCAGCCTCCTTCTTCCTCGGGACCCAGGCCTTTCCCTCAGACCCAGGAATCCTCGTCCTCAGCCGCTTCATCCGTCTTAGATCCAAGAATCCAGGCCCAGAGACCCTATTCCCAACCCCTCTCCTGGGATCCTGGGAGACTGGTCCTTACCCAGGTAGTACTTCCGGCACAAATTCAACTTCTCCTCGTTGGACACCCGCTCCAAGTTCATAGTTGCGCTGGGACCGGGTCGTCCCTGAGGGGACAAGACCCGAGCCTTGACACTACAAATGCAAGGATCGCAAAAATCCACGCCCCTTAAACAAAACAAACAAATTGAAGTGTAGGTTTGCTAAAAGTGCGGCACCCTCGCCCCCACCAGCAAGCTGAATGGGTTGAGGGCTCTTTATGTTTATTGGGATTCATCAAAAGACCCCCATCTCACCTGGCGTGTTTACTTCCTCCGGGTTGGATGTCTTTGCTACTTTCAACTACCGACGTTTGCGTGTGATGCCCCAAGTATCTCTGGAGTTCGTAGTCTTTTTTGATAGGCAGCGCTGCACGCATGCGCTTTCAGGGAATTCCTGTTGGTGAGTCTGCGGAGAGCGCAGGCCTTCAACACGCAAGCGCACTATAGAGTTTCTGAGGGCAGAGAAAATCTACACTTCCCAATGGTCTTAAGCAACGGAAGTGATTTAAGAGAAGAAAGCGAGTGTTAGAGGGTTCGGGTAAAAATAGCAGAATATTTAACTTCGATATCCTGGACTGAGGACACGTGAGAATGGGTGCAGGCAATGGCCATCTGGGGGCCGGGAACGCCGCACTTGGTTTCCTCGTCGTAGGCGGAGTGGGACGGTGTTTCTGGGGTATCCGGCCTCCTGGCCCTCGGTTCACCTCTTTTCCGGGTTAGCTGCTCTTTTTAAGATCGGGGTCAGTTGGCTACACTACAAACCGACTTTCTGGCTCGGAGCCTGAGGGGTTAACGCCTTGCGGCTGTTCCCCGCTTGCTGTCCATCATTACGAGGTCCCGCCTTTTCCGGATTTCTTAGGCCCACCCTATCGCTGGCTTTTTTCCTGTCGGACCTGTGCAACTTCCTCCCGCAACCTTCAGGCCCTCCTCCCACGAACTTGGCCACGCCCCCGAACCTACAGTCTACACCCCTGGGTTGTCTCTCACTTCTTGGCCCTCTTCTGGTTTCCTTAGGGACAGGCATCGCTGATGTATTCAGGATGCTTAGGATTCTTTTCTGGTGCAAGGTCCCACCCCAACCTCTTTGCACGTAGTACCTCCTCTTTGCTCACGTCCTGCCCCTCTTAAATTTATTCATAATGTAGTGATGCTCAACCTGCACTGGAATCCACAGAACACCTCCCAAACCTAGAAGGATCGCACTGTGAGTGAGGGACCGGTCTTAGGGGAAAGAGACCTCAGCAGACCATCCCCTGAGTCTACCCTACCCACCTCCTCCAGGTCATGTAAGCAACGTGGAGGTGCAAGAACACATTTCTCTGAAATGGTTGAGTTTCTTGTGGGCCAGGAGTTCAGCTGAATACCTCCTGGTCTCCGCAGGAGTTCCTGGAACTGCAGGAGAAGTATGGAGAGAGAGATTGAAGTGATGAATGTGTGCAACACTTAGACCACCTCATGGGCAATGTCTGTGTCAAGGTGCCTGTTTCCCCCTCATTAGAGCTCAGAGGTGGAGGCATTTCAATGCCTAAAGGCCACCACTGAAGCCCCATAGCTTGAGGTCCATCACTAAATCCAGTCCAGCCCCAGCACTACTAACTAATCCCCTGAATATTTCAGAGTTGGCTGACCCTGACTGGCTTTCCAGTCAGTTTCGGTGTGAAGAGGATGTCGAGCAGACAGCTGAATTCAGTAACTGTTCGTTCAATGGGCAGGCTGAGCATACTGAGCTGTCTCCTGTCACTGACTTCTGGGAGTCATGTTGTTGGCAGTATGAGATGGGGCATGGCAGTACTGGGGTGGGTTGGGCACCTGGAATCCCAGACTCCTGTGTGTGTGTGTTGGTGGGGCTGTCATTCATAATGTTCTTCATCCATCCATCTATCCTCAACCCAGAGAAAGCACCGTTGGTGGCCTCTGCAACTTCATTCACCTGCAACCCACCTCCCAGAACCTCAGCCAGCAGCTCTATGGGCAGGAACCCAGGGGCAGGTATCAAGACTTCTCAAATCCTAATGCTCCTATACCCTGAAATGAACCTGATCCTATGCCCCCAAACAATGTCTCAAGCCTTTGGTATCCTAACACCAGCACTGAGCCCCCATTCCAAGACCAGCACCTAAGTCCCAATTCCCAAATCATACTGAACCCCAAACCCATCACCAGCTTGGATCTCTAATCCTGAAATTAGCCCCTGAGTACCTATCCTGAGACCACATCCAGGAACTCTAGTTACTTCATCACCTGCTCTGCTCCATGCCTCTAACCCTCCTCTCCCCACTCCTGTCCCCAGGGCACCCCTGAGGTCTCATACCCACCACCATCCCCAAGAAAGAAACCAGTGATGTTTCCCAGGTGACTAGCATGGCTGCTTCTGAGATCCTGGCCCTCTTGTCCTCCACACCTGACAGGCACAGATGTTCCTGGCCAGAACCTGTCCTCAAAGCTCCCTCAAGTTCCCAAGGTCATCTTTCCCAGCCTCTGGGGTCTATCACCCCTCCCCTAATAAAGTTCTGTATTGAGGGTTTAGAGCTTGAGCCTAGCCTTGGGCTGGAGTTTCCTTCCTCCTTCATATCTGATGAAAAGGGGAAGTAGGCGGGTATCTGGCCACAACTGCAGCTGAGAAGCTTCAGTAGACTAAGGTCCCAATGCCCTAAAAATCCCCAAGTGGGACTGGTGGGCCGGGGCCAACTTGTGCTGGAAACTTCAGCACATCCATCTGAGGCTTTTCAGGGGGAAGATACCTGGTTGCAGCAGGTTGGAGGATTCCCAGCCCAGAGGAGATTGGGGTTAGGAGCTAAGGTAAGGTCACTTGGAGTTGAGTGGGAGTCTCTAGTGGATGAGACCTGGGTCCTCCATCCCAATTCCCTGAGATGAAAGTTGATAGTACCTAATACTTAAGTTTACCATGCGGCAGGTGCTGTCCTAAGAGATTTTTATTTTATTTTATTTATTTTTAGAGAGATGGGAAGGGAGAAAGAGGGAGAGAAACATCGATGTGTGAAACATCAATTAGTTGCCTCTTGCATACCCCAACCTGACCTGGGGATCTGGCTGGCAACCCAGGCATGTTCCCTGATTCAGTCAAACCAGCAACCTTTAAGTTTGCAGGCTGACACTCAGTCTGCTGAGCCACACCAGCCAGGGTCTAAGAGCTTTTTTTAAATCATTTTTTATTTTTCAATTACAGTTGATTCTAGTAAAGGTTTTAATTCTTCATAATAACCCTATGAGACAGGTGGTATTAGCCTACTCTATGGATGGAACATAGCAGAAGTGGGATATGTAGCCACACTGGCTTCAGAGCCCCTGCTCTAGCAATCTTGAGGCCTTATGGTCTCTGATAATGGGCGCCAGAAGGACTGGGGGCTGGGGGTAGATTCCTGACTTCCGCAGGGGCCTAGGGGGTTCCTATGCCCTCATATCCACCACTTCCTTCTCCCTGGTTTCCTGGAAAAGTGTCAGAGGCGCTGTGGCGGAAAGTCCTGTGGTTGCTGGCTGCCCGGATGGGGCCCCAACGCCTTCTCTTGTCTGCGGCACTGTTCTTGGCCCAGACTGTGCCACAGGAAGCCTCCCAGCACTGTGGCCGCCTGGAGTACTGGAACCCTGACAACCTGTGCTGTGGCAGCTGTCTGCAGCGCTTCGGTCCGCCCCCATGCCCCGGTGAGGAGCAGGAATTGGGCATATATGTACGCTTATGTATGCATATGTTTCTGCTGAGCAAGGGGATGATAGGAAACCAGAGGACAGAGGTTTGGGAGCCTCGCTTTGGGGTAGAACTGGTGGGCCTTAAGCACATAAGGCAGGTATGGGGGTTGAGCCAGTGAAAATGGGTTACATGAGGGCCACCACTAAGGTTTTGTGGCCTGTTAGGTGGAGTACAGGCAGTGAGGGAGCAGTGGTGACCTATGCAAGTCAAGTCCCTGTATGGGCGCAGCTTGGTGTAGAAGCAGGAGGGGCATTAAGGGGGTAAGGCGTGTGGAGAAATGGTTCCAAGACTGTCAGGGCAAGTGTTGGGAGGGAAGGGTGGAGGGGTGGACAGGTCTGCTAATGGGTGGGCAGAGTACAAGGGGTGAGGCCTGCTGGGGTAGGACAAAGGAGAATGGACCTTGCAGAAGTGGATCTTGGAAGCTACATATGAAACCTTGTCTTCCACTAGACTACGAGTTTTCGGAAAACTGCGGGCTCAATGACTTTGGTGATCACGTAACGCACCCCTTCAAAAAATGTCCTCATGGGCAGTGCAACCCCGACAACGCAGAGCTATGTAGCCCCTGTGGTGGCGGAGCCAGTGTCCCCACTCCTGCGGCAACCCAGCAGCGGCACCAGCAGCGCTGCAGAGAGGTGCTGCTTGGGCTAGGGTGTAGCTTGTGGGAGGTGGGGTGGGCGTGGTCTGGATCAAAGGAGGTGGGTAGGCTCCCACTGAAGAGGCTGAGGTGGGGACACAATTATCTGGAGGTGACTAGTTAGGGCTAAAGTAGTGAGCGGGCTGGATCAGGCAGGGATGTGGCCCTGGGGAGGATTATGAGGAGGGGAGGTTTGGGCTGAGGAGGTAGGAGTGGGCAGGGTGTGCCTCCTGCGTCATTCCAACCCCCTATTTCCAGAAGCCGGCTCCTACCAAAGAGCCCTGTCCCCTGAAGCCTGGAACACCCAGCGTCCTGAGCTCCCAGGAATCCAGCTCACTGACAGTTTCCAGCCCACCATGGACATCTGAGCACACTGCCCCTTGGCAGGCCTTTCTAACTATTGCCCTGCCCCTGGTGCTGGTTCTGCTTGTGACCTCAGCCACCATCCTCCGGCTTGCTCAGCGAAGACATAGCTCCCACCACCACAGGAAAGCTGTCCACCCTTATTCTGATATTGCTTGCAGTGATCCCAACATCTCTCCAGGTTCTCTGGAGGCACCAGAGGCAGGTGACTGACTCAAGGAAGGTGTCTGCTTCCATTCCTGGGCAGGTGGTTGGTTAGTCTTGAGCATGCTGAGGGAAAGATGGACTGGGAAACTCACCCTTTTGCCCTTTCATGCCTCCTTTTGTCTCCCAGAGCTGCCAAATCTCACATCACAGCCCCTGTCTCGCCTCCTGGATGAGCTGGAGGTGCTGGAGGAGCTGATTGTACTGCTGGACCCTGAGCCTGGGCCAGGTGGGTCATTGGCCTGTGGTACCACTCGACACCTGGCTGCAAGATATGGACTGCCTGCTGCCTGGTCCACATTTGCTTACTCACTGAGACCCAGTCGCTCACCTCTGCGAGCACTGATTGAGATGGTGGTAGCAAGGGAGCCCTCTGCTTCTCTGGGCCAGCTTCACATACACCTGGCCCAACTAGGGCGGGCGGATGCACTGAAGGTGTTATCCAAGCTTGGCTGATCTGGGGCACACCAGGCCTAGCACTCCATCAGGATTCCCTTGAAATGCCTGTTGGTGGGGGGAGGATGACCCTTGGGTGGATGACCCTTATTTCCTTGAAGAGCCTATTCCCTACCAGACTCATTAAGGTGCCTTCTCAAAACACAGTCCTATTGGGGACAAGATGTCCTCATTCCCCAACCCCCTCAGAAAAGGTCCCATCTACCCTACACATAAGACCAGATGTGGGAAAGCTGGCCTCAGGTGCCTCTGGGGAACCAGGGTCCCCTCTTGAAAAATACTCCTGCTACCCTTGAGAGAGCTCATCCACAGGAAACCAGCTGGGTTCTAACTAGTAATATGTAGAATATTTGTTGCTCTGAAGCCTTGACAGGTCCAACAACTTATTTCTAATCCTGAACAGTGGCTTCTTACCTACTTGTTGAACTGATGGTTTCCTTGGCTCAAAATGGGTGGGGCACAGAGAAATAGGAGCTCCTACCTGCCCCCAGCATCATAGAAACTGGAAGGCCACCTCTCCAAACATTGACAGACTTTATTGTGGGGGGGGGTTCCCACCTGGGATCCCACCCTCTTAAATAAAAAAGTGCATAGAAAAGAAGGGATTTAGAAATTTTTGTACAATATCTACATTCTGGGCCCCCAGGGCAGGAAAGGAGCAATTGCTGGGTGGGCTGGAAGGGTGGGGAACAGGGCCCTCGACACCTGCATGCCCACATCCACCCTGAACACGAGAGTGGGGGTGAGATGCTCTGGAAGGGACTAGGGAATCCTCCAAACAGGGGTGACATGGCAGCGGGGGTGGCGGGGCAGTTGTGTGTGGGCAGCCACAGTTTCAGTTAAGGAACCGACGGCAGCGCTTGGCGCCACAGTTGCAGGGCAGCTTGTTGCTGGCATCCTCAATGGGGAACTTGTAGTCATAGGTGAGCTCCTCACCACGCAGGATGCGGCGCAGGGCAAAGATGACGATATGCTTCTGGCCTTCCACATGGATGACTCGAGAGAAGCAGTTGGGTTCACAAGAGTGGTTGATGAAGCGGGCGGCATTGCCATGCATTGTGGCATCCACCACATCGAAGTCATCCATTCGGAACATGTAGCACCCAATACCCTACAGGGACAAGGTGGGGGTGGTCAGGTGCTCTGTTCCCATGGGTAGGTCCTGCTTCACCCACCTCATTCTCATGACCTGGCAGAGCCCACCTTCCCATCGTAGAACTTCTCCCGCTTGTCAGTCAGCACAGAGCGAATGACAATACCAGAGTATTCAATGACCATCTCGCCAGCATCGATGTTGCGCTTACAGAACAGGCCCCGCCCATGGATCGCAGATCTGCAGGGTAGGATGGGCAAGGGGAGCTCAGGGGGGAAGGGGGACAGAACCAAGGCAGGCCCATACCAGGGCACCTCTCATCCACCCAAGGGGCATCCTCCCCCCAACTTCACTAACCTATAGACACCCACAGCCTCTTTGGATGTCTTCTTGAGGTGGCGAAAGCGCATGGCCATGGGCAGCTCCAGGCTGGTGGCACGTCTGGTGGGGGACAGCAGTGTCACACAGGCTGGCACCCAGGAATGACCTCTCCTGCCCCTTGTCACTCTCTTTATGGCCCTTCCAAATGACTCCAGCATGCTGGCCTGCCCTCCATACCTAGTTGATCTGAGCTGCACCTCATCCTCCTCCTCATCACAGGTGGCTCCCTCAGGTAGTACCCTGTGCTGGGAGGCCAGGAAGTTGAACATGTCAAAGGTACACTTCCTGCAGGTAGAAGGGAAAAACGGAGGGAGGTTCATAGCCATTACTTTGAGATGCTACCACCCCTATTCTTGGCCTGGACCTGCTGTTGGCAGAATAGGAGAAACACTACTACTATTGAAGACAGCAAAAAAGGGGAACGAAGGAGGTTCATTCTTCTGATATGAACTCTAGAAATAATTCCCGGAATGACCTAGTATTATTCTCTCAGGCCTCAGTTTCTGATCTGTAGACTTAATTTCTACCCTCAAGATTGCCCACAGGGGTCCCCCGACCCAGGCATCATACCCCAGACCTCTCACCGAAGATACACCTCGGCTCGGGCTGCCCCATGGGGATTCAGGGGTGGCTCTTCCTGGCCCTCTCCCTGCTGGTGGTAACGGAACTTATAATGCTGGCAGCGCTGGGCCCCAGGCAGCTGCTCTGCCAGGAAGATGACAGCATCATGGTGGATGCCCAGGAGCCTTGCCCCACTCATTCCTGAGAAGAGTCAAAGGTGAGAATGCGCAAGTCACATCAGAGACCCATCTTGCCCTCAGGAAGTCATCCCAGCCCCTAAAGTCCCTGTGGAACCCCCACTTACCACTAAAAGAGAGATGTCTGAGCCGGGCATGCCCTCGGGCCTCTTGCACCTTCTCAATTAGAGTTCTCCACGCCCCTGAGGAGAAGGCAGGGCCAGAGCAGACTCAGGATGGTATTCTATGCGAGACCTTCCCTCCCTGTTACCACTACACCTGACTCACCCTCCAAACTCTCTGCCTCCACGCTGAACCCATCCTCACTGCTGATCTCGAAGCGCAGATGTGGGCCAGCGCGTTTCGGGGCCTGGTTCTCTTTATCTTCTGGGGATGGAGGCTCTTCCTCAGAGCTTGAAGCCTCACCTGGTCCCAAGGAGCAGGTCAAAGTAGGTAAGGATCACCCCTCCTGGAGTCAAAACCTCCCGGTTTCCCTCTGCCCTCTTTCCCTGGGCACGAACAGACTGGGTCTGAAGTCCCCTGCTCTAAATGCCCAATGAACCCTGCAGACCAAACTTAATTTTTTCCTGAAGGGTCTGTAGTCCCTTTCTGTAGGACTTCTAGTGGCCCTACAGGACACACTATGGCTTACTCACACCCAGTATACCATAAACTTCCACGCTTCATTCTTCTGTCTCACAAAATGGTACAAACATATCAGTATTATAGGACTGTACTCACAGAATCAAATACTTGTGCATTATGAGCTATTTAAGGGGTTTTTCAGCAGCTAAAGATTTTAAAGATAGAGCAGACAGGATGTACTGATGTAGGAGATGTAGATGTGAGAGAAAGAGAGGGAGGTGTCAAGGAAAACTCTGAGGTTTGGGGCCGGAACAACTGGAGGGTTAAAACTGTTATTTACAGAGATAATGAGGGTTGGGGAGAAACAAGTTTGGGGTAAAGGTTGGGAGCTCAGTTTGGAACATGATGAACCTGAGATTCCTCTTAGAAAAACCTCCCTGGCAACTTGCTGGTTGAGATGGTAAGCAGGCACCAGGATAAAGGAGTGTGGCTAGCAATTTGGAGGCTATTAAAATTAGAAATGGGATTTAGGGCCACAAAATTAGACAAGAGCAGCCTGGACATGCCGAAGTTGACAGGTCGGGGCAATGAGGAGGCACAACCAGAGAGATGAGGAGAATGATGGGGTTCTGGAAGCCAGGAAAGAAAGTGATTCAAAGAAGGAGAAACCAGCCCATCAACTGTTGATCAGTTTGTGGGCTGAGGACTGAACCACTGTATTTGGGTGGAGTAGGGGTAATTTAAGTTTGAGTGCAGCACACTTTAGGAGAGGCAGGACTCACATGGTCACTCTCCCCTCATCATTTCTCTGGGCCAATCTGCCCACATGCCCTCCTTCCCCTAAGCAAGATTCTAAACCTGACTGCTACTGTGTGATCCACATCATCTCTAGGCCTCAATCCTGAGTCCACCTCTGACTTCTACCTCTCTTTAGCTCTCTCCCATCCTCTCCTCCATTCTATTCCCTGAATAACATTCTCTTTGCCTTCTTTCCCAGTGCTCATTCTTGGATGCAGTGCACTACCTAATGTACATGTATGTTTCCTCTACCAAAATGTGGTATGCTCTCTAAGGGCAGTCAGGGACCTGTCTGTCATGGTCGCTGTCACATCATCATGTCCTCTCTGACCCCATAAGCAGTCTTTCAGTTAAGTCGTCTCAGTCTACCTCATGCCACTTCCATGCTCAGCAGCTGTGATCTATGTAATGAGAAAATTCCCATGTTGGGACAGGACTGGGGCCACTAAAAATTCCAAACATCAGGCAGTTTGATAACCAGCTTGCTTGGCTGCAGCCCTCTCCCTCTCCCTGCCCTCCTTGACCTACAGAGTATTTCTCTTCCAGCTTCACTGAGATTGTCAGCCAAATGATTCCAAGTGCCCTCAACTTGTGCACTTCAGGTGCACCTAACCTCACCTCTCTTCCACCTCAGGGGTCTCCTATTCAACCCAAACACCATGCCTCCTCTCACCTCCTTTGCCCTCATCCTTGGCTTTGCTGTCACAGCCCTCATACCAAACCTCTCTAATCTGTTGGCCCTCCTCCTCTAAGACTCCTAGCTGAGCTTTTCAGCAAAGTGGCTGGGTGTTGTTTCGATTTCTTCATCAACCACTGTCTTTGATTCTAAACTGACACAACAGCCTCCCTACCTCGTCCCACTGGCCCACACAGTACATACTAATCCTAGACCCTGGAATGTTTAGGGCTCTTTTTGGCAACTGTGATTACTGACTACTTCCTTCCCCTGGGCCTCTGGGATGCCACTCTCCTCTGACGTCCTTTCTACTGTTCCCACCTGAACTTTGTCTTTGGTTTTACTAGGTACCTAAACCTCTGACCCTGGAAGACTAGGCTCTGAAGCCCTCCCTGGGGTTCTTGGGCATACTGGACAAGGCACTTTCAGAAGCCCTCTCACTTCAAACTGAAACTTCCTGTTTCTGTCACAGACCATGAGCTCCCTGAGGGTATCTCCTTAATTTTAGCACCCAGCCTCAGGCTTGTTCCCAGGTGGGTGTGCAATGTATAACACCCAGTAGTTATTTCTCTTTTTTACTTATTTTAAAAGATTTTTATTGACTGATTTTACAGAGAGAAAGGATAGGGGGGTGGGGGAGAAACACTGATTTGTTATTCCACTTATTTACGCATTCGCTGGTTGCTTTTTGTATGTACCCTGACCAGGGATTGAACCTGCAACCTTGGTGTACTGGGACGATGACACTCTGAGTTACCCTGCCAGGGATCATTAGGTATTTTTCAAAGTGTATCAATTCTCCACTGTATCTATCAGTTACTCAGCTGAGCAAGCACATGGAAGAAGGCAGCGAGAGAGGAAAAGGCCAGCCCCTACCTGAGTAGTGGTGCCACTGGGGTTCAAGCAGCAGGTCAGAGGAACCATCAGGAGCCTGGGGAGGACCATCTTCTGGAAGTGGCAGCAGAGGAGACTGGTCCTGGAGGGGCCTATGAGGAGAGACCTGTCAGAAGAGAGAAGGGACAGAAATCCCAGAGCTTCCAGGGAAAAGGTATTGGCCACTCACCTCAGGCTTTCCTCCCCAGGATCATCCAGGTTGAGAATTCCACGCACTGTGGGCGTTTTCATCCTCACTCGGCTAAACCTGGTGGTGGTGGGGGGAACCACGAGAAGCCTGAGCTGCCTCCTTCTGCCCAAATCCCTTGCCCACCTCCACAGCCTTAGCATACTCACTCACCCGCTGCCACTAAGCCCTGGACCCTGAGGAGGATCCTCCAAGGCCTCTCCATCTTCCTCCAGCCGGGGGGTCTTGCTCGGGGGAGGTGCTGGTGGGGAACGGCCAGAGAAGGTGGACACCCTTTTGACACGGATGGCCTGGCGGGGTGGACTGGAGGGCCCACTGCTCAACACCAGTGTCAGTGGAGGGGGTGGTGGAGGCGGGGCAGGGCGGACCACACCTACCACTGGCAACACACCCAGCAAGGGTCCTGGGGGCAGAGTCCAGGAAGTGGGGGCCGTGGGGGGGATGGGAGGGGAAAGAGGCAGCTGCTTTACTGGAGGGGAGACAGTTTCACCCTCCCCAGCCATCTTTACAAACACTTGGCCCAGCTTGTTGACAAGAATGATTTTGGATGTGGCGGGTTTGGGGGGTTCAGGGGCAGGGCCCAAGCTCAATACTCGAACTCCTGGAGCCCCAGGGAGCCAGGCAAACGTCCGAGTGGGGTCAGCTGGGCTAGAGGGCAGGCCTTGGGGAGGTTGACTGCCATTGGCCAGGGGAGGTACTGGGGGTAGTGGTTCCTCTCTGGGCCTAGTATCTACCTCCCCAGACCCGCCTAAGTTCTTCAATACAAAATCCACAATTTCTGATGGCAAGTCCTCAGGAGGTCGCGCCCTGTCCCCTGAAGCCCCGATGACCCCAGCCCGGCCTGCTCCTGGCCCTGAAGGAGGAGTCCCCTGACCCCGAGGCTGCTGGACAGCCTCAGCCTCGCTGTCTGTGCCATCATCCACTCCGTCCAGCTGTTCGATGCGAGGGGTTCCAGGGAGAGTGCCAGAGGCCAAGGGAGGGCCAGACACCACAGTCACAGGAAAGTGGATGTAGCGGGGGATAGGGCTGGTCTCCTCCTCTGAGCTGTCCCCTGGGCCCCCATGGCTGCTCCCCACTGTCCCTGTGGCCACAATCTCTTCCTGAAAGGGCTCAGTCCCCAGCAGGCTGGCTGCAAAGTCCAGGTCAGCAGCACTCAGTCCTGACACCACCTCCATGTCCTCAAAGTCTGGGCCCAGGTCTTCAGGGGGTGGTGGAGATGGGGTAGGGCCAGGGGGAGCCAGCTCCCCTGAGGTAGGTGTAAGGGCTCTAACGAATGAGGTAGGAGGGGGCACCCTGAGCTGAGGAGAGGTTCTGAGAGGGGGAGAGGCCCGCCGTGATGGTGGCAGCCTAGGGGCCAGGGGGCTGGGACGACGGGAGCGTCTGGGGGGAGCTGGGAAGTCCGGGTCTCCCACTGTAGGGATGTGGTGGGTCAGAGAAGATGGACTTCCTGTGGGGGGAAGGGTCATTGTCAGCCAGGTGCTCCTGCCTCACCTGCCCCATCCCTCCCCTGAATACTCCCAAATACTCACCAGGGGAAGGCAGGGGTCCAAAGGAGACACCCCCCAAGGGCCTCCGGGATGGTGAGTAGTTGGGCACTTTGATTCGAGCCCCTGAAAAGGAGCGGGGAGCTGGTGGAGGGGCACTGCTTGGATCTGACCGAAGAGTGGGGTCCAGGTTCTGAATAGGTGAGTGGTGCTCAGGAGCTCCAGGGATAAGGGCATCTGTATCTGGTGGGGGGTTGACATGATCTGGGGGTTCTGAAGAGGTAAGAAAACGGTATCAGGGATGGTGGGGGCTCTTCATCAAAGCCTTTCCTAACATGCTCTCCCTTTAGAGCCAACTGTACTTTCTCTGCCCCTGTCCCTGACCCAGTCACAAGCACTGTTTCCCAGCCATCACCCTGGACTCAAACCCCTCCATGGCTTCTACAAAACCACCACACGCACCTGGATTGGGGCCCCTTTGTGACCCTTCCACAGCCATCCTTTGCCATCTCCCCACTTCCTGGATCCTATTGCTCTGATTCATGTCCTACATGCCATAAAGGGCACCACCCTGCCTCCAGCACAGCCAGTCCTACCACTTTCTTACCTACACTGTACATCCTTGCCACATCAAATGCATCTGTCCTATCCTGGCACTTTTGGCTCCACCCAACCTGTGCAGCTGGTGCTGCCTCCTCCCAACATTCTCGTTTCCATCCAGGAGAACTGCACCCTCCTCCCCTCTCCACTTCATGTCAGACTCTAACCTGGAACAAACTCCTTACCTGCAAACACAATCCCAATCTCTTCCTCCTCCCATTCAGCCCCCAATGGCCTCTCCCTTTACCAATCTCCAAGCCCATTCTTTGCTCTTTGTCATCCAGTCCTCAGCTACATCCCTCAGTGCCAACGTGGCTGTGAAGGTGCCAGATTGGGAATTGAGCAGATCAGATTAGAATCCTGGCTCCACCACTGTGTTACTGTGGAGAGCGACTACCCTTTCAAGTTGCAGTACAGTGGAGCTTGTACCTTCCTCAGAGAGCTGTGGGGAGCATTACATGAGCACGGAGCCCTGAGTCAGGTGGCCCTAAAGGTGCCTTCCATTTGTACAAAAGTTGTCACCACCTCCCCACCCCAAAGAAGGTAGTATGGTACTCTCCCCTCACTTCCTATGAAATGCTAAGCTTAGCCCCTGGCACAATATTAGGTTATGTTATTGCCATTACAATGAAGAAAAGAATGGAAAGCACCCTGGAGTGTCTTTAGGGGAGAGCAGAATAAAGATTGAGAGCGTGGCATTTAGGGTAAAAAAATGAGGTAGTTCTAAGGCCGTACCAGCGGAAGGGGTAGGGCTGTGCACAATGGTCTGGTTTTCCTCTGCTGCGTCCAGGTGAACTGGCTCTTCCCTTGGCCCCCATGGCCGATACTCAAGAATTCGGCACCGATACCAGCAGCGCCGCCGAGCATCCACTGTGCTCCAGTACAGACGGGAGCACCTGTCAGGTAGGTGTGTGTGGGATACAGGGTCAGGGTAACTTGGGGAAATGAGGTGTAGTTCTGCAGTCCCAAATCCCACCAGTTCCTCCTGGGCTGCTCACTGGTAGCCAATGGGGAAGAGCCGTCCCTCGCAGTCAGAGAGATCAGACAGGGTACCCAAGGAGTCAATTCGGATGGAGCCTACAGGGCAGAAGAGAGGTCAGGAGGATGGGGCTAAGCAGGGTCAAGAAGAGCACCCTAAAGAGTAAGAGGCTTACCAATGAGCACGTTGATGGCATCAGGTTCAAGCCCTGTCAAGAACTTTCGCTTGAAGTTGATGCCCTCAAAGTCCACGTAGACTCGGCGAAGAACATCAAAACCATCAGGGGTCACGATCTCCTGGTGGATGGCAAATGGGGTTGTTGGACTGGTGGTGCATGAAAGGGATGGCAGGAAAGGCTCTACAGCCAGGGACCGGATAGTTGGGGGCTTGGCTAAAGGACACAGGGAGAACAAGAAGCACTGAGAGGCAGCAGGGATCCCTGAGTGGAAAGGGGAAAAGAGAACAGTGGGGAGTTTTATCCCCCATGGTAATAGCCCACCTTGCCATCCAGCAGATCTGTGTGTTTCTGACAGAAAACTTTCTTGTCATCCTGGAAGATGCAGTAACTGGCCCGGGCACACATGAAGTGGAAATTGCTGAGGCATGAGGAAAGGCAGCAGCCCACCGTGGCTCCAGGCTTTAGGCAGAGCTCACAGCGCTGCGGGTGGAAGGGGCTGCTGAGGGGAGAAGCCAGTGACCGGGGCCAGGGCCTGACGCTCAGCATTGCGGTCCTTGAGAATCTGTTTGGACCTCTGTCTAGACAAGCATTTCACAAAGCAAGGGAACTCACCAAACATAACCTCTCACCTAGCTGTATCCAAGGGTTCACATCGAAACTATTTCAGATTTTTTTGAAGCAGAGTGTTGAAAAGTAATAGTTAACACTTGCAGAATGGCATTTACCAGCTTTCTCACATAATTCTAATATAGAACCTGTACTATTTCATTTAATCCTGCCTCCCCTGCAGTAGGTACTTCTATCATTCCATTTCCTGACAGTGAGCTTGAGGATTCTACAGGTCCCACACTGGTGAGGGGGTATTCTGATCCAGGGAACACCTCAACTCATGGGGACATATTAAGAAGTAAATGCCATACTGTATGGAAAGCTTCTAGCACAAGCTCAATCAGAAGGTGATTTTCTAACCTTTAGTCTCCCAGGACAGAGGGCACAAAAAAAGGGTGGGGATGCGGTGAAAGCCACTATCTCTCCCACACCAGAGTCCTGAGACAATACCTAGGACCAGCAGTGAAAGGACGTGCTGTGGTAGAGACTGTAAAATAAGAGTTGTCACCACTGAAGGAGGGGCCCTACCCAAAACCCAAAGGCTGCCCACCTCTCCAAGCCCATGCCCTCACCATCTGCCTCCCTCGAGCCACAGCAGCATGCACATTCTTGAGGGAACCATCGTTTTCCTCAAATACTTCAGCTGACCAAATGGCACAGTTAACATGTGTCCACTCATTCTGCCCGATGTACAGGAGTCGCCCTGCCTCCTAGGGACAGAAGAATGATGTAAGGAGAGGCCTCAGGGACCAGCCCCTGCAACCCAGGGCTTCATGCAGTAACCCTTACCTTAGAGTCTGCATCACCATATTTGAGGCAGAGTGCACACTGACGAGGGTCCTCCAGGTGTGAGAAAGCAACTGAATCCTTGCCTTGGAAAGCTGGAAGAAATGTGGGAAGGGAGGTCTAAAAATCAGGACCTGGAGCCTGGCCCACCAACTCAGGGGCTCTAGTTCCCAGCTCCCATTTCCCAATACCTGCTGAAGGGTCCCCTGGAGGCTGCCCTGATTCTGGAGTCTCTGGTTCCTGCTGCCTCCACTGAGCGTAGACATGGTCCAAGGATGGGGGCAACACGGCATTGGGCAGGACTCCACTGTGGATAGGGTGGGTTAGCATCTGACATGTTTAACAATGGCTAAACTGGGGCCCACTCACAATCTCAGCCCGAACATGCCATGACACCTTTTTGTCCCCTCTCCACGTGGCATTTCCCTCAGTCTCCCAAACAAGCCAGGCCCTCTCATGCCACCTTTGCACATGAAATGCATGTTCCTCATGCCTGAAATACTCTTTCTCCACATCTCAGCTTGGATGTCATCACTTTTAGGAAGTCTTAGGTCTTAGGCTCCAGCAGGCAGCTCCCGTGGGCTTCCTCATCATCACCCTGACCATCTGGGTCATCAGTGCCTGCCCAACCCCCCCAAACACAGCTCACTTACTGCTGTCCCCAACACTGCCTGGCACACACACAAAAAACAAAGTGAGAGCTAACTCCACAGTCTGAATCTTTGTTAATTTAAAACCACTGCGGACTGTCATCCAGGTCCCACCACCATCCAGACCCCAACTCTACTCCTTCTCTATTCTGACTAGTTTGACCCTGGATTCCCATTAGATGCTCCTGGGCTTTGCCCTCACTCCCTGATTTCCTTCCTGTTACCTAGCCTTACTCACTTCGGCAGCCGGGTACTCCGTCGCCAGTACTTGGGGTCATGGGCATCAAACCAGCCGAACGTAGACTCTAGCAGCTGGGGAGTAGGTAATAAGATGAGAAGAACTGGCTTCCCCAGGAAAGTTGACAGGGGAAGGATCTGAAGGACCCATTCTCTCCTCCCCACTACCACGGAAGCCACCCTAATAGCAGCCCCCAAACAGCCCACCTTCAGCAGGAGCCCCTTCATCTGGCCTCCAACCCGGTGCTCTGAGGTCTCTCCTTCTTCCAAGTGTCTCATCAGGATGCTCACTACATCCTCCATGAAGCTGTGCTGTAAGGTGGCTTGTCAGGATCTACTCCCCTGCCCAACCCCAGCCCTCTTCTCCTGGCATCTACCTTTTCCTCTCAGTGTCCCACTCACCACAGACTTATAGTAGCCGTCCTCAAAGCGCTGACTCACAGCCTGTAGATCACAGGGCCCTGGGTGCAGTTGCTTTCCACCTTGTCCACACTGCAAAGAGGGGAAGTCAGCAGGGCTGGTGCTGGGCCTGGCCCCACCCCACCCTGCTGCCCAAGCCCTCCAGACCTGGGTACACAGTAGCAGTGGGGCCGCCACCTTGGAGCTCAACAGGCCCTGGAGCACCTGTTGCAAACCCCCCTGCAAGGCCCCACTCAGGGCCTCTCGCCAGCGGGGGTGTGTGGCCCCAGCACACGGTCCACAGGTGTACAACACTGAGTCTGGCAGCCCTGAAAGGATCTCATAGTCTTCATCTAGAATAGCCAGGGTGAGAAAGGAGAAAATGGTTTGGGGCTCCCAACAGCTGCCAAGTTGCCAAGAATTTTTAGCCCACCTGTCCTCTGTGGGCCTGTGGATGGGAGCAGGACAGGGATCCCCACTGGGCTGAGGTTCACACCCCTGGTACTTCACTTACTCACCCGAGAGCCCCTCACACTTGGCATGCACCCAGTGGTCACACTGTGCACACTGCATCATCTTGCTCTCATAGTCATTGTCTTCATAGCAGCGTGTGCAGATTGGGCAGTAGTTTCCTAGGGAGAGAGAGAGAAGAGGGTAAGTCGGAGGGGCTGGGCTATTACCTGTCCCTCCGAATTTCTGTCATAGGGGTAGGAGCACCATGTTCATGGGCTTCCTCCATTATGGTCCATCTTGGGTCTCTAGTATTCCCAGAAAGCAGGCTGAGGATAAGGCATCTTTTTTTAAACCTGCAGCCCCCATGTTTCACAAGAAATAGGGCCTTGCTAAACATGGTGCCTGAATAAATGAGGAAAGCCCAGGTTTTCAAAGGGCTCAGTGGAGACTTGAGTCTCCAGAAAGAATCTCAGGGACTACCATGCAGATGGGGCCCCAGGCCCTCCACCTCCACTGCCCTCAGGCTGTGTCCCCATTTTTATGTACTGGATGGGCTTCTATGAAAGAGTACCATGAACAGAAAGGAATATTACATAGCTAAAAGGGTGGAAAACCACTAGAAGAGAGCATCTGTTCTAACTGCCTGTGTAGGAACTGGCCCACTCCCCGGTGGACCCCCAGGGCCCAGGGCCCCTGCCAAGTCCCCACCTTTCTCATAGAGCTGGGTGCACCTGGGGCAGAGGCTGTAATCTCCAGACCACTCGACGTCCCAGTTCTTGCCTGGAGTTGCCCCACAGCTTTTACAGCGCACACAGGCTGAGCAGATCTGGGAAGGTAGTGGGCAGGGCAATGTTAGGGGTTGAGCCAGACACCAGGCTATAGTAGTGCAAGGGAAAGATGAGCAAAGGGGAGTGGATGGTAGGCAGAAGACAGACAAGAAAGGAAGGGTCAGAGAACAGGAGAGGAATAAAGCAGGGAGACTGGTGATGGGAAACCTGGGAGGAGTGGAGGTTAGGCTAAAGCAGGGGATTCTGAGCTTGGGACTATGGAATCCATGGTCCCCTAAAAACGTTACATTCAAATTCTTGCCTATGTGAAATTCCTAAAGAAAAATGTTGTTTATCAAATTCTCAAAAAAACCTCCAACTTTCCCCTGTTCATGAGTCCTAGCCTAGAGCAAGGCTGAGGATGGTGGCAGCATTAATCAGAACTCCAAACCAAGAGGTGTGGGCCCCATCTCTCACCCAGTGGCGCCTTTTGCGTGTGGCCCGGGTTGGGTAGCTGGGCCCCAGGCAGGCTGGGTGGTAAGCATGGCGGCAGCGCTCACACTCCAAGAGGTGCTGTTAAAAAATTGGAAAAATACAGCAATGGCAGGATCTACTGGCACAGGGATACTTCTTTCCTCTACTCCTCCACCAAACCCCTTGGCTCCAGGGCCCGAACCTTGGATCCTCGGCCTTTGCGCCCACAGACATGGCAGAACTTGCAGCGGCGGCAGCACCAGGTATCATGATGTTGGGGCAGGGGCCGCTCGGCTTCCTCCAGGCAGAATGGGTGGAAGGGGTCACAGCAGACTTGGCAGAACACCAGCTGGGAATGGAAGAGTGAACAATAAGCACAGTGTGAGGCCAGGAGGCCAGGGCGTGAGAACCTGTTAAGGTGACCCAAGAAATCAGACAGTAAGGGCTAATGGAGACTTGGGAGGTTGTGAAACAAGGCAGAATCCAACCTCATGCAGGCCTTTGCTGGCACACAGCAAGCACACCATAGGTGGCCCCCCTGGTACGGAGGTGAGCACACTCAGGCCTCCCATCAACCACACGTTCTCCAGGTCACAATCCTCCTGATAGAAAAAGAACACATGGGATCAGAGAACAGTTAGTAACATAAAAGTCAGTTCCATCTTACAGTCCTGACTTCTCACACATAACAAGTTTCTTCCAACTCTAGTCCTTGCCATCCTCCCCCCCAATACCATACCTTGAAATCCACACGAACCCGGTGCACACCATCAGGGGACTTCTGTTTTCCAGTCCAGCCATTGGGAAAAGAAGCAAAAGGACCAGGGGCCAAAGCATCCTAGGGAGGAATGGTGGTG
Source organism: Phyllostomus discolor (assembly GCF_004126475.2). Lineage (NCBI taxonomy): Eukaryota > Metazoa > Chordata > Mammalia > Chiroptera > Phyllostomidae > Phyllostomus > Phyllostomus discolor. The sequence continues at coordinate 1,814,533 of NC_040914.2, forward strand.
GTCAGAAGGCTGCCCACTTACCTCTACAGGCTTTTCTCATTGTTACCCTCTCCCAGTCTGCCTGACCCTGTCTTTTGCCCAAATCTACAGCTTTCTAGGACAGGCTTGCCTCACCTCCCAGGGCCTGTTTTCTGGTATGAACACACCATGGCACTCAGATGAGCCTGTTACTCTGACTTGCCAGGAAGCTTCTGGAGGGCAGGAGCCATGTCTTCCACAGGGCTCAGGATTCTTGGTACGGGGCTGCGCTCACCTTGTCCAGGCGCCTCCGAGCCTTGAGCTGCAACACAGGCTGCAGGGTGGGTTTGCGGGGCCGGCTCTGCTCCTCAGGCTCTGGTACTGGTAGCTCTAAGCAAGACACATGAGCAGTGAGGTTCCCTCTCCTCCCTGCCCCACTGTCCCTCTTTCACAATCCCTAAATATTACCTGGATGTCCAGGGCCTTCTTTAACCAAGGGCTGCTAGGATTATCCTTAGTTAGGCCTTGCTCAAAAAGCTACTAAAAACCCCACACACCAGCTCCCCTGTCCACTTAAAACTACTTCCTTCTCTGCATTCAGCTACTTTCTCTACCACACCCATAGAGTGCTGGAGTCAGAGCCCTGTCCCTTTCACACAAAAGACACAGGGCTAATAGAGGAAGCAACAAGCAATTCGCACCATTCTCTCGTGGGGCCCGACGCCGGGGAGCAGGAGGACCCCCAGGCTCTGAGTCATCCGAGTCCTCGAAGATATCATAGGAGGGTCGCTGTTTGACGCAGCGCCGGGCTGACTTGCGCTGCAGTAGGAGGGAGTCCTGCTCCTCGGGCCCTGGGGGGGCCACCACCTCCTCCCGGGGCCCCCCAGCTCCCGCCCCCCGGCGTGGGCCTGGAGGACCAGGGGAGGCCTCAGGAGATTCATCGGAATCCCAGGGCAACAGCGTCTTCACTATCGTCCGGCCTGTGGGAACAGGGGACTTAGTAGGATCCAAGCTCAGCCAGGGACATGGGACATTTGGATAGAGAAAACCCAGAAAGTGAGGCAGAAGAGAACAAGTATGAGAGAAAAACAAAAGCACACAACAGAAAGAGACAAAGGTGGTACACTGCAAAGATAAAAGGAGCAAAACAAATAAAACATGGTTTCTTCCATACCATGAATCTAAACAAGGTTCTTAAATGCTCCTCAAAACCTGTTACCTTTTTTAGCCAGCCGCTCCATCTTCCGAGCCTCTATCTTGTCGCACTTCCGGTATCTGGGGAGGGGAGCAGCACGTCACCAGGGTAGGGGACTGGTGGTCTGGGGGAAGAGAGGAAGCTCTCCACAAGGATGCCAACTCCACTGCTCTGGCGGGGCAGGGGGCCTTGGTGACAAACAACCGTGGGTGGAAATAAAGGCTGAACCCTGGCTACTCACACACAGCACTGCTTCTTGGTGTTAGGGCCCCCAAATTTGGGCTTGTCCAGGCAGTTGACACAGGAGCCACAGTCCTGCACACGCAGGCAGCCCCGACAGTGTCCACACCGTGCCATTCGCATCTTTTTGCCATGATGGGAGGGCAGTGAACGCCGGGGTGTATGGGCCAGGGCTCCTCCAGACCCTGCAGGCTCTGAGTCTCCCCCAGGTCCTGTTGAATCCACCTTTCCCTGTTGTGACTGTGATGGGACACTCTCAGTTTCAGATGCTGATGACGTATCTAGTGCAGTGGAGAGAAGGAGATGGAGCTACAAAGCCACCAGGCCTATCTCATCTGTTTTTTTCCTACACCTCATTCAACAGGCCCTCTGGCCACTCCACTAGGCTGTTGGTGCATTCATTTGCTGCCAGATTTGACAGAGCTGTCAAATTTCCCCAGAAGACATCTGCCCCTACCCTCTGTTGCAAGGTCCTGCCGATCCCGGAGAGGGAGAGCACTGAGGCGGGGGACATCTTCAGGTACCATGGCCCGAGCCTGACCCAGGGCCACAGCAGCATGACGGCAGACATGTTTGATGCGGGGACCTTGCACTGGGGATTCAGGGCCCTGGGGGAAGAGAAATCACAAACACATGTGAGATGTTGCCACTTGTGCTCCTGCAACACACCTCCTTCAGAGGGCCCTCTACCCACTCCATACCGATGGTCTCTCTCGCTTAGTTTCCATCGATTCATCTTCAGACTTGACAGAACCTCTATCTGAGATCTGCTTGACGGTCCCTACGACTTCCTCCATCTGCCCTCCAGGACTTGGCTGGTGGGGAAATAATAAGCAGGATCAGAGACTGGAAGGTGAAGATGGAACCAGGGAAGGAATACAGGAAGCTAAGGAACAGGGGAGGACTGGCTCCAAGGGTTCCCTCCAAAGTTAGAAGGACGCAGGTGGCTAATGGATTACAGGGCTTCGAGGCTAAATGTCTGGGTGCAGGGGCCTGGCCCCTATCATGCTTACCAGCATCAAAGATGCCACCTTCTGCTGCTGCTGCTGGTCAATCTTGAATAGTTGCACCTTAGCTCTCTTGAGCAGGCTGAACATTTTCTCCTCTACACCAGACAGTGGTAAGGAACCCATGCCTGTAGTCCGGGCCTTTTCCAGTGGTGGCAGCTGCTGTGGTGGCGGCTGCTGTGGTGTTGGTGCCTGGGGCAGCAGCTGGGTTTGCAAGACCTGTAGAGGCTGCTGTAGCTGAGCCTGAGGTTGCTGCCCATTGTTCAGAGCTGGAGCCCCAGGTGGGTGCACCTCGGCCTTAACAGGGTTGGTGACCACAGGGGCAAATCGAGGCAGGCTGAGATGGTTGGTGCGGCCCACTGCCCGTGGCTCAGGCTCAGCTGGAGATTCATCAACGGGAGGCGGCTCTGGCTCAGGGGCTTCAGGGGCCCCAAGAGGAGGAGTAGTAAGCACCGATTCATAGATCTTCAAGTGGGCTTCACTTGGGGTAAATTGAGGGGCCCGAAGGAGCAGGGGCCTCCGGGAAGGAGTGACAGGAGCAGGGGGTGGGGGTGGGGGTGGGGCTGGGGGAGGAGCAGGGGGAGGAGGGGGCAGTTCCCGGGTCAGTGAGGTCCAGCGAAATGTGGGTTCCCTTAAGATGGACCGTCTCTTTTCAGGGAGTGGGACTGGGGTAGATAGAGGAGTTGGGGTACATGGTGGAGAGGGGGCTGGTGCTGGTTCCTGGGGGGCAAGCGGGGAAATGGCAACAGGAGGCCGTGGAGTAGGTGAGACCTCCACCTTTGGGGGTTTGGAGGGGTCTTCATCCATAAATCGCCGGGGTGTCTTGATGACACGGGAGGACCGGGCACTCACCACAGGCATAATAAACTGTCGGATGTTCTTCAGGAAGGTGGTGCTTTTGGGGGCCACAGTGGGGCTGTCTTCCACAGAGCCTCCTGTGGTGGTGCTGAGGGTTGTAGTAGTAGGAGAGGTGCCCTCTGGTCCTGCCCGAGCAGCTTCCCGCTCTGCTCGTTGGCTGGGAGTCAGGGGAGGCCGGCCCCTCTTCCTGGAGCATGTAGCTGGGACCATGGGAGGGGATTCTTCCTGCTCCTCCAGGGCAGGAGGTGGAAGAGGGGATGGTGGAGGTGGTGGGGTCACTGAAGGTGGTGGAGGGCAAAATGGGAAGAGTGATATTGAGGGCGATGGAAGAGGTGGGGGAGGTGGAGGGGTTGGAGGAGTCAGGGGTGGTGAGGGCAGCTTTGACTCTTCCTTGTCCTCGGCTAACATCACCTCTTCCTCAGCTACAGCTCTCTCTTCCTTCTCTTTCCCTTCCTCCTTGACTTTCTCTTCTTTCTCCTCCACTCCCTCCTCCTCCAACTTCTGCTCCTTGTTCCAGCAAGGGCTGTCTCCCTGTCCAGATTCAACTTTCCCTTGGGGGGCATCCTGCCAGCTTTCCTCATGTCGATCTTGACCCTGACCTGATTCAAGTCCCAAGGACAATCGTCCCATCTTCACTCTTTTGGCCTTTGAAACAAACTTGATCACGAGGGGGTGTCCGCCTCGGCCTCGGCCTCGGCCTCCACGGCCTCCTCGCCCAGACTGTCCTCCACGTTTAGGGGTTCCAGATCCTAGGCCAGGCCCCTCCTTGTATTTCCAGCTGCCAGTTCGGTGTTTTACTGGAACCACAGGAGGTGAGGGCTCAGGTTTGGGGATTGTCACAGCTGCTTCTGCCACCATTACTGCCTGTTGCTTCTTCCTGCAGGGGCCTGCTGGCCGGCCTGGGGGCCGCCCCCGAGACCGTCGGGGGGTGGATGACTCACATGCCCGGCTCCGGGGGGCTGGGGGTGCCTGGGCCCGCCGGAGAAGTTCAGTCAGTGCTTGCACCATCCGTTCCGTGCCCTCCTCACCCCGTTTCCGGGCAGAAGTCTTTGGGGGTGTAGGAGTCACATCGGCTAAACGAGGAGGCGGAAGGGGGGTCATCTTATGCTTGCGGCCCCGGCCTCGGGGGGCTCGACCTAAAAGGAGAATAGGTGTGGGGAAATGGGTCAATCCAGCCCTGTGGACTGAGGAACACGCTCCAGGAGGGCCGGTACTAAATCTTACTTGTCTGTTTCCCCCACAGCCCAGCATAGCTTGGGCTTTGAACATAGAACACACTCGGTAACTGATGAAGACTTTAGTTGAACTGGGAAAAGCTGACACAATGAGTGAGAATAACATTCTTATAAAGCTACAGAGGTAGAGTTTCCCCATCACTCACCTCGCTGGGACCGGAGCGCAGAGCGCAGGGAACTGGGGGCCACATCTTCATCTGAATGAAAACCCTGAAATTCCTGATTTAGGGGGCCAAGGGTGGAGGGGAGAAACAGCAGTCAGTGCCAAAGCCCTTGTTCCACCAGAGACTCAGGTATTGAGGAATATCCCCAGCTTCCCCCTAGTGGACCCTTATTTTCAGAGAAACTAAAAAGTCTGGAAGGTGAAGGGAGTGAAAAACAGGGTCTCTCCTTCCTTAAGGATGAAGACAGAGTATTCTGAACTCCCACTTCCTGTGCCAGACCATGCCAGCACAGCCGTCAGTGGTTCACAGGTGCAGAAGGAAACAGAACAGGGTCTTCTCAGGCCAGGCAGTAGGTACTACCATCAGATTCCCTTACACTCCAACTCAGAAAAAAAGTGGAACCTCTGTTTACATTCTCTTGAGCTGTAGTTTCTTCCAGAACGAAAATGAGAAAAGGGCCTCCCAAGCACAGTGTGTATCAAATGTTTACCACATTAGGATCCCCACACACTCCTGCTTTTTCTGAGAGGCTGAGGATAAATCCTGAGCTGAACTCAGACCTGCTAGAATGCCCCATCTTAGCCTTCATTTCATTACTCTTCAACCTGTGCCCCTAAGAGGAAGCCCTCCACCATTCTACCCTCTCTCCACTTTAGGTCAGAAGAGGAAATGGGGCACTGGTGAAACCAGGGCTATGTCACAGGTTATGAGGCTGGGCGGGGCAGGTTACAGGTAAGAGCCCAGGGAGCCCTAGCCTGGGTCCACTAAAGCCAAGCTGCTGCTGTCAACCACCACTGGTTAGGCATGCAGTCCCCATTAACTTCCTCACCCAAACCTCTACTGCCTTAGCTTTGTCAACTACCAAGAAGGATCAGCTCAGAACACTTCAGCATAACCCGCCACGGGCCCAAGAGCTCCTTTGCACCTCAGACCTCTCTCTTCACTTATAAAAACCCTTCCACCGACAGCTCCGTGCAGCCTACCTCCTCCTATGCCTATTTCCAGGGCCCTTTCTCTCCGCAGGGGCCCTGAGAATCTCGCTTCCCCACATCTCTCCTGTGGGCCACTTAGACCCCTGGAAGCCCCCGGCCTCCGCCCAGCCCGGCGCTGGGAACGCCTCCGACCGCCTCACCTCATCATCGGATTCCCCGTCACTGCTCTCCTCCTCTGGCACGCAGCCCCGGCTCGGGCCCCAGCCGCGGCCCCGTCCCCTGCCTCGCTGAACGCGCGGGCCGGCCCACAGTCGACGGAGCCGGCGCAGGCCCCGGCGGAGCCCCAGCAAACGGAGCAGGGCCGTGTCCTCCCCTGGCTCAGCTCCGCCCGGCCCCGCCGCGCCGCCGCCGCGCCGCAGAGCTACCCGCACTCTCTCGGCCCCGCTGCCCCGACCGCCGCGGCCCCCTCCCCCACCGGAGCCTCGCGGCCGGCCCGGGAAGCGGCCCCGCGCGGAGCCAGGCCCCGGGCAACTGCCGCCGCCCGCCGCCGCCGCCATCTTGGCACCGTGAGAGGGGCCGGGGAGGCAGGGGGAGGGGCGGCCCGAAAGCAGGGCCGGGGGGAGGGGAGGGAGAGGAGGGTGGGAGAGCCGCGGCTCACGACAACAACCCGCGCCGCCGCTGGTCTGGCGGGAGCCGGGGGCTGGGCCGGCTGCGCGCGGGGCACCACGGGAACGGGAGTCCGAGGCCGGTGAGCCGTCACCTTAGACCCTGTCTGAAGAGCAATAACGCCGCGTCGTGGCCGGAGAGGGGTGAGGCGCAGGGACCTCAGGGAAATGTAGTCCAGGCACCTCGCTCCTTCCGCCGGGAGCTAAGGCCCGCGAGAGCTGGGTCTGTGGGGACCCAACCGGACCCAAAGAGAAAGCTAGCTCCGGAGCCACTAGGAGGTGTGGTTTTCGCCCCAGACTCCTCCCACCGTTCTTGTGTAGGCCAGCGGCCCGCTTGAACTACCACTCCCAGAATGCAGGGTGCTTCTTACCCTGGGAAACCCGAAGACGTTGGGAAATGAAGTTCGGGACTACTGGAGGTTTTGGCTGGGGAAGGGGCGGTGGCCAAGGGTTAGTCTCAGTTCGAGGCACGACCTGGCGGCCGTTTCACACAGCGTGGAGGAAACATGCCGTAGAAGCCGCGGCCCATGTGCTCAAGGAGAGGAGACGGGTGGTTGAAAGCAGAGCGGAGCACGCGTTCCCCTCAAGCCCCAGGCCTGGTGTCCCCAAGACTCAGACGCCTCACACCTTTGCTTGCTGTGGAAAGGGTAGTAACTTGGGTTCTCACAACCTCCGCCCTCAGGGCTTGCTGCCAAGTGTCTGAACCTTGAACCCTCCTGACCCTCTGCTTGTGGGGCAGGACGGGGAGAAAGGGGAGGTGGTCGCCGCGTGGAATTGTGGACGCACTCCCACTAGAGGCCGCTACAGGATTAGGGGCAATGCTGGGCGCACTCCCACCCACGCGCACAGACTAGTCTGGACTCGGCTTTCTCGTCCTGAAAGGAAAGCACAGAAAACGCTTTATTTGGGTGATGAGTCTCCACATAGTTAACCTTCACTTGTGAAAACCTCACTGTCCTCCCCACACGGGATCGCTGACTCAGGCTTTTGCAGCCCCGCAGTCATCTGGAAGAGGGCTCTTGGTGGCCTTTCTGCGATGCTTCTTAGAGCCGAATTTGCTAGACAGCCGAAACTACGGTGCCGGGTCAGAAGCCTAGCCAGCCCACCGGCCCGTCTTCAATGGGTTCATTATTTGGCTGAAGGCAAAGAAGCCTGATATCCCTTCAGGTGCAGGAGGAAGGGGGCCTACAGGGAGGTAGAGGCCCGAGATGGCTTTGAGGTGGAGTAGAGAAAGGTGGAGCGAATGGTCCATCCCGGTGGGAGCTGGCTGGGTGAGTGGCCGCGCATGTGTGCCTGCATGGAGGCCAGGCTGGGGCAGCCGGCCCCGCACAGAGGGCAGCGGTAGGGTGCAGCCCCGTGTGTCCGCAGGTGCTTGGTCATGGCTGAGAAGTCCCGGGAGCGCTGAGGACAGAGGCCACAGGAGAAGGGCTTCTCTCCTATGGCGGGTGGAGGGGAAGGCTGGTGAAGGAAAGAAGGGGGAGAAGGCTGGCCTAGGGGTAAAACCGGGCAACGGGCAAGGGAGTTGCATGGAAGCTAGGCACTAGACGGACTTCGGGGCGAATAGACCAGTGCTTGGAGAGAAGCAGACAACTTGTATTGGATAGGAAGCCTGTACCTGTGTGAACTCGGTAGTGTGTCTCCATCTGATGCTTGAGTGAAAACCTCTTTCCACAAACAGAACAAGAATAGGGCCTGGATGTAGCAGGAGGGAGCGGAGGAGGACGTTGGCGAGATGGACGGCCTGCTTTGCCCACATGACCCACACAGGTTGCAAGTGCACCTATGGGGATAAAGAAGGCAAAGGAGGGCAGAGCTGGGAATCCCAGGGCTGGATCACTGAAATACCCAGGCAAGACATCAGGGGCTATGGTGAGAGTAAAGCAAAAGCACTCCCACTGGACTCACCTGTGTGCCTCTTATCAGACTCTTCCGTCTCCCCAGGGCTGAGCTTTGTGGGGCCCTGGGGGAGGGAACCTGGAGGAAGCAGAGTGGAGTAGGGGCCCTGCTCAGGCTGAACTCCTGCAGCCCCAGCCCCAGCCAAGAGACCGTATTACGGGGTTCATGCAGGACAATGAGGGGCTTACCTGAGGTAGGTCTAGAGAAGGCCAACTGGTTTTGGCTCCAGAGACTTTTGTGGAGGTTTAGAGACAGAGGGATCCTGGGGAGTGGGGGGAGAGTAACAGACTTGGCAAAACCTGTGATCCTGACTGATCCCATCCTGGAGAGGAAGGTGTCATGAGTTCTCAGGGGCTGGACTTTGGCTTCCCTTGTGGTGGGAGCTTGTTGTCCTATCTCCAACTCAGGAAATATACAACAAAGATAAGAAATGTGGTGCCTTTCCACCCATCACCACTGCTTCACCTGAGCCACTCCCTCCCACCCAGGCTTTAATCAGGCCCCTTCACTCACCTCTGGTCCTGACGCCAGACCTCTTGCCAAGCTCCAGTAATGGGAGTGCTATGGGAGAAGGCAGTGCCATATCTCTGTGGCAACAACAGGAAGCTCCTCCATAGGGCAGGCTGGCCCTCCCCTAACCAAGGGGCCTCAGCCCACCAGGGCCTGGAGGTGATGCTAGTTTGGAGGGAACCTGGGTGGGGACAGGGGCCAGGCAATTCCCCCAGACTTTCCTCAGAGCCTCCTGGACTCTCCCTTACCCACATGATCACTTCTTGTTTCCCATCTACACCTCTGTGGTCAACAAGGGATTGGTTGAGTTTCTCCTCTGATCTCCTCTGCTCCCCCTGACCCTCCTGCACTGCCTCTGCTATCTCAGGGGTCTCTCTTAGTGGCCTGTGATTGTGCATTTTCCCCTGTTCTCTCCCACCAGTTCTAATAAACTGTGGTTTCTGCTCTCCAAGGCCCCCCACCCCTCTCTCAGAATCCCTTATGGGTCTCTCTGGCTCCTCCTGGTGTTCCTTCAGCTCCTGACTCAGCTTTATTCTAGCCCTGTCTCTTCGAGCTTTCCTGCATGCCTCTTCCAGACACTGTACCCCCAAGGCCCTGGCTGCCTCCTCAAGGGGCCCTAGCTCCCCAGGTTGCACCTCAACACTCTCCCCATAAACAAAGTACAGAAGCTGTGCAAAAGTGGAAGGGCTGATTCCTTTCACCAAAGTCCAGTGGCCCCTGTGGCCCAGCTGCTGGCTCACACCTGCCAGCACCAGGCTGTGGGCAGGGAACTCCTGGCTCCCCACAGTGATCATGGTATCACATAGTGCTGGCCAGAGCCTGGCTGCTAGCCGTACTAGCCGATCAGAGTCATAGGGACTAGGCAGTCTTGTTGGGGACAGGGGCATTTTGTCTTGCCTGGGTACCAATCTCAGAGGTTCTGAGACAAAGGCCATAGTGTGAGGTCCATGGTGGAAAGGGGAGGGAGGAACAGCATATTCTTAAGCCTGTGGAGGTGAGGGAAGAAAGAGTGAGTTGCTGGTTCTGGATCAGAGCTCTCTCCTGAATGGAGCAAATAAACTAACCCAAGAGAGAACCTGAGCTTACCCAGAACCATAACATGGGGCTGGGGTGGGGTGACAGGAGAATGGAAATTAGATCAAAGTCAGGACTTAAAAGGCGAGGACCAGGTAGTTAACAAGTATATCAAGTAGTGGGTTTAAGACTAGTATATACTGGATTTTGCCAATTAGCAATCTGTGACTTAAAGGATAGCAGATACTTATACTTCTGCTTCTCTGAGCCCTTCTTCAGGGAAAGACCTCTGAGTAGGCCAGGCTCTTCTTCATTCGAGACAAAGAAATCACCATAAGACCCAGTCAGCCCAGGCAGTTAGGGATGGAGCAAGGCACAGTTTCATGAGAGAGTTTAGAGAGCTGGTGTGTCCCCACACAAGCTGAAGGTCCTGAGGCAGAAAAGTCAGCAAGGCATGGATCATAGCTTCAAGAAGGCAGGCTCCACGGTATCAATGGATCACCTCCTTGAGGCTGAAGCTTCTAGAACACATCCTCAGAGAAGGAACTGGAAGAGACCAAAGATGCCTACCCTGGGAGTTAAGAGAACAGGTGCAGAAGCCACAGAAGAGCAGGCTCTTGACCCAAGGATGGAGAGGTTTTGGAGAAGACTTTAGCCACTGAGGAAGTGAGAGAAAGGGAGATGAGGACTGTAGAGGGAGAGGCTATTTACTTTCAAAGTAAAGATAAGGAGATAGTTTAATTTTGTTTTTCATAAGCCAAAAGTGAAGAATAGAAAGAACCTAACAAGGTAGCAATTTATTGCACATCAAAACCAACACACTGACTTTTAAGAAGAGAACTGAGAACCCAGATACAAAGACACAGACCCAAGTGTCTCAGTGCCCAGCAGGCATATTCCTAGGTGTATTGAGTTAGGACCCTTGTGGGAGGGAGGATTATTTCTTGGACACCTCAGGGAGAGGGCTACAGATTGGCAGGAAGTGAACAGAAAAAGGGGTATAATGGGAGAAAAGTCTCAGCTGGGGAGAAGAAACCACTCACCATTTGTAGCTTCCTCCTGAACCACCGCATGTTCTGAACTGCTGTTTGGGCTCCTCCTGCCCCCCCCCCCCAATAACTCCGCCCCTGGCTTCACAATCTTCCATTGGATGTCCCAAGTATCAATCTACCATAGTCCCCATGTGGGGTGTGGTTTTATACCCCTAGGTCTGCTTCAGCCCTCCAGGAGAGAACACGCCTTCTACTTCCAGAATATAGGCATTCTGCCTCTTAACCTCCCATCTCCTTATTTTATTTGTGAACTTCTAGAGTCAAAGAAGTATATATCTTAGGCAACAAAACTTTGAACCAATCAGACCTGAATTTGAGTCTCTCTTTGCCATTTACTAGTTGAGTCACCTTGGGCAAGTCATCTCTCTGAGCCTTGTTGCCTCATCCATGAAGTAGGGATAGCCTCTGCTTATTTTATTTGGAGGTGGAGGTGAAGATGAAATGATGAATGTGAGAGTGGTTTGTCAGTACATAGCATCATTCAAATAGTATTAATTCTGTTTCTTAGAGGTGTCAGTAGAGCTCTAGCAGATGAAGCTGTTTATACTATCTCAGAAGTAAAAAGGACTAAAATATGTGGATTCCAAGGAGAGAGTCAAAGAGGGCCAAAAGCATACTGACTTGGTACTAGGAAGCATTGACTGGTTGTGGGAACGACCACTGGGGACAGGGTGTGTGAATGACTCAGATCCCTCCATCAAGCTCTGAAGGGGGCAACCCCAGAAAGGATCTGTAGTGGTCTTCGAAGAGAAAAACTTCTTTTCTTGGTTGATGACAAATGACATTTCTCTGAAATCAGGACTCTGGGGTTTCTTTCACTTCCTGCCCAAAGGGTCAAGGTCCTCGGAGATTTCCCCTCTTTTCACACTTTAACACTTGTTAACCTGGGGAAAGGATGAGGTTTGAGAAACTCAACAAAATTTTTTCTGTTTCTTATTATTCCATTATCCTCATCATGCTGTGGCAAATTTTCATTTATTCAACAAGTGATAAATCATTTATATGTGCCTGGCATATCATATATTACCCAATAGATAGCTGGAAAATAAACTAATGAGGCACTGGTAGGCTGCTCTGGTGACAAGACATAGTCTGATTCCCCCCTTAGGCTTCTCCCTTAGATCCTGATCCTCTCCTAGGTTCAAATATTGTGTTTCTAAACTCCTATTTCTCCCTTTGGCTCCGGGACCCCAAAGTGTTCAGACCAGCCCCTACTTTCTCCCTCCAGACCTAACATGTCTTCCCTCTACCTTTCATTCTAGGCAGATGTTAACCCTTCTTAGATCACACAGGGTGTGCCAATGGGTGGGGCTGGTAGAGGGGCAATAATAGGGTGGGAGAGGGGAAGATGAGTCAGAGTGAAAGGGAAAATGCAAATGAGCAAGCTGTATTCATTTGCTACTCTGAATGTTAAGTGTTTTCCATTTCTGAGCTTTCTAACTCCTTACACCACCACACCCAGGGACTCATTAGATACTCATATAAAAGACACTTGGCCTGGACATATGTAAGAACCAATGTCTGATATTTATTGTATACAGAGGGAAATATCTTCCAACAAAGAAGTACATAATCCCTGATGATATGGAATAAGTGGGGGAAGCCATGAAGGAAAAACCCCACATGTAGAAGGAAAGGTACAGGGGTCTGGAAGATTATATCACCAGTGTGGTCCTCCTCACCTCTCAGCCCCTTATCATGTGTCTGTGACCAGCACACCCACTGGTGTGGTTTGCCCACTGATGATCAAAAGAGTGGGAGACTGCCCAAAAGAAAGTATCCTTTGTAAGCCGAATGTGGTTAATGGGGAGTGTCAACAGGCTTTTAGGAAGTCTAAAAGGGAGCAGAAGAGACAAGGGAACTCCCCATTCAGTGAACAAAAGCCCTCAAGAATGAGAAACCCTTATCTTGCCTCTCATTTGGTGTCTGCTCCATCACAGGAGTGTCCAAACTTGTGGTGTTTGTGGACCACACTGGAAAAAGAAGAAATGTCTTGGGCCGTGCGTTAAATAACAAACATTAATGAAAACAAATAAAATCCCATAATGTTTCAAGTAAATTTATGGTTTTGTGTTGGGCCACATTCATAGCCATCCTGGGTCACATGTGGACCGCAAATCATGGGTTGGACACCCTTGAAGGATGTCCCTTTAGAGGGCGCCTCTCTCCTTAGGGGTATCTCTAGAGCTTTCTACACCTCAGCCCTTAGGCTGGTGACACTCTAGTCCATGCTCTCTCTCTCCATTTTCTATGACACAGCCCAAGCCATCTTGCACTGAGTGAGCAGTGACAGCAGAAGTGGTTGACACTGCTCTTTTTATTTTTGAAAGGTCTCCCATCCCCAGTCTCAGAAACCTTGTCCCCCTTTCATTTCCCAGGCTAATTCAATAGGAATCACCTGCAGTCGTCTCCCTGGGAACCACAGGTAATGAGGAACCAAGCCTGGATTCTGGGAGAGGGTAGAGTGGGTAGGAGGGATTAGGTAGGACATAATTGGAAGAGAAACATGTGGGAAAAGGAGGCATGATTTTTGCCTCTCAGTCCTTTATGATACTCATATTTCTACGTAAAGTTAGAAATCTGGTATTTTTTATTGTTACTGATAAGCTTGACCAAGAACCCCCTCAGGTATAACCCAGCTTGATATAAAAATAATCAATACAGCAATACAAGTGTGGATTCTCTTTAAATATTATAATTAAAATTAAATAATCAAAATAGACCAATTAAAGGGATGGTTTTATTTTATGAAAAATATTCCCCCTTTATTGCATTTATTTTAAATATTGAGTAACTTCAAAGCCAAGTGTGACAAGATTTGATTTTTAAAACTTCTATGAACTTCCCACTCTTCCCAGGAACACGTCTCTTTATCTAAATTAAAGTGATTAACACCCTTCCCCACCCACAGCATTTTCTATAGATTAAGACCAATTATCCAAATTTGACATAAACTTTCAAATGTTTGATCTTTTTAGTTAAATACATCCAGAGAAGAGACACCACAGAGCGAATTCATTTCTTTCTTCCTTAAATCTATGTTATATATAACCCAAGAACCAGCTTATAGTCATAGCCAGGTGAGCTAAATCTAGGTCATAGAGACCCTATCATAGCACACCTTTTGTGGATTAAGTGGAAAAAGAACTAGACTAGAAGAAAAAAGCTTAGGTTCCACTACATCCTCACAATGAAGAGCCTTTTTCTTCAGCCGTAATATGGGACTAACTTTTCCAAAACCATCCACTTCCTCACATAGACTGTTTTCAAGAAGCAGTACTGAATACCAGTATGGCCTAAACCCAGGGAGAGAGCCTCACTCTGACATCTTCTGGCTGTGTCCCTCCCCATAGGCTGAGGAATCCAAGGGCAGCTAGGAAGTGCCCATTTGGAACCTGTGCCCATCCCTCAATTCTAGACCATGCTCTGGAAACTTGGAACCCTGGATCTCCTGGCCCAAATGGCCCACTTCTAGGGCCTACATGGGCCTCAACCCTAGGCCTATACTCATGAAAGTGTACTGTAGGACTGATGCAACTTAAGGCCCTGACTGTGTGTGAGGGGCAGGTGAACTGAGCTCAGACATTTAGGCTAGTGTGTGAGATACCTTCAAATGTGCACCAATAGCAGGGGTGGGAAGAAAAAGGGGAATCTCCATTTCTAGTCATGCCTAGACCCCATAAATAATATGGGAGCCTACTTTATTCCAATAGTCCTTAACCTCTTAGGGGGTCACTATCCCCTTCTAAATGTAAGCCATGGAATCAACTCTTTACAACAGAAAATTGTAGATTCTCATACCATTTTTCATATGAATGATAAGGGATTCACAGACTGCTCTGAAGCCCATCTTTGGACAGGCCAATTATTCCTTGTTTATCCCTGTGACCACTTTTCCCCCTCACCCCCCGTAAAACAACATGTGTACAGTTTTTCAGATGATTTCTAAGAGTTCTCAGACCCTTGAAATCCACCCAAAGACCACCCCCTTGCATCCCCCACCCTTGATTTAAGAACTCTGGGTATACATGAAAGCACTCTGAAAGCTTTAATGCCATATAATGCTGGAAAAGTTGAGTGAAATTAGATATCAACACCCTGCCCCATAAGTGTAAAAAAGTCATCAGTAAAGACAACATGAGTGATTTTCTAAAGAGCAGGATATTTCACACACCTCTTCCTGTGCTCCGGTAAAATATATACATCTTTCCCATTCATCTGCTCTGTGCTTACAGCTTGATATCTTCTTGGAGTGACCAGAAGAGCTCAGGACAGGGACTGAAATGCCCCAGACATGATCCTATCCATATTTTGTCTAGAGCTACCACAAGGCAATGATACTTCATGGAGGGCAAACAACTTGACTGGGGTTTGAAGACTTGCCCCTTCCCAGAACCTCCAGAAGACCATGGGCCTAACTTCCTGGCCACATTGTCCATCCTGGACCCAATACTGGAAAATCTGCCAAGAGCATCTCAACCAAGAGTCCAGAGACCTCGAAAAGCATGCAGCCACATGTTCCCAGCACAGCCTGGTTGCAATGACCCTTGACAACTTCTCATTGGGCTTTTGACCTCATCAAAGCTCAGTCTCAGCCTAGGCTGGGTCCAAAGACCCTGGAAACCTCTCAAGTGCACACTGGTTTCATCTCTTGTCCAGAGACTCCCAATAACCTATAGAGAGTCATAGGTTTCTCTTTACAGTTACCAGATCCAAACTCAGTCCAGAGACCCTAGACAACCCCTCACAGTTCAGAGGCCATACCTTATGGCCAATGACCCCACGCAGGGCTCCAAGGGCCTCCAACTGCACCACAACATACTTCCAAATCAGGCTGACATTAGGAACAATGGACCACCTTGGCATGCTGTCCTGGCCCCTGCCCAGCCAGGGCACAAAGGTGCCCAGAAGTTCCCATTTCCAGCCTCTCCAAGGCAGAGGGTGTCCCAGGGCCTAAAACCCTCAGCCTTCACTTCCTGACCCACATGGCAACTACTCCATCCCCCATACTCCAGCTGTGCCTGGGCAAGGCCCAAGACCAAAGAAGAGTAATAAAAACCATGGCACTCACCAGCTCAGACTCTGTTCCTCTCCCCACTCTGCCTCCTGTATACTCAGGGTGGCGCAAGCCCTAATGGCCGTTAGAAGGTGGGGACTGTCGCTAGGCCAGGAACCCGAGGCCCAGGCACGCGCTCTTCCCGCCTGTATCCCGAGGTGGATGCTGATTGGCTGCAGTGCTGGTTGCACCCTCTTTCGTGGCTCCGGCTTAATGAGCGTGCTCTGCAGCCTGGGAGGCACCTAGGACAGCTCCGTTATCTCTGTCCTGCCTTGAGCATGCCGCTGAGGGGCTGTAGAACTGCGCTCTGGCTCTGTGAGGGGTAGAGCCTAGAGTCTGATTGGTCTGCGAACTGGTGCTTTAGGCCTCTAAGGCTGATACCTCAACCTCCAGCCTGCGCCCAATGCTGATTGCTGCGGAATTCGTCCTCTCCCATCCTTTCTATAAGGAGACTGGAACCTGAACCTCCTTCACCTGAATAGCCTTGGTGGCCCCATCACAACATTTTAGGGATATCACTGTTTTCTTGCTTCTGTCTTGCCATGCTAAGTAGCTCTCTTTGCAAAACCTTTCACCCTTCTCTCAATTCCTTACAATCTGTGGAGGCGCGCGCGCGCGTGCGTGTGTGTGTGTGTGTGTGTGTGTGTGTGAGAGAGAGAGAGAGGGAGAGACTGGCTGAGGGGCGGGTCCTCAAGAGCCAGCCAGACTTCAGGTGCCTGTGGGCAACTGTTTTCTGCTCCCTGCCCTGCCCCACCACTGAATGGTTGCAGAACAAACCCTGCCTCACCAGGAGTATGTGGGGACAGGGAAGACACACGAGGGGGCAGTGCCTTGACCCATGAATGGCCTAGGCCTAGATATTGCACTTCGAATGCTCATTGACACCTCAACTCTCAGCTGAGCCAGGATTGCCTGCTTACTTCTTGTACCAGGCTTCCCCAACCCCCGCCCAACGCCGTAGAGAAAAACGGCCAACTGCGCCGCCCTTCTATTAGCCCGGGCTTGGAGCCCAGCCAGCGGGCTCTCTGCCTAGGCAGAGCTTTGGTACTGACAGGTTGCAAGCTCACACTGCGCTAGTAACTTGCGAGGGCCAACTACCTCCCTTCTCCCACCTCTGCGGTTGCATCGCTGATTGGCTGGCCTTACTCTCTTCTAAGTGGCTTAAACTAGGGTTTGTGCTAGGACATATCCAATGAGGTGCAAGGGCGCTTTAAGGAGGCGGGCATCGTTCAACGGGTTCCACTTCTGATTGGTGTCGAGGCTTGCTCCGTCACTTTTAATAATCAGAGGGCACGAAGGCGGGAGTCCAGTACAACGGTTTCAGGGATTAGGATTTTGTCTCAGTCTTAAATTCAGCTACCAGGCTCCTTGGAGGGTCGTCCTGCGCCTCAGCCCTGCTACTAGCTGAGAAGCTTGTGGGCGGGATTGGGGGGATTAGGGCAGGAGAAGCACGGAGAGGAAATGCGGAAGCTCCTGGGAGATCTGAAACAGGAGGGAACAACCTAAGGAGCAAGTCCCTCAAAATGTAAGGGAAAGACAGGCGCTGTAGTAGTAGTAACAGCAGCTTCCACTTACTGAGCCCTTTCCGTGTACCACCTTTCTGCGTTGTCTCATTAATTTATAAATAATCTTGTGAGGCAGCCGGTTACTATCTCAGTAGGAAGCAAAATCACTTGTCCCACAGCGAGTATGGACATTGCTCAGACTCTGATCTTGTTCTGGTGAAAGTCCAGCCTTCAAGGTATGCTACGAGTAAGTATGGTTGATCTTGTAGATGTGGGATGGGGTCTGGTGTGGTAACATTGGCCCTGGTTTACCTCATCTGTAAATGAGGGGGTTTTTTGGTTTTCGATTTTTGTTTTGGACTTGAATCTGATCTTGAAGTCTACAGCACTCAGTGCATATTTGCAACTACTCAAACAGCTGGGCAAATGCATTTGCATTCTAGAAAAGGATATTTTAAAAATCAACCACAGAGCCCTGGCTGGTGTAGCTCAGTGGATTGAGTGCCATTCTGCGAACCAAAGGGTTGCTGGTTTGATTCCCAGTGGGGGCACATGCCTGGGTTGTGGTCCAGGTTTCCTGTGGGGGTTGTGCAAGAGGCAACCGCACAGTGATGTTTCTCTGCCTCTCTTTCTCTGTCCCTTTCCCTCTCTCTAAAGAATAAATAAATAAAATCTTTAAAAAAAAATGAGCCGCATAATACCTTTGCTACTTACACCGGAGCAGCCAGTTTTAAATACTTTACATGCATAATTTGATAGAATCCTCATAACAAGCTCTATTAGATATTTACTGTTATTTTTTTCACTTCACAAATTAGCAAATGGAGGCTGAGAGAAGAATTTGATTTACCTAAGATTTCACCAGAATTAATTACCAGAGCTGGAATTTGAACTAGGCTTATTGCAATCTGACTCTGGAGCCCAAGCTTCTAACGGTTGATATTCACTGCCTCCCATCCTAACAGCTAGTGTTCAAAGTGGGCATGTATGGTCCTGGGCAACCCTCAGCCACCCTAGGAAGAGGAATGATGACAAAATCCACTGGAACAGACAACCAAGGTGAAGGAGGTAAAGACGCTTAGCTCACATAGCTGGTTCTTGGCACAGCATGAAGTAGGATGATACATAACCTTCTGAATTCAAACCCACATTCTTAATCAGTCCTTGCACTGCTCCTTTCCCATTTCACAGATGAAGAAACTTAGGCTCTGAGAAGAAATCAGAGCTGGAATTCAGGCCTAGGTCTATGAGAACCAAGAAATCATGCCCTGAAACACACTTTCTCCACGAAATACTTGTCTGGTAGATCCTGGGTTGGATAAGGTGAGAGGTCCTCTTACCCAGCCCACCTCGTCTGAAAACAATGAGTTCATCTGCTCTCAATTTTTACCCTAAAGGCAGTTAGGAGTGTTTATACAGTATTGGGACCATTGGGAGCTTCTCACTGAAAAGCCCTTCTCATAATAGTTCCCATTTATCAAACACTTCTTGTGGGCCAGGCAAGGTAGAAAGCATTCATATCATCTATGCAGCATCTCACCGAATCCCTGTAATAACTCTAGGACATAAGTATTGTTATTGTCCCCATTTTACAGGTGAGAAAACTGAGACTCAGGAAGGGGTGTGACATTTTGTTTACAGAGCTAGTGAATAATAGAAACTGGATGGGAACCCAGAGAGCCTTACTCTAGAGCCCTAAAATCCAGTTGCCCAGCATGTGCAGGCATGAGAAGATGAAGTGAGGGAACCTGGGCTCTGGCAAGGTGGAGTATGAAGGATTGTTTGCTTCATTCTGGGGGTTGGATGGTACGATTAAGAGAGTCAAATGTCTGAGAAGAGCAGAGAAATTATTAGCTTACTGAGTAACTACCCATTGCCAGGACCCATGTTAAATAAGTTTTAAAAACATCAAAAAGCAGAGAGCTTTGGTTAAGAAGCTGAAAACAAGATCCAAACTGTCTGGATTCATATTCTGGTCCTGCTACTTACTAGTTGTGAGACCTTTGGCAAGTTACTTCACCTCTCTTGGCCTCAATATTCTCATCTGTAAAATGGGGACAATGACAGTTATTATCTGTCAGGGCTGTTGAGAGGATTAAATGAACTAAGAGAACAGTGGTGTCTCTTCTCTTCCCTGATGCCCTGACACTGAGTTGCTTTCTCACAGTCACCATCACCTGATTTGACTCTGATGTAGACACTGCAAATTAAGGCCAAATATTTGTCATGGGAAAGTTTTGGGGAAGTATGCTCCCAGAACAGGTAGCAAGTAATAAAGGTCCTGAGACAGGAGTGAACTTAGTATGTTTGAGTTACAGCAAGGAGTCATTCTGGAGCCAAGCAGATGACTAAGGTTCAAGAGTTCAGTCTGACTGCACAAGTGTTCATAACAGACATAAAAATGATCCCGTAATTTTCAGAACATAAAGGTCTTTTACCAAGCTTTGATCTCTGGATAAACCCAAGGCCATAGTTATTTTGAGGCTCATAAAGCTTAGAACTCAGGTCTTCTTTCTCCCCATCCAGGGCTCATGTGTATGGGTCAGCAGACTTGCATTCACTCAAATATTTATTTTTAAAAAAGATTTTATTTATTTGCTCCTAGAGAGACAGGAAGGGAGGGAGAAGGAGAGTGAGAGAAACATTGATCAGCTGAGAAACATCCACATCCAAATACATTAACTGGTTGCTCGCCCCATCCCACATGCCCCCAACCAGGCATGTTCCCTGACCTTTGGTTTGCAGGCCTGTGCTCAATCCACTGAGCCATACCAGCCAGGGCACAAATATTTATTAAACTCTGTCAGCATATGCCATCTGTGCTGAGCTGTGGAAAAGACTAGTCCCTTTGAAATTTTTAAATACAAAATTTACCCTTTTACAAAGGAATTATCCTTTCAGAACCAAATGAAAAGCATAGCAGCTAAAACCCACGAGGGACACTTAAGCCAGGGGAAGGGGAGGGAGAGAAGTAAGGGAAGACTTTCCAGAAAAGGTGGTGATGCCTGAGTATATAATTTTGGAGTATTTACTATGTGCTAGACATGTTGTATAGCACCAAGTATATAATGGCAAGCAAGAAGATTCTAAATGTATTAGTCTTCTATGGCTGACATAACAAAATACCACAGACTGGATGGTTTAAACAACAGAAATTTATTTCTTTCAGTTCTAGAGGATGGAAGCCCAATATCAATGTGCTAGCAAGGTCTCTTTCTCCTGAGGCCTCTCTCCTTGGCTTGCAGATGGCTGCCTCTCACTTTCCTCATATGGCTTTTTCTCTGTGCATGCACACTCCTGGTGTCTCTTCCTCTTCTTATAAAGTGACGTAAACTGAATGTATGCTCCCCTCCCACCACACAAAGAAACCCCATATGTTAACATCCTAATGTCCAATGTGATGGTAATAGGAAATAGTACCTTTGGGAGATGATTAGGTCATAAGGAGCCCTCATGAATGGGATTAGTGCCCTTGTAAAAGAAACCCCAGACAACTCCCTTGCCTCTTATATCATGTGATTTTATAGTGAGAAGATAGCCATATACAAACCAGAAAGCAGACCCTCACCAGATCCCAAATCTGTTAGAGGCTTGATCCTAGATTTCTCAGTCTCTAAAACTATATAAAATAAATTTCTGTTGTTTATAAGCTACCCAACTTGTGGTGTTCTATTATAGGAACCCAAATGGACTAAGATATAAGAACACCAGTCTTATTGGATTAGAGCCCTACCATTATGACTTCTTTCAACCTTGATTTCCTTCTTAAAGGCCCTATCTCCAAATGCAGTCACATTGACAGAATGTCAACATGTGAATTGGGGGACACAATTCAGTCCATAACAGTGAACAACTGCCACTGAGGGCCCACAGTCTGGTAGAGGAAATGCATATTATTACTTCAGAGGGAGGGAGCAGAGTAGAATGGTTCAAATGTCAGCTCTGACAGGGTTTGGACCCTACCTGTATCACTTCCCAACTGTGTGACCTTGAGCAACTTTCACTTTCAGTGCTTTGAGAAAATAAAATGAGCAGACAGCTCTAGAACAGAGTAAGTGCTCATTAAGTGTTGGTTATTGTTATTAATTGTAAGTAAAACTGCACTAGGTGCTATGTGGAAAAATAAATAGATACTTTATTAAAGTATCTATCACAGTGTCTATCTATCACAAGATAGATACTTTAAGAAATAAAACAAGACTCTGATCTGGCCAGGGTTTTTAGGATGACTTCCTGGAAGAAGTGATGCTTGCACTGAGCTATGAAGAATAAATACTCACTAATTAGACTAGGGATTGGGAAGAGTCTTCCAATCAGTAGAAAATTAGGTTCCGGAGCTCTGGGGCAGGAGGAAGCGTGGCCTGGAAGTTCAATGTTGGTGGAGCAGAGAAAGCAAAGCAAGGGGAAGCAGGAGAAAGTGAGGCTGAGGGTGGTTGGCAAGATGTGGCCTAGTAGGCCATGATCAGGATTTCTGGCATTCTCTTAGGATCTGTGCAAAGTAACAGAAGGAAGTGTTTATTTATTTATTTTTTTTACAGAGGATGGTTTAATGAACCTTTATGTGCCTATCACCCAGTTGTTAACAGTTATCAACATTCTGCCTTTCTTATTTCATCAATGCTCCCTCAATTAAAAAACAATGTTTTTCTCCTTGAACACATTCTAATAATGAAATCTGTTAGGACAAAAAGTTCTTGAGAAGGGGAAACATAATAAACATAGTTGACTTCATTATTAGGCAGTGATATGATCAACAGATACAATGTTTCTTTATATAGATTCTTTTGGATTTTCCACACAGTCGCATCATCTATGAGCAAAGAGAGTTTATTTCTTCCTTGTTTGTGTACTTGTATTTCCTTTTCTTCTCTTATTAGCTAAGACTTCTAGTATGGCATCAAAAATGAGTGGTGAGATGGGACATTCTTGGCAATTTGATCTTAAGTGTTCTTTTTGTATAGCAAGTAGAACTGGAACACTAGGAACCTTCCTTTAATTATGTGTCCAACAGTACTGAAGTGGAACTCCAAAGACACCATTTTCTTAACCTTTTACCTTTTCTATTTCTTTCCATTCCAATGCCCATGTCATCTGAGAAGGTATCTAAGAAGCATCTAAAGGATTCTTCAGGTCTTTAATATCCTTTTTGGATTTTGAAACATGAATTAGAACATTGTTTCCTTAATCTTCTGTGATATATGAAATTTGGAAGAAGACTGCTATTCATAAGACAGCTTTTTGGTTACTGGAGGAATGACCCAAAGTCCAGGCTGCTGTTAGCATCAACTGTCTCCTATCTGGCTTTGTCCTGGGAACAAAGGCCATTTGAGGAGATCACAACTATCTACACTCTCAAATAGAGGCATTTTTAAAAAGATTTTATTTATTTATTTCTAGAGAGAGGGGAAAGGA
The DNA here is from genome assembly GCF_004126475.2 of Phyllostomus discolor. Lineage (NCBI taxonomy): Eukaryota > Metazoa > Chordata > Mammalia > Chiroptera > Phyllostomidae > Phyllostomus > Phyllostomus discolor. The sequence goes on from NC_040914.2 coordinate 1,837,232, forward strand.
GGGAGAAAGAGAGGGAGAGAAACATCAGTGTGTGGTTGCCTCTCATGTGCTCCCAGCTGGGGACCTGGCCCACAACCCAGGAATGTGCCCTGATTGGGAATTGAACCAGTGACCCTTTTGTTCATAGGCTGGCACTCAACAAACACCAGCCAGGGCTCAAATAGAGGCATTTGACTACTACTATTGGAAACTGATGACATCTTTTTACCAACCTGGATCCCATGTTTGGTAGGTTGCTTGTTAAAATGGCCTCCATAATTCTCTTTCCTTTTGCACACCTCACACACTAATCCAGGCCCTAGCCATCAACTTGTTTTGACCAATTTGATAATAGTAAATATCATAAAAGTAGAGACTTAAAAATTGCTTCTACACTCTGGAACTTTTCTTCTTGTCTGGCTCCTTGGGAACCCTGCAAGCACCACCATGTAAATAAGCTTGGGCTGGCCTGCTATAGACACATGGTCCAGAGCCATCAAACCAGCCGCCTGCACCAATAGCCAGCTAGCCATACACATGAGGGAGGCCACCCTAAAACAACCAATCCCCAGTCATCCCACTAGCTGACTGCAGCTGCATGTGTGAGCCCAGGTGAGACTAACAGAAGAACTGCCTGGCTATGCTCAGCCCAAATGGTCCCATAGAATCAGGAGCTAAAAAAATCAGTATTTTAAGACACTGTGTTTTGGGGACTCCCTGCTGAGATGGAGGCATAGATAGACACACTGTACCTTCTCACACAACCAAGATAAGGACAACAAAAATTTAGAAACAAAAAAACAACCAGTACTGACAGAAAATTGAACTGTGTGGAAGTCTGACAATCAAGGAAAATAGACACATTCATCCAGACAGGTAGAAGGGGCAGAGTCAGGTGGCCAGGCAGAGAGAGGTCGCGGAAAAAAAAGCAGTGGCTGGCAGACCCTGGAGCAGGGTGGCAGCGAGTGAACCCAGCGAGGTGTCAGATTGTGGATTGTGGACAGGCACGCAAGGTGGCTGGCGGAGAGGGTGGTCCCAAATTCACACACAGAAAAACCAGGTGAAACTAGGGAGCAAGACAGACAGTGCAACTCAGGGTCCCAGCGCTCGGAAATAAAGCCTCAAAACACCAATTGAAAACACCTGTGGGGGTTGAGGTGCCTGGAGAGACTCCTAGCCTCACAGGAGAGTTCGTTGGAGAGACCCACAGGGTCCTAGAATGTACACAAGCCCACCCACACAGAAATCAACACCAGAAGGGCCCAGTTTGCTTGTGGGAAGTGGGGAAAGTGACTGAGATCCAGCAGAGAGTGGAGCAAGTGCCATTGTTACCTCTCAGACCCCTGCCCCACATATAGCATCACAATGCAGCGAGGTAGGATACCCCGCCCTGGTAAACACCTAAAACTCTGCCCCTTACTATGTAACAGGTGCGTCAAGACAAAAAAAAAAAAAGGCCCAAATGAAAGAACAGATCAAAGGCCCCCCAAACAATGCAACTAAGCGACAAAGAGGTTGCCAACCTATCAGATGCACAGTTCAAAACACTGGTGATCAGGATGCTCACAGAATTGGTTGAGCATGGTTGCAGAATTGGTTGCAAATTAGATGAAAAAAATGAAGGCTACACTAAATGAAATAAAGGAAAATATACAGGGAACCAATAGTGATGGGAAGGAAACTGGAACTCAAATCAATGGAGTGGACCAGAAGGAAGAAAGAAACATTCAATCAGAAAAGAATGGAGAAACAAGAATTCAAAAAAATGAGGAGAGGCTTAGGAACTTCCAGGACATCTTTAAACATTCCAACATCCAAATCATAGGGCTACCAAAAGGGGAAGAGGAAGAGCAAGAAGTGGAAAATAACAGTTATTTGAACAAGTTATTTGAACAAATAATAAAGAAGAACTTCCTGAATCTGGCAAAGGAAATAGACTTCCAGGAAGTCCAGGGAGCTCAGAGAGTCCCAAAATAGTTGGACCCAAGAAGGAACACACCAAGGCACATCATAATTATATTACCCAAGGTTAAAATGAAGGAGAGAATCTTAGAAGCAGCAAGAGAAAAGGAGACAATTACCTACAAAGGAGTTCCCGTAAGACTGTCAGCTGATTTCTCAAAAGAGACCTTGCAGGCAAGAAGGGGCTGGAAAGAAGTATTCCAAGTCATGAAAGTCAAGGACCTAAGTCTGAGATTGCTCTATCCAGCAAAGCTTTCATTTAGAATGGAAGGGCAGATAAAGTGCTTCTCAGATAAGGTCAAGTTGAAGGAGTTCATCATCACCAAGCCCTTATTATATGAAATGTTAAAGGGACTTATCTAAGAAAAAGAAGATAAAAAACATGTACAGTAAAAGGACAGCAAACTCACAATTATTAACAGCCACACCTAAAACAAAAACAAACTAAGCAAACAACTAGAACAGGAACAGAACCACAGAAATGGAGATCACATAGAGGGTTAGTAACAGGGAAGTGGGAGGAGGAGAGAGGGGGAAAAGGTACAGAGAATAAGTAACATAGATGGTAGGTAAAAAATAGACAGGGGGAGGGCAAGAATAGTATGGGAAATGTAGAAGCTAAAGAACTTATAAGTATGACACATGGACATCAACTAAAGGGGAAATGTGGGTGGGAGGGGGTATGCAGGGTGGAGGGGAGTGAAGGGGGGAAAATGGGACAACTGTAATAGCATAATCAATTTTATATATATATAGGCACTGTGTTTTGGAAGTGGTTAACAAAAGCTAACTAAATTACTCTGGATCAGAGTAGTTTCTAGGCAAGAAATGTCACTTGCCTTTAGTATGGGTATAGATCTTAAAAGCTGAAAAATCAGTTTCCAGACTTGTCTCCTTAATATTATGAATGATTTTTTTATTTTTAAAAATACTTATTTATATTTTTAGAGAGATAGAAAGGGAGGGAGAAAGAGAGGGAGAGAAACATCAATGTGTGAGAGAAACATTAAATGATTGCCTCTCCACGCCCCCAACCAGGGACCTGGCCTGCAACACAGGCATGTGCCCTGACTGGGAATCAAACCGTCGACCCTTTGGTTCTCAGGGCAGTGCTCAATCCACTGAGCCACACCAGCCAGGGCTGAATTTTTTATGAGATGAGCTTTAATACCAAGGATATATTTTTAAAGATTTTATTTATTTATTTTTAGAGAGAGGGGAAGGAAGAGAGGGAGAGAAACATTGACGTCAGAGAGAAACATCAATCTATTGCCTCACATACACGCCCTAACTGGGGGACCAAACCCGCAACCCAGGCATGTGCCCTGACCCAAAACTGAACCAGCGACTTTTCGCTTCACGACACAATACCCAACCTACTGGGCCACACCAGTCAGGAGCAGGGCCTTTTTTAAAAAAATTGATTTCCCAGCAGGACTGAAAATGGCTCTTCGAAAAGACCAGTGCCTCTCTTTTGCATCTTTCCATTTCCAGAACATATGAAAAGACAGTCAATTCAGTGAGAAATCATAATTCTATTTCATGTTTTCAATAGATCTTTTGCTTGGGTCAAGTGATGTGTCCCCTAGCTGAACTCAAGAATGTGCTGAAGGTGGTGGGCTACAATGTGCAGAATAACAGCCACCTACTGGTCACAAGCAAGAAGGAACAAGAACAAATCATTGGAATCTGAGGATTCCTAACTCCTGCAATGTCCTTCCAGCGCCCTCTACTGACAAGGCCTAACCTTGTGCCAGCTGTTAAACGTTGCAATTGAGGCAATGAACTGACAACAGACACAGGTTAGTGATGGGGCCCCCGTTATTAAGAAAAATGACAGTAGTGAGATGGCTAACATTCAATTCTCAGTGCTTTGTGTGTCATTTATCATCAGGTGGAATGTTGATGAGGAGAGGGGATAGTGGTCCTTTCTGCCTCCAGGGTCTGTTTACTTGTACAATATTATGACTGATTTGATAGGTGTACTGAGCAGAGTGTGTTATTAAGGTTAAAATATTTAATGGCACTTTTTCTTGTGTTTTAAATATTTTATTTATGAAACACTTTATGAAGTGCTGAGTAGGTGATGGTGATTCAACTTGTTTGCTAAATGAATATTTGTTTAACTCTGTACAGTTTCATTGTTTATTTATACAAAGCTGTATATACTTTCAAATAATGAATTTAAAATACTTTATATTATTTGGCTAGAAATTGCTGTTTTTAATAAATGTATTGTTTAAAGATTTTATTTATTTATTTTAGAGAGGGAAGGGAGGGAGAAAGAGAGAGAGAGAGAGAGAGAGAGAGAGAGAGAGAGAGAAACATCAATGTGCCGTTGCTGGGGGCTGTGGCCTGAAACCCAGGCATGTGCCCTGACTGGGAATCAAACCTGTGATGCTTTGGTTCAAAGCCCATGCTCAATCCATTGAGCTACGCCAGCCAGGGCAAATGTAAATTTTTTTTAATAAATATTTTTGCTTCCTTCCTAGCCTGCTCTGAGTAGCTTACTCCTCCCTGCTCCCATCCTGGACCATTGAATGAGGCTGACTCTATCTCAAGGCACATGTCCCAGGAGTGGTCAATCAGAGTTCGCCATCCCCTTCCCCCACCATGGTGATGGGACAGCACAGCATCCAAGTAGGACAATGGAAAACAACCTAGAGGGGGTGCATGCCACTGCTGTGAGCTTACACATCCAGCCAGGATGAGGAAGTGGTGATGAAAAATCCCTGCCTCCCTTCTACACTAGTTTTAAAAATTCTTTCATTTTTACATTTTCTTTTTCTCCTTAGCACTTACTATTCTCTAACATATCTGTTTTCCTTATTTGTTTTCTCCATCTCCCCTCCAAAAGGTAGGCTTTATAAGGGGAGAAAGTGAGGTCTTGATTTGTTCCCTGCTGGATCCCCCAGAACCTAGGACAATGCCTAATGCATGTGATAGGCAAGAAATAAATACTAAAATGCATGAATAAGTTGATGGTATTCACAAATTTACTGGAAAGATATTTACAATTTTATCATGTAGGATGGGCAGAAGTAACCTGTCTCAACAAAGCTTCATAGGCTCTCTAGCATATTGGTATCAGTGACATTGTCTGGCTAAGATAGGTTCTCAATGGATCTGGAGAGTTAATTCTTTTTTTTTTTTTTAAATATATTTTATTGATTATGCTATTACAGTTGTCCCATTTCCCCCCTTCTCTCCCCTCCACCCTGTACCCCCTCCCACCCACATTTCCCCCTTTAGTTCATGTCCATGTGTCATATTTATGAGTTCTTTAGTTTCTACATTTCCCGTACTATTCTTGCCCTCCCCCTATCTATTTTCAACCTACATTCTATGCTACTTATTCTCTATACCTTTTCCCCCTCTCTCCTCCTCCCACCCTGCTGCTGCTAACCCTCCATGTGCCCTCCATTTCTGTGGTTCTGTTCCTGTTCTAATTGTTTACTTAGTTTCTTTTGGTTTTGCTTTAGGTGTGGTTGTTGATATTTGTGAGTTTGCTGTCCTTTTACTATACATGTCTTTTCTTTATCTTCTTTTCTTAGATAAGTCCCTTTAGCATTTCATAAAATAAGGGCTTGGTGATGATGAACTCCTTTAACTTGACCTTATCTGAGAAGCACTTTATCTGCCCTTCCATTCTAAATGAGAGCTTTGCTGGATAGAGCAATCTGGGATGTAGGTCCTTGTCTTTCATGACTTGGAATATTTCTTTCCAGCCCCTTCTTGCCTGTAAGGTCTCTTTGGAGAAATCAGCTGACAGTCTGATGGGAACTCCTTTGTAGGCTACTGTCCCCTTACCTCTTGCTGCTTCTAGGATTCTCTCCTTTGTTTTTACCTTGGCTAATGTAATTATGATGTGCCTTGGTGTCTTTCTTCTTGGGTCCAACTTCTTTGGGGCTCTCTGAGCTTCTTGGATTTCTTGGAAGACTGTTCCCTTTGCCAGATTGGGGAAGTTCTCCTTTATTATTTGTTCAAATACGTGCTCAATCTGTTGCTTTTCCCCTTCCGATTCTGGTACCCCTATAATTCAGATATTGGAACGTTTAAGGGTGTCTTGGATGCTCTTAATCTTTTCCTCAATTTTTTGAATTCTTATTTCATCATGCTTTCCTGCTTGGTTGATTCTATCTTCCTTCTGGTCCACTGTATTGTTTTGAGACTCATAGTCCTTCCTTTCGCTATTGGCTCTCCTCCGCGTGTCTTCCTGCATCTGTTTTATGGTACTCTGCATTCTTTCATCTAAATTTCGTCCAAAATCCACCAGTTCCGTGAGCTTTCTGATCACCAGTGTTTTGAACTGCGCATCTGATAGATTGGCTAATTCTTGGTCGCTCAAAAGGATGAGTCCTGGGGGACTGATTTGCTCTGTTGAAAACATGGTGTTTTTTTTTCCCCCTGTCTCTCCTTTTTTTTTTTTCCCCCGGTCTGGTCACTCTTGTTACGGTGGGGGGCGGAGCCTTAGGTGCTCACCGGGGCTGGGCACCCCAGTCGCTAGATTGTGACGTTATATGTGGGGGCGGGGCGGGAGCGGGAGCGGGACGGGAGAAAACAATGGCGGTAGTTCCGTTCCCCTGGACTCAGACCCTAGTCTGGGCTTCCGGGCTGCGAGTTCTGCCCTGGTCCACAATCGCTGCCCCTCTGGGTCTGCCAGCCGCAGCTTGCGTACTCAGGGATCACCGCTGCCTTCTTACTTGCCCGATGGCTTTTGCGCCGATTTCGTGCCAAACCTTCCCCTGACCTCCGCGCGCCGCCGACCTGAGCCAGCCCCGCGCCCGCCTGCTCGTCTTCTCCTACCAGTCCGGATAAACGTGTCTACTTCAAGTTCTTGGCTGCCCGACTTCCATTCAGATAAATCCTCTGCCGGATCTGGGTGTTATTCTGATAGTAAATTATTGTTGTAAATTATTGGTTTTCTAATCTTGGTTGTACGAGGAGGTACGGTGCGACCACCTATTCCTCCATCTTGCCGGAAGTCCGAGTTAATTCTTATAGCACTACAGCCCTTGAATCCCCAGGACTTATATGATCATTTTGCAAAACCTTACATGGAAATGTAAGCTTTCCTATATAAGGTAGGTTAACCCACACTGGATTCCTGGTTCTCACACATAACTCAGGATCAGCAAGGATACATTGGAGAACCAGCAAAGTCAGTGGCCATTTTCTGAAGGCTATTACTGTCTCCAGGTTCCTACCCTTCTGATAAGCCTCTTCCCTGTTGTCTGTTCCATCTCTGACACAGGACACTTTTAGCTCAGTTTTTCTGAGGGGAACTAAGTAAAAAACAAAACAAAACAAAAAACATTTCCTTACAATCTGTTAAACCATTTTGGCTGACACTATTAAAAGCATTTTTGATCAATTTAGTGAGTGGGCCATTGGGTAACCTGAACATTTGGTGAGTTGGTTTCTAGTGAACTGCCTTGTTTCCTTTCACTCTGTTCCTCAGCCTTGTTTAATTTCTAACTGCAATCCAAAATGAAGACATTTGGTTGGAAATAGTGCTATCAGATTAAAATTTTCAAATAATGACATTAGGTACTCTGACAAAGCCATGATGCAAGTGTGAATGTAAATTATTTTTAAAATATTTACCAATTTTCAAGCTGAATAAGCTTTCCTGAATTAAGAAAAATTAATCACAATAGGACAGTTAATGAGAAAGAATGTATCTTGTGCATACACAAACTTCTTTTTTCCTCCTCTTTTTAAAAAAAAGATTTATTTACTTTTAGAGCAAGGAGAAAGGAGGGAGACAGAGAGGGAGAGAAACACCAATGTGTGGTTGCTTCTTGCAAGCCCCTCACCGGGGACCCACCCACAACCCAGGCCTATGCCCTGACTGGAAATTGAACTAGAGACCTTTCTTTTCGCAGACTGGCACTCGATCCACTGAACCACACCAGCCAGGGCTTAGTCCTCCTCTTTAGAGGTCTACAAATATAGAAAGATACAGTCAGGTGTTCTTTGTTTGTGTGGTTTTTTTTTGCATATAAACTTTTTATCTTGGAAGAATTTTAGATTTATAGAAAAGATGCAAAGCTACTACAGAGCATTCTTGTATACCCTTCTCCAAGTTTCCCCTAATGTTGGCATAGTACATAGCCATGGTATATTCATCAAAATCTTGAAATAAACATTGGTACAATGCCATTAAACACTAGATTTTATTAGGGTTATACTAGTTTTTACACTGATGTCTTTTTTTCTCTTCCAAGATCCAATCTAGGATTGCATTTAGCATACATTGTTTTGTGCTTTGCCTTTTTGTCAGTGAATAATCTGTCTTGGAGATGGTTTCATATCAGCAAATATAAAAGTGGTGACCTTTAAACTTAGTTGCATGGTACTCCATGATATGAAAAAAACGAATTATATAACTGGTTTCCTTCTGACATGATTTAGGATGTTTCTTAGTTATTGCTTTCAGTTACCCCTTGTACATAGGTATTTGTACAAACTTGCAAGTGTATATTCAGGATAAATTCCCAGAGGTGGAATCAGTTAAGTCAAAGGTATATAAGTTTCACATTTTAGTGGATAAGACAGCTTGCCCTTATGGAAGTTACAGTGGATGTAGTCAGAGGTGTGTTCCTGCTTGATTGCTATAGAACACTGTAGTTTATTCTCAGATGGTGAAAGAAAGATTGGCTCAGTGGGGCTAGGGAGAGATATAAGCTTGGGTATGTGGCAAGGAGATGGGCCATAATGGCCCTGCAGGGCATGGCTGAGGAGCTGGGCTTTGTGCTGAGGGCACTGGGGAGCCATATTAGGAGCAGCCACTGAATGACTGTCACCTCTCTCTCTTAAGTGTCCTGAATCTCATGTCTTTGCTCTCCTCTCACCCACAGATGTGGGCCTCTGAGAGAAGGGACCAGGGCAGATAAACCTGTCCTGCTGGCTGAAGCCTACCTTGGACACGTCAAACTGCTGGCAGTCTGGCTGAGCCACACTCTAAAGGTATGTGGCCAGATGGAGCCAGAGAAGGTAGTGGCAGATGTGTGACAGAGGTGGAGAGGCCTGCCTAGTGTCTGCACAGAAGCCAGCTTGACCCTAAGATACAGCATCTGTCAAGGCCTGACATGTCTTGACTACTCAGTGAAAGAATAAAAATATTTAGTGATAACTCTTTCCTCAATACATATCTCATGTCCAGCAGTGACGTTTTTACAAACATTTATTTTTTATTTTTGTTGGAGAACAAAAGCAATAATCATCATAGAATATTTGGAAAATACCAAAATGCCCAAGGAATAAAATAAAAATCCCCTGAAAGTGTCTCTTCTTCCTCAAAGACCAGTGCTAACCTTTGGGAGACTTAGAAAAAGTTAACAAGTTTAATGCAAATGTGCACATATTTATATTTTTATCAGAAAGGCAATCATACTTGGCATGCTATTTTGTAAACTTCTTTTTTCATATATCAATTTTACAACCATGTCATTATTTCCATGACATTAAATATTTTTTCTTTTCTTTTTTTAAGATTTTATTTATTTATTTTTAGCGAGAAGGGAAGGGAGGGAGAAAGAGGGAGAGAAACATTGACCTGCAACCCAGGCATGTGCCCTGATTGGGAATCAAACCCTCGACCTTTCGGTTTGCAGGCCAGGGCTCAGTCCACTGAGCCACACCAGCCAGGGCACATTAAACTTTTTTTTTTTGCAATGTGAGTTTTAAGGGAAAAACTGATTTGATGCATATTAGTCTTCATTAATTCCATAAACATTCTTTAAAGACCCTTAGCCCCAAAAATGTCATATTAACTCTAACATTTGCTGAACTCATCTCTCAGAGAAAGCACCAGTCATTTTCAAGTATGACTTTACTTTTATAAGTGCAAATATCTGAGTCACTTCATAGAATCAGTTTCTATATGAGGATGGTGGAGCCCCAAACATTTGAAATTGGGGTTTAGTGAAGACAGATGCAGCCTCAGCAGACAGTTTACTTTTGCATTTGATTCTGATTACACAGGGTTGAGAAAATTCCTGATTCATAATAAAAAGGTCTACCAGTTCTTGAACTCTCAAGAATGTTTGAGCTGTGTGCTATCAACTAGGGACTGTTGGAACCCCCATTTCTCAAAGGGGCACACTGAGGCTCAGTGTGGTGGGGCTAGTGAGAACCCAGTGCTCCCTCTTTGCTTCTCTCAGAAATTCCCAGCCACACACGAGGTCACTGTGAACTTGCTCGTGAGCACATATCTGAATTTACAAGTAAGTAGATTATCCCTGGCTGGTCTGCTCAGTGGATTGAGCACCAGCCTGCGAATCAAAGGGTTGCTGGTTTGATTGCTGGTCAGAGCACCTGCCTGGGTTGCGGGCCAGGTCCCCAGTGAGAGGCAACCACACGTTGATGTTTCTCTCCTTTTTTTTCTCCTTCCCTTCCCTTCTCTAAAAATAAATAAACAAAATCTTTAAAAAAAAAGTAAGTAGATTAGGTCAGAATTCCACCCTCCCCCTACCACAGCCATTCCTTTGACACTTTTACAAGACAGCCAAATATGTACCCAGGGATGGGGGAGAAGTTTCATTCCATGGCCTGCAGAAAAACCAGTTAAACCAGTTAACCTGGAGGGGCCCTTGAGTGTTAAAATATGGTGCATATCACATCTAAGCGATGTTTTAAAATTCTGGCTTCAAAAGTAAAGCTGTATATTGTTTAGAATCTCAGAAACTCCCTAATAGTCTTTGTTTTTAAAAAATAATAGATGATCTTTACAAAAATAGTTTCAAAGATATATATAATGTGAACATTCCTCCTCCTTTCATCCTCCATCCCACTCTCTTTCTCAAAGGAGTCCTTCATGGGAAATATGCTTACATAATTTTTATAAAAAATCACTTATGCATACTGTTTTGCTCCTTCCCTTGTTTATTTAACAACAGAGCATGATGATCTATGATACAGCTATACTCTGAAATATATTGCAATAATTAAAAAAAAGATGTGAAGATGACCATAATATATAGTTAAGTGAAGAAAGCAAGTTGCAAACTAAATATTTAAAGCATGATTCTATTAAGCGTGTGTGTACTTATATAAGTATAACAGATCTATATATATAGATCTGTTGATATAAACTTTTGAAAAGCCAAAAAAGAAATTTATTATGTGTTAATAGCAATTATCTAGGTAAGCGTTGGGCCAGATTTGGGTGGGTGGGATTTACTATGAAGTGGAACACAGGACACTTCCATTTCCAAATTTTTATAAACTTCTAAGTGATGGGGATACATATAATTTTTGCTTTTTTAAAAAGATTTTATTTATTTATTCTTAGAGAGGGAAGGGAAGGAGAAAGAGAGAGAGAAACATCAATATGCAGTTGCTGGGGGCTGTGGCCTGCAACCCAGGTATGTGACCTGACTGGGAATTGAACCTGCGATACTTTGGTTCGCAGCCTGAGCGCAATCCACTGAGCTACGCCAGCCAGGGCTTAATTTTTGCTTTTTAAAAATTATTTTCCCTATTCTTTTAAACATTATTTAAAATACTTCGACCATTTTTTAAAAAAGCAACCCTGCATCTGTGTCTACAGAAATTAAAGTATTATATATGGTTTGCAAATTTTTCTACTTTGCATTTCTTGGAGATTTTTCTTTGTTAAAACATTATTTTTTACTATTGTGTGGTGTTCCAAAGTAAAGATATTGCATTGTCATAGGTGGGCACAGGTAACCAGGTTCTTGGTGATTGCAGACAAAGAATTAAACTGAACACACAGAGAGTTTATAGCAGAAAGAGAGAGAGCAGATTTATTAAGCGGTAGTACACTCCACAGAACATGGAAGCGGGCCAACTCTGAGCAGAGACTGACCTCAGGGGCTAGAGGGATTCTGTTCTTATAGGACAGTTCCTTCCTGGCTAGTTTTGGTGGGGTTTTAGTGTGCATGTGCAAGTAGTTATATTACTTTAAATCTACAGCACATGTGGTCTCCTATGATTTTCCTTGATTGGCTGCTGGAAAAGGGGGTTGCACAATGTTAATTTATTATAATGTTATTATAATGAAGCAGGGGTCATATAGTATCTTCTTCGCATGTGCATTCATAAGTCACCATGATTCAGTGCTTTTTCAGAAAGCAGAAACAACCAGTGGTAGAACAGGGTCTCTTGTCCTCTATGGATGTCCTTTATCTTAGCCCTGGGGCACCTCCAGAGTTCCTCCCTCCTGACTCCCTGCTGCCTCTGCATAGCTAATTTAACCAGTCCCCTACTGATACTCATTTAGGTTACTGTAATGAAATCACCTTATATATTCTTTTGGATTATTTATACCATTATGGCATCTTTTTATATCAGCTTACAACTCAATCTATCATTTTTTTTAACAGCCACAGAGAATTCCAGTCCAAGGACATAACAAGAGTTGTACAACCCATCCCCTGCTGATGGATATTAGGTTGTTTCCAACTGACCATTACAGATTTTTAAAAGCCAATATCTGAATTTAGCATTTGCACACCATCGACAGATCAATGGAGTAAATGAGGACCTTGAGAAACTTTGTATGATGGAGAGTGAAGCCAGTCTCTCCTGGCAGAGCCTAATTGCTATAAAATGTCCAGAGGATGGGCTTGCTTCAAGAGGCAAATGATGATGAGATTCTTAAAGTTTGTTGTGTGTCATGCACCCCTTAGAGAACTTGCCGGAAGCTTTAGTCCCTAATAGGAGGATATCTATCACCTATACTGGTCCATCAGCCCTGAAATCTAATTTTCCCTTGATAAACAAACACTATCGCAGCACCACCTTTGGATGCATTAGTCCAGGTGCTCTTCCTTTTATAACTAAAGGGTGGGCCTGGAACCTAAACCAAGGCAGTGAGGTTTAATCCTTGACCTTGGCTAAAGCTATTGGGACATAGATCCTTTCTCACCACTGTGTTACTTAGCTATAATGATATACATCTGGTGTTGCAGAGAAATCCTGTCTTAGTATGAAGCAGGTTTCTTGAAAACCTAGTCTGAACTCCTGGATCCAGCCCTGTTAACTCAGTTACATGAGCCAATAAATTTCATTTTATATTTCAGTCAGTGCCAATTGGGTTTCTGCCACTTCCATTGATAGAGTTCTTGTTCATTCATCTTTCCCAGAAGAAAACAAATTAACTCATTCAAACAGTATTTATTGACTATCTATACTCAGTCCAGTGCTGGGCAATGCTGGGGAAAATAAATGACCATGACAGAACTTGTCTCTCCCCTCATAGCAATCCCAGTCTACCAGAGCTTACATAGATCATCATAAACCACTCAGTAATAATGGCAACATCCACCAGGAAGGAGACATCTCTGAGTGGGATGGTGAGATCTAAGGACAAGACTTTAAATTGACACTGATAGATAGTTCAAGAATCAACCAAATGAAATGAGGTTAAGGGTTAAAGGTCCATGTACACATGTTCAGGGGTTTCAGGGCATCCTCAGTTCCTAGCAGACCTCAGAAACCTGGTAAAATATACTAGGAGTAGAAAGAGGAAAGGGTAAGGGAGGTGGAAAGTGGAGAGATGAGGTGCCAGCCAAGCCTCAGCCGGAGGACGAAGGAGCAGGAGAAGGAGGAGGCTGAGGTGTACGTGAAGCCATCCCTTCTCGTTCCTCACAGTGTAGTGTAGAAATACATGGCTATCAGCATCACAGGGAGCTGGAGGAGAAGGCAGTCTGGTTAGGAGCACTCCAGCCTTACACCCACATCCCACCCAACCATAGGCTCCCCGGCTCTCACTGTCCACATCAGGATGGCAAATCCAAACCACGAGATGCCCCACGTGTAGCTGTCGATGGCGTGGCCAATGTGTTCAAAACAGCCCTGGGCACAGGGAAAATGAGAGTTTGAGAAAATTCTCAGGGAGGTTGGCTGCTGAAAGCAAGACTTGCTGTATGCCCTCAAGAAAGTCACTTCCTTCCTTGTCTTGTATTTTCTCACTGTGCAATGAGGATCATAGCAGTGTCTACCTTGCAGGGTGGTTTCAGGAAGCAAGGATGTGACCTTGAACCCAAGCCCTGTATAAGTAAGTGCTATCCTGATGATGATTACGACAGCCTGAGAGTGATTTTGTTTAGAGCCAGCTTACCACGCTGCCCACAAGTTCCAAGGGTTTGAACTATATAGGTCTTTAGGATCACTCCACTTTGGACATCTCCTCACTGATGAGATGGGGCTGTGTGGGTCTAGAGCCCCACATCTTCATATAGACCCCTGGTCCAACTTGGAAGCAGCCAAGAACCAAGATTTAGGGTGTGTGCCCTGGATTTAGACAGAACTGAGTGGGGGGGGCTATCATTTGTTGGCTATGGGGCCTACATATGACTCTGATCCTCTAAGCCTCAGTTTTCTGATCTGTGAAGTGGTGATCTTAACAGCGCTGCCCTCTCAAAGCATTTGTGAAGATTCCATGAGGATGCATGTAAACACTCTGCACAGAGTCATGGCTGGAAACATGCCTGTCTGATTCTGAGGGTGGAGATGGTTTGCCCACCTGATCTAACACACACCATAGAAGGGCCCGGGCAGCCAAGAGCAGCCAGAGAGAGCCGCTGGGAGCAGTTCTCCTAGTCTAACCTCCTCTAGTCCTTTCTCTATCTCTGCATTTCCCTTGCAGTACTTCAAGCACCTGGTTGGGGCCTAACTACCTAAAATCAAACCCCAGCTCCATCCCTCACTAGTAAGTTACCTCTTAGTTTCATCATCTGTAAAATGGCATAATTATCATCTTTACCTCATCTGGCTATAGTGAGAAATAATAAAAATTTAGCTCTGGCAGGGTGAGTCAGTTGGTCAGAGAATCATGCCATATACCAAAAGGTTGCAGGTTTGATACTTCGTAAGGGCACATCCCTAGGTTGTAGGTTCGATCCCTGGTTGGGGAGCATACCGATGTCTCTCTCTCTCTCTCTCTCTCTCTCTCTCTCTCTCTCTTTCTCCCCCCTCCTTCCTATCTCTTGAAAATCAATAAATATATCCTCAGGTAAGGATTAAAAAATAATAAGATAAAAACCTAAAGCACTTAAAAGGATGTCTGGTACAAAGTAAAAGCTCAATAAATATGGGCAGGTTGTTATCAGTGTTCTTCTATTGTTATTGTTGCTCATATTCCCAGACAACCTGAGAAAAGTTGCAGGTGCTAGGTCTAAATCAGACAGACCCTGTGTACATCCCATTGACTTTCATAGGAAGGGAGACACAGATGGGTGGAGAGTTGAGAGAAGGGAGAGATAGAGAAAGCAAGAGAGGGGAAGAAGAAATAATAGACAGTGCCAGGTGTGGGGGAGGTGGGTAGAGAAGAATCAGAGAGGGCGAGACAGACCACAGACAGTTGCAGCAGAAGGAAGAAGATATACCTTGGTGAATAGGTAGTCCATGTGGCCCAGACGGCAGCCCTGTTCATTGACGGGGATGAAGTTGCCAGTCCGTCTACAGCACAGTGGGGGCCAGGGAAATACCACCTCTGGGATGGCAGCCCGGAAGGCTGATGTGAAGTTCACCCAGTCCATGGGACCAGATGTGCCACAGCACTCTTGCTGGAGAGAAAGGCAGGGGGTCAGGCTTTAGCTCAGAGCAGATAACTGCTTGCCTGAGGTCAGGTAATGAGAAACTGTCCTGTGCCACTGCTGGGGCCAACTTCCCCATGTGCTGGGCCTCAAAGAGGAGGGCAGGGTCCATGTGTGTGAGTAAGAACCAGAAGATATTTGTTCCAGGACCAAGAGGCTGATGGGCGATTTGGATCAAACCTACACTTGTGATTTATTTTAAAATTCTTTTGAATTCATTGTCAACAAAACCTGAGCTAAATAACACCAAAAGGCAGATTTCTGGCTTTTCCTAGCCCCTTGGGTGTTTAATTTGTGGCCCTTGAAAGATGAAAACATAAGCTCTTTCAAACATGGGTTCTAACCCTGGCTAGCTATATCACTTGAGCCAAATTGGGACTTCATTTTCCCTTGAGCCCTCAATATTCTCCTCTGTGCTGCCATGTCATGTCAGATTAGCTAAGAATGTGGTTTTTGGAAATTGGCATCCTGGGTTTGAATCCTTCTGGTTCTGTGGACTACCAGCTGCGTGACCTCAGGCAAGCCCCTCAATTCCTTGCCTCATTTTCTTATTGCTAAAAAGTTGATCTCCTTTATGGGGTACTTGTGAGGATTAAATAAGCTTTCAAAGTTCTTTGGACAATGCTAAACAGAAATTAGTGCTCATTAAATGTTTGCTGTTATTGTTAGTACAATATATGTCATGATTAAGAGCAAGGATTTTGGATCTATGCTGCCAGGTTTGGATCCCAGCTCAGCCACTTACCCAGAGCAAGTGACTTTCCCTTTTCTGGGCCTGTTTACTCATCTGGAAAATGACAACCACCAGGGCATCCCTTGTAAGAGCCACATGAGTAGATATCAAATACCAGTGTGAGCATAGTGGGAGCCCTATTTACCTCTGTGGTCAGAGCCCCAGGTCCTCCAAACCTCCCTGCTCACCCTCACCCTTCCTTGCTCACCTCAATCATGATGCGGTCCCAGAGGCGAGTCAGTTCTTGGCCCTGCTCCGTGTCTGCACTATAGAATGTCAGCATCTGCTTGGTGATCAGGGATGGGTTGGACACCATCTGTAAAGGGCCAAGAAAAATAGAGTCCAGTGGGGATGGCTGGGGAGGTAGAAGTCAATCTCCACCCTCAGCCTGAGACCCTCACCACACTACCCCTGGGAGTCAAGCCCTTCCCCTGGCCTCTGCCTGGCTCACATAGTCTCGGTGGGTGTAGGACGTGATGCAGGAGGCGCACTCGAAGATGTAGACGATGAGCATGAGCACCAGGTACTGGGGAGAGATAGAAGGAGGGATGAAAGAACAGCCTAGTCATGGCAAAGCCTGTGAAATCACAGTCCCTCCCAAGGGGATGGATTGATGAACAGAAATGCAATTTTTAAAAAATGTGAAAGACGAGTGGTAGCATATGTGTGATAGGTATACAAATGTTTGCTGTTCAAGTCATCCCCATTTTCTGTATATTTGAAATTTTCCATAATAAAATGATAAGGGAAAAATGAAATGAAAACATGTGTAAAGTATTTCCTGAAATTAATAATATGCTTGGATACAGTAAAATAAATGTCTACTTTAGAAAGAAAAAAAGACATTCTCAAGACAACCAAGGACACTTGAACCCCGAGTGGGTGTTGGAAGATAGATATGAAGGAACTAGGGTGAATTTTGCAGGTGTGCCAGTGGCATAGTGATTGTGCAAATAAAAAGAAAAATCTCTTTGATCTGTGTTTAATGAAAACTATTTTCCTGTTCTCACCCTTTACCCTTACCCTTAAAGCAACATGGTATGGGGCATGGATTTGCCAACTCCACTGCCAAGAGATGATATGATGTGGCATAACATGCCTGACTATTTTAAAATAATATCCTTATCAGAGAAATGTGTACTCAACTATCTGTAGGTAAATGACTTGGTGTATGGAATGTGCTTCAAAATACCCCAGGAAAGAAAAATGTGGGCAGGCAGGGAGTGGAGTAGAGGACACAAAGTTCGTCACTCTGTGATAGACATGTTGAAACCAGGTGATAGGTACACAGGGTTCATCAGGGCATTCTCTCTAGTCTATGTTTGAAATTTCCCATAATATATTTTTTAAAACTTCTAGGCCTTAGTTAATGACAAACTAATAGACACACACAAATTTTTTTTACTAGCTGGGTGAACTTCTAGGGCTTTGGTTAAATTATTATGCCAGAGAATTAAATGCAGGAAAGAAAACAAAGGAGGAAAACAGGAAAGGAAAGGAAAGAGCCTTATTGTGGCTCCATCTTACAGTAAAGCCACTTTACCAAGGCCCATAAGGCCTACCTGATAGGCCCACCTTCTTTTTCTTTCCTCATGCTCCATGTCCATTGCCCATTGTTCTCTCCTTCACCTCCATCTGCCCTCACCTCAACTCCTCTCTCACCCTCACCCCCACTTGGTTCCAGCCACAGTGGTCCCCTAGCTTCCTCTGGCTTCAGAGCATTTGCTCTTGCTGTTGCCTCCACCTGGAATGTTCTTCCTAAAGATTCACACACAAGCTCACTCCTCATCTCCCCTAAGCATTTGCCTTCCTTGGCTTCGAGGCTTCCCCATCCCTTTCTCCAGTTCCAACTCACCCTTCCCTGGTCACTGTCTTCCCCCCTCAGAGCATCCCCCCAAAAGGCAATGGCTTTGTGTTTTGCTTACTACATAGCTTTGGTGCCTAGCATAGGGTTTGGCATGTGGTTCTTGCTTAATAAGCATTTGTTGGTTGAATAAGTAGGTGCTCATGGGAATTTAAAGGTTTGTCAACCATAGAGGAAGCACAGTGTTGGCTCTGTGTCACTGGGTCAGGATTGGAATTCCTGCTCTCCCTACTATACGGGCTTTGGTCTCTTTGAATGTCAGTTTTCTCATTTAGTAAATGGGCAGAGAAGCAATAACTTCAGAGGGCTTCTGGGAGGATTGAGGGAGCTCATTTTCTAAACTGCTTAGCCTGGTGTCAGGCACATGAGAGGCCCTTAGGAAGTATAGTTATTGTTGTTACAGTTACTGATGTTGGCAGAGATTGAGAACACAGGCTCAAGTGCTAAAGTTCTCAGATTTGAATCCTCCTGGCTCTGTCACTCACTCACTCACTCACTGTGCAACCCTGGATAAGTGACTCACTTCTCAGAGCCTCAATTTCAACTATCAGGTGGGTTCATGATAATGATGGTGGTGATGATGATGATGATGATGATGGTGGTGGTGGTGGTGGTGGTATCTTATGGTGGGTTGTGAGGAATAAATGAACTAATCCATGTAAAACACTTAGAAAGCAGTGAGCACTCATTACATGGTATCTGATCTGCTATTACTATTGTCTTTATCAACAGCACTAATGAGACCAGACTCTGGAGACCAACTAGCTGAGGTTCAAAGCCCAGTCCTGCTACTCAAAAGCTGTCCTCCTGTGCAGAGAGCTTTCTTCTTTTCCTCCCTGGTGTCCCAGTTTTCTTTCTGAAATGATGGAGACAGACAGCCGAATCTAGGTTATTGGGTAATGGGAAGGTGAAATAAAATAATTTCCAAGAGGACTTCGGTGTGGTGCCATGCTGCATACACACTAGTGGCTGCAGTGATGGTTACTATTATGACTCTACAAGGATGATCTTTGTGCCTATCTAACCCCATCCCCTCCTCCCGGGCCTCACCGTGAGGATCATGGACCGCTGGCGGCAGAGCGCTGCACCTACTCCAAAGCTGGCCACGACAAAGAAGGAGAAGCCGCAGAAGATGGCGATCCAGGCACCAGCGAAGACATCATCCTTGCCTGAGACGCCCATCAGTGGGTACACATGGTACTGGTCAGCTGTTACCCATACTGTCTCAGCAAACAGAGCCAGACCTGACAGCTAGACAGAGCAGCCGGTAAGAAAGATCAGCTCAGGGGCAGCAGTCCCAGCTGCATGAATCTCCATGAGCAAGTTCTTTCCTCATTCTGACCTTCCACTGCCTGCTCAGTGAAGTGGGCATATAATAAGAGTGGCAAAGAGCCCTGGTCAGGTGGTTCATCGGTTGCAGCGTCGTCCGGCATATCAAAGGGTTGTGGGTTTGATTTCCAGTCAAGCTCATACCTAGCTTGTGGATGGGGGCAACCAATTGATGTTTCTCTTCCACATCAAATATCGTCTCACATTGATGTTATTGTCTCTTTCTCTCTCTCTAAAATCAATAAACATATCTTTGGGTGTAGGTTTAAAAAATTTGTTTAGAAAATAGTAAGGGACAAAGACATCACCTTTCATGAGCAGGGGTGAGGCTAGACAGAGGTCAGGAGGGGAGGGCCCAGTCAGAACCCACTGCCTGTCACCATTGCCAGTTGCTTCAAAGATAGAAGGAGATGCCATATGCAAAGCCTAGAGCACATGACTGGCACAGAGGAGATGCTGGGTCAACCTTCCCTCCCTTACTAGTGTTATTCCCTGAAGAGGGGAATCTGGCTGTTACCAGAAGAATTATAAGTACATCAACCCTTTGGTCCAGCAACTCCACTTGGTGAAATAACCCTACACATACACCTGTCCATGCAGGAAAATCACAAACCCACAAGGTGATCCCCTGTAGCATTGTAGATAGAGGAACAAGGATGTTATACAATGGAGTGCTATGCAGTTGTGAAAAAGAGCAGGGAGGCTCTCTTGAGGACTGCTGTGGAGTGGCCTATAGGCTGTGTGAGTAGGAAGAAATGGGAGGCATGAAAAATGATATGCAATGAGCTACATTTTAGGCAAGAAATGGGAGAGAGTAGGTATATATGCTACTATTGCTTGCATTTGTAGCATGCTGAAAAAACTAAGCATCTGGTTGTCTGTGGGATGAGGGACACAGAAAAAAAGAGAGGAAGTGCTTGGAGGGATTTTTTGACACCAATAAAACTAAAACTCCTAGAGTACTTACTCTGTGCCAGGCATTGGTCCTCATAACTGGCTTCTATGTAATAATCATTAGTTGCAGCTTTAGTGGACATTGTTGTTATGGTTAATACAAAGAGTAACCACGTGTGAAAAACTTGTCTAAGAACATTAATCCAAAGCTCATTTTATCCTTCCAGCATTACTATTTTATCTCCATCTTTAAAAACTTTTTTAATGATTGATTTTAGAGAGAGAAAAGAGGGACTAGAGAGAGAAACATTGCTTCAACACTCTACCCACACATTCACTGGTTGCCTTTTGTATGTGCATATCAGGACGATGCTCTAACCAACTGAGCTACCTGACCACAGCAAGTCTCCATCTTACAGATGAGAAAATTGAGGCCCAGAGAGGTGACCCCAAGTCTACAATAGAAAGTGGCAGAGCTAGGATTTGAACCCAGGCTGTCTTGCCTCAGAGGCACGTACAGGTATCCCATATTTAAAAAAAAACAGTAAATATTAAGTAAAAGACATTTTTATTATTCATTATCATGGGCCTGCTGTGTGCCAAGCAGGCACTTTATGCCCATAATCACGTTAATGTTCATAGCTAGCATTTGTTAATCATTTTTTCTGAGCTGAGGTTCATACATAGATTAATCTACACAAATATCCCCACAACGAAGTCATAATTTATGTATAGGGAAACAGGAATAGAGAAGTAAAGCCACTTGCTCACGGTCACACAGCTGGGGAGAGGCAGAGCCGAGATTCAAATCCAGGCTGGGCCAACCAGAAAGCCTGCGGCACTGGTCTGCCGGGGAGTCCTGGACCTCCGCCCTCCACCCCAGGCTCAAGACTGGCCTCCTCTCCCCACCTCCCACTTGGCTCCCAGCACTGGGGGATGTCTCACCAGAATAATGATGTTGCCCAAGACCAGCATCCCCACCACAATTGGAGACCCCTTTTCCGCCTCTGCTGCTGCAGATGCCATAGTCCTGCCTGGGACACATGAGCAGGGATGAAGCCACGGAAAGGCCAGGAGGGGAGGGAAGGCCCAGCTGGACCCACTGCCCCCACTCCATGCCTCAGCTGCAAGGGGCTGCTCCCAGCTCTCTGCTGGGCCTGGTGCCATTTTATAGCAGAGGACAGTGAGGCCCAGGCAGGGCAGTCACCGGCCAGTGCTCAGCACTGGCCTTCCTTGAGCCTGAAACCACCCCAGCTCCTTCTGCCCAACCAAACTCCCCGATCCTCCTCCTTACCTTCTCTGCCTAAAGCTTCTCTGGCCAGTTCCTCCCACAGTGGCTCCCTATATATGCCCAGGCCCCTCCCTGGGCCAGCCTCCCAGGAAGGGAGGAGGGTATCTGGGGAAAGAGACAAGAGGTCAAGCAGGGAGACCAGCATGAGAGAACAGCTTTAGGCGCTCTACCCCAAGTGATGTATAGACCTGACATTCCAGATTCTGGCCACATGGGCAGGGTGATATGCTCCTGGGAAGGCTGCTGTGGTGTTGGAGAGGGGAGGGGTTGGGAGAGTAAGTGCACCACTTAATGTCTCTCCTTAAGACATGGGCCTTCCTGGGAGCAGAAGAGAGATCCAAGTCAGACCTGGATGTGAATCTTAAATCCCAAAACTCCCTCTTCTTCTGATGGTTCCATCTGTCCAAGGATAGGAACCCAGGGGGAGGCCCAGGTAGGGACTCTGGCAGGTAAGGACAGGCTAGACCAAAGCAGTGAGTTAGAGAGATGAGGGGGCAGGTGGGCTGAGAAGTCTGATTTTACAGGCTGTGGGCTAAGGGGGAGAGATTGACAAAAGACGGGTATATGAGGAGAGTTCGAGAGAAGTGTTCAACGAGTGGAAAGAGAAGTGTGCTAGAAAAAGGGAAGGAGCACACTGAATGGGCTTGAGTGGGGAGAAGTTCCCTTACCATCACCACCACTATCACTACCACCACACAGGTTAGGGACAAAGCAGGGTTACAAATGAGGAGCCAAAGTGTGGAAACATCTTCAGGCTGCAGAATCAGAGACGTAGGTTCAAATCCTAGTTCAGTTTTGTCTGTGCTGTGTGACTTGGCGTGTGCATTTACCCATTTGCTGAATGGGTATAATGAACAGATCACTTGCCTGGACAGCAATGGGAACTCAGTGCAGGGATGTGTTCCAAAGATGTCTTTCAGTCCCAGCGTGCAAGTGGCCGAGCCTCACCAGCTGTGTTCCCGAGAGGCCCACGTTCTCTCCGATAGCGCCCCCTAGTATCAAGAGGCTGGTTCTACAAGCAAAAATGGGACTTGAGGCTCCCAGTCCTTGCCCAGAACTTCTCTAGCCTGCAGACTGGGACTGGGACTGGGACATTTACTGTGTTCTCTCTTTGAGCAGCAGCTCTACAGGTGTATGCGCCATCGGCAAACAAATAGAACTTGAAATTCTATTGTCAAGACACTGGCTTGGTAGTAAAATACATGAGATGCATTCCAATGAAAATGGATAATTAGGTTTAGGTTTTCAGTCAATTCACTTTACTTTTAAAATAGGTTTTCTCTGTTGATTTACATTTATATTAAGGACTAATGAGAAAGTTTAAATAATAATGTACATGATCTCTTAAGTACATCTTATAAGTTTTACCTAAAATAACTTCACAAATGTGAGGGCGATCTGGCTGCGATATCTGTCACCCCATTGATCGCCAGGGTTGATTTGGCTGATCTGACTGGCTAGGCAGGTGTCCCCTTCCTCCCTCACTGATCCGTGTGCATCCCTCCCAAAGCTGCACACTCAATTGAGGAGGACGACCTTCCCAACTAGAGGAGAGGACCAGTCAAGGGTATACCAGTAGCTGCACTCCCCTGCTAGAACCTCCAAATAAGCTCTCAAGGACCCTCTGTAGGAGAATGTAGGGTAGTCAAGCTTCCAAGACTCCAGACACATCCAAACAAGGCACTGCATGGGCAGCCTGCCTTTCTTAAGAAAGAAAGAGAAAGAAAGAAAGAAAGAAAGAAAGAAAAAAGAAAAAAAAAAAGAAAGAAAGAAAGAAAGAAAGAAAAAAAGAAAGAAAAAAAGGAAGGAAGGAAAGAAGGAAGGAAGGAAGGAAGGAAGGAAGGAAGGAAAGAAGGAAGGAAGGAAGGAAGAAGGAAAAAAGAAACTTATCAAATAATGTCAGGCTAATAATATGAAATATTTTTATTTTCAAATAGTTGGTAACTGTTGGTATTTTCAAATAGTTGGTAATAGTTAGAAGTTACATAAAATGCCTAGTAAAGGCAAAAGGATGTCATCAATGGTGCATTAATATGTCACCAGTCATGCAGTCAATGCATTAATATGACACCAGTCATTGATGTTTCTCTCCCTCTTTCTCCCTCCCTTCCCCTCTCTCTAAAAATAAATAAATAAAATGTAAAAAAAAATGTCACCAGTCACAAAAGGGATTCATTTTGTTCTGAAGCATGAAGCCAATGTACTTTGTCAAACTTGAATTTTCACTATTCTTTCTTCTTATATAAGCCTGTCTTCAAACAATACATTTTGAAGTGCCAATTACTTCCTTAAAAAAAATCACAATGTCACCCTGGCTGGTGTGGCTCAGTGGATTGAGTGCCAGCCTGTGAACTGAAAGGTTGCCCATTCGATTCCTAGTCAGGGCACATGCCTGGGTTGTGGGCCAGATCCCCAGTTGGGGGTGTGCAAGAGGCAACCAACCTCTTGCACATTGATGTTTCTCCCTCTCTCCCCCTCTCTCTAAAAATGAATAAATGGAATCTTTAAAAAAATTATACTAAAAAATTGCAATGCCAAGTAAAGATACATGCCTACTATTTGCCCATACCAAATACTGTGAGTATTTTCATAATAGTCCCAAATTGGAAACTATGCAAATACCCCTTAACAGTAGAATAGATAAGTACATTAGGGTATCTGCATACAGTGGATACTATTCAGCAATAAAAGGCAAAAAACTATTGATATATGCAACTGCAGGGATGAATCTGAAATGTATTATGCTAAATGAAAAAACCATACTCAAAAGACTACAACTGTATGATACTAGATATGAAGTTCTAGAACAGGAAAACCAATCTAGAGTAATAAAAGTCAGGGGAGAGGTTACCTATGGGGCACTGTGACTAGAAGAGACAGGAAGGGGACTTCTCTTTTTTGATTTGAACACTGTTACATGGGGGCATTCAGATTGTACAAATTCATCAAGCTCTACAGTTACAATAAGTGTACTTTTCTGTATATATACATATACAAATATACATATTTCATTATAATGCCTTTAAAGAAGGTAAATCCTTTCAGAGACATAGTCAATGTGTTAAAGTGGTATTTTCCAAAGGCAGCATATGAGATGATTTTAAGCTGTCTATGGACATGAATAGAAATAGCATAAAATGACATAAAACTCAGGTGATGAGAAAATGATCAAGTTTAATCCTGGTGGTGGCAGGGAGAAAGCTCAGGAGTTTGATGCTACTGTGTTTCTATCCTTGCTTAGAGAAGCTCTCAACCAGCCTCAGTGCTGACTAGAATTTAATAACATATTTTCATTCTATTTATTTTTAAGACAAAGTGTTTTGTTTTCTTTTTCTTAATTATATTTTATTGATTTTGCTGTTACAGTTGTCCGAGTTTTTCCCCCTTTGCCCACATCCACCCAGCACGCCCCACTCCCTCAGGCAATCCCCACACCATTGTTCATGTCCTTGGGTCATGCGTATAAGTTCTTTGGCTACTCCATTTCCTATACTATACTTTACATCCCCATGGCTATTCTGTAACTACCTATTTGTACTTAATCCCCTCACATCTACACCCATTCCCCCATACACCCCCTGCATCTGGCAACTATCAAAATGCTCTCCACATTCATTATTCTGTCTGTTTTTCTTGTTTGCTTAGTTTGTTTTTTAGATTCAATTGTTGATAGATATGTATTTATTGCCATTTTATTGTTCATAGCTTTGGCCTTCTTTTTCTTAAATAAGTCCCTTTAACATTTCATATAATAATAGTTTGGTATTGATGAACTCCTTTAGTTTTTCTTGCCTGGGAATCTCTTCATCTGCCCTTCATTCTAAATGATATCTTTGCTGGGTAGAGCAACCTTGACTTAGGTCCCTGCTTTTCATGACTTTGAATATTTCTTGCCAATCCCTTTTTGCCTGCAAAGTTTCTTTTAAGAAATCAGCTGACAGTTTTATGGGAACTCCCCAGTAGAAAAGCAGCTTTTCTCTTGCTGCTTTTGAGATTCTCTCTTTATCTTTAACCTTTGTTATTTTAATTATGATGTGTCTTGGAATGAGACTCTTTGCATCCATCTTGTTTGGGGCTCTCTGCCCTTCTTGGACCTGCATGGCTACTTCTCTCACCAAATTAGGGAAGGTTTCTTTCATTATTTTTTCAGATAGATTTCCAATTTCTTGCTCTTTCTCTTTTCCTTCTGGCACCCCTATGATGCGAAAGTTGGAATGCTTGAAGCTGTCCCTGAGACTGCTTACACTATCCTCGTTTCTTTGGATTCTTTTTTCTTCTTGTTTTTCTGACTGGTTGTTTTTTTGCTTCCTTGTGTTCCAAATTACTGATTTGATTCTCAGCTTCCTTCATTCATTCCACTGTTGTTTCCTTGTAAAACTGTTTTTTATTTCATCAGTGAATCCTTTGTTTCCAACTGGATCTTTTTTTGTGCTATAGAGGTCCTTACTAATTTCCTTGAGTATCCTTATTAAAACCAGTATTTTGAACTCTGCATCTGATAGATTGCTTACGTCCATTTTATTTAGTTCTTTTTCTGGAGTTTTGATCTGTTCTTTCATTTGGGCCATGTTTTTTTGTCTCCTTATTTTGGCAGTCTCCCTGTGCTTGTTTTTATGTATTAGGTAGAGCTGCTATGACTCCCTGTCTTGGTATGTGGCCTAATGTAGTAGGTGTTGAGTAGGGTCCAGTGGCACAACATCCCCTATCACCCAAGCTGGCTACTCAAAGTATGTCTTTTGTTATAGCTGAGTATACCCTCCTCTTATAGTTGAGCCTCAGTTGCTGTCAGAAGATCAATGGGAGGTATTTACCCCAGCCAGTCAGCTGCAAGGACTGGCTGTGGCCACTGACCACCAGCCTCTGCCCTCCAGGGAGGATCAGCTGTGCAGGGGCAGTGTGGTGGTGCTCTGACATGGTCTGTAGCTGTCCACTAGTTGCATAGGTTCTCGGGTTTCCCAGATGGTGCAGGCCAAGGTCAGCCACCACCTGTATTCTGACTGGGGCTGCCCTGCATGAGCTATAAAGCAATCTGAGATGGCTACTACTTGTGCTGGACTTGGAGATTGCCAGGCAAAGCCAAGCTGTGAATCTATACTGGTTGCTACTAGTGCTGGTCTTGGGGCCACTTAGCAAAAGGTACAGGGGCTGGAGGCTTGCTAAGGCCAGCTGTTGTTTTTTTGAGAGGATTTAGGAAGTTTTGAAGCATGAGCCAAGACCAGCCATTCATATGGAAAAGCCACTGTTAACAGCTTGGGTGTGCCTGTAAGCTGGGTGGGGCAAAGTCTCAGGGGATCTCCAGGGCAGGGCAGTGTTAGCCAAGTTGATGGAATCTCAGCCTGCCAGATCTGTTGCTCTGTTGGCTGGGGGGGGGGGGGGTGCTTCAGAAAAGGGACAATGGCCTCTGTCTTCCACTCTCTGGGAGAAAGCTGCCCCCCCACCCCCAGCTCTCACCTTGATGCGAAACACTTCAGTTCCTCCCTGTATGCCACTGGTGCCATTCAAGCTCCTACCCTGGTGCTGGGGCTCAGAGGGAGTGAGTCTGAGTAAGTCCATGTGTGGGTTCTTTAAGAGGAACTGTTTGGGACTCTAGAAGTTTCTTCCATTGACTCAGTCCCCACTGGTTTTTGCAGCCAAAAGTTATGGGACTTATCTTCCTGGCACTGGAACCTTGGGCTGGGGGACCTGGTGTGGGACTGGGACTCCTCGCTCCCAAGATATTCCTCCCATATTTTTATCCACCACATGTGGATGTGGGACCAACCTGTCCCATGTCTCTGCCCCTCCTACTAGTCGGATGGATGTGGTTTCTTTAATTCTGTAGTTGTCAGACTTTCATTCAACTTGATTTCTGACAGTTCTGAGTGATGTTTGTTCTCTAATTTAGTTGTAATTTTGATGTGGTTGTGCAAGGAGGCAATCCATGTTTACCTATGCTGCTTTCTTGACCAGAAGTTGGTGTTTTGTTTTCAATGGTCAATAGTGAAAGGAATGTTTTCTTAAAATATTCAAGTCCACACACACAAAATGTAGAGAATAAGCTAACAAACAACCTATATCTTCACCATTCAGCTTTGCCCTTAGTAATTGTCTATATTCACTGCAGATTTTTTATTTTTAGGTGGCAAGCACTGCAGATAGAATTTGAAGCCACCTGATCTCACCCCAGAGATAACTTCACTACTAAACTTGTAACTCATCATCCTCCATACCACTTCCCCTGTCTTCTTTTTCAGATCTCAGGTGTCATGGGCTGAGTTAATCGCATACCCTCAGCTTATTTATTTATTTTAAAGATTTTATTTTTAGAGAGAGGGAAAGGGAAGGAGAAAGAGAAGGAGCGAAACATTGATATGCAGAAGGTTCTCACAGGTCCCCAACAGGGACCTGGCCTGCAACCCAGGGATGTGCCCTGACTGGAAATTGAACCAGTGACCTTTCAGGCCAGCACTCAGTCCACTGAGCCACACCATCCAGGACCCACACCCTCAGTTGATAGCTCATTGTTCCCCACAGGACACCTCATGTTTTAAACTTAATATGTTTCCTTACATCCCAGTCTTTTTCAGTGTCCCCTACTGGCAAATATTCTAATATGTTCATATATATATATATATATTTTTATGCACTTTTTTTTGAGATTTTATTTATTTATTTTTAGAGAGGGAAGGGAGGGAGAGAGAGAGAGAGAGAGAGAGAGAGAGAGAGAGAGAGAGAGAGAGACATCAATGTGCAGTTGCTGGGGGTTATGGCCTGCAACCCAGGTATGTGGCCTGGCTGGGAATCGAACCTGCAGCACTTTGGTTCACAGCCCGTGCTCAATCCACTGAGCTATGCCAGCCAGGGTAATATATATATTTTTTCTTTTAAAGATTTTATTTGTTTACTTTTAGAGAGAGGGGAAGGGAGGGAGAGAGAGAGGAAAAGAAACATCAATGTGTGGTTGCCTCTCTCATGTGTGCTACTGGGGACCTGGCCTGCAACCCAGGAATGTGCCCTGACTGGGAATTGAACAGGTGACCCTTTGTGTTACAGACCTGCACTCAATCCACTGAGCCACACCAGCCAGGGCCATATATATCTTTTTTGTTGTGTGTGTTTTTGTAAAATAGGTACTACTGTTTCCTTTGCACGTATTTTCTAATTTACATACCCATAATTGTGTTAAATACCTCATCCTATTCTTACTTATTTTGCTCAGTACCATGATTTTAAGATCCATCCATGTTACTCTGGGAACACTGTGTCCACAGCTTCTTGGTTACCTGGGACACCAGTGTTGTGCATCCTCCAGTTTATTGTCTCCTCCTCGATGAGGACACCCAGGGTACTTCCAACTCCCCCTCCCCGACTGCTATCACTGTAAGTAATGCTGCAGTGAACACCCTTATGCATGCCCCCTTAGAGACCTGTATGTCTTTTTCTTAGAGAACAGATTTCCTTGTCATGGATATGTATGTACCAGTTTGCTTTTCATAATGGTTGTCCCCTCTACTCTCCAACCAAGAATTCATGAGGGTTCCTGTATCCTTCCATTACTACCTACACTTGGCATTATCCAACATTGTAGTTTTTTTTTTTTTTAATCTTTATGGGCACTTTATTCATTTGTTTGGTGATCTGATAAAACGGCAGGTTTGTGTCCTAACAGTCTTAAATTCCATTTTTTAATATATATTTTATTGATTATGCTATTACAGTCATCTCATTTTCCCCCTTCACTCCCCTCCACCCTGTACACCCTCTCCCACAACATCCCCCCCCCTTTAGTCATGTCCATGTGTCATACTTATAAGTTCTTTAGCTTCTACATTTCCCATACTATTCTTACCCTCCCCCTATCTATTTTCAACCTACAATCTATGCTACTTATTCTCTGTACCTTTTCCCCCTCTCTCCTCCTCCCACTCCCCTGTTGATAACCCTCCATGTGATCTCCATTTCTGTGGTTCTGTTCCTGTTCTAGTTGTTTGCTTAGTTTCTTTTGGTTTTGCTTTAGGTGTGGTTGTTAATAATTGTGAGTTTGTTGTCCTTTTACTATACATGTTTTTTTATCTTCTTTTCTTAGATAAGTCCTTTTAACATTTCATAACACAAGGCCTTGGTGATGATGAACTCCTTTAATTTGACCTTATCTGAGAAGCACTTTATCTGCCCTTGGGTTCTAAATGAAAGCTTTGCTGGATAGAGTAATCTGGGATATAGGTCCTTGCCTTTCATGACTTGGAATACTTCTTTCCAGCCCCTTCTTGCCTGTAAGGTCTCTTTTGAGAAATCAGCTGACAGTCTGATGGGAACTCCTTTGTAGGTTACTGTCCCCTTATCTCTTGCTGCTTCTAGGATTCTTTCCTTCATTTTTACCTTGGCTAATTAATTATGATGTGCCTTGGTGTGTTTCTTCTTGGGTCCAACTTCTTTGGGACTCTCTGAGCTTCCTGGACTTCCTGGAAGTCTATTTCCTTCACCAGAATGGGGAAGTTCTCCTTTATTATTTGTTCAAATACATGTTCAATCTGTTGCTTTTCCTCTTCCCCTTCTGGTACCCCTATAATTCGGATGTTGGAATGTTTAAAGATGTCCTGGAGGTTCCTAAGCTTCTCCTCATTTTTTTGGATTCTTATTTCTCCATTCTTTCCTGTTTAGTTGTTTTTTTCTTCCTTCTGGTCCACTCTATTGTTTTGAGTCCCAGTTTCCTTCCCATCACTATTGGTTCTCCGTGCATTTTCCTTCATCTCTTTTATGGTAACCTGCATTTTTTCATCTAATTTGTGCCCAGAATCAACCAATTCTGTGAGCTTCCTGATCACCAGTGTTTTGAACTGTGCATCTGATAGATTGGCTATCTCTTGGTCGCTTAAAATGATGAGTCCTGGGGCATTGATCTGTTCTCCTGTTTGAGACATGTCTCTCTCTCTCTCTCTTTTGGGGGGGGGTCTGGTTGCTCCAGTTACAGTGAGGGGCGGAGCCTTAGGTGTTCGCCAGGGCTGGGCATCCCAGTCACTAGATTGTGACGTTGTATGTGGGGGCGGGGGCGGGAGGGAACAATGGTGGTAGCTCTGCTCTCCTGGGACCTCAGTCCCTTCCCTGGGATCCGGGGTTGTGCGCTCTGCCCTGGTCCACAATGGCTGCCTCACTGGGTCCGCCAGCTGCCACTTGTGTACTCAGGGTCCACCCGCTGCGATCTTGTGCGCCCCAGATGCCTTACATGCTCCTGGATGCCTTATGCGCCCAGTTCTCTCTGTTTTCTGTGCACTGTGCCCCATGCCCGGCTGCTTCTCTCCGCCCCTCCTACCGGTCTGGGTGAACGGGTCTACTTCAACTTCTTGGCTGTCTGACTTCCATTCAGATAAATTCTCTGTCAGTTCTGGGTGTTATTCTGCCTCTAAATTGTTGTTGTTCTAATTTTGGTTGTGCGTGGAGGTACGGTGCGTCCACCTATGCCTCCATCTTGCCAGAAGTCCCCAACATTGTAGTTTTAACAGAGTAAATGAGTGACAGGTGATACCCGCCATTATATCAATTCTTACTTATTACTAATGATTTTGAGCATCTTTCCAAATATTTGTTAGCCTTTTGAATTTTTACTCCTATACATGTTTTCATTGTTAACATATATGCATATATTCATCAACAATGTATAGAATAGTTTTAGATGTTTTGGTAAACTTTATACATATAATTTGTACATATCCTCGTGCAATTGACTTTTTTCACCTCAAAATTATGCTTTTAGGATTTATTCATCACATATGTGGCTCTAGCTCATCCATTATTTGCAAGAATACTTCCTAAGTTAAATTCTCCTTTTCAAATGTTCATTTTAGCTAAGATGTCACCAGTGGCAGCACAGAGGTATGAAGACTTAGCAACACTCTGAAACCTCAAGTTTGGGCACTAAGGTAATATGTAAAGGCTGGGATATCAGATGTTCCTTTAAGTCAGCTGAGCAAAAGAGGGCCTAAAATTCATGGGTAGTAGGGGACAGCTAAATATTGTGGCCAAGAAAAGGAAACTTCACAGCTAGATGGGACCAGTGTGAATTGTAAGATGAGGAGGAGAGAGGGGAAAAAAGGGAGGGGGAAAGAGAGATCCAGGGAGATGAGGACATGATGTGTGGTGGTGAAGCAAAGGGGAAAACTCTAGTGTGGGGGTAGTCAAGAGGTCTCTTTATTTTTTCTCAAATTTATTAGCACCATGTATATGATCAGGCCTAAGCTAAAGATTAAATGTGTGGCACACATAATGAGCTTTCTCATGTCCAGCCCTGTGCGGGCAATGCTGGGAATACAGCAGTGATCAAGACAGCTCAATTCCTGCTTTCATAGGAGAGACATGTTTCCAGAGTGGGAAAGCCCAGAGGGATCAGCGAATGCTGAAGTGACCATGGCATTGAGAGAGGAAGTGCACATCAGAGTGATCAAAGCCACAATGGGAAAACAAAGGTGAGTCCAGTGGAAGCACCCAACCCAGGTTGGGGCATAGAGGAAGGCTTCCTGAAGAAAGCGACATTGGAGAAAAAGTCTGTGGCCAGCAGGTAAAAGGCAGGAAAGAACATTTCTGACAGAGGGAATGTAGTGAATACACACAATAGAAAATTTCAGCCTTAGGAAAGAATGCTGCAATGTACATGGAAGGACCTGGAGGACATTGTGCTAAGTGCAAGCAGCCAGTCTCAGAAGAGCAAAGTGCATGATTTCAATTATATGAGGTATATAAACCAGTCAAACTCATTAAAGCAAGAATAAAATGGGAGATACCAGGAGCTGCAGGGTGGGGAAATGGGGAGCTGCTAATCAATGTGTCACAGGTAATCAGGTTTGTGGTGATCACGGACAAAGAACTGAACTGAACACACAGAGTTTATAGCAGAAAGAGAGCAGATTTATTAAGCGGTAGTACACTCCACAGAACATGAGAGTGGGCCAACTCTGAGCAGAGATTGACCTCAGGGGCTGAAGGGATTCTGTTATAGGGCGGATCCTTCCTGGCTAGTTTTGGCAGGCTTTTATCGTGCATGAACAAGTAGTTGTATTACTTTAAAGCTACTGAGCATGTGGTCTCCCATGATTTTCCTTGATTTGCCACGGGAAAAGGAGGTTGCACAATGTTAATTTATTATAATGCTATTATAATGAAGCAGGGGTCGTGTAGCATATTCTTCGTAGGTGCATTCATGAGTCACCATGATTCAGTGCTTTTTCAGAAAGCAGAAACAACCAGTCTTAGAACGAGGTCTCTGTCCTGTATGGATATCCTTTACCTTAGCCCTGGGGCACCTCTGGAGTTCCTCCCTCCTGACTATCTCCTGCCTCAAATGGATATAAACATTTCAGTTACACAAGATAAGTAAGTTCTTGAGATCTGGTGTACAACATTATACTGCCTCTCTTGTGTCAGTATACTGACTCTGTTGGAGTATTTTCCTTCTGTTTTTTAACCAGGTGAATATATTCACATGCTACTTGATAAATTTGAAAAGTTTTTAAACATATATTTTATTGATTATGCTATTACAGTTGTCCATTTTTTCTCTTTATTCTCCTCCTTTTCTCCCACCAGAATTTCCCCACCTTAGTTCATGTCTATGGGTCATACATAAGTTCTTTGGCTTCTCCATTTCCCATACTATTTTTAACTTTCCCTTGTCTATTTTGTACCTACCATTTATGCTTCTTATTCCCTGTACCTTTTCCCACATTCTCCCCCCACCACTCTCCACTGATAATCTCCATTTCTGTGATTCTATTCCTGTTCTAGTGGTTTCCTGTTGTTTGCTTAGTTCATTTTTGTTTTTGTTTTATTTTTTAGGTTCAGTTGTTGATAGTTGTGAGTTTGTTGTCATTTTACTGTTTGTACTTTTGATCTTCTTCTTTTTCTTAAACAAGTCCTGTGGGATGACCCATACCACAGAGCTCTCCCAGCTGCAGTGGATGAGAATACGTCATCCTGGACACATTCTGTTGTTCCAGTGGGAAAGGGGGTGGTGATTCCCTCTAGTGGAGAATGCCCTGAGCCCTTCTCTGAAATGGCTTTTATTGGGATCAGTATGCACAGGGGCATACAGTATGCATGCAAAGCTCATCAATCAATGTCTAAAGGCCATAGTTACAGAAAACAGATATTATCTATAGATAACAATTAAGGAAACACAGAGATGTGCCTCAGGTCAGGGTCTGTTAGTATGCTGATGCCAGAGGGTCATTCCTAAGTTTCTCCTAATTGTTTTTTAATTCTTTTTTTCTTCATTCTGTTCTGGTTGAATGTTTATGTCTGTCTCCTGCTCCAAACCATTGATTTGAGTCCCAGTTTCCTTCCCTTCACTTTTGGTTCCCTGTACATTTTCCTTTATTTCACTTTTCATAGTCTTCATTTTTTCCTCTATTTTGCATCCACACTCAACCATTTCTGTGAGCATCCTGATTACTAGTGTCTTTAACTCTGCATATGATAGGTAGGCTATCTCTTCATCACTTAGTTGTATTTTTTTTCCTGGAGCTTTGATCTCTTCTTCCATTTGGGCCATATTTTTTTTTTTGTCTTGGTACACCTATTATGTAGTAAGAGGTGGAGCCTTAGGCATTCACCAGGTTGGGCAATCCGTGTTGCTGTGTTGTGGTGCTGTATGTGCGGGAGGGTTTCTAGAGGGAACAATGCCACTCACTCAACTCTCAGCTGGCTTTCACTCTACTACCCACAAGCAAACTGGGCTCTTGTGGTGCTGATTCCCTGGTGAGTGGATTTGTGTACATTCTAGGACCCTGTGAGTCTCTCCAATGAACCATCCTGTGAGGCTGGGGGTTTCTCCTGCTGCTTCAACCCCCATAGGCTTTTTTAGCCAGAGGTTTTGGTGTTTAATTTCCTCACACTGGAACCCTGGGTTGGGCGGTCTGTCTCCTTCCCCAGTTGTTCCTCCTGGTTTATCCACACACAAATGTCGGACCACCCGCTCTGCCAACTGCCACTTTGCCTGGTCTGCCAGACTCCCCCTTACCTACCCTGGTACCCCAGCCACCTCCTTGCCGCATGTCCTCTATACCTTGGCTGCTCATCTCTGCTCCTCCTACTGGTCTGGATCAAT
This sequence comes from Phyllostomus discolor, assembly GCF_004126475.2. Classification (NCBI taxonomy): domain Eukaryota; kingdom Metazoa; phylum Chordata; class Mammalia; order Chiroptera; family Phyllostomidae; genus Phyllostomus; species Phyllostomus discolor. The sequence goes on from NC_040914.2 coordinate 1,871,927, forward strand.
GTTTCTTCCCTAACTCCTTGGCTGTCAGACTTCCATACAGTTTGATTTTCTGGCAGTTCTGGTTATTTTTTATTTTTAAATTTTTTGTTGTCCTTCTTTTTGCTGTGCAAGGAGGCAAAGTGTATCTACCTATATTTCTATTTTGGTTGGAAGTTTGAAAAGTTTAAAAGTATCAGGAGATAAGAAATTATCTGTAAGTACAGTCATACCTCAGTATTCGTTGGCTTCAGAACTCGTCAAACCCTGTACTTGTCACATTTTGACAAGAAAAAATATTTCAGCACCTGGCAATTGCAGTTGCTAAAACTTGTATGAGTCTCAACACCACTCTGAAAGAGAAAATGCTTTGGTACTCATTGGCTTTAGCACTCGTCATGGGTTCCAGAACCAATTAATGATGAGTACTGAGGTACCACTGTACTATTATTAATAGATAAAAGCAAGGTTCAGAACATCAGGAACAGCAGGCTACTATGGTGGGTAGGCAGGTTGGAGGGAAGGTCTGCTTGCAAATGTATACTATCTTTGGAAGGACATGCCAGAAACCAGTAATGGCAGTCATTTCTTTATGGCTAGAGGAGAAGGTGAGGAAGAGGCTGATTTTTCCTGAATGTTTTTTGTACCTTTGAAAGGGCTGAGATATTATTCAAGTGATGTTATTCAAATGGCTAAATAGGAGATATTCTACCATCCTCTCTTCAAGAACATTGATTCTGAAAATCATCTATGGATGAGAAGTCCAGGAGTCCAGCAGAGAAGTTCCAGCACACCACTGGAGAAAAAAGAATTGAGATTGGAGGCACTGAACAGGAACACTAACTGAGAAATTCTGTACAACTGGGGAGTGGGGCGAGAAGAAGCTGGGAGAATAGCAGCCAGGGTTCTCAGAAAGCATTAGAGGGACCTGGATCCTAGTAAACACATCACAGACATCAGAAGATTGTGCATGAACCACTGGGAATAGAATTCCTTGCCTTTGGATCACCCCAACTGGCCCACAGTTACCCCCAATGCTCTGTGCACCTCACCCACACCTGCCCCCACCCCATGACTGGCTCCTTGTGCACATCCCTGAGGGCTGTGAGAGTGAGCCTGTGCAGATGGCTAGAGAGCATGTGCAGAAGTCAGCCAACTCCGTGGGACTGGGAAAAAGTACAGAAACCTGAGCATTCAGCACAGAACTAGAGAAAGCAAATGGGAGGCTGTCAGCATTTGGTCTGGCTTTGCAGGATTAAGAGAAGACATACAATCTTCTTTCCTCCCCAAGAGGAAATGACCCCTCCGCAAAAGGGAATAATAAATGTGGAGCAGGTGTGTCCATTGAAGGGTTCTGAGAAAGCTTCAGAATCTCTACCAAGGCTGAAGTAAGATGGGAGGAGTTGACTGGGTCTTCAAATGTGAAGGCAGCAATGCAAGACTTCAAGGAGTATGAAAAATCAAGGAAATACACTACTACCAAAGAAACAATTTTCCAGTAACCAACCCCAAAGAAATGGAAATCTGTGACTTGCCTAATAAAGAATTCAGAATAGTAGTTTTAAGGGAGCTTACTGAGCTACAGGAAAACATAGGAAGATGATTTAATGAAATCAGAAAAACAATACACAAACATGAGAAGTTTAACAGAGAGATGGAAATTATAAAAACAAAATAAAATAGCCCTGGCTGGTGTGGACCAGTGGATTGAGTGCTGGCCTATGAACCAAGAGGTAGCCAGTTGGATTCCCAGTCAGGGCACATGCCTGGGTTGCGGGCTAGGTCCCCAGATGAGTGAGCATTAGGGTCAACCACACATTGATGTTTTTCCTCCTTCTCATTCTCTCTCCCTTCCCCTCTCTCTAAAAAGAAATAAATAAAATCTTTAAAAAAATAAAATAAAGACCAAACAGAAATTCTGGAGCTGAGGAACACAATGATTAAATTGAAAAATATAATAGAGATTGCCAACAGCAGCCTAGTAGAAGAAAGAATTTGTGAAGTAGAAGAAAGGTCAATTGAAAGATCGAGACAGCAGAGAATGAAGAAAAAAGTGAAAATAAATGAAGAAACTCCATGTAAACTAGGGGATACCATTAAGAAAAATAAACTATACATTATTAGAATCCCAGAGGAGAATGGAGGGAGAAAGTTTATTTAAAGAAAAAATGGCAGACAGCTCCCCAAATCTGAGGAGAGATTTGGACATCCAAGTTCATGAGCTCCCCCCAAATTTCAACTCAAAAAGATTTTCTCCAAGACACACTATAATAAAACTATCTAAAGTGAAAAACAAAGACAGAATTTTAAAAGTGGCAAGAAAAACAAATATCCTCATGTACAAAGGAACTCCCATAAGGCTATAGCAGTGAATTTCTCAGCAGAAACTTTGCATGCCAGGAGAGAGTGAAATGATATATCAAAGTGCTGAAAGAAAGAAAAAAAACCTGTCAACCAAGAATGCTTAACCTTGAAAAGTTGTCCTTTAGAAATGGAGAGATATGTAATGGTTTTCCAGATAAACAAAAGCTGAGGTCGTTTATTGCCACTAGACCTGCCTTATAGAAATGCTGGAAGGAGTTCTACAATCTGAAATGAAAGGATGCTAACTAGTAACATGAAAACATATGAAAATAAGCCCCAGTTGGTGTGGCTCAGTGGATTGAGTGCTGGTCTGTGAGTCAGAGTTGCTGGTTCAGTTCCCATTTAGGGCACATGCCTGGGTTGTGGGCCAAGTCCCCAGTAGGGGGGGTGTGAGATGTTTCTCCTCCTCTCTGCCTTCCCCTGCCTCTAAAAATAAATAATAAATTGTTTTAAAAAATTAAATTAAAAAACATATGAAAATATAAACACATTGGTAAAGTTAAGTATATAGTTAAATTCAAATACAGTTGACCCTTAAACAACACAGATTTGAACTGTGCAGGTCTATTTACATGCAATTTTTTTTCAACAAAGATACAGTTGACTCTCCATATTCTAGGTTTCACATCTGCAGATTCAACCAACTATGATTAAAAGCAGTATTTTCAACCTGCATTTGAGAATCCATGTGTGCACAGGGCTAACTTGAGTTATACACAGATTTTCTACTGCAGGGTCGGGGAAGAGTATCAGTGCCCCAATCCCTGCATTGGTCAAGGGTCAACTGTATTCTAATACTGTAATAAGTGATTTCTTAATCATTTAACTCTAATATAAAGGTTAAAAGACAAAAGTATTAAAAATCACTATAGCTACAATAATGTGTTAATGGATGCACAATATAAAAAGATATAAATTGTGAATCAAAAATATAAAATGGGAGTAAGTAAAAGGGTTGTGTTTTTGTATGCAGTTGAAGATAAATTATTATCAGTAACTTTACTGAATTCATTTGTGAGTACTAACACTTTTTTGGTGGAGTCTTTAGGAACTTTTATATGTAAAACCATCATCTTCAAAAAGAGACCATTTTACTTGTTCCTTTCTGATTTGGATGATTTTTATTTTTCCTTCTTTCTTCTCTTTCTCCTCTTCTTCCCTCTGTTCCTCCTTTTTTTCCCCCTTTTTTTGCCTAATTGCTTTGACTAAAACTTCCAGTACTATGTTAATAGGAGTGGTGAGAGTGGGCACCCTTGTCTTGTTCCTGATCTTAGAAGAAAAGCTTTCACCCTTTCAAGCTGTGGCTTTGTCATTTATGGCCTTTATAATATTGAGGTATGTTCCTGCTATACCCAAATGTTGAGAGTTTTTATTATAAAAGACTGATGCATTTTTCAAAAACTTTTTCTGCATCGCTTGAAATGATCATATGGTTTTTATTGTTCATTTTGTAATGTGGTGTAATAGAAAGATGCTAGCTTTGTAGAAGCTGAACATCTCATGTTCATGGGTAATAATGAGTGCCTCCATCTGGAGGCACATCATATTTGATGGTCTTTCTTTTGGTGAGTTTTGCAGCCCTTGATATAAGGCTTAGATTCATTAGGGGTTGCAAAATTCTGATATTCTAATTTTCTATTCTTCTTCATTTGTTATCTGGAATAATTTTTAAAGTAATATAAAACCCTACTGTTCAATCATGTACAATGTGGGGTCATGTTGAGTTGAATACTAAGAAATAAGGGTATATCCAAATTCATATTTTCAGTTTTACTATACCAAATTCCTCATAGCAAATCTCTTTCTATTTAATATGCCTTGGGAGGTGTCTGTTTCCTGCACTGAACCGTCTCCTATGTAGATGCACTAAAAGGAAACCCACAGCCACACAAACTGGGCAGGGAATAAAAGTGTCAGCTTCCTTACTTGTAAAATAGGGTTCATAATAACATCTGGCTCATCGAGTTGTTGGAAGGCTTGAGATAAGTCAGGTAAGGTAACCAGTATGGTAGCTTTTGAGTTGTTTTGCAGCCTGCAGCTATACCCTAAGGAGGAGTGAGGTAGAAAGTCCTATGCTCAAGTGAAACAAGAGAGACAGATGATAAATGTTTTGTGGCAGTCTCCTGCAAGAGAGGGAGGTGGATGAAAAATTGCCCCATTGCAGCTCTTTGCAAAACTGCTTGTATTCCTTTGTTTTGGAATCACCAGTTCTGCCAAGTTTCAGGTCAGGCCATAGGTAAGTCTTGTGTAGCATAAGATCTACATGTGGAGAAGTGTAAGGTTGGGGTCCCCTGGCAGAACTGCTCTTCATAGTATCACTCCGCTGGTCATTTGCCAATGGCAAAAAGGGAAAACAGATCTTTCCAGAGGAGACAGTTAGTGGCCACTACCTTCCTCAGGGATTAGATTCAACCACCACTAATGGGGCAACCCAGCATCAGGTACCTCCTGATGGGAAGCAATAAGAAAGATACACATAGGAAAGATTCTTGCCAAAAATACTTAGCCTGCTTCTAATCAAGCAGGTTCTTCTAAAGAGCTCATTTCAGTTTATAAGAACTACAGAAGACAGTAGAAGCTAAATGACACAATGAGGGAACAAGGCAAATCTAGAGTGGGAGACATTCTACAAGACAGTTGGCCTGGCCTCTTTAAAAATTCCACCTTACACAGGTGGGCAGGGTGGGGAGTGTTGGCTATTCTAGAATTTAAAAAAGACTAGATAACTAAAAACTGAATGTAAACCTTGATTGGATCCTAGTACCAAAAAATAAGCACAAATATGTAAGACTTGGGGTACAATATGGGAAATTTCAATATGACATTAGGGAATTAGTGTTTCTTAGGGGTGATAATAATAAGAAGGAACATGTGTTTTTCAGAGATACATGCTTATGAATTTAGGAGTAGAGCATCAAGATGTTTGGAAGCTATTTTGGAATGGTTCAGTAAAAAAAGCCATGTATACACATAAACAAAGTAAATATGACTCAATGTTAACCATTGTTAAAACAGGTGGTGGGAATAAAGGCAATCATTGTCTACTTGTTATATGTGCTCGAAAATTTTCTGTCTTTTTTCCCCAGTAAGAGGTTATTAAGAGACTTCTGGCCTAGATGGAGGTGTAGGGAGATACATTTTGCCTCCTTGCACAACTAAAAGAAGGACAACAGCAAATTTAAAAATAAAAAAATAACCAGAACTGCCAGAAAATTGAACTGTATGGCAGTCTGACAACCAAGGAGTTAGGGAAGAAACATTCATCCAGACTGGTATGAGGGGTGGAGAGGGTGCAGGGCAAGGTGGCAGCATGAGGGCCAGGGTGGGCAAGGCAGCAGCTGCTGCACTGGGCAGTCCCACATTTGCGTGCAGTTAAACTGGGAGGAACAACTGAGGGGTGAGACAGACTGCTCAACCCAGGGTTCCAGTGTGGGGAAATACAACCTCAAAACCTGACTGTAACAATTTGTGGGGGTCGTGACGCAGGAGAAAATCCTAGCTTCACAAGAGAGTTTGTTGGAGAGACCCACAGAGTCCTAGAGCGTACACAAAACCACCCACCCAGGAATCAGCACCAGAAGGGTTCAATTTGCTTGTGGGTACCCGGGGAAATAACTGAAAGCCAGCTGATAACCAAGCAAACATCATTGTTCTCTCTTGCCACCTTCATCCACATACAGCACCACAATGCAGTGACCTGCATTGCCCTACCCTGGTGAATACCTGGTGCGGACTCTGTCCACTGGGGTCCATATATTGTGGATGCAACGAACAAACTCACACTGACTACAGAAGTCTTGTGGAGAAAACGGGATGGCATGGCCACTCTCTGAGAGAGAGAGACCGCCCCGACCCCTGCATGGACAGGCTTTTATTGGCTTTCTAACAGCATGCATCAAAGAATGTTCTCATTCACTATGCTCAGGTTTGCTTTAGGTGGTTACTTTTTTACAGATAACAAAGGAAAGGATGTTACCAATTACTTCTTATAGATTAACAAAGAAAAATGTTGCAAATGCAAGGAAACTATAAGAGTGATTGGTCTGGTTACACTCCATCTTTGGGAAGATTAGCACAGACTTTAGGAAGTTACTTTAAAGATATGCAGTAAGCATTTGCTGCTTCAGCTCGGGGGTGAGGGAATTTTAGCAAAAGCAAGCCTCAAAGCAGCTGAGGTACAATGCAGACCTGGTTTCCCACAGGAAAACCGATTGTGGTTTTGGCTTCCTGTGTGCCACCCTGCACCTGTTGATTTTCTGATACAGCTGGGCTACATTTGCCATTGCCAGGGGGATCAGTTCCCTATAAATACCTAACAACATAATGGCCATGCTGAGGCAAAAAAAAAAAAAAAAGCCCCAAATAAAAGAACAGACCAAAGCTCCAAAAATAGAACTAAGTGGCAAGGAGATAGCCAGCCTATCAGATGCAGAGTTCAAAACACTGGTAATCAGGATGCTCACAGAAATGGTTGAGTATGGTTGACAAAAAAGAGGAAGAAGTGAAAGTGAAATAAAGGAAAATATACAGGGAACCAACAGTGAAGGGAAGAAAACTGGGACTCAAATGAATGGCTTAGAGCAGAAGAAAGACATAAACATTCAACCAGAACAGAATGAAGAAACAAGAATTTAAAAAAGTGAGGAGAGGCTTAGTACCTTCAGGGAATGCTCTAAAGGTTCCAACATCCAAATCACAGGGGTGGCAGAAGGAGAAGAGAAAGAACAAGAAATGGAAAATTTACATGAAAAAATAATGATGGAGAACTTCCCTAATCTGGCATTGTACATAGACTTCAGGAAGTCCAGGAAGCTCAGAGTCCCAAAGTAGTTGGACCCAAGGAGGCACACACCAAAGCACATCATCATTAAGTTGCCCAAAATTAAAGATAAGGAGAGAATCTTAAAAGCAGCAAGAGAAAAGGAGACAGTTACCTACAAAGGACTTCCCATAAGACTATCAGCTGATTTCTCAAAAGAAATCTTGCAGGCAAGAAGGGGTTGGCAAGAAATATTTGAAGTCATGAAAGGCAAGGACCTACATCCAAGATTACTCTATCCAGCAAAGCTATCATTTAGAATGGGGCAGGGGCAGATAAAGTGCTTCCCAGATAAGGTCAAGTTAAAGGAGTTCATCATCACCAAGCCCTTACTATATGAAATGTTAAAGGGACTTATCTAAGAAAAAGAAAATGATAAAAAGTATGAAACAGAAAAATGACAAACTCACAACTGTCAACAACTGGACCTAAAAAAAAAGCACAAAAAAACCCAAGAACAAAAACAGATTAAGCAAACAACTAGAATGGGAACAGAATCATAGAAATGGAGATCACATGGAGGGTTATCAGTGGGTAGCTCTTCATTTCACTTTACATAGCTTTCACTTTTTCCTTCCATTTGTGACCATACTCAATCATTTCTGTGAGCAGCCTGATTACTAGTGTTTTAAACTGTGTATCTATAGGCTGGCCATCTCCTTGCCGCTTAGTTCTTTTTCTGGAGTTTTGATCTGTTCTTCCATTTGGACTATATTTCTTTGTTTCCACAAAGGTGTTATGTTGGAAGTGGTGGAGCCTTAGGTATTTGCCAGGGTGGGGTAACCTACCTCACTGTGTTGTGGTGCTGTGTGTGGGGGAGGCATCTGAGACAGAACAATTACACCTGCTTGGCTTCTGCACCACTTTCAGGCACTTCCCCCGCTACCCACAAGAAAATTGGGCCCTTCTGGTGCTGATTCCAGGTGGGTGGGCTTGTGTACTTTCTAGGACCCTGTGGATCTCTCCAACAGACTCTCTTGTGTGGCTAGGAGTTTCTCCCACCGCTGCAACCTCCATGGTTTTTACAGTCAGAGGTTTTGAGGCTTTAGTTTCCCACACTGGAACCTTGGGTCATGGTCTGGCTCACTCCCCAGTTGTTCCTCCTGGTGTATCCGCAACTGAATGTGCGACCGCCTGGTCCACCAGCTGTACCTTGTCTCACATTCTCTCTGCCCCAGCTATTCATCTCCACCCCTCCCACCAGTCTGGATGAATGTTTCTGTAACTCCTTGGTTGTCAAACTTCCATACAGTTTGATTTCTTGGTAGTTCTCATTCTTTTTTTTTTTTTTTTTTTTTTAATTTGTTGTTGTTCTTTTGGTTGTGTGAGGAAGCAAAGTATATTTATCTATGCCTCCATCTTGACTGGAAGTCCTAGAAAAATGCTGTGCTTGAAAATTTTCATCATAAAATGTTGAGAGGCAGAATATGTAATAGATATTTTTAAAAAATTATTACTCCCCGCCCCCCAGCCCTGGCTTGTGTCATGGGTTGGATTCCCAGTCAGGGCATGCCTGGGTTGTGAGACAGGAACCCAGTTGGAGGATACAAGAGGTGATGGATCAATATTTTTCTCACACATCGATGTTTCTGTACCTCTTTCTCCCTCCCTTCTCCTATCTCTGAAAAATAAGTGAAATCTTTTTTAAAACTTAAAAAAAATAAATAAAAATTACTACCCCCATGGAAATTACATTCTAGTGGTAGGGGTACATTTATCAAGGATGAAAAAGTAAAATATAGGGACTATTCATGGCAAATGCTTAGAAACAAAAGGAGTGAATGGCTGTTATGTTTGTGGAAGGCCTGAATGCAGGAGGGAATGAGCTGTGGGGAAAAGCATTCCTGGCAGACCAAACAGCATGTGTATAGGCCTTGAAGTTAGAGCCAAGCTGATGTGTTCACCCTCTTATTTGCTCATAGTTCCTGTCACTCTGAAGAGGCCAGAGCAGTAGGAACTGCATGAGCAAAGTGGTAGATCAGAGAAGTAGGAGACTATATCAAATCTTTATCAAATCAAATACATATATGATATATATTTACCAGATGAGCCCCTCATCAAGTTGGCAGATAGACAGCTTACATGCAGCAGATGCAGCAGGAGAGTCCAGAACCTAAGGAGTTTTCCCTGAGAATCACAACAGTCAAAATCTAGACTGAACAGTAGAGAGCATCCTTTGCACTGAGCTACCCTGACCCTATGGCTGTCACTCTAGTCAGGGCCAGTGCACCTGTGGATGGATTTAGGGCAACCTCTGCAGAGGTCAAACTTGATAAGAACAGCAGAGCTGAAGTGGGACACAGAGCAAAAGGAGAGACTCAAGAAGGAAGAATCTAGGGGCACATGAACCAGCTCCAGAAAGAGAAATAGGAGCTGAAAGAAACCCTGTTAAAATGTACAGACCAGAGAGTCCTGGCCAGTCTGGAGCAGAAGCTGAAGGAAGTCGAGGAGTGCAGGGTAGAGGAGAGCAGGCATGTGGACCTTAAGCTCAACATGGAAGTTAAGGATAACCTGGAGAAGGCCAAGGCCAGGCCCAGTCTACCGGGTACCACCACGGACACTACACATTTGGAGAATGTGAGCCCTGACCCAAAGCTGCTGCCTCCATTCCTGCCCCCAAATGTACCCCCCAACTCTGCAACAGCACTCAAGAACAGACCTCTTTCCATCACAGTCACAGGCAAAGTCCTCCAGAAAGCCAAGGAATGGCAGAAGAAAGGTCCAAGGGAGCAAACAAGCTTCATCTAAAAATACTCTCCTGTCAGTATGGACTTTGATGACAGTCCTGCTTTGTTCAAGTCTGTGTTTAAGCAGCAACTCTGTGACAGGGGAAGGTGAGAGTGACATCTGGGGCTGAAGCCATGAATTGCATATGCAGTTTTCCACTTCTCACCTCCCACAAGAAATCAAGCTACTCTGGAACAATGTTCCCCAGAGCTCCCCCAAATGGGGTGTCACAAAATCAGCTTCATGGGGTGTGAAACTGAGGAAACATCAGAACACATTTCAAGTAGAAAGGGTAAGCATTGTTTCATGGAAAGTTTGTTTCAGTTACGTGCATGTGCAAGTGTGTACTGGGAATGCACATTTCTGTGAGCTCCCATCAAAGCTGGAAAGCTGCTCTTCTATAGCATGCTTAGATTACAAGATCCTTGTTAACAGTAACAATAAATAATGATTAATTATAGACTACAAATACTTCTAGACTGCTATTGGCAGTAGGCCCTTGACAGAATTAGGTGACTGGGATCAGTGAAGTCCTACATCTTGACTTTTAACTGGATGTCCTTTTCATTTGAAAATTTCACCATGTTCCTTCTAAGTTCTTTGTTCTTCCCAATGTGTGCCATAAGCTCTACAGCCTCTCAAAATCCCTATGCATGTACACTAGTTCTATTTTCAGCCCATCTTTCTTATAGGCAGCCACTGTAGATCCGTCCCTACAGCCACTTTCCTCAATCAAGAATCCTCTCTGCACATTTGAATATTCTTATCCTTCAGATAAGTCTGTGGCACAATCATTTGAGTGGCCTTGAAGAAACACCAATTTGGCCACACATGGTGCTCTAGCTGGCAACAGTCTCAGGGCTTCCCTATTGACAAGTTTGGTGGATGAATAGTACATGATATTTTCAGCTGTCTTTGTATGGCAATGCTTTAGGGGGCATTGAGAAAAAACATAAAAAATTCTTTTTATGTATTGATTTTAGAGAGAAAGAGAGAAACCGATTTGTTGTTCCACTTACTTACACAGCTATTGGTTGGTTCTTGTATGTGCCTTGACCGGTGATCAAACCCACAACCTTGGCATATCAGAACTGGTATCAGAACTCTTACCATTGGAGCTAGCTACCTGGCCAGGGCAAGAACATTTCTTAATTCAGCCTACTTAAATGACACCCATCACTACCATGCTCAATAAGAAAGAGGGGGCAGAACAGAGAAATTACACATTGTGCAGAAGACTGCTTATCAGATGATATTAAGTATTGTTCATTTCTTAGGTATAATAATAGTAGTGTAACTGTGTTTTAAAAAACATGTACCTCTGCCCTAGCTGGTGTGGCTCAGTGGGTTGAATGCTGGCCTGCAAACTGAAAGGTCACCCATCAAAGCACATGCCTGGGTTGCAGGCCAGGTCCCCAGTTAGGGGTTGTGCAAGAGGTCAACCAATTGTTTTTCTTGCACATTGATGTTTTTCTCCCTCTCCCTTCCCCTCTGAAAATAAATAAATAAAATCTTTTAAAAAATGTATCTCTAATAGATACATATACTTACTCATTTCTAGATAAACTATGATCTCTCAGATTTACTTTAAAATTACCTAGAGGGGGGAGAGGAATAATTAAAGATGAAACTAGTCATTTGTTGATAACTGTTGAAGCTACATGAGGTACATATGTGCTTTTACTATATTCAGAAAAGTTTTAAAAATTATACAGATAATTAAGGGATCACACAGATAAATTTTAGCACATAGTGGGGCTTGAGGCTATTTCATATAACCATTTCCTCTACTGTCAAGCACAGAGGTAGTCAAATTTTGATAAAAACAAAACAAAGCAACTCATTCTAGAGCCCCTCTTACTGGTCTAGGTATTATTAGGTATTATTCCCAAGCCCACTTCTTAACCAGTGATCCAGCCCTTTACACAAACACAGTCTTACACTATTCCAACAAGTATTTATTGTTAGTTAAGCCATGATTCAGGATCCCAGGGTGGGATATACCCAGGTCCCCCTTCACCACCCTGGGAGAAGGATGGAAGACAGAGGACAGGTGGGGAGCAGCCAGTTCAGATCTTCCCAGGAAATGTGCCTTCTGCCCGGCGGTCATCCCAGGCCGACACCTGTGGAAAGACAGCCAGTGTTACTCCCTTCGTCTGTGGGGAAACCAGATGGGTGGATTTCTTTGTCTTCCTCACTTTGCCTACCTATTCATTTCTTCAGTCAGACAACAAGTAACCCCAGTACTTATACTGTTCCAGAAACTGGGGAACCAAGAGTGACCCAGAAAGACAAGAATCACTGTCCTAAATGAGCTGACACAAGCTGAATCCGAGGAGGTGGGGAGAGAAGTAATGCACAGAACAATCCCAAGCTCACTGCAGGGCGGTCCATGAGGAGATCTGTGAGGTATAGAGGTTCAAGAGAGTGGCTATGCCCTGCTTCAGGAACCCCAGAGTGATGTTTGTCAGAACAGAGGAAGAAGGAATACTAGGCAGCTGTGAAAAAAAGTAAGGCAAGAATGGATGTCCACCCTGGCTGGTGTGGCTCAGTGGATTGAGTGTCAGCCTGTGAACCAAAGGGTTGCCATTCAATTCCCAATCAGGGCACATGCCTGGGTTGTAGGCTGGGTTCCTGGTGGGGGGTGCATGAGAGGCAACCACACACTGATGTCTGTCTCCTTCTCTTCCCCTCTCTCTAAAAATAAATAAACAAAATCTTAAAAAAGAAAAAAAGAATGGATGTCTAAGATAGAATCAAGTGCATGTGTCCATGCACATAAAAATGATGGAAAGGCCAGAATCCCATTGTTAACACTCCCCAGAGGTAACACTCTGCTCCTTGCAGACCCCTCTACAGGCAATTAGAAGCATATTCATTTTTATACACACACATACACAAACACACATTTACATGCTACCATATAGCAGAGGAAGTGGATAAAAACATGGATAAGGGAGACTGAATCTAAATACCCACTCTATCACTTTCTAGCTGTGTGACCTTGGTCCACAGTTTCTAATTCTGTAAAATGAGAATAATAGTACCTACCTCATCCCATTTTTTTTTTAGCATGTTTGCCTTTATATGATACAAACTGCTTACAATGCAGCTGGCCCATACAGTAAGTGCCATGTATGTTTTTACCTTATTTACACAGACATATGCATCACAAATACTCTGTACTTACAAATAAACACATGCAAGTTGGGCCATATTATATAGACTGTCCTGCAACTTGCTTCTTCCCCAAAGTTGCAGAGCTCTTTCTATATTCTGTCATGTACAGATCAATAAAAATGTATCATTTATCTAACTGGGGTTGTTTCTGAATGTTCCCCCACCAAACAAGAAAAATGGCAATGGACATCTCTGTATACAAACATTTTTTGTAGCTATCTAGAGTATTTTTTTAAAAAGATTTTATTTATTTATTTTTAGAGAGAGGGGAAGGGAAAGAGAAAGAAAGGAAGAGAAACATCAGTGTGTGGTTGCCTCTCGCATGCCACCCACTGGGAGTCCAGCCCAAAACCCAGGCATGTGACTTGAGTGAGAATCAAATTGGTGACCCTTTAATTTGCAGGCCAGCACTCAATCCACTAAGCCACATCAGCCAGGGCTAGAGTATGGTTTTTTAAAAAAGATTTTATTTATTTGTTTTTGGAGAGAGGGGAAGGGAGGAAGAGAGGGAGAGAAAAGAGAAACATCAATGTGTGGTTGCTTCTCATGTGCCCCCAGTAGGGGACCTGGCCCACAACACAGGCATATGTCCTAACTGGGAATCAAACCAGAGGCCCTTTGGTTCACAGGTCAGCACTCAATCCATTGTGTCACACCGGGCAGGGCTAGAGTATGATTTTTTTGAAAACTATGCCACATCTAGAGCATGATTTTTTTCATTTTGAAATAGCCTGCCAAACTGACCTCAAAAGTGACTAGAACAATTTACAGAACCACCAATATTAACACCATCAACCTTTATCATTCTTGTATCAGACTGCAAGGTAAAAAAACAAACTGTTTTTTTTTGTTGTTGTTTTAAGCTGTATTTTCCAGAGTGGGGATGGACATCTTTTCATGTCTGGAATTCACCTAGATTCCCTTATACTGGACTTGTACTGTCTACACTCCACAGTTTTGTAAGTGTGAATTTCTCAGGTTCTTGGTTTATGTTCCCACTCCCTTTTAAAGTTAAAGGGTCTGGCTGGTCTGGTCCTTTGGCAAATTACCCTTTGTCCAGTAATCTCTCTTCATGGGTAGAAAATTAAGGATACCATTCAAATGGAGGGGAAAACATATCTTGTATGTTTTCCCTCCTCCACTTAATTAAAAAACAAAGAATGAGTCCAGCCAAAGGGGAAGGGAATATTTGTTAACTATTAAACCTGATGGCTACCCAATAATTGAGCATTCTGCACTGAAGTAAAAAAAAAAAAAGAAAGAAAGCAAAATTCAAAAGAGTACTTACAGAATGACCCATATCTATATAAAAAGTACATAGAAAACAACTGGGTTGGGAGTAAAAAGAGGAAACCGTATTTGAACAATGATTAAAAAAAAAAAGTGGAAAAAGAAAACACACCTAAACACACAGTGGCACACAGCAAGGAAGTGGAAGATGACACCAAATTCCTAGGAAATATTAATTTGAGGACTCAGAAGGGGTGACAGGGGGCTTTCACTGTCTACAGTATACATAAACATCTCATTTAAAGATTCTACAGTCTTCTGGCCAAGATGAAGGCATATGTAGGTACACTGTGCCTCCTCACAAACCAAAAAAGAAGGACAACAACAATTTACAAACAAAAAACAACCAGAACTGACAGGAAGTTGAACTGTATGAAAGTCCAACAACCGTTAAAGGAGAAACATTCACCCAGACCGGTAGGAGGGGCGGAGACAGGCAGCTGGGCAGAAAGGACTGGAGGCAAGACAACAGCTGGCAGACCCAGTGAGGTGGCAGCTGGTGGAGTGGGTGGTCCCACATTTGAGTGCCGATAATCTAGGAGAAACAACTGGGGAGCAAGACAACCGCACAACCCAGGGTCCCATCACCAGGAAATAAAGCCTCAAACCTCTAATTGAAAACACCTGTGGGGGTTGAGGAGCCAGCAGAAGAAATTCCCAGCATCACGGGAGAGTTCATTGGAGAGACCCATAGGGTCCTAGAACGTACACAAACCTACCCACCTGGGAGTCAGCACCAGAAAGGCCCAATTTGATTGTGGGTAGTGGGGGAAGTGACTGAAAACCGGCAGAGAGTGGAGCAAGCGCCAGTTCCCTCTCAGACCCTGCCCCACAGACAGCGTCACAAAGCAGTGATGTGGGTTGCCCCGCCCTGGTGAACACCAAAGGCTCCACTCTTTACTACGTAATAGGCAAGCTGAGACAAAAAAAAAAAAAAAAGTCCCAAATAAAGAACAGATCAAAGCTCCAGAGCAAATACAACTAAGTGATGAAGAGATAGCCAACCTATCAGATGCACAGTTCAACACACTGGTGATCAGGATGCTCACAGAATTGGTTGAAAATGCTCACAAATTAGATGAAAAAATGAAGAACATGCTAAGTGAAACAAAGGAAAATGTACAGGGAACTAACAGTGACAGGAAGGAAACTGGGACTCAAATCAACAGTGTGGACCAGAAAGAAGAAAGAAACATTCAACCAGAAAAGAATGAAGAAACAAGAATTCAAAAAAGTGAGGAGAGGCTTAGGAACCTCTGGGACACTTTTAAACATTCCAACATCCAAATCATAGGGGTACCAGAAGAAGAGGAAGAACAACAAGTGGACAAATTATTTGAACAAATAATAAAGCAGAACTTCCCCAATCTGGCAAAGGAAATAGAATTCTAGGAAGTCCAGGAAGCTCAGAGAGTCCCAAAGAAGTTGGACCCAAGGAGGAACACACCAAGCCACATCATCATTAAGCTACCCAAGATTAAAGATAAGGAGGGAATCTTAAAAGCAGCAAGAAGAGAAAGTTACCTACAAAGGACTTCCCATAAGACTGTCAGCCGATTTCTCAAAAGAGCCCTTGCAGGCAAGAAGGGGCTGAAAAGAAGTATTCCAAGTCATGAAAGGCAAGGACCTGCATCCAAGATTGCTCTATCCAGCAAAGCTTTCATTTAGAACCCAAGGGCAAATAAAGTGCTTCTCAGATAAGGTCAAGTTAAAGGAGTTCATCATCACCAAGCCCTTACTATATGAAATGTTAAAGGGACTTATCTAAGAAAAAGAAAAAGAAAACATGTACAGTAAAATGACAGCAAACTCACAATTATTAACAACCACACCTAAAGCAAAAACAAACTAAGCAAACAACTAGAACAGGAAAAAAAATCACAGAAATGGAGATCACGTGGAGGGTTATCAGCAGGGGAGTGGGAAGGGGAAAGAGGGGGAAAAGGTATAGAGAATAAGTAGCATAGATGGTAGGTAGAGAATAGACAGGGGGAGGGCAAGAATAGTATAGGAAATATAGAAACCAAAGAACTTATATGTATGACCCATGGACATGAACTAAAGGGGGGCAAAGTGAGTGGGAGGGGGTGTGCAGGGGAATAAAAGGGGAAAAATGGGCCAACTGTAATAGCATAATCAATAAAATATATTTAAACAAAATGATTCTACAAAAAGCCAAAGCTATTTTTTATGGAGAAACTAAAGATTTATGTTCTTATTTATTTTTTAAATTTTTGAGTTTATTTGAGCCAAACATGCAATGGAGCAGAATTTCAAATGCTCTTAAATGTTTCTTTTTTTAACCAGAAAATAAAAGACAGTTGGAAAAAAGTCTTAAATGCTCATATAGGAAAAGTGCTGGACTCCTGCTCCTACTCCTCCCAGAATATGCAGTGAGATTAGAGACTGAATTGATTGTATTATTTATTAAAAAAAAAACAACAGCAATAACAAAAACACTTATTTGTACTTCATCAAGTTTTTGAAATGTCAGGGCTGCTGGGTATAAAGGAGCCTGTGCAGAATACATTTATATCCAACCCTAACAGGGCAGACCCAGTAGGCATCTGAGTGAAAGAAGCACCTGATACTTCTCAGGTAAGGGCAGGCCCAGGTCATGGAGACTGGAGTGGGGGGCAGCATCAAGACCAAAAGCATGACCCTAACATTGTGTCCAGCATGTATCCAACCAATGCAGGCCCTGAGGCTGGAAGTGGGATGTTAGGAGACCAAAACATCACGTTACCTGACTTCCAGCCAAGATGGAGGCGTAGGTTGACATACTGTGCCTCCTCACACAACCAAAATAAGGACAGCAATAATTTAGAAACAACATAACCAGAACTGACAGAAAATTGAACTGTATGGAAGTCCCACAATCAAAGAGTTAAAATAGGCACATTCATCCAGACAGGTAGGAGGGGCACAGTCAGGCGGCCTGGCAGAGAAGGCTTGGGGCAAA
Organism: Phyllostomus discolor; assembly: GCF_004126475.2. Lineage (NCBI taxonomy): Eukaryota > Metazoa > Chordata > Mammalia > Chiroptera > Phyllostomidae > Phyllostomus > Phyllostomus discolor. The sequence continues at coordinate 1,889,245 of NC_040914.2, forward strand.
AGAGGCGATGACACAGGGCTAGCAAGGCAGCAGCTGACAAACCCCTAGTGCACAAGATGGCAGCGGGTGGACCCTGGGCGCAGGGTGGCAACAAGCAGACCCAGTGAGGCGGTGATTGTGAAGCAAGACACTGCGCGCAAGGTGGCTAGCGGACCTGGCAGTCCCACATTCAGGTGCACAGATAAACCAGGCAAAACTGGGGAGCAAGACAGATCAAGCAGCCCAGGGTCCCAGTGCAGGGAAATAAAGCTTCAAAACACCGATTGAAAACACCTGTGAGGGTTGAGGTGCCAGGAGAGACTCCCAGCCTCACAGGAGAGTTCATTGGAGAGACCCACAGGGGCCCAGAACGTACACAAGCCCACCCACATGGAAATCAGCACCAGAAGGGCCCACTTCTGCTTGTGGGAAGTGGTGGAAGGGACTGGGATCCAACAGAGAGTGGAGGATGCTCCACTGTTCCCTCTTGGACCCCTCTCCAACATACAGCATCACAACCGAGCCACTGGGTTGCCCCACCCTGGTGAACACCTAAGGCTCTGCCCCTCATACGTAACAAGCGAGACAAAAAAAAAAAAAAAAAAAAAAAAAAAAAAAAAAAAGCCCAAATGGAAGATCAGCTCAAAGCTCCAGAGCAAATTCAACTAAGCAACAAAGAGATAGCCAACCTATCGATGCACAGTTCAAAGCACTGGTAATCAGGATGCTCACAGAATTGGCTGAATTTGGTTGCAAATTAGATGAAAAAATGAAGGTTATAGCTAAGTGAAATGAAAGAAAATGCACAGGAAATCAATAGTGATGGGAAGAAAACTGGGACTCAAATCAGTGGAGTGGATCAGAAGGAAGAAAGAAAGAACCAAACAGAAAAGAAGGAATGTTGGGAACCGCCCTGCCTGGTTTTCAGGAGCTGACCATCCCCCCCCCCCCCCCCCCCCCGCCCCCGCCATGGCTAAGGCTGAGGGAGCGACCTTTGGACCATAAGCCTCTAAGGAGACAAAGCTTGTCTCCCTGGCAGGAGCGCTGCTTCTGCTCCTTTACTTCATCCATAACCGGCCCGCAATGCTTCATCCATTAGCCAATGACGGGTAAGATTCCCCAAGGGGGGGACGACTTAAGACAGGCATGATCATGTGGGAGGCCCCCAAGAAAGGCCTTGGGGGGCTACAGCAAAAGGGGGTGATGGACCCTTGTCCCTTGGCTTTGGCAAAGCCTGAGTCATCATTCTGTCTGTGAGAAGTCAGTCTTCTAATCTCTTGGTTGTCTGGCTCCCTCCGCTTGACTTAATCCTGAAGCAATGACAGAGGGCAGTGCAGCCCTGTGCTAGGAAGGGTGGGTTCCCCGGGTGATCAGGCCTGAGAAAGAATACATAAACTCCTGTGAAACCTGCTTTGCTAAGAATGCTCTTAATTAAATGATAAAGGTCCGAGCAGGAAATGAGTTTGTTTCCCAAAAAGTTTTGTAGCCCTTTAGCTAACAGACCCTGACTCAGAATAGGCCCTCAGAGTTCTTAGTATGTTATCTATTGTTTGATCCTTACTGCCTGACAATGATTAATGAACTTTACCTGTATTCCTGTGCATATGAAAAGCCAATAAAAACCCTGTGAAGGGAAGGATTGGGGTGCTCTCCTTTGAGAGAGTGGCCAGGCCACTCCGAGGCACCCTCCCCTTGAGAGGGTAGCTGGGCTGTCCCTTTTCCTCAACATAGGACTCAGTAGTCCGTGTGAATGTCCCATGTCTCGTTGGTGATGCTGCAGACACTGCAGGTCAGTGTCTGCGTCAAAGGAAGAAACAACAATTCAAAGCAAGAATTCAATGAGGAGAGGCTTAGGAACCTCTGGGACACTTTTAAACGTTCCAACATCCAAATCATAGGGGTACCAGAAGGAGAAGAGGAAGAACAACAAGTGGTCAAATTATTTGAACAAATAATAAAGCAGAACTTCCCCAATCTGGCAAAGGAAATAGAATTCTAGGAAGTCCAGGAAGCTCAGAGAATCCCAAAGAAGTTGGACCCAAGGAGGAACACACCAAGCCACATCATCAAGTTACCCAAGATTAAAGATAAGGAGGGAATCTTAAAAGCAGCGAGAAAGTTATCTACAAAGGAATTCCCATAAGACTGTCAGCCGATTTCTCAAAAGAGCCCTTGCAGGCAAGAAGGGGCTGAAAAGAAGTATTCCAAGTCATGAAAGGCAAGGACCTACATCCAAGATTGCTCTATCCAGCAAAGCTTTCATTTAGAATGGAAGGGCAGATAAAATGATTCTCAGATAAGGTCAAGTTAAAGGAGTTCATCATCACCAAGCCCTTACTATATGAAATGTTAAAGGGACTTATCTAAGAAAACGAAGAAGAAAACATGTATAGTAAAATGATAGCAAACTCACAATTATTAACAACCACACCTAAAACAAAAACAAACTAAGCAAACAACTAGAACAGGAAAAAAAATCACAGAAATGGAGATCACATGGAGGGTTATCAACAGGGGAGTGGGAGGAGAAAAGTGGGGGAAAAGGTACAAAGAATTAAGTAGCATAGATGGTAGATAGAAAATAGACAGGGGGAGGGTAAGATAGTATGGGAAATGTAGAAGCTAAAGAACTTATGACACATGGGCATGAACTAGAGGGGGGGAATGTGGGTGGTGAGGGTGTGCAGGGTGGAGGGGGATGGAGGGGGTAATGGGACAGCTGTAATAGCATAATCAAGAAAATATTTTTAAAAAAGACAATTTGTTCTCCAGAAACAAGCCCCAAAGATACACTTCAAGGATGCTTAAAATATTGAAAAATTAGAAACATAATCTCTATCAAAAGTGGACCAGTTAAATAAAAGCATGTTATTAAAATGAATAAGGCAGATCTCTGCATTGCCATAAAAAAAAGGTTCTAAGACAAACTAATAAGCCAAAGCAAGTCCTAAAGCGAATATATAGTATGAACTGTTCATACACAGAAAGTGCCACAGGGTTACATATGATAAGTTTATATACAGAGAAAAAGGAATCAGTTAACAGTAGTTATCTCTTGGGAGTGGGATTGGTCTTCTATTTTTTATTTGACTGTTCTGCTCACATTTGTTGCTTTTAAAAAAATGCACACTATTACTTTTTCAATAGTATCATATTTTGATTCTAAGACAAATGGCATTTCATTTTAACATCTCTGAAATCAGTATACTTGTTATACTCATTTCTAGTATTAAAGATTTAAACATCTCTCAATATTTCTTGCACTTGATGGGAGCTCTGATTTGATGAAATAATGTTATTTATTTATTTACTTTTAGAGAGAGGGGAGGGGAGGAAGAAAGAGAGGGAGACATGCAAGAGAAACACCAATCAACTGCCTCAGGTACATGCCCTGATCAGTGCCTTTTGGTTTGCAGGACAACACCCAACCCACTGAGCCACACCAGTCAAGGCTATTTTTATTTTATTTTATTTAAATTTTTAATTTATTGATTTTAGGGAGAGAAATAGAGAGAGGAAGGGAGAGAGAAACACTGATTTGCTGTTACATTTATTTATAAATTCACTGGTTGCTTCTTGTATGTGACCCGACCACAGATGGAACCTGCAACTTTGACATATCAGGAGAGAGACTCGTGTTGAACATAAATTCTTTATTTAAAAAGAGGGTGTGGCAGAGAATACTAAATGCTGACAAAAGGTCTGGTCAGATCAGGGCTAAAAGGACTGCCTTATTGTGTCCATCTTTTTTAGATATGCACACTGAAGTAGGGAGGGGTGAAATGACCTGTCTGGGATTTGCTTCAAAATACTTCAGCATAGAAAAGAAGAAAAGAGACAGATGAAGGAAATGTGGAAAAGTATTGATTTTCAATTTGGGTAATGGGTATATTTGGTGGTCACTGAATTATTCTATTTTTATGTGTATTTCCAAATGTTCATAATGAGGCCCTGACTGGTGTGGCTCAGGTAGTTTGGCACTGTCCTGCAAAGAGAAAAGTAGCTCGGTCAATTCTCAGTCAGGGCACATGCCTGGGTTGTGGGTTTGGTCCCTGGTTGAGGCGTACACATGAAGCAACTGACTGACATTTTTATCTCACATTAATATTTCTTTCCCTTTCCTTCTCTCTCCTTTCCCCGCTCTCTAAAAAGAAATCAAATCTTAAAAAAAAATAATAATGTTCCTAAAGAAAAAGGACAGGAGTGCACAAGATGGTGAATTCCACAGGGACAGGAACCGAGTACTGAGTATACCCAGTATCTGTAGAGTGCTGAGTGAGACGGATTTATTAAGGAGACAGCACTGGTCACCTTCGCTGAGAGCCCTGACTTGTTGAGAGTATTGGTGAAAGAAGAAAAGAGAGGCAATTCTAGGAAGAAAAGGCCAAGTCCCATGGGTAGTGTGATGCCCTGTCTTCCCTCTGCCTCTTGCATCTGAATTCCACTAAGTTACTGAATTGCCCTCTCCTAAGACCCCACTCCAGCACCCCAAGGGCCCCAGTAGAAGTCACTTACCCAGGATACGGGGCAAAGGGACTTATACACACGCTGGTACCATTCGCACACGGAAATATCACCCCCTTTAGCAGTCATTGCCTTCTCACAGCGGTGAAAGTCTGTGAAAAAAGGGCTTCAGGGTTAGTCCAGACAAAGGGCTAGAACAGTTTTGAACAAAACTCACAGAAATACTTTTTACTTCACAACTAGTCACACACACACATTTTACAAAGAATGTATACCCTCACAAGTATACTAAAAAAGGCTAGATATAACTCACTAAATTGACTTTGAAGTCCCTACAGAACTGCTGTTCAACTCGAAAACTGGGGTCAGGACTGGTGGGGCAAAATGAGGGGCATGTGCAGAGATTAGGGAAACCTAGAACCAGGGCAAGGGAAAGATAGTCTTGATACTAAGATGCTGGAGTCCAGGAGAGGAAGACAGGAGAGGGAAATCTGGCTTCTAAAAGCAAGCAAGTAATTTTTAAAAAATTAATCCAGGTATTTTACTTCAGGACACATTCTCTAGAAAGAAAAGCATTCATATGAACTTCAAATTATATCTATAAGAATGTATAAGAGCCCCAAACTGGAAACCACACAAGTGCCCATGAATAAACCATGGAAAACTTTACAGCAATGAAAATGAGCAAACTTAATTGTCACAGCACAGATGAATCTTCAAAACTATTGAATCAAAAAGTGCAAACACAAGAGAATACACACAATATTTATAAAGTTCACAAAGAGGCAAACCAAACATGGTAAGAAAACCAAAATGTGATTGCCGTAAGTCAGTGGGATTACATCTCTGCTGGGGAGAGTAGGGTGTGTGTTCAATACAGGGTGTGCAGTAGGCAGGGGAGTTCAGAGTTCAGGCAGTATCTACTTCTTTCATCCAGGTTATAGTTACACAGGCGTTCACTTCAGAATTATTAATTTAGCTCTATGCTATGTTTTCTGTACTTTCTATATATTACATCACACACACATGAAATCTTTACAAAAAGAAATCACTGTAGGAACCAGAGTTTGAGCACTGGTCCAGATCCTGAACACAGTTGGTGGTAAGCCACCTAGGCCCCGAGGTAGGATGTCCAACAATAAAAAAGGCTTGGGATGCGTGGGTCCCTAAGGAGGCAAGAGGTGAGCAACAGATGCAGGAACAGCAAGATCTGCATTCCCCCCACTACCATGCCCTGCTTACCCAGGTAGTTCTGCCAACAGTTTCTGGTCTGGTTCTGGTTGGGGAAACGGCTATCAAAAGGGGCAGTCTTGTAGTTCTTGATTTTGGTCTTGATGTCTTCTGCCATGTTGCTGACTCCTGGAGGCAAAGAGAATGTGGTGTTAGCACCAATTCTATGGGGCCTGAACCTGTGCACGTCAGCCCACTCAGGCTGTCAGGGACAGAGAGAGAATAAGAAAGGCTGGGTGTGAATAAGCCACACCCTCCCTCCCTTTCAACACACACACACAAAAGTTAAAGGCAGGGCAAATCCACACATCTAAATGTGGAAGTCACAGCAAGGTTTGGAGGGACGATCAAGTCCTTGGTAAAATCAGGCCTTATCTGTCACAAAATAACACTAGTTAACACTCATTAAGTACTGATCACAGGCCTGGTGTTGTCCTATACTCTTCCAGATTTACTTCTACAGCCAATCTAATAAAAGGTAAGAACTACTATCACTGCTTCACAAACAAGGGATGACCAGTGTTTAAATGATTTCTCAAGGTCATACAGCATACAAGTGGTGAAGCTGCACTCAATCATCGACAAAATGCACAATGAAGAAATTCTTAATATTTTTGGTGCCATGGATTCTTCAGGGGTCTAATGGTCCTTTTCTCAGAATGTTTAAATGCTTTAAAAAAACTGCACAGGCTCACAAAGAGCCCACATATATGTAGCCAAGGATTTATTAACTACCACAGTTTTGAAGTAATCACGAGTGAAGATATTTTGTATTATCTGCAACCATAATGTGATATAGGATGACACGTGATTCTGATGCTGACAAAGTCATAGATGCTAATATTCCTGAGGTGGTTGCCTCCATGCCTATCGGAAGCAAATGTTACATTTTAATGAGATTATTGAAAATACAGATGTAATTCCCCCTCCCATTTGAGTACCAGAACTCCTTGAATTCTATAGATTATGTGGACTCAGGTTCAAAAAAACCTCTGCTGCTCTGTGGATTGAGTGCCAGCCAGCAAACCAAAAAGAGTCACCCATTCGAATCCCAGTCAGGGTACATGTCTGCGTTGCTGGCCAGGTCCCCAGTAGGGGACGCAGGAGAGGCAACCTCACATTGATGTTTCCCTCTCTCCCTCCCATCCCCTCTCTAAAAATTAAATAAATAAAACTTAAAACCCTTTGCTATAACGGCTCATGAGGTGACACATATTTCACCAGGGAATCTGAGAGAAAGTGCCTCTATTTCAGAGAACTGGAGGAGTCGTAAATTTACATAGAGGTGCGCAAGCCAGTATTAAATGAAAGCGATCCAAGGTAGTAGTGGGGATCTGGGGCCACAGAATACTGTGGGGGAAGGGAAGGAGAAGTCGGGAGGCGATTGCAGAACACCAGCAGCGGGGATGCGGACCTGGTGGAAGAGTAATCTGGGGCGAGATCTTGGCCCACTATCTGGAGTGAAGGTGGATCGGGATCACACTGCGGTACATTCAACGTTTGAGGAGGAAAGGAGGGGCCAGACACCAGGGAGCTAGGCTGCGGCCAGGCAAGCCGCAGGGAGTCACGCCTGCGGCCCGATGATTAAGGGCACGGCAGGCCAAACTACTAAGTCCAAGCCTGGTCGCTGGCTAAGTAGCTTAATATTTCTGAGCTTCAGTTGTCTCACTGTCAAAAGGGACAATGACAGGCTGGCGGGAAGACTAAACGACAATATAAATCATTTGGAATGCTGACCCGCACTAAGGAAGAATCGTTATCTACGACTACTAACACAAACAGGACCCCAGGGCCCCGGAACACTGAAGGCCGCTAGCTGGAAACCTCTCGTTCTCGGGGAAGCTAGGGGCCGGTTCCTCAATCACCCAAGATGGGATCCCGGGTTCCCGACCCTCTACACTCACCTAAAGACGCCCCTGAAACCGCTCGCAGCTCAATGTGACCCTCAGCAAAGACGCCTCCGTCTGGCCGGAAGCGGAATTTAGACGGACCGGAAGCCGGGAGGGTTATAAGTGAGTCTTCCATTCACTAGAGCGCCTAGGGGAGGCGGTATCTGAGGCCATTAAGGCCACACCCATGCATGCGAATCCCAACCTTCTATTGGGCTAAATGGCTGTTCATCATTACTCTAGACCCAGTCATGAGATTGCATAGATAGCATTTGGAAGAGCTCTGAGCTGGGGATTGGGACACCGGCTAGTTACGGGTTGTCCTTCCCCTGGCTTTACCTGGAGAAAGGATTTCTGTCTGGGTCCTGGGGCTGGCTCGAGAATGGACCTAGGGAAGTACCCAAGCGAATGTACTCTTATTCGTGCAAGTATTATTTATTAAATGCCAAGTACTAAGGGTTGGAGATGCATTGTTGAATAAAAGACAACAAACAATCTGTACCCTCATTATGATTATTGTGCGGTCAATTGCTACGGTGTTGAAAAGGAACCAGTCTTCTTTTCTTTCCCAGGGTCATTTTTTCATGTTAGGAAGAACACCCAAGCCCTGGCTGGTGTAGCTCAGTGGATTGAGCGCAGGCTGCGAACCAAAGTATTACAGGTTCGATTCCCAGTCAGGGCACATGCCTGGGTTGCAGGCCACAGCCCCCAGCAACCACACATTGATGTTTCTCTCTCTCTCTTTCTCTCTCCCTTCCCTCTCTAAAAATAAGTAAATAAAATCTTAAAAAAAAGAAGAAGAAGAAGAACACCCAGACTTCACCTCCAAATCCTGAAAAGATTTGAGTGGCTGAGGATTCAGAAATCAGTACTGCATCACAGAGAGGAGGGGTTAAGAGTTAAGACATGGTTCCGTGAAGGGTCTGGCAGAAATCAGTCCATCTTGGAAAATGGCAACTCTTCTGGACAGAGTTGTACTTGACTCCTGTCTTTCTCTCACACCCTATAGCTGATCTTATCGAGAAGTCCTGTTGGCTTTGCCTCTAAAAATATACTCAGAATCTCCTGCCACATCTGGTTCAAGCCACCAGCACCTCCAGGCTGGAATATGATAGTAGCCCACTCCCTGGCTTCCTAGCTTCCCTGCTGCCATCCACCGTCAGTTCACTCAGCCAGAGGGCCCTGCTAACACCTCAGTCAGATCAGCTCCCTTCCTTTGCCTAGAACCCTACCCTGGTGTCTGGTCAGACTTTTAGTCTACAGTGAAAGTCCTCACATATGACCTACACAGTTGGGCCCCCTTTATACCCTCATCTTTGTAAAAACTGATAGAGGAAACCTTATTAAAAATGGAGTTGGGAAACCCTGAAGGAAGAGCTCTCATGCCCTTATTTGTTGCAGCATGTGTAACAAAAAAGGAAGGTAAGAATTATTTTAACAAGATCTGTTTCTCAAGTTTTTGTCTGTGATGATAACAATGTTACTTTTCATCTGTTTCAAAGGAGGATATTTTTCACATGGGAATTTATCTCTTGTTTAAAAAAAGAGAGAGAAAAAAAAAGAAAAAGGAAGATCCCTCCCTGCCCTTGCACCAACACTCTGGGCCAACACTTGCAACCAATGAGAACTCATTGCAACCTCAAACTCTTGTTCTTTTCTAATGGACTTGTGTTCAAAACACCCCTCTCTAATTTCCTCCTAAAACGTAATAAAAGCTGACCTTCCCTTTGTCTCTCTGGATGTGCTTCGGGCTTGCCTGTAGCTTGCTATAGTTTGCCTGTCCTGAATTGCAATTCTTCTGCTATTCCAGAATAAATTCATTTTTTGTTTAGCTTGCCTCAGTTTACTTCTTTATTTAAGTCAACATCTCCTACCCATCTTCTGACTCCCACTGCTCCAGCCTGGGAGCTGGCCTAAAAGGTCCTTTAACATGCAGGTTGGCTTCTTGCTAAGGGCCTTTGCACTTGTTCCCTTGTCCTGAAATGCTCTTCCTGCAGCTGGCTCCCTGACTCACCTCCTTCAGTTTTTTGCTCAAATGTCACCTTCTTGGTGAGCCCCTCTCAGTTCAGATATTTTAAGTTGCCATCTGTCAACCTCTATCTCCCTTCCCTACTTTACTTATCCATAGCACTTATCTTCTCAGATACGATATCTTTTCTTTTATTCTGATTACCTTCTTTTGTCTCCCTCAATATAATAGAAGATTGTAGAGGAGCAATTTTTGTCTTATTCACTACTGTATCTCCAGAACCTGACACATTGACGGAGTGAATTTCTCGTGTGAATAAAGTGCCTAACGGAGAGGGTGGCTTTCATCCTCCTCTCAGTCTTGGCCTCCAAAGCTTCCCATATGGTGCAATGCCCAGGCCTTATTGGGTCAGGGGCTCCTTAAATATTCTATGTTCATCAACATTATTACTATTTGTGGGACTACCTGTTTGCATGCCTTCTTTCACTCCCTTCAATGACATCTTAAAGCCCAAATCCTCTCCCTGCTTAACCCACCCATAGCTCCCCTGTGACCTCGGGACAAAGTCCAGGCTCCTTACTGTAACCCCAAAGATTCTTTGTGAAATGCTCCGTTGTCGCTTCTCCAGCCACACTGACATTTTAGTTCATTGGACAGTGTTGTGAGATCTACCTTCAGGCCTTTGCTCTTGCTGTTTCTTCTGCCTGGAATATTCTTTGCCTGACTTCTCCAATCAGCTGTTTTTTCCTCCAGGAAGTCTTTCCTGGCCTCCCCTTCCTCAGGCTAGGTCAGGTCCCTCCTTTCAGGTCTCCCCAGTCCCCTGTAGTTTCCCCATCCCAGCCCTGACCAGTCTGGGCTGTCCCCATCTGGTAATGGGTTTGTAACCCCATTGAACTGTGAGCTCCTTAAGGGCAGGGCCAAGTTGTCTTGGTCACTGCTGAATCCCCAGCATTGTCAACAGGAAGACCACTGAGCTGGCTCTTTTTAGGAGCTCAGCAGTTCCCAGAATATGGTGGGCTCTGCTTGGGGTCTAGGTCTGAGTTCTATGTCCCCCAGTTTGGGTGGGGAAACAGAGTAGGTGGTTTTGAGGGGCTAAGCACTACATTTAATTCCTTGATAGTCCCTAGCACTGTGAGGGTACACAGTAAGCCCTTTTGGGAGCCTCAGTTCTTTTCTCAAGGGGGACAGAGTAGGTAAACTCACCAGTGATTGGGTCTGATTCTTTACAAATCCCAGCACAGGGCAGGTACACAGTAGATCCTAGGGAGGGACTGAGTTAGATTCCTTTGTATGTCCCATCACACAATGAGCACACAGTAAGTCCCTTAAGGGTCTGCGTCTGTTTTGGTCTGGTGAGTCTTAGGATCACACAGGCGGTGGGTGGCGGGCGGGGGAGGTGTGGAGTGTTGCGTGGGGGTGTACGCAGGCTCCCCAGCAGGTCTAAGGGTCGTTGGGATGGATGCAGGCAGCACACGAAGGAGGTTTGACCGGATATGTTTATTGGGTTGGTGCGCCCTGTCCGCCTCCGGAGCGGTCTGGATAAGCTAGGCCGGGCACCCGGCCCCCGAAGCAGTAGGTGTACTTGCTCCTACCGCTTTTGCGCACGATATCGCGGCGGTAGTAGTAGCGCAGACCTCGGCTCAACTTCTCGTAATTCATGCCAGGTTTCCTCTTGCGCTCGCCCCACAGCCGCGCCACCTACGGCGAAGTCAGAGCTTAGCCGAGAAGGTAGGAGGGGGAGGGCTTAGCAATAGGTGGGCGGGGGCGGGGTTCGAGTATAGTCTGGACACAGGCTAGGTGGCGGGGAGCTAGCTGGGTTCAGGTGAGGACACGTCTGGGGAGGACCAAAGACTATGCAAAATGAATGGCCGGACTAGGCTGAACAAGAGGAGACTGGGGCTGGACTTGGCGGGTCTGGGAAGCCGGCCCACCTCTTTGGGGTCACACAACTGAAATTCGAGGCTGTTGCCCGTCCAGCGGATGCAGCTGCTACGCGCCCCGTCTTGAAGCAGCTCCAGGAGGAACTGCCATAGCTGAATTTGACCTGCGGAGTGGAGGCAGGTGAACACTCAGGTTTTCTGGCCCCGGTCCAGGTCGCTTCGATGATCCAGGCGTCCGGGCTCCCTCCCCGGACCGGCGAGTCCAAATCCCTCCATATAAGGACCCAAGGATTGGCCTCCGGGGCTCAGGTTGCCCCACCTTGAAGACCCATTCATCCAGCCTCTCAAGTCTTTCCTTTTCACCTAATCCAGGAGCCTAGGTCCTTGTCCCTTGCTCCCTAGGTGACCAGGGTCACTTCCCCTTCTTCAGGACTCAGGAGTGAGGGCAACCGCGCCTCCACTCTCCAGAGCTAAGGCATCTAAGTTCCGCCCTCTCACGGCCAGCTTCCCTGGTCCCGCCCCCTTAGGCGCGTAGGCTCCGCCTCACTAGCCTGCCGCTTAGCTTCCAGCGAAACCTTGCGGACCTCTCACCTCGGTGGTTAGTTTTGGGGTAACGAGCTAAAGTTGCGCGGTCCGACTGCTGGCTCGGTTCGGAGGAAGTGGGGAAATCTGAACTCTGGTACTCCTTCGAAGACTTGGTGCGATCTGTATGCGACCCCGTGTCCCAGGTGGTGGGATAGTATGAGCCCTCAGGCCCGCCCCAGAAGGTGTTGTGGTCGCAGCCAATTGAACAGTCCCGGGTGGTGGAGCTGGCTGCTGCCGGTGCTCGGGACCACGAGTTAGCACCTCCCGCAAGGCTGGTGTTCTGGCGTGTGATCCCTAAAGACCCAGCGAAGGGGGCAGGTCCCAGGCCGGGAGGGGTGGGACCCAGGGCCGGCGAGGCTGGGCTCCAGGAGTCCCAGCCGGGGCACCCAAGCTGTGACCAGTCTCCTGACCACGGAAAAGCCTGACAGGCGTGCTCTGTGAGAGAGGAACGGACCCCAGTCAGTGGAGCCCCGGTGTCTCGTTCCCCGACCCCCTCGGGAGTTCTAGAAGTCGAAGCTCTGTGTCCCCGGTTCCTGAGGCCCCTGGCTCCTGGATCTGGGCTAGGCCACCTGGAGGACACAGGCGCCCCCAGTCCTATTTCCGTTCTCTCTCAAAGATAAGGGAGGCTAGATTTCAACCACAGTGGAGGACCCCAGATTCCTCCTTCCCTGTCTCCGCACACTCACCCGCTTCCTGTGGAGTTTCTGGGTGTGGTGACGTGGAGCCCCAGTCCTGCTGTGGGAATCCTGCGAGGGATAAGGATGTAGGTGAATTTAGGGAAGGGTGTGAGCAATAACTACAGACCCTCCTCAACCACTCACCCAGTAGTTTTTATTTGTCTGGGACGGAGAGTCCTTATTACTCCCCACCCCCACCCCACTCACTCAGACCTAGGACTCGGGACTCCAGCCCCCTCTTCATCCTCAGGAGTTCAAGCCTGAAGCCCTCTCCTCATTTAACCCCGGAAGTCCAGGCATGGTCCCTTCCTCCCACAGATCTAACCTTCCCCAACATCCATGGGTTCCAACCCACAAACACCTTTCCAGCAAGGCTCCTCTGTCAGCATGTCCCCTTGGAGTGCCACTTCAGGGAAATAAAAGCTGAGTTCAGGGTCTTCTGCAGGCAATCAGGAGGTTAGGGTGCATCAGGGTCAGTGGAAGCCTCCCACCTGGGCACACTCCCCCGCCCACATACAAATATACATTGTTTCAGCCCTAGCAGCCTACCCAGCCTTGACAGCCTGTTCCCTGGGGGCCCTTCCTGGGGTGATGCTTCATCCCACTTCCACAAGTCCATGGATGCTCGTTGTGAATGTTCTGGGGTAGGGGGGATGGGATGGTGGGGAAGACAGGGTGAGCTGGTGACACTTGAGGGCCCTGCAGTCTGAGCCCCAGCCCTTGCTTCCCTCAGACCCAGGAGTCCAGGCCCCCAGACCTCCAGTCCCCAGTTAATGGCTCACCTCTGGCGGGTTCCTCTGCCCCCAGTTGCGGGTCTCAGCCCCATTTCATACCATGCACCCCCTCCCTTGGGGACCTGGGCAGGGGGGAATTTTCCAAGACGTCAGAGCTGGGGGTTGAAGCTAGGGTCCAGTTGCAGGGGGCTGGGGCGGGGCTTAGTTACACTTCCCCAACCCAGGAATGGTCACGTGCCTCCTGGTAGCTGGGGCTTTCTTGCTGGAATGGCTTGAGGAACAGTAGGCTGGGCTGCAGGGGGTGTTTATGGGGTGATGTCACTGGGGGAGGGGACTTGGTAGACAGGTTCTCCATCTGGGGGACTTGATCCTGCGACATGGAAGGGGGTTGGGAGAAGGAGGGCCTGGGTACAGCTGGGCTGCATCAGACTTATCTACTACAGGAAGGGGGGATTTCCGGCCAGACTCTGTTAGCCTACGTCACAGTCCACAGGGCGACTGAGGGAGATGGAGTGGGGGGAGGCTGATTGGGATCCCTGACCAGGCAGAGTCTCCCATTCCCAGGGATTTGAGGACATTCTAGAGGAGCATCAATCATGATAACGGTAGTATCAACAAAATAAACAACAGTAATACTAATAGCCAACATTTGTTGAGGGCTCATTGCATGCCCCCGACTGCCATGGGCCTTTTGTTTAATTTCCTTATGAGGTAGTTACTAGTCTTATTTCCATTTTATGACAGGAAATTGAAGCAGGCTTCCTCCCACTTTTCTTCATCTCTAGAGTCCATGCCCTTCCATGCTGTAATAGTCTGGGACAAATGGGAAATTTGAGTATAAATGGACTGTGAGATATAGAATTACTAATTTTCTTAGATGTGATAATGGTGTCATGATATAAAAGATGTCTCTGTAATGAACACTGAAATATTTATGGGTGACGGGCTATGTTTGTAACTTCCTTCAAAAGATTCATCAACCCTCTCCATGTCTTTTTTTTTTTTAGTGTTTCTCTTCCTCTCTGGGTTTTCTGCCCATTTCCAGTCTTATTGTACTACCTCACGGTTCTCACCTCTCTTCATCCTTTTGCCTCCCTCCCCGCCCTCCCATCTCTGTCCATCTGAACCCATGACTGATTTTTTTCTCCCTGTCCTCAGGAAGACTTAAATGCAACTTTTAAAAGCCTCCTTTCTGTTGCCATTCTCCTTCCCATCTCCCCCCTTGCCACCATGATTAGCGAGCAGAAGCAGGGCAGGAGTAGGGAGGGCTAGTGGTGTGCAGGTGAGGGTCCCCCAGCTGGGTGGTCCAGCCAAGTGGTAGGGATCTGAAGGGCACTTCCTGCTGGGGGAGGAGGCCCTCATCCTCTGAACAGACTGGAAAATGTGACGTCAGAGAGGGGGCTGTAAAGCAGAAAGACAGAAACAGAGGAAAATTGAACACCTCTCTTGGGTTGCTAGCTTCCCTGACAGGCCTTGGCAGTTTCTCCCCTCCTCTCTTGCCCCCTACCACCAGGGTTCTGACCACTGTGCCCCTGGGAGACCCTCATCCCCTCCTGCTGGCAACATGCAATCTCCCTCTTCCTCAATCTCTTTCCAGACTTTAGCACACAGTAATTTCAGGGCTCTTTCTAAAGTGCAGATCTGTGATGCTGGTTCCCTGTTTGAACTGTCTCAGCTTCTTGGGGCTGGTTGCTGCCATTAAAGTCTAAGCTCTTAGTCTGGTGTTCAAGTTCCTGTGTGGATCTTCTTTCAACAGGCAGAGACAAACTTGGAGCTGGGAGAGGAGATGGGTGAGGAGACCCATAGACAGAGAGAATCAACTCAGATACAGATGCACAGAGACAAACCAGGGGCCACTCAACAGAGAAGGAGATAAAGAAACATTCAGGGAGACCCCCACAAAGACAGTCTAGGGTTCAGCAGAGTGAAAACAATGGGAAATAGACTCAGAGATCCAAAGGCTGAGAACTGCAGACTTGAAAAGAATGACAGAAGAGAATGAGGCAGTCTCAGAAACAGCCAGTTTCTTCAGAAAGCCCTCCTCAACTCACAGCTTGCACCCGGGGTCCCCCTACTCCAACCCTGACCTCTCTGAGCTGTCACTGTCT
Source organism: Phyllostomus discolor (assembly GCF_004126475.2). Taxonomy (NCBI): domain Eukaryota; kingdom Metazoa; phylum Chordata; class Mammalia; order Chiroptera; family Phyllostomidae; genus Phyllostomus; species Phyllostomus discolor. The sequence continues at coordinate 1,904,760 of NC_040914.2, forward strand.
GGCAATGGGCCTCTCTTGCCATTGGATCAGGAGCTCTGAGGAAACAGGACCTGGGACTGTTACAGTCACCACTGTGTCTCCAAGCACTGTGTAGGCCCTAGGTGAGTTCGCTGAAAGCCTAGAAGGCTGTGAGCTCCAGAAGGGCATGGACCAGTAGACCCTCCCACCCTCTGCCTTGGTGCTGAGAACACAGGCTCGAGTCAGAAGAGCATGGGTCTGAGCCTCAGTTTCCTCTTCCATGAAAAGGGGTGTACTCAGTGTGCACTTAAGAGGTTTCCAGAAGATGTAATGGGCACTCAGTAGGGACTGAAAAATGACCATTTGTATAAACTCATGGCTACCCTATTCCCAGGTGGGGAGATGCAAGGCTTTGTACCCCAAAGAGTGTTTCCAAGCTCAGCCAGGGATGGAAATGAACAAAAATTTATTGAAACTGGTTTTGAGGAAGATGGTGGGGTGGATAGTTACAGGTTTTCCAAAGAGAACACTGGGGAGAAGCCAATGCCTGGCCAGGTGGGAGCAGGTGCCCAACCATAGACCCTATCTCAGGCCCAACTTCTTCTTCTCCTTTTGTTTCTTGCGTACCACATCCAGGTTCCGGTCCTTCCACATGCTCTTGCGCAGCTTGATGGGGCGTGAGCCCACATACTTCCCTATGGGAATGGAGGTTCAAGGTCAGGTTTGGGATTGGGTTTAGGCCAAATATCTGTCACACCCATTGTTCCCAGGGGAGGCCTCACCCACCATTCATCTCACGCATGGCGCGTACATAGTCGCTGGGGTCCTTAAAGCTGACGAAGCCATAGCCCTTGGTCTTGCCTGTGCGCTTGTCACGGATCACCTTAGCCTTAAGGAAGGATGGGAAGCGGCTGAAGGCGCGTGCCAAGATGTCATCATTCACCTCATTGCCCAGATCTCCACAGAAGATCCGGAAGTCATCTGGGGTGGGGAGAGAGAGGTCAGAGGATGCAGATGCTTGCCCAGTGTCTGTCTTATTTAAAGGGCCTTCTCTGGAGGAGTCTCAACAGCCCCCTCCCCCCCTCCGCCAAGCCCCTCTGCATCCCTAGCAGTCTCTGCCTGTGGCCCCCTTAGTGATAACTGCCAACACCTGTATGGTACTTGCCCTGTGCTAGGCTCTCTGCTAAGCACTCATGAGTTTTTAGCATATCTGGCACTCCTAACAGCCCTCTTACACTGAGACGCAGAGAGGTCAAGTTACCTGCCCAAAATTACTCAACCAGTAGTAGTAGAGTTGGGATAGAATTCAGGCATCTGACTCCAACGTTCTTACTTTCAATTAGTTGCACTACTTTCTTCACCCTAGGATCATATTATCCATTCCCAGGATGAAGCCCCTAACTCTGTCCCAGCCCTGGCTTCTTCTCTCAGCCTCTGGCATCCCTTGGTCTCCCGGACACCTCTCCATGGACATACCCTAGGTACCTGACACCAATGGTTCCCATAATGGCACTCCACTACCACAGATTTCATCTTTCCTCAGCAAAGCCCTTTTTCTTTTTAAAGACTGTATTATTTATTTATTGGTTTATTTATTTATTTTAGAGAGGAAAGCAGGGAGAAAGAGAGGGAGAGATTGAGAAACACTGATCAGTTGCCTCTTGCACACTCCCAACTGGGGACCTGGCCTGCAACCCAGACATGAGCCCTGACTAGGAATCAAACCAGCAACCTTCTGGTTCACAGGCCAGTGCTCAATCCACTGAGCCAGCCCACTCTTAGTTCCCACACAAGTCCCTGAAACTTGAACACACTGCCCAATCTTTCTCCAAAGCTGATCTCAGTTGCCATTTCTGGGCATATCCCCTAGGGTGGGCCTGAGTCTCAACTGAACATGCTCACGTCCAAAGAATCCTTTCCTCATGAAGCACATACTATTATTATCCCCTTGTTAGAGATAAGGAAGATGAGACTATGTCACAAAACTAGGGTCTACAGCCTATACTGGCCTCATCTGGACCTATGCTGCCATGACCCCTAGCCTGGGGTAGTAGACTATCCCAAGAGAAGAGGCAGAAGTCAAGGACTTGGATGGGAGGTAAGTCCCTTTCCTTGGCTACAGCTGGAGTTGCCCATGGTTTCTGTGATGATTAAGGACACTGAGAACAAGAAAGACTAGTTCAGGAGAAAATAATCTGAGAAACTCATAGGGTGATACCTTCTATAAGAAAACTAGCCTGGACACTTCAAATTACTATACCCAAGACAAAGCAGTAGGAGAGAGATAATTCTCATTGAAAGGTCATTTGAGGCATAAAACTGTATGTATCCTGATTTGGGGAAAAAGAGTTATTAGTTTGGGGAGAACTGAGTAAATGTGAATATTAATGGAATATGAGAAACCATAGAATTATTGTTAATTTTCTTAGATGTGTTAATGATATTGACATGGAAGAGATTTGTCACTTTTCTTAGGAGATAAATACTGAGATATTTAGGAGTGAAGTGATAATTTATAACTTGCTTTAGATTGAGCAAACCCTCCCAAAACACATATACAAATAGAGAACTAAAGTAAATATAGCAAAATATTGATTGCTGAATCTAGGTGGTAGATATATGGCTGTTCATTGTGCAGTTTAGTGTTTAATATTTCCCCCCTCCCTCTCTCTCTCTTAAAAAGATTTTATTTCTTTTCAGAGAAAGAGAGGGAGAAAAAGGGGGAGAAAAACATCAGTGTGTGATTGCCTCTCATGCGCCCCCAACTGGGGGCCTGGACAGCAACCCAGGTATGTGCCCCAGTTGGGAATCGAACTGGCGGCCCTTTGGTTCACAGGCCGGTGCTCAATCCACTGAGCCACACCAGCCAGGGTTATGTTTAACAGTTTTCATAAAAAGTTGGGGGAAAAGCCCTGGCTGGTGTGGCTCAGTGGATTGAATGCCAGCCTGGGAATCAAAAGGTCCCAGAGAGGCAAAAGGCACAGAGAGAATTCCTAGTTAGGGCACATGCCTGGGCTGCAGGACAGGTTCCCCAGTTGGGGGCATGTGAAAGGCAACCAAATGATGCATCTCTTGCACATCGATGCTTTTATCCCTCCCTTCCCCTCTCTCTAAAAAATAAATAAAAAAAAAAAAGTTGAGGAAAAAAACAATGTTCTTTTACCTTTAGCAAGCCAGGCCCCTCATGAATAAGAAACAGAGGCCAGAAGGTCCCAGGTGCCAATCACCTCCACCAAGTTCTGTTTGGCTGGGTGACGGCCTGCCTCTCTCAGAGCCACAGCCTAGTCCTTCATGAAGTGTGCTAACAGTGCCTTCCCTACAGAGAGGGGGCAGTTGTGTAGTTACCTGGTTCACCTTCCTTTCTTCTGCCCCAAGGAAGAGAATTTGGCCTAACTGGCTGAGCAATGCCTGAGCCTGGACATTGGCCCACATACCTGCATCCCACTCCAGCAGGCTGGGGTCTTCCCAGCTGCTACCAGCTGCCGTGCGAATGCAGCGTTTCAATTTTTCTGGCTTTCCTTTCTTCTTGTCCTCACCCAATGGCTCTGGGACCTGCAGAAGAAAGAGGAGCAGCCCTGACTTGGTGTGGCTCAGTAGGTTGGGCATCAACCCCAAAAGCAAAAGGTTGCTGGTTTGATTCCAGTCAGGGCACATGCCAGGTTACAGGCCAGGTCCTCGGCTGGGGGTATGCAGGAGGCAACCGACTGATATTTCTCCCTCACATCAATGTTTCTCTCCTTCTCTTTCTCCTTTCTCTAAAAATAAATAAAATCTTAAGGAAAAAAAGGGGAGCAAAGGCTTGGTGTTAAGAGTCTTTAGACTCCTCAGTCTTCCTCCCACCTTCCTTTGCTCCCCTTGTCACCCTCCTTGACTCCCTGGCCCTCCTGCCTCCAGAGTTAAAGGACTGAACGTACTCCTGAGTGTAGGGTTTATGTGTCTGCCACTCTCTCCCTGATGTCTTCCTAGCTCCTCCAACTTCCCGGGCTCCCTGTACCTTCACTGATGGAGGACTACACATGTTTCTGTGTATAGGAGCTCATGGGATCCTGTCTGCCCTCCCAGTCCTTTCTATCCCCTTACTGTGGTGCTCCTTGCTTACCTCAAGAGCCATGAGGCCAGGCGGTGGCTCAGGCCGTGGGGGCCGGGGTCGTGGTCGCAAGGACAGGAGCTCAGGAATTCGTAGTGGAGGCAGCAGGCCTCGCACAACTTCCAGAGGGAGGGGCAGGGGCTCGGGCTCAGGCAAAGGCATGGCTAGGGCCAGTGGTAGGCTGGGACCAATGACAGCAGGGCCAGTTGGGGCACCTCCAGCTCCCACAGCTACGGCTGCACTAGCGTCCTCCAGCCCAGCTGCCGCTGCCACTACTGCTTCTTCCTTCTCTTTCAGGCCCAACCCCAGGCCTAGGCCCAACTCTCGGGGTGTTGCTGGTTCTTCCTGTGGGCAAGGGGAAGAAATGGAAGGATCAGATCAAGACTCAGACCTTACTCCCATTCCCATCCTGTACAACAAAACAAGGGCCTGGGGTCAGAAAGCAGGCAAAAGATATCAATCAAGACAGAGAAAGGAGTCTCTAGTCAGAGACAGACACAGGAATAGAGAAACACAGTTAGAGACATACACATGCGCACGCAAAAACACATGGACAAAGACATCAAGACAGAAAAACAGAGAGGGACAAAGGAAAAATGGAGATGAAGAGATAGAAAGAAATATATCCACAGCTCATGTTTCTCTATTTTTCTAAAAAAAAAAAAACAAAAAACAACCCCCCCCCAAAACAAAACAAAACAAAAACAAAACAAACAAACAAAAAAAACCCCACCACCCCCTCCCCCCCAAAAAAACCCCAACCAACCAAACAAACCAGAAATAGAAAGATTTGGCCACAGAAATACAAGGAGAGACAGAGACAGAGTGAGAAGGCAAACACACAAAACACTGGGGAAAAGACAGCCTTAGACAAAGTCCATCAGTCCAGAATCAAGGATCTCCACATCTACTGCACCCTGACCATCAGCACCCTGTTCACACTTACCAGAGGAGGCCTCAGAGCAGCCATGGAGCCCAAGGGAGGCCCCGGGGCCCGAGCCATCGGTGGTAACATCATAGGTGGTCCAGGGGGCCCAGGCAGAGGGGGGCCTACGAGGGCCTGGTGAGGGGGCCTCAGGGCCATAGGGCGAGGACCACCTGCTGCAGAAGAAAGAGCAGAATCTGTCAGGGTGTTAGTAAGGGAGTTAAGAGGGCTTGGGGTTACGTGGCAGGGATGATGATTCTGGCCCCTCACCTGCTCTCTGAAGCACATGGGGGACAAAGGCTGGACGCAGGATTGGGACCCTCTGGGGGCCCACAGCTGTGGGAGAGAGAGATGGGTGTGTGTGTCATGGGGGACCAGGGTACTTGGGACTAGTTGTGTGTGTGGGGGGAGGGGGCGGTTAATTAAGCATCCAAGAATCCTGGAGAAGAGTGTAGGGAGCCTTCTGGGAGATACAAGGGTCTTTTCATTTGTACATTTAGCAGAAATTTATCACTGAGGATCTCCTCTGTGCCTGTCCAGGGACACACCAAAAGACCAAGGTTCTTAGGGAGCTTCTCGCCCAGTGTAGGAGGGAATAAACCCCATTACTAGGGAGTGACAGCCCAAGGTGTTTAGACCCGGGATGGGGGAAAGTCTAGGCATGGTGATTGGAGCTAAAGAGGGAAGCCCAGGGAGTAGTGGAAGCCCAGAGGAGCCCTCTGACCTATCCAGGGAGACTAGAGAAAGCTTCCTGAAGAAAGGGGCCTGGGAGCTGAAACCTAAAGGATAATAAAGACTCAGGCAAAACACAAGTGGAAAAAATAACGGCAATGAGAACATTTATAAACAAAATAATTTTCCCTTTTCAGTTTAGTATAGTTGTAATAGAGGAGGTCAGGGTTGGAGAACATAAGAGAATGGTCAAGACATCAGCAGGCATCCAAACACAGCCTTATTGACTGACCCATGAATGTTCTTCCAAGGGCACCAAGGAGTCACAGAAGGGTTGGAAGCTGGGCAGGGGGACTAGGTCAGATTTGCATTTTGATCAAAACCATACTAAAGAGGAAGAGATGTTAGAATTTCTCAGATACCAGCCCTGGCTGGTGTGGCTCAGTGGATTGAGCAGCAGCCTGCGAATCAAAAGGTCGCTGGTTCAATTCCCGGTCAGGGCACATGCCCAGGTTGTGGGCCAGGTCCCTTTTGCTCTCTCTAGAAATAAATACATAAAATCTTTAAAAAAATTTATCAGATATCAAATTAAAAAAATATAACAGGATTTAAGTAATGTTTAGTCTCATAGAGATTATACCAGAACTTTAGGTAACACTTAAGGAAGTACTATCACAAAAACTATGTGTATAAAGTTTACCTCAACAACAAAAAAGTAAGAATGGTCTGTGGAAAGGACAGATTTTACTTGACTTTGGTTAATTTGATTTTGGTTTAGTTGATAGGTTTTAGAAGGGTATAGTTGGGCGAGAGTGAGCAAGGGAGAGAATTTCAACATGAGCATTGCTGGCACATCCCAACAATATTTAAGGCTTTGGGAGGATGTGAGGATCTTTCTGCAAGGGGCTAGGTGATGTAGGGTCTTGATTGTCAGGTGAACAGCTTGGTTCTTGTTTGATGGTTCATCTCACCAACAGATAGCATGTAATGCTTACTATGTAGCAGACACCAGGACTTCTGCTCCTCGTGGAGCTTATATTTTAGAGGAAGCAAAAGACAGTAAGTAAATTGTACAGCTTGTTATAAGGTGTTAAGTGCTAGGAAACACAGCAGGGTAGGGATTAGGGGTGACAGTAGGAGGCTGGTTTACAATGATCAAGTTAAGCCTTATTAAGGATAAAATGACTTGAAATATATAATCAGGTTTGTGCTTTAGGAAGATGACAACATCAGGGCAGGGATGAAATGGACAGTGTGAGTTAGAGCAAGAGGCTTAAATAGTTGAAATATAAGTGCTTGGTTAAATGTGGGTTTCTTGGCCCCAGAACTACCTGCTCGCCGCAAAAACATGGCTTCTCGAGCCTCTGGACTGTCCAGGTGACTCCGATCACCAGGGCCAAAGCCAACTGTTGGGAGAGGAGAGACAGAGAGGAGAGACCAGGATGGTGGGTGGAGAGCCCTGGTCATCCCTTCTTACCACCCTCCATAATCCCCTGGCTCCCTCAACTCACCAATCCTTACTTACCTGGGCCCACAAAAGGAGGGCCACCCACCATGGGAGAAACCACTGTAGCTGCAGCAGCTGCTCGGGCCTCCAGAGTCTGCTGGACCTGTTGGGGAGGAAGTTGGGGTAAGGGACCTGACTCAGTGCTCCCAAAGTGCCCTCGATGGCTCACCTTGGGAGGTCAAGGGTTTCATTCTTTGCACTGTGCATTGGGCTGGTTATCTGTCAATCTTTAGGGTTTAGTTAAAATGGTACTTTTCAGGGAGGCTTTTGGGATCACACTAGCTAAAGCTGTTCTTAGTCCATCCTTAGCAGCAATTCTCACTACCCTACTCTTTCATCTGCCCCACACCATGTAGCACTATCTGAAATTATGTCCAGCCTTTCCTCCCCATCTCCCATGCCACCACCATTGTCTCTTGCCTTGATCATTACAGTAGCCTCTTCCTCAGTCTCCTTGATTCTGTCTGCCCTTTCCCCTATAGTCTGTTCTCCAAACACAGCCAGAGTGACCCTGTTAACATCTCAGTTGGACCACATCACCTATCTGCTCAAAATCCCTCAGTGGTTTCCCATCTCAGAGTGAAAACCTAGGTCCTTACCATGGCCCACAAAGCTCTACCAGACCTGGTGTCTATCACCTCTCTGTTCTCATGTCCTGCCACCCTTCCTCTTGCTCACTCCACTCCAGCTACACTACTTTCCTTGCTGTTCCTTGAACATCTCGGGTGCTTACCTGCCTCATGGCTCTCACACTAGTAGTTCTTTCTACTGGAAATGCTCTTTCCCCAGATATCTACGTGGTTTCCACCATTATGTCCTTTATTATCTTTGCTTAAATGTCACCTCCTCAAAAAGGCCTTCCCTGGCAGTGCTGATCTCTGTCCTTCTAACTGTACTTTGACCTGTCTCTCCCAAGTGAAATGTAAACTCCAAAAAGGTAGTAATTGTTGTTCTATGTTTTGTTCTCTGCTATATATGCCTAATTCCTAGAATAGTGCTTGGTGCATAGAAGGCACCCAATAATTATTTGTTGACATAATGAACACGTTTTATTTAACTGTTTTCTTTTTAGTAGTCTTTCTCTCCACTAGTCATATATGTTTGAGCACTTGAAAGTGACTAAGGAGATTAAGGAACTATTTAACTCAAATATATAACTTAAATAGAGGCATTTCCATCATTGCATACAGTTCTACTAAACAACATGCTTAGAACATAAGCTCTCAAAGGGCAGAAATACCATTTGCCTTAGTAATTACTGTGTCCTCAGTGCCTGGAACAAAAGTATTTGCCATGCAAATTAACCAACAAGCCAACGTGTAAATAGTTCTCTATATATAAAAACTGAGTTCCAGGCACTCTGCTCTTTGACTTACTTGCCACAGCCCAGACGTACCTGCTGGTATGTGTTGGTTGCGATAATTGGGCGTATCACAGGAGCTGCTGGGACCTGCATCGCTTCTACTGTGGGGACCGTAGGCACTGCAGATATAGCAGCTGGGATTCCGGAGACTGGAGCCCCCAAAACTTCCTGCTCAAACCTGGGGGTACAGGACAGACACCACAGCTCAGGAGCTTGCACCAATCCTGGAATGCTGGCTATCTCGAGACAGAGCCCTCACCCCTGCGAACCTCTTCTTACTCCCGCCCCCACAATCCAGAACGTCCCATTTCCTCATGATAGAGCCATATGGCGGGCCTACTGGGGCCTGGAGGCCCTAGGGTTCAGCAGCTCTGACTTTAGGCTGCTTTTATTCTGCCCTGACGGGGGCCTTACAGGGCCATCTCTGCCTCCATCTCCTTCAGGCGTTCTTCGCCGCTCTTGCCCGGGATGCTGGCGCCAGGGCCCGGGGCCACAGGTCCTCCTGCACCCGGGAGTCCCGGGGCCGGCCCCGCCCCAGCCATAGCTGCCGTCTTCCCTGTGGCCGCTACTACCGCCTGAGCTCCACCGGTTCCGCTGTCTACTCTCTGGGTACGTCAGTGTAGACGCTCGAGGATGACCTATAAGCGAAAGCGACCGGCGCTGGTACGTGACATCATACGCCAAGTGGGATCGTCTTTAGAGCGGGGGCCAGTGAGAATCTGGCTCCGCCCAGAGAGCCCACCCAAGGAAAAGTATAGGCCAATCACAGTGCTTGAAAACAAGCCAATGGAAGAATCTGGGTCTGTGGGAGTGCATCCAAGAAGGAGGCGGGGCCCTCAAGGAAAAATGGGGGAGAATGAGAGCGCTCCGAAGTCAGAAGTCAGAGGGTCCGTCCTTAAAGTAGAAACTGGACCTTTGAGAGCTCGGGAAAGTTCGGAGGCCCTCCCGGAAGTGTTAAAGCACACTTAAGCCCTGTCGGTGTAGCTTAATTGGTTAGAGTTGTCCCCATGCGCCAAGGTTGCGGTTCCATATCGGGTCTGGGCACTTACAAGAAGCAACCAGTGAATGCAAAAAGTGTAACAACGAATCAATGTTTCTTTCTCCTAAATAATAACAATTATAATGCTTTTAAAACACACTAAGTCTGCATCAGCCCAGGCCTGTGGGCTCGGCTGGAGATAGATTAGGCGCGTGGGCTCCCAATCTGCTTTAGACAACGGTGCCGGACAGTGACTCCCAGAAAGAATAGAGAAATGATGTAAGGAGCTCAGAGGAGGCGCTTCCTGGAGAGGATGATAGCTGGAGGCTTTTGCTAGATGAAATGGGATGAGATATTTTGGGTCGGAGGAATAGTTCATGTAAAGGCCAAGAGACAGTAGCCAAATTTGTCAACTCAGAAGGTCACATGTGCAGGTTTGATCTGTGCCCTTTCTTGTGATACAGCTGACTTGTTTTGGTAGTCCTCAAAATGTTTTATTATGAATATTTTAAACAATATGCAGTAGTAGAGAGAATAATACAATGAAAATTTCCTACCTCTCCACAATTACTAATATTCTACACTTCTTGTTTCATTTATATATTTTTTTATTTTTTGCTGAGGTGTATTAAATTCTGGCCGTCAATTCATGCTTCATGATGTTTCTCTAACAGAGAAGGACTATTAAAAACATTTTCAAACCCAAGAAATACAATTTCTAAGTATCAGCTAACACCCAGACTGTTCAATTTTCTTTGCCTCAAATTGTCTCTATATAATTGTATTGTAAACTCTGGATTCAAATAAGACCCACATGTTGCATTTGGGTTAGTCGTTTTTTTGTTTGTTTTTGTCAAACAATTTTATTGGCTATCTTGGTTTCTCGAAGTTTCAGTCTGAGTCAGTACAAATGAATGCTTTGTTTAAATGCTGACTTTTGTTTCTGTGCTAGAGATCTGCTAAGAGAATAGGAAGCTTTTTAAAGACATCATTACTAATTAGAGTTCATATTTTATTTAGATTTCCTTAGTGTTTACCTAATCTCTCTTTTTTGTTTGAGCATTCTAACCAGGATACCACCTTACATTTAGTTATATTTCCTTCAGCTTCTCTGCTTGTGACAATTTTTTACACTTTGTTTTTTATGACATCAGTAGTTTTGAGAACTGGTCAGGTATTTCGTAGTATCTTCTCATTTGGAATCTGTCTGATGTTTTTCTCATCATTAGACTGGGTTTATGGTTTGTTTGTTTTTTTTGTGTTTTTTTTTTTTTCAGGGTGAGGGAGACCACATAAGTAAGGTACAATTCTCATCATATATTAAAGATACATACTATCTACATGACTGACCACTCTTCGTGTTAAATTTGATCCCCTGGCTAAGGTAGTATTTGTCAGCTTTTTCCACTAAACACTTACTTAAAAAAAATAAAACTAACTCCTTTTCCATGCTCTTTGGAAGAAAGTCATTACCCAAAGGCCACACTTAAGATATGGAATATCTACATAAATTATTTGGAATTCTTCTGCACATGGGATTTGCATATTCTCTCCCCTTTAATTATTCAATCATACCAGTTTGGACTCATGGATCTGTTATAGTTTGAGTTGTAATTTAGTCCTACTGTATTTTCTTGCTCAAATTGTTCCAGCTTTTAAAATCTTGTCTTTTTAAATCTATACATTTCCTCCCCCCTACCTTTTTCTTCTTTTCTTCCTCTCTTTTTCTCTCCCCTCCCCATTTTTTGGGCCTTTTATTTGTTGAAAACACTGGATCAATTGTCCTACAGGATGTGTCACGTTTTGGATTCAACTAATTACATTACATTGTTTCACTTGTTCCTCAATACTCCCTTCCCCTTTTCTTATATATTGTACTGAAAGGTAGAAGCTTGGTTAAATTTTAGGTTTAATTTGGTGAAAGAACACCTCATAGGTAATGCTGTTGCAATATATCCCATTGTATCCCATCAGCATAAGCCTGGCTGTCCTCCTTTGGTCATACCAGGTTTGATTAGCAGTGTCATTCTGTTTCAGTCATATTATGAAGTCAATCAATCTTTCCACTAATAGTTTTAGCAGCCCTTGACCACTATTACCTGTATCTATTACTTCATTAATGTATACAATGTAGTGCTTTTTGAATTTCATCATTCTCTTTGTGATTATTAGTGGTTCTTTCATATAATTGCCTACTCATCAGGAATTTTGTTACTTGTTCATATGCAGGAAAGACAGAGACCATGCTTTGCTTCTTTCCTTATTTTATGAAAAAAATTCAAAATGAGTTTGTTCCTAGCCAACTCATTTAAACATATTTTCTTTATTTATTATTAGAGAGAGGGGAAGGGAGGGAGAAAGAAGAAGGGAGGGATGTGCAAGAGACATAAATCAGTTGTCTCTTGACTCCCCCAACTGGGGACCTGGTACACAACTGTGGCATGTGCCCTGATTGGGAATTGAACCAGTGACCTTTTGGTTTTCAAGCCAGCACTCAATCCACTGGGACACACCAGCTAGGGCCCTAGAATCTTTCAAAGGTGACCAATGAGGTATGTGTGTATAAGTGTAACCAAAAACCAGTGGGGTCCTATCACTCATTGCCAATAGACAAAACTCTAGAGGCAGAGTTTGGTGGGAAGGGAAAGTCATTTTTTATTCAAAGGCTATACAGGTTTTTGCTTCAAAGCTCATTTCCTTTAAGACACCCAAAGAAAATCACTCTGCCACCCTCTGTCAACTTAGTTCAAGGCTGTTCCAGGAACCTCTTCTCCCACTCTAAAGTACCATCCTATAAGAAATGCAGGTGGCTTAGCTTGTTTCCAGTTGCTGTCTGGCTTCAGGCATCTTGCAGATTCTGTGGCTGGGCAGCCTACTCGTGGCTCACTGCCCTCTTCCTCCAGTCACTTCTCTCTGCTTCCTTCTAGTGCATCTATCTGTGTGCCTGGCTGGGCAGGACCCACCCAGTGCAGCTCCAGTTGGCCAGCACTGCCAGTGGCTTCCTGTGCAGGGCAGGGGTGCAGATCTTGTTGCTAGGCCATGTGGCTTCCAAGGCCCATTGGTCCAGGCTTCCTCCCTTTCAGCCCTACCAGCCCAGTGCCTGCTGTGCTCCTGGTCAGGCAGGCCCTACAGTGCTCATGGAGGGGTGCAGAAAACATTACCAGATCATGAGGTCTCCAGGCCTTGTACTCAGGAACTCAGCCTTCAGTTGGCAGGGAAAGAGGGGAGAATAAGGAGAGTGGCTCTTCACTTTATATAGTCTGGTCCCAAATCCTCCACATGGCAGAAGCACTTAGGAGGGTATTTTTTCTCTGTCATGCTGTACTGCCTGGTTGCCAGGACAAATACTCTTCAGAGCTTCCCAACCCCTGCCCCATGGAGGAGAGGTGCAGCCTCTCCTGCTGCTCCCAGGGTCCCCTGCTCCCTTCTGCCCAGTGATCTGGCCAGACCTCACTCCCATTATGTACATATCAATATAAATGTATATTTTCAAACATATTTATTGTGCTTCAAGTCATGGCAGTCATCGTTACCACTACTTAATACTTTTGCCTGTGGCAACCCCTTCAGATTACCTCCTGAGTTCTTTCAGCTCAGTTCCAGTAGTCTTGCAGGAGTTCCTTGCTTTCTTGCACAAGGTGCCCCATACTCACTTTGTACATTTCCTCCTCCAAACTTGGAATCAGCTATTTCTCCCAAGACCCCTGGTTCCTTATAGTCAGAAATAGTATTTAGAGACCACAATCCAGGCACTAGGGATGTTCACTGTTACTGGGTTGTCATTATATCTAGACCTTTTCTGTGGGCTTAGCTAGGGTATTTTTTTTTTCTTTCAGAAAGAGAAGGACTTCTGGGCCAAGATGGAGGCAGAGATATATACATTTTGCCTCCTTGCACAACCAAGAGAAGGACAGCAATTTAAAAACAAAAAATAACCAGAACTGCCAGATAATTGAACTGTATGGAAGTCTGACAACCAAGGAGTTAAAGAAGAAATATTCATCAGGCTGGTAGGAGGGGCAGAGAAAGGAAGCCAGGGTGGAGAGGACTTACGGCAAGGCAGTGGTTGGAGGAACAGGCAAGGTGGGGGCTGGCAGGGTGGGTGGTCGCATGTTTGCATGTGAATAAACCAGGAGGAACAACTGGGGAACAAGACAGACTGAGCAACCCAGGGTTCCAGTGCTGGGAGATGAAGCCCAAAAATCTGTGACTGAAAAAACTTGTGGGGGTTGAAGTGGCAGGAGAAACTCCCAGCCTCACAGGAGAGTTTGTTGTAGAGACCCACAAGGTCCTAGAGTGTACACAAACCCACCCACCCAAAAATCAGCACCAGAATCAGCCAGTTTGCTTATGGGTAGTGGGGGCAGGGTTGAGGGTGGGGAAGTAACTGAAAGCCCAAGGAGAGATGAGCAAAAAGGATCGTTCCCTCTCAGACCCCTCCCCAACATACAGGGCCACGATGCAGCCATGTGGGGTTGCCCTGCCATGGAGAATACCCAAGGCTCTGCCTCTCATACATAACAGGCACATGAGACAAAAAAAATATGGCCCAAATGAAAAAACAGATCAAAGCTCCAGAAAAAATACAACTAAGTAATGAAGAGATAGGCAACATATCAGATGTAGAGTTCAAAACACTGGTAATCAGGATGCCCACAGAAATGGTTGAGTATGGTCGCAAAATAGAAGAAAAAGTGAAGACTATGAAAAGTGAAATAAAGGAAAATGTACAGGGAACCAACAGTGAAGGGTAGGAAATTAGGACTCAAATCAATGGTTTGGACCACAAGGAAGAAATAAATATTCAGCCAGAACAGAATGAAGAATTAAAAAAAAAATAAGGAGAGGCTTAGGAACCTCTGGGAACACTTTAAGTGTTCTAACATCTGAACCACAGGGGTGCCAGAAGGAGAAGAGGAAGAACAAGAAATTGAAAAGTTATCTGAAAACATAACGAAGGAGAACTTCCCTAATCTGGCATTGTACATAGACTTCAGGAAGTCAAGGAAGCTCAGAGTCCCAATGAAGTTGGACCCAAGAAGTCGCACACCAAGGCACATCATAATTAACTTACCCAAGATTAAAGATAAGGAGAGAATCTTAAAAGCAGCAAGAGAAAAGGAGACACCTACCTACAAAGGCGTTCCCATAAGACTATCAGCTGATTTCTCAAAAGAAATCTTACAGGCAAGAAGGGCTTGGCAAGAAACATTTGAAGTCATGAAAGGCAAGGACCTACATCCAAGATGACTCCATCCAGCAAAGGTTTCATTTAGAATGGGAGGGCAGATAAAGTGCTTCCCAGATAAGGTCAAGTTAAAGGAGTTAATCATCACCAAGCCCTTATCATATGAAATGTTAAAGGGACTTATCTGAGAAAAAGAAGATAATAAATATGAACAGTAAAATGACAACAAACTAACAACTATCAACAATTGAACCTAAAACAAAAACAAAAACAAAAATGAACTAAGCAAAAAACTAGAACAGGAACAGATTTACAGAAATACAGACCACATGGAGGGTTGTCAGCAGGTAGGGGGAGAGGGGATAATAGAGGAAAAGATACAGGGAATAAGAAGCATAAATTATAGGTACAAAATAGACAGGGGGAGGTTAAGAATAGCATGGGAAACGCAGAAGCCAAAGAACTTATAAGTATGACCCATTGACATGAACTAAGGTGGGGGAATGATAGTGGGATGGGGGGTATAGGGTGGAGGGGAATAAAGGGGAGAAAAATGGGACAACTGTAATAACATAAACAATAAAACATACTTTAAAAAGAACCATGAATGTTCATTGTGATATTTTCAATTCAAATGAAAGATTATGAGGTGTTCACTTCTTTGATTTTATATATATAATTTTATTACATTAAAAATCTTGATCTCCAGTAACATTAGCAAAGCTACATATTTGCTTTAGTCTAATATATAATTTCAAAATAAGATGAAAAATGAAAAAAGATAATGTAGGGTCTCAGAATATTATACCATATACTTTTTCAAAGTAAAAATATCAGTATTAAGACTTCCAGCCAAGATGGAGGCATAGGTAGACACACTGTGCCTCTTCTCACAACCAAAATAAGGACAACAACAATTTAGAAACAAAAAACCACCAGAACCAACAGAAAACTGAACTGTAAGGAAGTCCGACAGCCAAGGAGTGAAAGTAGACATATTCATCCAGAGGGGTAGGAGGGGTGGAGTTGGGCGGCTGAGCAGGAGGGGTCCCAGCAAAGTGGCAGCTGGCAACCCGGGTGTGCAAGGCAACAGGCAGCAGCTGGCAGACCCAATGAGGCAGCGTATTGTAGAGGGGTGTGGCCCACAAGGTGGCTGGTGGACCGGGCGGTCTCACATTCGCATGCAGACAAACCAGGCGAAACTGGCAAGCAAGACCTCACAACCATGGTCCCGGTGCGGGGAAATACAAATTGAAAACACAGATTGAAAACACCTGTGGGTGTTGAGGTGCCGGGAGAAACTCCCAGCCTCACAGGCGAGTTCACTGGAGAGACCCACAGGGTCCTAGAACATACACAAACCCACCAACATGGGAATCAGCACCAGAAGGGCCCAGTCTGCTTGCGGGAAGCGGTGGAAGTGACTGAAATCCAGCACAGAGTGGAGCAAATGCCATTGTTCCCTCTCAGACCCCTCTGCCACATACAGCATCACAGCCCAGTGACCCGTGTTACCCCGCCTTGGTGAGTACCACCCCTCACTACTTAACAGGAACATCAAGACAAAAAACAAAAAAAATGACCCAAACAAAAGAACATATCAAAGCTCTGGTACAAATACAACTAAGCGATGAAGAGATTGCCAACTTATCAGATGCACAGTTCAAAACACTGATAATCAGGATGCTCACAGAATTGGTTGAGCATGGTCGCAAATTAGATGATAAAATGAAGGCTACACTAAGTGAAATAAAGGAAAATGTACAGGTAACCAATAGTGATGGGAAGGAAACCGGAACTCAAATCAATGGAGTGGACCAGAAGGAAGAAAGAAACATCCAATCAGACAAGAATGAAGAAACAAGAATTCAAAAAATGAGGAGAGGCTTAGGCATCTCCAGGACATCTTTAGATGTTCCAACATCCAAATTATAGGGGTACCAGAAGGAGAAGAGGAAGAGCAACAAGTGGAAAAGTTATTTGAATAAATAATAAAGGAGAACTTCCCCATTCTGGTGAAGGAAATAGCCTTCCAGGAAGTCCAGGAAGCTCAAAGAGTCCCAAAGAAGTTGGACCCAAGGAGGAACACACTAAGGCACATCCTAATTACATTACCCAAGACTAAAGATAAGGAGAGAATCTTAAAAGCAGCAAGAGAAAAGGAGACACTTACCTACAAAGGAGTGCCCATAAGGCTGTCAGCTGATTTCTCAAAAGAGCCCTTGCAGGCAAGAAGGGGCTGGAAAGAAGTATTCCAAGTCATGAAAGGCAAGGACCTACATCCGAGATTGCTCTATCCAGCAAAGCTTTCATTTAGAATGGAAGGGCAGATAAAGTGCTTCTCAGATAAGGTCAAGTTAAAGGAGTACATCATCACCAAGCCCTTATTTTATGAAATGTTAAAGGGACTTTCTGAGAAAAAGAAGACAAAAAACATGTATAGTAAAACGACAGCAAACTCACAATTATTAACAGCCACACCTAAAACAAAAACAAAAATAAACTAAGCAAACAACTAGAATAGGAACAGAACCACAGAAATGGAGATCACATGGAGGGTTATCAACAGGGGAGTGGGAGTAGGAGAGAGGGGGAAAAGGTACAGAGAATAAGTAGCATAGATGGTAGGTAGAAAATAGACCAGAGGAGGGTAAGATAGTATGGGAAATGTAGAAGCTAAAGAACTTATAAGTATGACACATGGACATGAACTAAAGGGGGGGGGATGTGGGTTGGAGGGAGGGTGGAGGGAGTAAAGGGGGAAAAATGGGACAACTGTAATAACCTAATTAAATATATTTTAAAAAAATCAGTATTATATGAATAATAAAATCTATTGAATTCAGTTTAAAATTTCATTGCAGTTTCGTTTATCTTAGGACCTATGTACTACTGGAAGCATCAACTAAAAGTACTGTTTTAACATCACCAGAAATAATTCTTACCTGAAACAATTGTGCCACCAACTTTATACAGAATCAGGACATTTATTTCAGTTTGTTTTCAATATTTAGGTATTTCTTTTTTCCTTTCCTCATTTAAAAAATTATCAGATGTTTCTAGTCAAAGTATGAAAGAGGAGCATTTGAGATGTTGATTCTGGATGTTATCAGTTTTGGCTACAACAAATGCTTATAATTTTTCTTAAAGTATGAAACAATGTACATTTTGAGATGTCTGGCTTCTGTCCCTCTGCTTTCTATCTTATTGTCTCCTGGCATGACTTGTTTGAAAATAAGTTGCAGATATCACCCTTAATAGATCAACACATGCCTCTAAGAACCTCTTCCATATAACCGAATACCATTATTCTACCAAAGATAGTTAAACAAGATACAATATTTTTCCAATACACAAATGTCTCCAGTTGTCCCAAAAATGTACTTCAAACCATTTTTTTAAACTTTAATCTTTTTAAAATTTATTTTTTAGAGAGTAAGGAAGAGAGAAACATGAATTTGTTGTTCCACTTACTTATGCATTTATTGGTTGTTTCTTTAAAAGATTTTATTTATTTACTTTTAGAGTGATGGGAAGGGTGAAAGAGAGGGAGTGAAACATCTGATCTATTGCCTCTCACCCGCCCCAGCCAGGGACCTGGCCTGCAACCCAGGCATGTTCCTTCGCTGGAAATCAAACCAGGAACCTTTTAGTTCGCAGACCAATGATCAGTCTCCTGAGCCACAACAGCCAGGGCTATTGGTTGATTTTTGCAGGTGGATCCCACATTGCATTTGGCTGTCAATCTGAAACAGAACCAACCAATCCCCATTGATCTTCCGAAGACTACAGTCTAGTTGTTTTACACAAGGTCCCACAACTTGTATTTCATCCAGGATAGATTCCTAACAGTGGGATTGCTTAGGCAAAGAGTAAACATATATCTAGTTTTGTAACAGGGGACCCTCGGAAATGGGGAAGGGTGGAGAAGCGCCGAAGACAGCGCTTGCGTGTGTCACTGAGCAAACCAGATGATGCACACACACCCGAGGCAGCAAAAAGAGGCATTTAGTGTAGGGCTGGTGCCAAAAGCTAGGGGGGCGATTGGATGGGAGGGACGTACCCTCTCATATACTTGTGCTATGTGGGAGATTATGGGGGTCTTAAAAAGCGTAGCGTAGGGAAATGCAATGTGCTTTTGCTCCCCCATTCCCTGACTGGTGGTTCTGTGGTTGGGAAGCTCCTGAGCTCGTGGACCTTCCCGGGGAGGATTCCTCATGCCCCCATCTGAGTGCTCTAACACCTGCCTGGACAAAGCGCAGCAGGTTCTGGTAAGAGGGCAGGGGCAAGTCAAAGCTTGGACCAGCGGGCTCTGGAAGCATGGCTGGCCGGCAAGCCCCAGGCCCCTTGCTCAGACGTGAAGCTATGGTGGCTGCTGTCTGTCCATGGTCCAGGTCAGTGCAGGCCTGTCAGGGGAGCCCAGGAGCAGTCAGGGAATAGGCCCGCACCCCTCTCTCCCTGAGAGCTCCAGGACTGATCAGGAGCACTTCAGGTATTAGGCTGGTAAGAAGGTGGTGGGGCTGGTGGGTGCTGGGAGGTGATGTGGCTGGGAGGCAAGCCCTTAGCCCTTGTGTGTGGGAATCCACTGAGGTGTCCACAAGCCAGCTGCCCATGTACTCCTCTGGCAGGACTTTGTGGGGTGCCCACCAAAAAACTGCATATTTTAATAAAAACATTACTTTTTCCTTTCCACTGAACTCTTGTCTCTGGAGTTATTGCCTATAGGCAACAAGCAGTAGAACCCCACTAGTTGTTCGGTTACAGCTTTGCTGGAAATTTTCTCATAGGTGATGTCCCATGTTGTATGTCCACTGATGTATTATGAGTGCTATTTTCCCATAGTCTTGCCAAGAGTGAGCTGTCAAAATTTTTGGTTTCCTTTTCCCCAGTCTGATAGATTGGAAATGTATCAAAGTGTGGTTTCAATTTGCTTTCCTGTTATGATTGAGTTTCAGCATATTTTTTGAAAGTAGTCCATTTATATATTTTGCCTATTTCTCCAGGAACTTGGAATTTTTCTTTTCTAATCTGATATCACACACACATGTGCATATACACACACTCCTTTAGGAATAAGTTGCAAATTTATTCCTAGTTTGTAATTTTTATTACTTTTCCCATTTTTTTGTCATACAAAATTTTGTTTTTGTCAATTTCCCTTTATTGCCTCTGGGTTTTGAATCATATTTCAGAAAATTTGCCCAATCAAAGATAAAGTAAAACATAGTATGTTAGAGAATATACTATGGAGAAAAATTAAGCAGGGAGATGGGGCTGAGATGAAGAAAGGGAGGAGGGGACACATAGGAAAGAAAATGCATAGACTCGGGAAGAATAGCCAGGGACAGAAGGAGCATTGGGAGTGAGGGTACTTTGGAGGTCAAGAAAGGAGATGGAAAGCTAGGTTCAAGATGACAAAAATGTCAAATCTGCCTAATTTATACACTTAACTACAACCCCAATAAACCCTCCATTTGTGTTTGTATTTCTTCTGGAGCCATGTTAGTTGGAAATAAAGTTCATTTCATTGGGAGAAAAAAGTAGCAAGAGACAGGAAAACCTTGAATAAGATGGCAACCAGCCATTTCAGATACTAAAAGATATTACAGCCCTGACTGGTGTGGCTCAGTTGGTTGCACATCCTGAAAAGCAAAGGTTGCTGGTTTGATTCCTGGTCACAGCACATGCCTGGGCTGTGGACCAGGTCATCAGTTGGGGCATGTGTGAGGCAACTGATGAATATTTTTCTCACACATTGATGTTTCTTTCCCTCTCTTTCTCACTCCCTTCCTCTCTCTCTAAAAATAAATAAATAAAAACTTTTAAAGATAAAAAGTATTACAAAGCCTGCATAATAAAAAAAAAAAAACATGGGATGGCACACAGAAGACAGACAATAGGCTTGGAGAGAACTCAGATACAATCACTCACAGAAACTTAGTATGTGAAAAGGTGGCATCTCAAATCACCCAATTTTACTTTATAAAGTTTAGGTGGGTAAAGTTTACTTTATAAATTGAAGAATAATTCACACAGTGAAATGCAGATCTAAAAAGTACAGCCTAAGGAGTTCTGATGAGTCGACACAACTGTGTAACCTTACCACTCCCACCCTGTCCAGCCTACCCTGAACAATACAGGGTTGAACTGTAGAGGTCCACTTATATGTGGATTGTTTTCAATAATACATACAGTACTGTATATGCATTTTCTCTTCCTTGATTTAAAAAAATATTTTAGAGGGGAAAGGAAGGAGAGAGGGAAACATCAATGTGTGGTTGCCTTACCCCTCACTGGGGACCTGGCCTGCAACCCAGGCATATGCCCAGACTGGGAATCAAACCAGCAACCCCTTGTTTCACAGGCTGGCACTCAATCCACTGAGCCACACCAGCCAGGGCCCTTATGATTTTCTTAATAACATTTTTTCATAGTGTACTTTACTGTAAGAATATAGTATATAATACATGAAACATACAAAATGTTTATTAATTGACTGTTTATGTTATCAGTGAGGCTTCCTTCCAGTCAAGAGCAGTCTATTAGTAAAATTTTGGAGCAGCCAAAAACAAAAGTTGTGTGTGGATTTTCAACTGCGCCAGGGGGCTGGAATCCCTAAATACAGCAGTGTGTTTCATTGTTCCTAAAAGTAGGGACTTTTGTCTATTTTGTTCAGTGCTGGATCCTCAGTGTTTACAGCAGGTGCTCAATTACTTTAGGTTGAGGATGACAGTGATGAGGGGAGTTTCAGGGGGACCTTGGGTCGGGTCCAGAGCACCGCATTCTTCAGTGGCATGACTGGACAGGAGTAAGGCAGTTGAGAGGAACAGCAGCACAGCCTGTGAGAGGGTGGCAAGTGTGGGTAGAAACAATGGGTGACACACCCAGACAATGCTGTCTTCCATAGTGGGGCCATTGAGGTGTGAGGATGAATGTGCTCTTGACTCCTGTTTGAGTCTCTTCTTCATCTGCACGGCTACTGCAGGGTGCCTTGGGCTTGGACCCAGCGCAGCTGCCACTGGGGCAGGGACAAGCCCTGGCAGAGCTCCCCAGAGAGGGCAACTTGGCCTGGCTGATCCCACCTGGGGAAAAGGATGATGTTAGAGGAAAGGCCTGGGTCTCCAGATCCTCAGTGGCTTCCCTACACCATGCCTGCCTGTCACCAGCCCCTTCCCCTTCCTCCCCCCTAAGCCCTGAGTTTGGCCTGTTCCACCCTGCTTGGCCCTACCCCCCATCACCAGTTCTCCACAGCCCCCTCTCACCAGTCCCCCACAACCCTCTGCAGCTTGGGGATTCGCTCCAGAGCTTGTTTCAACAGGTTCTCCAGCTGCTTCAGAGCCTTCCCCAGATTCTCTTTCTGCTCCTTTTCCTGGGATGCATGGATCTGCAGCAACTCTGCAGGTTAGAAGCCCAGGAGGTACCATTGAATCCTCTGGTTCTCTGGTGCCTTTTAGCCAATGGGTTACCAAATACATCTCCACTTATCTAGTCTTGACCTCAGCATCTCTCCCAAACCTTTCCTTCCTCCCAGGTCCTCATCGCAGGGATAAGCCCACTGTCTCCTCCCTGCCCAACCTCATCCTGGATGCCTACCTTCCCCCTGACAGACCATCAATCCCCATGGCCTATCTCTCAGCCTCCTCCCCCTTCCCTACTCAGCCCCCATTCCCAGCCTCCCTCCCAGGTTCCAGGCCTCAGCCTCCCACTTTGCCCCATCCTCTATATGACAGCCAAAGTGATCTTCCTGAAGCTTAGCCTGATCCTTTCCTTTTCTTATCTGGAACCCTCCAAGGCTCCCCAGTGACCCTAAGACAGAGTCCAAACTCTTCAGCATTGTACTTGAGGGTTTGTATTATATGGCATTGCTCACTATTCCCCAGCAAAACCTCACCTACCCCCCAAGGACCACTTGAGACACCATCTTTTCCCTTAGTAGCCCTTCCCAGCATTCCTCACCCCAAGGCTTTCTCCTCAGACTGCTGCAGCCTTTCACTCTAGCACTGTTTCCCCTAGGGACTGTGATTAGATCGAGTCCTGTTCCACAGACCCAGAACAGGCCCAGCTTAGAGCAAGTGCAGACTGGCAGTGTGATCAGACTCCTTGCGCCTGAATCCTGACTCCTACCCATCCTTGCCTTGTGACACTGGGCATAACACTTGCCCTTCTGTGGTCAGGTGAGTTTATCTGAGCCATAGGCTAGTTGAGTGGGGGCAGATTAGAGCACTCGGGAGATGGGACCTGGGCTTGCTGACAGGTTGAAGTTGGGTGGGTAGGGTTAGGGGTCTGGGAGGAATAAAGGATGACTCCAGATTTCTGGCTTTGGCACCTGGATGAGGAGGGCAGGATCATTTGTTGAGGAAAGGAAACCAGGCCTAAGAAAAACAAAACTGCTTTTGGAGCAGAGGGAACTAAGTCCCATTTAGATTCCACAATGCCATGAGGTGGGATGCAGCTGTGCTGGCTCTTGGGCCATTCCTGCACATGGCTCCCTGGCCATCAGAGAAGGGAAAGGCAGAGAGCCTGACACTCAAAGGCCTGAAAATGGTCTCTTCCTACTTTGCTGATGGCACCCTGATTCATCATTTCACTTCTTTCGTCTATTTATATCTATTTATCCTTTGATTCTTTGCTCTTTGGTTCTACCATGGGGACATCCCTGGGGCTGGACTGCTCTTGCCTTTTCCCCCACTGAGCTGCTGGGGGCAGCCCCTGGTAGGTACCCAGTGAGTGCTTGCTGGGGGAATCCAGCAACGAACAACTTTTCTGAGTTTCTGTTTCCTTATTGGTAAACTGAGTCTTACTTCCTTCCCTCATGGTAAGGACTGGAAGAGACTGCACTAGATAACACAAAATGATCGCAATCTCACCAGAGACACAGAGTGCTGACTGCACGTCCTGCACTGTTCAATGCCCTGCTTGGGTCACCTGACTATGTCTTCCCAGCAACTCTATAAGGTGCTATCCTTATGCTTACTCCACAGAGGAGGAAACTGAGGTACAGGGAGATCACACAAGAGGTAGTGCTGAGAAGAGAATCTAGGCAGTTTAACTCTATAGCCCAGCTTTTAATTACTAAAGTATACCTTTGGATGGTGACAAATGAATACTTGGTAATTAGTGGGCAGTGTCACCTAGTGGTTAGGAGCAAAGACCCACCAGGAGTCAGACTGCCCAGATTCCAATCCTAGTTCTTCCATCTGGGCAGCTACTGAGGCCTGTGTCCATGTGCCTCCCCTGTAAAAGGGAGAATGGCAGCACTAACACCCTGGGGCTGCTGTGCAGAAGAAAATAATGAACATGCTTAAAGCACTCAGTGCTTAGAAGGCTCTGTGTCAGCAGTGGGTGTTCTTTGATTAGTTCTGGAGGCTGACGGTCCTGGGAATGGGCAAGAATGCTAGACACGGAAGCAGTGCAGGCCTACCCTGGGTGGATGGTCCAGGTGGTAGGCTGGTCTTCATGTGGAGCTGATCCCAGCACCGGAGACTCCACTGGTCCTGGAAGAACAGAAGGTCCTGGCGAAGAGAAGCAGCCTTCGGGAGAAGCAGCTCTGGAGCCTGGAGGGAGGGGAAAAGGACAATCACCTTAGCTAGGGGTAGGGATGGGAAGATAGGTCCTAGGGGACAGGCACTCACCTTCCCTGTGGGGAGCCCCAGCATGTGGCTAAGCACCATGAGGCTGGAGCCCTGTGAGAATGCAGGATGAAGCTGGTGGATGGATGGCAGGACTGTAGGCAGGGGCTGCAATCTGGGGGGAAAGTCCAGGTTGGGTGCACTGAGAGGGAGTCTTGGGTTGAAGAGTTTGTGGGGGCTGAGGGGTGGGCTTGAGAAGTCCAGGAACTTGGAGGTGGGTCTGGGAACTAGGATTCCAGAGTGGAGCTGAGGACCTACCTGAGGATGAGTCTGGTAGCCTAGGGACACTGGGGCCTGGGATTATTGTCTTGGAGTGGGACAGTTCACCAAGGGAGGGGATATATGGAATGGCCCTAGTCTCACCCTCCAGGGCTGTGCTGGAGCAGCGGAAGGTAGGGCAGGTGCTGGGCCTCCTTTTCCAGACAGTGAAGCAGCTCCTGGCTCTGTGGTGTCACCGCCTTGGATGTGGGGACCACTTTTTGCTGAACCAGAGCCAGCACCTTTAGGGAAAGAAAAGGAGAGGGGCAGCCTGAGGTTACCCATCCCCATCCCTAGGAGACCTGGCCCTACCCAGACCTTACTCCAAATCCCAACTTACCTCCCCTGGGCTCTGGCCCAGGTGCGTCTTGCTGGCTGAGTTGCCCTTGATGAGCAGGCGGATCTGTTCCTGTGTCTCCCCCTGGACAGCCAGGAGGCCATTAAGACAGGTTGCTTTTCCTTCCCAACTCCCAGCCTGGGGCCCTGACATCCCCTTTCCACAGGTCTGCTTCCTCTTGGGAGATTCACCCTGGGCCTCTGCCCTAACCAGGAAGCCCAGTTCTGGATCATAAGGCTCCCAGCCTCACTTTGAACCTCCACCAGGCCCTGCCATTTCTCCCGGAGTCCTGCTTCTCACCACCAGCTGGCGCCAGTGCAGGATCCGTTGCTGTTTGGCCTGCAGCTCCTGTAGCAGAAGCTGCCGCAGTTCAGCAGCCTCCTCCAGCTCCTGGCTCTGGGCACACAGGGCCTTGAGCTCTGCCCGAAGGCCACAGTCTCGGAGCTCTAGCACCAATGCTTGCCTGGGGACAAGCAGAAGAGAGCAATGGAGAGGAAGGTGACTAAGACTCACAGTGGAGGAGGGGAGATGACATTTGCAAGGATGCACAAGGAGTGCAAATGCATGGAGAGCACAGAGGCAGAGATGAGAGCCACAAGGGCAGAATAAATCCAATATCCTGAGACCCCAGGGAGAGAGTTGGCCTAGAGGCCTCTGCCCAGGGAGCCCCTCACCTCTTGCAGGATCCCAGGGTACATTTCTCCACCTCCTCCATCAGGCTCTGGAGGTGCCGGGTCAGGATTTGATGCTCCTTCAGGAGGAGGCCCCGCTGGGTGACCAGCACACTCACAGCTTGCCAGCCCTCCTGGGGCAGGGGTACAAAGTTAGGATGGCCATTGTCCCTGGGGGTGAGGGGATTGAGAGAGTCTTGAGATGAGAAGGGGATACAGCCTGGGAAGGGTGCTTGGGGGTCACCTGGATGAGATGAACCACGGATGGCAGGGCCTGGCTGGCATCTGATTGGTCTGGTACTTGGGACCTGTGAGGGTGGGGGTGAAACTGCTGAGGGAGGGGCCCTGTCCCCTTGCTGGACACTTGAGAGCAATCAGCGTCAGCCCACCTGAGTTTGGTCCCTGGATTTCAGTTCTGACCCTATCAGCAGATTACTGTGCCTGGTCTTGACCCTATCCCAGGTCACCTAGCCACCCGCCCTGCCTGCCTATGGAAGCACTCTACCACACACCTGGCTATCTCTGTATCTTGGAGCCTTTCCAGACTGCACAGGGACTGAATTTCTGCCTCCCGTTCTGCAGCCAGGTGTTCCAAGGAGGCCAAGACATGGCCTGGAGGGTGGTTTGTCAGCAGAGTCTGGTGCAGGGAGGGTTGAAGTCAGGGCAGGATCGGGGCAGGGGTGTGAACTGGGACCACATGAGGATGGGGCAGGGATGAAGAATCAGGTCCTGGTACCCTGTGGTTTGATCATGGGGCAGTGGGTGTGGCCTTTCCTGAGAGCCCCCACTTACCTCCACTGAGCTAAGCCACTGCTGGTAGGAAGTTCCAAAGTGGTCTTCTTGAGGGGTTCTGTGGGGTTATGGGAGGGGGAAAGAATGTTACAAGACTACCAATTCTTCCTCTAATGATCACCACCACCCTACAAAGTAGGAGCTGTGTCTGTCCCCAGTTTACAGATGAGGAAAGCAAGTTCATCTATGCTTGCTAATTTCCCTCTTGTACAACTTGCTGGCCATGGGCCCTTTCACATCTGCTGCTTGCTTGGAATGCCCTCTCTACCTTTTACCTTTGCTAAGCTTCCTGACCAGAAAACCCATCCTCCCTGTTTCCTTACTCGGGTAGAGTGTCTCCTCTCAGTACCCAGAGCCTCTCAGGCTTTCCCACCCGCCAATAGTCCTAACTATGTGGGTTGTCACTGTCTGTGGTGAGTTTGTCTCTGCCTCTTCCCAGCCTGGGAGTTGTGTCAGAGCAGGCCCTGGGGCTAACACAGCCCAGAGGCCCAATGTCCTAGGAAGTAACAGACAAGTAACCCTTCCCAAAGCCTAGATTCTTTGCAGGGTTTCTGAGGACACTCACAGGGTGCCGCCTCCTTTAGTCCGAGGAACCAGAAGGTTTTGCAGGAACTGAGTTCGGAGGGTGCATGCTGTTCGGACATCACTCTGGGAAGAGGATGGGACATTATGGGGAACCTGGGGCCTGGTCCACCTGACCCTAGACCTGACCCTTCCCCTATGGCCCAGGACTCTTACCAGGACCATAGGCTCCAGGCCCAGGGTTGCTGATGTCAAGGGTCCAAAGGTTACGTCCATTTTAGCTTTCCTGGAAAGAGGAGTGCATTTGGGGCTGGGGTCCCTAGAGGGAGCTGGGAGAACAGATGTCTGTGTCCCCCTCCTGCTGCCAGCAAAGTTAGTCACAGGGATCGCTGAGCTTGAATCTCAGAGGCCACCTCCAAAATTAGGCCATTGTCATTTCCTGGCGGGATCATTCCATTAGCCTCCTTATTGGTCTCCCTGCTCTCACTCTCTGCAGTCTGTTTTCTCCACCCAGCAGTTAAAGTGATTCTGTTCAAACCTCAGACAGGTCATGTCACTGTTCTGCTTAAAACTCTCAAAACAATGTGATTTGTCCCCATCACCCTCAGAATAATAACAATGGAAACTCTCCTATTAAGTGATTTAACTTAATTATCATATCTACCATATAAAGTAGGTAATATTGTTCCCAATTTATAGATCTTAGAAACTGAGGCACAAACTTTGCCCAAGGTCACACAGCTCTAAGTGGTCAAGCCAGGGCATGAACTTGGCCTCTGAGGAGAATTCCAGTGGCTCTGTGGTGCTATGTGCACCTCTCCAACCTTACCTCCTTATCCTCTCCCTTTTGTCTGTGATGCTTAGGCTGAACTGCCCTCCTGGCTGTTCTTCCCATATGCCAACCTTAGGGTCTCTGCTCTTGCTGTCTGTCTTCATGGAAATTCCTTCCCCAAGTCATGTCACCTCCTCAGAGAGGCCTTCTCTGACCATCCTACCTAGAGGAGCCTGTCCTTCTCCCCTATTGTATCACCTTTTCTTCAAAACACTTATCTCTACCTCCAATTGCAGGGTTTGTTTGCTTTCTAGTTTACCATCTGCCTCCTCTGCATCAAGTGTGAACTCCATGAGGGCAGGGTTGTCCCTTGTTTACTGTTCTTTCCCAGTGGTGGTATTCTAGATACATAGGTGCTACCATTCTAGGCACAAATACAGGTAGCTGAGATGACAAAATTTCCCTGGTCTTGTGGGCTTTAAATCCTAAAGAGTGGAGCTCAGAACTCTGCAACTCAAGAAGGGTTAGGGCAGAGTCCTGAGGTTTCTGAGGAAAACATCTCTCCACCCAGCCTGGTGCAGGCGGCCACTGGGTACTTGACACCTACCTTTCCATGTCCTGCAGGTGCCTGAGCTGATTCTGTAGCCACTGCATGGGATGTTGGAGTCCACGTTGCTGTCTTCGCATGGCCCCAGCTTGGGCCCGGAGGAGGAGAGCACATCGCTGGGTGTCTCGCATGCTCTGCAGCGCCTGCTCCATGGCCATGTCTGTGTGAGGAACAGGCATGGCCATGAGTACTTCCCCAACACCTGTTCTGCTGCCCATCTGTCCAGCCCTGTGGGTCACCCTGAGCCTCGGTCTCCTGATCCATCAGCTCCAAGCTCTGGTCTAACTCCTGGATCTCTGTCCGTAGGCGGGCAACAGCAGCTTCCAGCTCCAGCTTCCGACAGGCCTGGTGGGATCAGGTACAGGCTCAGGTAAATGGCCTGGCTGCAGCTCAGCCTGGCCTGATCATTCTTTGTGGCGCACCAGTTGTCTTTTCACCTGCCCGGCAGGGTGGCAGATTTTTCCTGGGCAGTTAACTGTGTCTGAACCTCTAGGCCCAGAGGAGCACTAGGGTGCTATCCCGGCCCCACTCCTTTCTCCTGGCATTACAGCACCCTCCCAACACATTTCCTGTCTCTGCATTGATGATGACATCACATCTCTGTCCCAGTCCTTATTTCCTCAAAAGCTCCTCATCTAGGAGTCCTGAGGTCTTCTGAAAGCATTCTCCTAGATGTCACCTGGACCGCTGGCACACACTGAGTCCCATACTGGCCTCAAGCTCTCTCCCAAACTAGTCCATTCTCCCATCTATCCTCACCAGATTTGGTGCCTCATATCTATGTCTTCCCCTTCCCCCCAGTTCATCCTGTCTCCCCTTGGACTATAATTATGAATACATGGATCAAGGCTGTTTTGTGATTCAGTATCCCCATTATCATCCAACACAAGGCTAAGCCAAAAGCAGAAGATCTACAAGTCCTCTTTTTGGATGAAAGAAAATGTTGTAGCTTCTTACCTCTGGACTGTACTGGTGGCCATACCTGAGGAAATGAGACCAGAGTTAGGGGATGACAGAGGCTTCCAGAAGGTGTGAGGCTCTGGGTGGGGAAAGGGCTGGATGGGACTGGGGAAGATAGGAAGGGATAGCTTTGAGGACCAGTTACCAGAGTAGGTTTCCCTGGATCTTCTTGACGTTTCTACATTGGAGAGGTAGGAGGAAGAGGAATTACTGTGGGACTTGTCTGTGTCCCCTCTCTTGCCATAGCCTCCCTTATGCAGTCAGGCTCACCTTTGGCTGTGCACATGCCGTAAGACATAGGCCCAGATGTCAGCCCCCTGGCCCAGGCACAGCCTGTGGGGATAGCATGTAAGGGTGTGCCTGGGACATCACACAGGGTGGAGGATCTTCATTCCCAGGGTGGTGGTGGGGGAGAAGGTCTTTACTAGGGAATTCTTATTTCCAGGGAGGAGGGAGGATTCATATTTTTGGGGCCAAGATATTCTTTCCTAGGAGGGTCATGAAGAAGGTGGGATTTTCACTGGGCGCGTGGGTAGTCTTATTCGCTGGTGGGTGCTTCCTTTCTCTGTGGAGGGGATTACTTCCAGTCACTTCCAGAGGTGGGGGCGAGGGGTATACTGCCAGGAAGTGCTCTGTCATTAAAGTTTGTGGGGTATCACTCCTATAGATTTAATCTCCAGTGGGTGGGGTCCTCACTGGCGGGGATGGGTGGGTGGGTGGGGCGGTGCTGCAGGGAGGCCTTCCTTACCCAGGAGATACTATTTACAAATGGGAAGAGGGCTTTAATATCTCACGGAGGACCTTCACTGGTGCCAAGGACCTCTGGGCGCCCTCACGGGGTGCGGGTGGAGTGTGAGGGTTACCGTCATAACGTCCTCACTCAGATGCAATATCCTCTTCCAGGGTATACTACTCGGGGGTTGAGGGGCGCGCCCTTGGAGGTTATTCTCACTGGCGCGGAGGAGGAGGAAGGCGCGTCTTCAGTAAAGACGAGGTTGTCTCTCCCGGAGACACGCTCTCTAGGCTGGGGAATCCTCATTCCTGAAGGGCCCTCACCTGCGCAGCGTCGACTCCGGCACCCGGGCAGCCTCCGGCGCCTCCATCTCCTCCGCCGCCCAGCAGAGCAGTTCCCGCGCTTCCTGTACCACCTCCATGACAGCGCCTCGGCCGCCACTTCCCACACTCACTTCAAGATTGGCGCCCACCTCTGACGTCACCAGCGCGCGCACCGACAGAGACTTGATCAGTTGCCGGGCAAACCGGAGCTCCCCGGCTCTGCGGGGACTCGGAGAGGCCAAGCGTCTCTCACTTCTCCACGATGAATCCCTTTAAATGAAGATGAAGGGGGCGTGGGCAAAGCAGTGGGGCCCACTTGCTTTCTGCTTCCTCCCTCTCACTACCAACTTATCCCTAAGAGGCAGAACGCCCCTAATGCCTCACTTGATTTTATTTTTTTTAAAAAATATTTTATTTATTTATTTTTAGAGAGGGAAGGGAGAGAGAGAGAGAGAGAGAAAGAGAGAAAGAGAAAGAAACATCAATGTATGGTTGCTGGGGGTTATGGCCTGCAACCCTGCAACCCAGGAATGTACCCTGGCTGGGAATCGAACCTGGGACACTTTGGTTCCCAGCCCGCGCTCAATCCACTGAGCTAAGCCAGCCAGGGAATGATTTTCCTGACAAAAAGGAACTTCCATTCTAGGAGAATGAGAGCCAAGGAAGGAGATGCCAAACTTACAGCTCTTTAATTTCAGAAACAGGGTGTCTTAGGTCTGAGTGAAGGATAGAGGGCAGATAGCATGACCCTAATATGGCCCTGGAATGCTTGCTTTCAGAGTTCTTTGTCCACACTGTTGACGGGAGAGACCTGGTTCTTCTTGCTGATGCATGTAAAGAATTACATATCAGCAAATCTAGTAGTATGTAATCAGTTTATTAGTGGCCTGTTCCCATGGAAGAGAGCAGGACTGGGTAGAGTAGGGGGTGAAAGGCAAAGTTTCAGGGCAAAGTAGGGTGAGAAAAGCAAGAGCGGCTGAAGACCAGAGTGGCAAGTCACTGGGCAGTCTGAGGCTGGGTGGCCAGAGGCTCTGTGGCCCAAGAGCCAAGAGCGTCCTGAGCCCCCGAGAGAAAGCGAGTCCTTTGTTCGCAGGACTTATATAGTTGGTGGGATAGGAGGGGAAAAAAGTTACATATTGATTAATGGGTAAATGTGGTGGCAGCTTTCCTGGGGGGATGTGACTACCCAAACTTAGGTGTGTGTGGGGGTCTGTTAGCCCAAATCCTTATCTTGCTCCAGACCCCATTTGTTCATCTTGTAAAACAAATACGTGACAGGAGGCAGTCAATTAAATTTGGGGCACTTTCCAAAGGTATTTATGGGCTCTTTCTGTAAGCATCAGGGAACAGATAGTGACTAGAGGTAGGCAATTAACCAAAGTTGTTTTATGGGCTTTTTCTTTGGGTACCGGGGACCCTCTCCCACATTCAGGCCTTGGGATGAAAGCACAGTTTCAAGGCTTTCTTTCCCAGATAGTGGAAATGTCACATAGAATTTGAAGGACTTTCCTTCTTTCTTGCTAATATAGTGTTTCTTGTGATTTTGGAACACCTGGCAATATTATCAGATCAGGCTCAGTACTGCTGAGTTAGCGTGTGACTCCTGTCTCCTTCCTCCGTGCTGCCTCGGTTTACTATTTATTCTACCTAATTGGTAAAAGGCATTTCCTGGCAACCAGGGTGCTTAATGCTGGCCAGTGACAGTATTACAGTCTCAGAGTTCTTCCTATGCTGTCTCCTGCCTCATTACCATTCCATCACATTTATGAGCCAACCCTGTGTGTGGGACACGGCAGGGGCTGAGACAGTCCCAGTCTTCATGCAACGGAGCTCACAGTTCGATGGGGGAATAGATGCATCACCAGGTGGGGAGGGTAGAAAATAAGCAACGGGGGTGGGTCAATTTGGGATTACAGGGAATACAAGAGGTATGTGGGATGCCCCAGAAAGCACTGGGTGCTAGAGCTGGAGTTCTGGAGAGCCCATTGGCCTCAAAGAGAGTCCTGGAAAATGGTAACATTCAGGGACCTTTCATGCAACATACTTGCCTAGGTCACCACTCTGCCCTTAGTGTCCAACACAGGGCTATACTCTAAACAGTTGTTGAAAAAAACAAATGGAAGGGAGGGAGAGGTAGTGGGGTGACATTAAATCTGGGAACCCAGGGAGGAGGGTGGAGCAGATTGAGGAGGGGGGGCAAGGATATTGCTGGTCCACAGTAGGTCCAGCGGAGCAGAGAGAAGACTGAGTGGATGTAATTGATTGGCTGTAGGGGAAGGGGGGTGGCAACCAGCATGAGGTCCAAGGCTCTGGGATGTAGAATAGGTGGAGCAGACTTTAAAATGGGGACATGAAAGAAAGGGAAGTGTTGGGGGAGGTACTGTTAACAATGTGGGGACTTATCCATATGAGGAATGAAGGATATGTCCTCAGTCTCTGGCCCAGGGACAAGGGGACCACGGGATCACCACTGAGATAACAGATTTGGGGGAGAAGCTGAGTCCAGCTTCAAATGCTTCATAAAGGCAGAGAAGTAAAAGAAGGTGTCAGGGGCTAATGTAATCCAGGTGGGCTTTCTGGCAGAAAGATTAGCAGCTGCTATTCCATGATGCCTAATTTCACAACAGCTGTTTTTTTCTCTCAAACATCTCCACCCTTCTGCCCCTTGTGAAGTATCTTTCTATTTAAATAACATTGGACAGGTGAATAAGAAGTTTCTTAATGGGTATTGTTTTAAAAATTTTAATAGGCATTTTGAGATAACTGTTGACATTTGGCGGGGGGGACTGTTTTCAGGTCCTTACCTACTGCCATATACCAATGTAAGTCAAGATGGATAACTTTGATTTATCCCTTCCCTCACTCACAGCATTCTAGAGTATAATAGAAAAAAAAATAAATATCAATGGACAGCATGTCTGCCATGTGTCTATGAGCCTTTCAAGGGGCTTTTAAAAATTATTGGCTGTTATACTCTGGTTTCTCTTCAGGTCATATAAATCTTTCACCTTTAAAAAATCATTGGCTGTAGCCCTGGCTGGTGTAGCTCAGTGGATTGAGCACGGGCTGCGAACCAAAGTGTCGTGGTTCGATTCCCAGTGAGGGTACATGCCTGGGTTGCAGGCCATGACCCCCAGCAACCACATATTGATGTTTCTCTCTCTCTCTCTTTCTCCCTCCCTTCCCTCTCTAAAAATTAAATGAAATCTTAAAAAAATTATTGGCTGTTAAGAGAATGAAAAGTCACAGGCTGGGATAAAATATTTGCAAAACACATCTGGTGATGAACTTGGGTCCAAAATATACAAAGAACTCTTCAAACTCAACCCTAAGATAATAAATAATCCAATTAAAAATGGACAAAAGTTATGAACAGATGTCTCACCAAAGAAGATATACAGATGGCAAAGAAGTATATGAAAAGTTGATCAAATCATATTATCAGGGAATTTCAGATTAAAACAATGATGGGATATGTCTACATGTCTATTAGAATGTCTAAAATCCAAAACAACACTACTAAATGCCATTGAGGCTGTGGAACAACAGAACTCTCATGAATTGTTGATGGGAATGCAAAGTAATACAGCCACTTTGGAAGACAATCTGAATAGACAATGTACTGTTTGGTTACAATTATACAATATTCTGGAAAAGGCAAAACTATAGAAATCAGTAAAAAAGATCAGTAGTTGCCAAGGGAATCATGGGGTGGGGGCCAGGATGAAGAGGTGAAGCAAGGAACATTTTCAGATGAGTGAAACTATTTTGTATGATATTGTAATGGTGGATACATCACATTATGCATTTGTAAAAAGCCATAGAACTGTACAACACAGAGTGAGCCCTAATATAAGATATGGATTTAATTAGTAGTAATGTTTCACTATTGGTCAATTGTAACAAAGGTGCCATACTCCTGCAAATCTTAAAAAAAAGCCACTTACAGGTTATTAGACTAAGATACGTAAGAGCAGAGCAGATCTGGTCATGTGATCATCTCCCCAGCAGCTACTCACCATCTTCTCACTATTCCCCTCCAGTCTCTGTGTAGTGGTTTTGTGATATATGTCAGCTTGACTAGACTGAATTAACTGTATCATGGAAATACCTCCTCTCTATGTGTCTGATTAGGATGGGCCAACTGATTCTTGGGCAAAATTTGGAGGTCAGAAGTGAAGCAGCTGCCATTTTTTAGATCATACAGCTTGTCTGGTGGCTGGCTGCTGACTCATCATTTCTGCACAGGGCAGCAGCCAGGCAAGCAATTATTTCACCTTCTCCCGGATCTTCCTTCAACTTCTCCAACTCCTCGGCCAGGTGTGTGTTTAATCCATGATGAAGGAAGCCATCTTCTCCTGTGGATGCTTGTACCATCAAGGGCAGAAGCAAGTTATTCCAGCCTGCACTAGCTTTCCCACACTTTACACACACAAAACAACTCTGCGTCATCAAGTGTACCCACACATATTGAATAAAAGTGCAAAATGCACATAGGAGTGATTCACAGCAACCTGAGTTCAGGGACAGAGGGAGGGAGGAAGGGAACAGAGAAGAGGGGCCAGGGGCTTAATCTGTGTAATATTTTATTGCTAAAAATAAGAGATCTGATGCAGATAGAGGAAAACGTTTATATCTGTTAAATCTGTACATTACACAGGGGTCTGCTAAATTATTTTTCAGTACAGTTTGTAGATTTGAACGCTTTTTAAAAACAGGCTTAATTTACTTTATTTTTCTTGTGTAAAATTATGTGGTGGCCACAGCTGGAGCCTGGGTCCTCTGCACAGAAACTCTGGCATGGAGCTTTACAAGATGGTCAGTGAATTCCTGATAGAAAGAGTGGGTAAATACAATCTCTTTCCAGATGTCAAGGGTGAGGTAGCTGTAGGTCTTGGCAGTGGCACTGAAGGTAGCATTGGCAAAGTTGCCCAGGGTGGCAGTGCAGTCCCTGGCCAAGATGTAGTGGTTGTTGACACCAGCCATCAGCAGCAGCTTCTTGTGCACGGGGCTGAGACAATGCCAGTGCCCCTGTGAGCAGGGGTGAGGCACATCAGCACAGAAGCACAGTGGCTGGTCACCTTGCAAGGGACAGTGTGGGGCTTGCCAAACTTGTTCCTCCAATAACCTCACCGCACAGGTACAATCAAGAGCTTGCCTAAGGTGATGGCCCCAATGGATGGCAATGGCTACTTCCTTGGATCACTTGAACCTGGTCAGCACAGGTCTGCTTTTGCACAGGCATAATCTTCAAAACCTCCTTCTTGAAGGGTGCCTCCAGGAAAGTCAAGTGATTCCTTGATGGGCAGGGAGAAGAGACAAATCTCCTCCAGGGATTTGACCTTCATGTTCTTGACCAGACGGCCCAACTTGATGACAGGGATCCACTCCTGGTCTTTGGCTTTGCTTCTGTGAGCTCCACAGCCTCAGCCCAGCCCTGACCACAGCCATGACCTCGATTCTGGATGCTGCTGCCAAACCCTCCATGGAAGCTGCCACAGCACCTCATTCCAGGGCCCCCAGAACGCCGGGCCCTCCTCCAGCTCTAGTGTTATCACCATTTGGTGTTTTATTGGAGAAGAAGCAGATTTGAAACCTTTATCTAAATAGATTAAGAAATTTAAAGTTTTTAAAAAGTGGGAAAGAACATTCTAGTTGTTCTGTGGAGGGTGGATCACAGGAAAAGACTGAGGCTGGGGCAGGAATAATGATGATGGGGTTAAAGTGTAGCAGGAGGCAGGTGGGAGAAATGCTGAGGCCAAGTGGAGAGAACTTATCCACAGGTTAAAACTTTTCCAGATAGGAGACCAGTGTTCTCATTGGGGCAGTACCTTCCTTCCACTTCTGGGGTTTTATTCCTGTAGATTTGATTCCTTTGCTGCTTCCTCAATCACCCTATTTCTTATCTCCAATAGCTATCTCCTCCTCATGTGTGCCATCCCAGGAAAGCCTTCTCTGCCCCACCTCCCCCAACACCAGGTTTGTTGGATTCCCTCCTTTGGACCAAGAGCTAAACCTCTTTTTGGGATTATGACTGTCTGAAAACCCAACTCAAAGTAGTCTTTTCCCTCCTGAACAAGAAAAATCTTGGCTGATATGGTCCACTGGAAAGCAGTTATATGAGCAAAACCTCTGTAGTCAGACTAATAACATTTGAATTCTGATTCCATCACTCACAAGCTGGATAACCATGGGCAAGTCTCTCAACCTCTCCGGCTTCAGTTTCTACAGTTATGAACTGGGGACAATAACAACACCTACTTTTCAATGTTGTTGCAGCATTTAAATCAGGTAATCTTTGAATATTGTTTGAACACAATTGACTGTTCAATGACTATCATGATGATGATGATGGTGATGTCATTGAGGATCCAGCTTCCTGTTCCTCCACTTAAAAAAAATTTAGCATACATTATGTTTATTGTATTTTTCTATCACAATTTATCCCCCTTATACCCTCCACCTCCTGTAATCACCACACTGTTGCCCATGTCCATGAGTCCTTTTTCCTTTTTGCTCATCCCTCCACCCACTAACCACCCCTGCCCCAGACTGTCAGCCTGCTCTCTATCTATGAGTCTATCTCTACTTGACTTGTTCCTTCAGTTTGTTCATTAGATTCCACATAAGTGAAGTCATATGGTATTTGTTTTTCTCTGACTGGCTTATATCATTTAGCATAATGTCATCTAGGTCCATCCATGCTGTTGCAAAGGCTAAAATTTTCTTCTTTTTATGGCCAAGTAGTAGTCCATGGTGTAAGTATACCATACTTGTTTTATCCACTTATCTACTGATGGACAGTTGGGCTTTTTCCAGGTCTTGGTGATTGTAAATCACACTGCAATGTACATAGGGTGCTTATATTCTTTTGAATTAGTGTTTTGGTTTCTTTGGATAAATTCCCCAAAGTGGAATTACTGGGTCATAAGGCAGTTCCATTTTTTACTTTTTAAAAGATTTTATTTTTAGATTGGAAGGGAGGGAGAAAGAGAGGGAGAGAAACATCAGTGTGTGAGAGATACATCGATTGGTTGCCTTTTGCATGCCCTTAGCTGGGTATGTGGCATGCACTCCAGATATGTGGACTGACTGGGAATTGAACCCGTGATTCTTTGGGTTGAAGTTTAGTACTCAGTCCACTGAGCCACACCAGCCAGAGCTCAGGCCAGGGCTTTTAAGAAGCAGGTGTGAGTTCTTCACTCTTCTTCTGTCTAGACTCTGGGCCCTTAGGAAATGGTATAATCACTAAGTGGAAGGAGCCAGGACCCTTGACTTTATATGTGGATCATCAGATGTATCCCATTGGTAGGTTCTGTGAGGGAGAAATAAGCTAGTTTTCGAGCTACTTATTTGGTGGGGTTTATTTGTTACAGCTGCTAACAAGGCCCTAAACAATATACCCTGTAGATCTCATTCTTCCCTCCCATTGTATCTCAAACTGTCTGGGATTGTGGAGTAGGACTAGTTTTTTGATACCGCCTCCAAGGAGTCATCGGCTGATCCTTTGTTCTATACCCAATTCGACAAGACAAGTCTCTTGATGATATACTTGAGTGTCATGGCAAATTGCTGTAAGCACTCACTGGCAATTTCTTCACTTATCTTGTTAAAAACCATTAACAGTGGTGGTCCGGTACTGGCATTTCTTTAGCTTATGGCCTGTCCCCCCCACCCCCTCCCCCACCCCACTCATAATGTTTTCCATCCTATGTAATTATGTTGCTTATTTAAAGTTCTATTTGTTTACCGTTTTCTTCCCCACTGGAATGTGGCTCCATCAGAAAGAGGTCTTATTTATTTTTCTCTGTTGTGTTTCTAGCTCCTAGTACAGTGCTTGTTATATTGTAGATGCTTAGAAAGTATTGAGTGAACTTGATGGCTGGGGGGAGGGAGGAGAGAAGGCAATTTATACCTATTATAGAAAATCTGTACAATCAGAATATGAACCAAATTGTAACCAGTTCACTGACAGCTGCTTAACTTCCTGGTTTTCTGGTAGACAATAAGCACTTCAGATTAGGTCTGGCCTTTACAACCTACCTTCTTAAGTTTCTTCCATTAGAAATTAGACTGCTGTGGATTGTTACTGTCTGGTGATCTGTCTTCCACTCTGGTTTACAAGTTCTATGGGGGTAAGGCTCTGTCTCCAGAGTCAGGCAGCACGGTCAAGGCCCTTGGTTAATGTAAACAAATGGGGGGCATGAACGCATGAATGTTGGCAGGAGGGGAGGCTGTCCTGGGGACACAGTGCCCTTACCCTGTCTCCCGTGGCCCCTATCCCTTGGCAGGGTCCTGGGATTGGCCTTGAGCTCTGGTCCAAGGGGCTGCCTGAGCTACCACTTCCTTACCTATCAACCACCTCAAATTGCAGGCTTAGACTAGCAACATTTGGCATTCCAGGCACTCCAGGCTCAGCAGGAGTCCCATTTGGCCCAAGCGTATACTCAGAGCCAAGGGCAGTAGCACAGTTGTATATATTTGTTGGTGTGTTCATGAACTGAAGAGGATGTTACCGAGAAAATAAGTCCATCATGTAGAAGATCAAGAGGATCAGTGTGATGAGGCTTCCCATAACAATCCCCAAAACCGCAATGTAGAAGACTTGGTGGGAGGTCTCAGCTGCTAAGGCTCGTTCATTCCATTTGTTGCTGTGCCTTGTCTGATTTGAAGGGAGAGGTAGAACAGGAATAGATGGGCTTAAACGGGTTATTGTATGGGGTAAACCATGGAACTAAATGGACATAGGGTAGGGACCTGAACCCACAGAAGAGAAACAAGGAAGAGTTTGAATTGGGGTTATAGCCAGGATGAAGAGGAAGGGGAGAGGGAGGATTAGCATGTTTCAGATTCCCACCTGGATAGAGAAGATCAAGGCTACAATGCCTATGGGAAAACACAAGAAGAAGGCCAAAATCGACAGGCACATGTAATCTTTGGGGGGCTTGTCGGGCAAAATTTCAAATGCCTGGGGCGGGGGGGGGGCGGGCAGAAAGTGGGTTATGGCTTAGTATGGCTTCTGGATTCTACAACTCCCTCTGACCTCCACTAACATGTCTCCTTGACTCCTGTGAATTCTTCATTTAAAACTCTCACTGACTGTTGAACTCCCACCATGTCCCTTCTAACCGCTGCCTGTCCCCTTTAATATCTTTCTGTCCCCTAGAACTCTCAGCCCCCACCTTCCCTCATGCCCTAATCCCCTCTATTTCTTGTCTCCTATAATCTCTTCTAACTGCCTTACAAACTCATGCAGCACGTCTTTCTTGGCCTCATCCTGTCAACCCAAATCCCTTTCTGGTCACTCTCACTTATCTTTCCTGAAACCACAACTAATTCACTTTCATATGTCATTCCTACAATTGCCTCGTTGTCACCCAAGCAACTGTGTCTTTGCCTCTATAAAATGTCCTGCTAAGAAGACCCTCACTCAACACTTTGTCTCACTTATCACCTGTAAAACCTTCAGTGTCCCTTATAAAAATTCTTGTCCTAGGAAACTTGTAATGTCACCAATAACTCTCTGCTCATCCCAGTTATCCCTCACTTTGTCCCTATAAACTGCTCCCCCAGCCCCACATAAACTCTCACTTGGCTCCTCTAGACTTTCTTTGAGCACCTAAGTCCCTCTCACGCCACTCATAGCCTTGTCTCTGTCACTTTATAACGTCCTGCTCTTCCTCCCTCTAAGGTCTTCTCTTTACCTCTCCACCTAGCTTCCTGACTTTTGAGCTCCTTCTGTGTCCACCTATTACAGTCTCTTAAAAGCTGTGCTCCCTCTAAACACTCATCTAGTTAAAACACCCTTTTAGCCCATTTATGAAGCCCTCCTTACTCCCTTATTCCCCCTCTAACTCCTCACCTGTCCCCCCATAAATTCCCTCCCTGCCCCTCTCAAACATCCGCATTAGGGCATCTGACGCTCACTACAGACAGCCTCTTCCTTATTGTGGTGAATTGATTGCCTTGGAGATCATGTAGGCCCCCCCTCTTATTTTAGCTTTCTATTTCTATTGGCTGATTGGAGGTTGTCTGTGATTAGCGAGAGGCTAATACTGGCCTGCCTGCTGATTGGTCTGATAAAGTGCCAGTCCTTCCTACTCTCTTGAGTGATTGGTCAATCCAGGGAGTTGTTTTTACTACAATTTAGACTCTAAATTTTACTTATTTAAAAAAAGATTTTATTTATTTATTTATTTTTAGAGCGGGGAAGGGGAGGAGGGAGAAAGAGAGGGAGAGAAACATCAATGTGTGGTTGCCTCTCTAATGCCCCCTACTGGGAACCTGGCCTGCAACCCAGGCATGTGCCCTGACTGGAAACGGAATGGTTTGCAGGCCAGGGCTCAATCCACTGAGTCACACCAGCCAGGGCTAGACTAAATTTTAGAGGGTCATTTATATATTTTGGATACAGCCCTTTTGCCAGTTGTGTGATTTGCAAATATTTTTTTCATGGTGGGTAGTTTATCTTTTCATTTTCTAAAAGTTTTTAATATTTATAGAATCTAAATTATTATTTTTATTCTTTTAAGGATGTGCTTTTGGTGTCATGTTTAAGAATTCTGCTTAACTCCAGGTCAGAAAGATTTTCTCCTATGTTTTGTTCTAATTTTTGATAGTGTATATATTTCAGATCTGTGATTCACATTGAGTTCATACTGGTATAAGATGTGAAGGTTTAGTGGAGATTAATTTTTTCGCTGAATTCCACCGAACGTCTTTCCATCAAATTTAACACTATTACAAAAAAAAACAAAACAAAAACCAACAACTGTGTTCTTTCTCAAATAGTCTTTGGACTTCTTTTAAAAATAAATTGGCCATATTTATGTGCGTTTCTTTCTACAGTCCTTATTCTTCTGTTCTGTTGGTATAGGTGTGTATTTGTTTGCCAATAGCACACTGTCTTATTAATGTAATTTTACAGTGCTTCTTAAAATTGGGTAGTGTGAGTACTCCAACTTTCTTTTTCTTTTTCAGAATTGTTTTGACTATGCTTGTCTAGATCAACAAATCTTTTTGTATTAAAAATTTATTTTTCAATTACACTTTACATTAAATATCTTTCATATTATTTTTAGGTGTATAGCATAGTGGTTAGACAATCATATACTCTACAAAGTGGTCCTCTCAATATTTCCAGTACCTACTGGGTACCATATATAGTTATTACAATGTTATTACTGTATTCTCTTTTTTTTTAGATTTTATTTATTTATTTTTAGAGAGGGAAGGGAGGGAGAAAGAGAGAGAGAGAGAGAGAGAGAGAGAGAGAGAGGGAGAGAAACATCAGTGTGCGGTTGCTGGGGGCTGTGGCCTACAACCCAGGCATGTGCCCTGACTGGGAATTGAACCTGCGATGCTTTGGTTCACAGCTCACGCTCAATCCACTGAGCTACACCAGCCAGGGCTTATATTCTCTGTCTCATACTTTACCTCCCTGTGACTGTTTTGTGACTACCAGTTTGTACTTCTTAATCCTTTCACCTTTTGCACCCATCTCCCAATCCTCCCTCCTCTGTAGCAACCATCAGTCTGTTAAAAGAGGCAATTTTTTGAGATAGAAAATACCTGAAAAAAAAGGCAAATATAAATATGGAGAAGTTAAGAAAAACAAGGCATAAAAGCAAGGCAAATTATGAATAAAATAACACCATTCAAGTTTGCTTGGGAATAATATTACTGATAATTATCCATTTTAAGACCAAAATAATGTAGGTCAACAAATGTTGTTGCTCTTTTAATAGGAGTTGCATTAGAATTACATATCAATTTTGGGGAGATGTTGAGCCTTCCAATTCATGATGATTGGAAGGTTCTCCATTTTTAAAGGTGTTCTTTTATTTCTATCGTCAGCAGTTATAGTTTAAATATAAGAGCGCATACATACACAAAATATTTTAGATTTATACCAACATACTTGATTTTTTGGATGCTATTGAAACGCTATTAAGATTTTTTGGTTTCTGATTGTTCATTGCTAGTATATGAAAATGCAGTAGTTTTTTTTGTGTGTGTGTTGGCATTGCAAGCTGAGATTTTGCTGACTCAATTTATTAATTCTAGAAATGTTTTTTTTGGTAGATTTCTTGTGATTTTTCTACATGGACATGCATGTCATATGCAATTAAGGTTAATTTTATTTCTTCCTTTATAATTTATGTGTCCTTTTCTCTTTTTCTGACATCTTGTGCTGGTTAGGACTTCAGTCTGATGTGGAACTGGAGTGGTGAGAGTGGACATCCTTGTCTTGTTGTGAATTTTAGGGAGAACCCCTTCCCTTTTTTGGGGGGTAGGAAACTCAGTTCATGATGGTGTATTCTATTTATATACTTCTGTTTTTGATTTTCTAATATTTCATGAAGAAATTTTCTATCTATATTCATGAGAGATATTGGTTTATAGTGTTTTGTACAGAGTCTCTAACTGGTTTTAGTATTAAGATAATGATGTCTTGAGATGAATTAGGAAATATTCCCCTCTCTTCTATTTTCTGGGAGAGATTGTGTGGAAATGGTGGTATTTGTTTGGTATAATTTACCAATAAAATCATCTGGGTCTGGAGAATTCTTTTCCAGAAAGTGTTTAGTTACAAAATCAATTTCTTTAGTAGATATAAAATTATTCAGATAACCCTTTTACCCTTGATCAGTTTTTGGATTTTGTTTTTAAAAAATCATTCAATTTTCATCTAAGTTGTAAATTATACATGTAAAGAGTTGTTTGTAATGGTCCCTTGCTTTTCCTTTAATGTCTCAGGGGTCTGTAGTGATATTCTCTAAGTTAAAAAAATATATTTACTTAATTTTAGAGAGAAAGGAAGGGAGGGAGAGAAAAAAATCAATGTGTGGGAGATATATTGATCAGTTGCCTCTGGCTCGCCCCCAGCTGGGTACCTGGCCAACAACCCAGACATGTGCCCTGGCTGGTAATTGAACTGGTGACCTTTTGGTTTACAGGCTGATGCTCAATCCACTGAGCCACACCAACCAGGGCTCTCTTTCATTTTTGACATTGGTCATATGTGTCTTCCCTCTTGTTTTGTCAGTGTTATGAGAGGTTTATCAGTTTTACTGGTCTTTGTAAAATAACAACTTTTGGTTTTGCTAATTCTTAAAATTGTTTTCCTTTTTAAATTTCATAGCTTTCCAATTATATCTCTTATTTTTTCTCTTTGATTTGAGTTTGTTTTGCTCTTTTCTGGTTTCTTAAATTGGAAACTTAGATGGCTAATTGGAGACATTTTTAAAAAATTAAATTTATGATGACTCCCAGCCAAGATGGAGGTGTAGGTAGACACACTGTGCCTCCTTGCACAACCAAAATTAAAGACAACAAAAATTTAGAAACAAAAAAAACCCCAACCAGATCTGATAGAAAATTGAACTGTATGAAAGTCCCACAACTATTCATCCAGACCGTTAAGACAGGTGGAGTCGGCAGCCGGCGGAGAGGGGTCTTAGCATGAAAAACTGGTGGTCGGTGGTCCCAGGTGCACAGGTAGTGGCTGGCAGACCCTGGGAGTGGGGTGGCAACAGGCAGACCCAGTTAGGTGCACAAGGCCACTGGATGACTGTGGACACATATTTGTGCACAGATAAACCAGACAAAAATGGGGACCAAGACAGACCGTGGAACCCAGGGCTCCAGCCCCAGGAAATAAAGCCTAAAAGCACCAACTGAAAACACTTGTGGGGGTTGAGGTGCCGGGAGAGACTCCCAGTCTCACAGGAGAGTTCATTGGAGAGAACGACAGGGTCCTAGAATATACACAAGTCCACCCACCCAGAAACCAGCACCAGAAGGGCCCCATTTGCTTGTGGGAAGCAGCAGAAGGGACTGAAATACGAGAGCGGAGCAAGTACCATTGTTCCCTTTTTGACCCCACCCCTACATACAGTGTCAGAACCCAGCGACTGGGTGGCCCTGCCCTGGTGAACACCTAAGGCTCTGCCCCTCACTGTGTACCAGGTGTGGCCAGACCAAAAAAAAAGTTCAAATGAAAGAACATATCAAAGCTCCAGAGCCAATAAAT
Source organism: Phyllostomus discolor (assembly GCF_004126475.2). Taxonomy (NCBI): domain Eukaryota; kingdom Metazoa; phylum Chordata; class Mammalia; order Chiroptera; family Phyllostomidae; genus Phyllostomus; species Phyllostomus discolor. Next base: position 1,949,078 of record NC_040914.2, read on the forward strand.
CTAGGTGACTAAGAGATAGCCAACCTATCAGATGCACAGTTCAAAGCACTGGTGATCAGGATGCTCACAGAATTGGTTGATTTTGGTCACAAATTAGATGGAAAAATGAAGGCTATGCTAAGTGGAACAAAGGAAAATGCACAGGGAACCAATAGTAATGGGAAGAAAACTGGGACTCAAATCAATGGAGTGGACCATAAGGAAGAAAGAAACATCCAGTCAGACAAGAATGAAGAAACAAGAATTAAAAAATATGAGGAGAGGCTTAGGAACCTCCAGGACATCTTTAAACATTCCAGCATCCGAATTACAGGGATGGCAGAAGGGGAAGAGGAAGAGCAACAAGTGGAAAAGTTATTTGAATAAATAATAAAGGAGAACTCCCCCTATCTGGCAAAGGAAATAGACTTCCAGAAAGTCCAGGAAGCTCAGAGTCCCAACGAAGTTGGACCCAAGGAGGAACACACCAGGGCACATCATAATCATATTACCGAAGATTAAGGATAAGGACAGAATCTTAAATGCAGCAAGAGAAAAGGAGAGACTTACCTACAAAGAAGTTCCCATGAGACTATCAGCTGATTTCTCAGGATAAACCTTACTGGCAAGAAGGGGCTGGAAAGAAATATTCGAAGTCATGAAAGGCAAGGACCTACATCCGAGATTGCTCTATCCAGTAAATCTTTCATTTAGAATGGAAGGGCAGATAAAGTGCTTCTCAGATAAGGTCAAGTTGAAGGAGTTCATCATCACCAAGCCCTTATTATATGAAATGTTAAAGGGACTTTCTGAGAAAAATAAGATAAAGAACATATATAGTAAAATGACAGCAAACTCACCATTATTAACAACCACACCTAAAACAAAAACAAAAACAAACTAAGCTTCTAAACCACTAGAACTGGAACAGAACCACAGAAATGGAGATCATATGGAGGGTTATTAACAGGGGAGTGGGAGTAGGAGAGAGGGGGAAAAGGTACAGAGAATAAGTAGCATAGATGGTAGGTAGAAAATAGAGAGGGGTGGGCAAGAATAGTATGGGAAATGTAGAAGCTAAAGAACTTATGACACATGGACATGATCTAAAGGGGGGAATGTGGGTGGGAGGGGGCGTGCAGGGTGGAGGGGAATGAAGGGGGAAATGGAACAGCTGTAATAGCATAATCAATAAGATATATTAAAAATTAAATTTATGAGGGTGGCATTGGTTAATAACTATATGAGTTGCAAGTGTACAATTCAATAATACATTATCTGTATATTGCATTTTGTGCTCATCACCCAAAGTATACTTTCCTTTCATCACAATATATTTGACCCCCTTTACCTCCGCTATCTGTCTTACCATCTGGTAACCATTACACTGTTATCTATGTCTATGAGTTTGTTTTATTTGTTGTTGTTTCTTTATGTTTTATATCATACATGAGTGAAGTCATATGGTTCTTGTCATTTTACTTAGACTACTCAGATTTTACCATCTGACTTATTTTACTTAGCACAATACTCTCAAGATCCATCCTTGTTGACACAAATGGCAGTATCTCCTCCTTTCTTATGACAAACTAGTATTGGATCAAAGGATAGGCACTTAGGCTGTTTTCTTGTCTTGGCTACTGTGAATAATGCTGTAATGATCATAGGGGTACATATAACTTTACAAATATATGTTTTTGAATTTTTAGGTAGATACCCAAAAGAGGGATTGCTAGATCATAAAGTAGCTCTATTCTTAATTTTTTGAGGAATCTCCATACTGTTTTCCATAGTGACTCTACAAGTTTACATTCCCACAAGCAGTGTATGAGGGCTCCTTTTTCTCCACATCCTCTAAAACACTTATTTATTGGCTTGTTGATAATAGCCATTCTAATAGGTGTGAGTTGCTATCTCATTGTGGTTTTGATTTTCATTTCCCTAATAGCTAGTGAAGTTGAGCATCTTTTCATATATCTGTTGTCCATTTGTATGTTTTTTTGGGAGAAGTGTTCGTTCAGGTCCTCTACCCATTTCTTACTTGGATTGTTTGTTTTTTTGTTGTTGAATTGTATGAGTTCTTTACAAGTTCTGAATATTAGCCCCTTATTGGAGGTCTGTGTGGGTGTGTGTTTTTGTTTTTGTTTTTGCTGTGCCAAAGCTTTTCAGTTTAGATAGTGCCATTCATTTACTTTTATGTTTACTTCCTTTGACTTTGGGGCCAAATTTATAAAATCCTTTCTAAGACCAAGGTCCATAAGTTTAGTACCTATGTTTTCTTTTATGTATTTTGCCTCAAATCTTATATTTAAGTCTTTATTTTCAGTTTATTTTTGTGTAAGTTTCAAATAGCAGTTTGGTTTTATTCTTTTGCATGTGGCCTTCCAATTTTCCCAACACCATTTTCGAAGAGGCTATCTTTTCTTCACTGTGTTTCTGACTTTTTTTGTTGAAAATTAGTTGCCTGTACATGTGAGCTCTCAATCAGTCCTCTTGCGCTGTGTGCTGTTTATCTTCCAATATTGCACTGTTTTGATTATTGTACCTTTGTAGTATAATTTAAATCTGGGAGTGTAATATCTCCAGCTTTTTCAGGGTTGCTCTGGCTATTTGGAGTCTTTTGTGATTCCATACAAATTTGATGATTTTTTTTTTGGAAAAATTACATTGATATTTTGATGGGGATTGCATTTAACTGTATATTGCTTTAGGCATTAAGGCGCTTTTAACTATATTGATTTTTCTGGTCCGTGAACATGGAATATCTTTGCATTTCTTTGTGTGGACTTCAATTTCTTTCAACAATGTCTTAGAGTTTTCACTGTATGGGTCCTTCACATCCTTTAAATTTATACATAGGTGTTTTATCCTTTTTGTTGCAATTGCAAATGCAATTGTTTCTTTATTTCTTTTTTCAGATGTTCCATTATTAGTATATAGGAATACAACAGGTTTTTGTACATTGATTTTGTATCCTACAACTTTACTCTGTTTATTTTTTTCTAGTTGGTTTATGTGTGTAATCTTTGGGTTTTCTATATGTGGAATTGTGTCACCTGAAAAAAGTGAGTTTTACTTTCTTATTCCCAATTTCTATGCCTTTAAAATGCCTTATTACATTTATTGGGGTGACACTGGTTAATACTATTACATAGGTATGAGGTATACAATTTTATAATACATCATTTGTATATTGCATTGTGGGTTCACCACTCAAAAATCAAATTTCCTTACATCATTATATATTTGACTTCCTTTACCCTTTACTACCTTTTCCCCATTCCCTTTTCCCTCTAATAAACACCATACTGTTGGGTCTTTGAGTTTTTCTTTATCTTATTCATTTGTTCATTTGTTGCCTCACCTTTATATCACACATATGAGTGAAATCATATAGTTCTTGATTTTTTCTAACTATTTCGCTTAGCATGATATTCTCAAGAACCATCCATGTTGTTGTAAATGGCAGTATTTCATCTTTTCTTATGGTTAAGCAATATTGCATAGTATTTATGTACCACATCTTTATTATTCAATCACCCATGAAAGACACTTTTATTTTTCCCATGTCTTGGTCATCACGAATAATGCTGTAGTGAACATAGGGGTACATACATCTTTATAAATAAATGTTTTCAAATTTTTGGGGTAGATACCCAGAGGAGGTATTACTGGGTCATATAATAACTCTATTCATAATTTTTTGAGGAATCTCCATAGTGTTGGAGATTGCCACAGCAGGTGTACCTATTTATGATTCTACTAGCAGTGAATGAGGGTTTCTTTTTCTCCACAAATTGTCCAACACTTGTTATTTTTTGTCTTGTTGATAATAGCCATTCTAACAGGTGTGAGGTGGTATCTCGTTCTGGTTTTGCTTTGCATTTCACTAATAACTAGTGAAGCTGAGCATCTTTTGGTATATCTGTTGGCCTTTTGTGTATTTTCTAAGGGGAAGGGTGTGTTTAGGTCTTCTATTCATTTTTAAATTGGATTTTTTGTTGTTGTTGTTGATCTGTGTGAGTTCTTTACATGTTTTTTAAAAAGATTTTATTTATTTATTTTTTAGAGAAAGGGGAAAGGTGGGAGAAAGAGAGGGAGAAAAACATCAATGTGTGGTTGCCTCTTGTATGCCCCACCAGGGATCTGGCCCACAACCCAGGCATGTGCCCCAACTGGGAGTCAAACTGATGACTCTTTGGTTCGCAGGCCAGTGCTCAGTCCCCTGAGCCACACCACCAGGGTGAGTTCTTTATGTTTTGAATAATAGCCCATCATTGGAGGCATTATTTACAAATAATCTTCTCCCATTCAGTTGGTTGTCTTTGTGTTTCATTGATGATTTCTTTTGCTGTACAGAAGCTTTTTAGCTTGATATAGTCCCATTCATTTATTTTTACTCTTACTTCCCTTGACTTTGGGGTCAAATTCATAAAATCCTCCCTAAGAACAAGGTCCACATGTTTTGGGTCTTTGTTTTCTTCTATGTATTTTATTGTTTCAGGCCTTACATTTAGGTCTTTGATCCATTTTGAGTTAATTTTTGTGACTGGTGACAAAGACCAATATAATTTCATTCTTTTTCATTTGGCTCTCCAATTTTCCAAACACCATTTGTTGAAGAGACTTTCTTTTTTCCTTTGTATGTTTTTGGCTTGTTGGTTGAAAATTATTTGCCCATGTATATGTGGGTTTATTTCTGGGGTCTCAATTCTGTCCCATTGGTCTGTGTGTCTGTTTTTCTGCCAATACCATACTGTTTCTTTTCTTTATTGTTGTTCAAGTAGAGTTGTCTTAATTTTCACTCGACCATTCCCTCCACCCACACATCCCTGCCTTCCACCCTTGAACCTACCCCCTTTGGCTTTGCCCATATATCCTTTACACATGTTCCTTGATGGCCGTTCCCCTGTTATCCCCCATTATCCCTCTCCCCTCTCCTCTCTGGTTACTGTCAGTTTGCTCTTTATTTCAATGTTTCTGGCTGCCTTCTGCTTGCTTGTGTGTTTTGTTGACTAGGTTCCACTTATAGGTGAGATCATATGGTATTTGTCTTTCACCACCTGGCTTATTTCATTTAGCATAATGCTCTCCAGTGAGCAAGGATGTCCGCTTTCACACAAATAGATGTCTACTTCTATTCAATGTAGTATTGGAAGTCCTAGCTACATCTCCATCTTGTCCAGAAGTCACTCAATTCTCTTATTTGTATCTTGACTTCTATTCCTTGTCCTACTTCTGCTTCTACTCCTATGTCTGTGTCTTGATCTTGAGTGGGAAGAGATTGGAGGTGACATTATCCTTCCCTGCTTCTGGATCATTTCTTACTTTCTCTGCTTCTGGATCTTGACTTCTTCTGCTTTCTGCTTTAACTACAATGATGCTTTTCATTAACCTAGATTTTGAGTGACTTCTGCTTCTTGATGACCTTCTTTCTTTGTGTTTGTATCTGCCTTCACCATTTTCAGATGAATTTAGTTGCTCTCTTCTTTTATCAGAAGAATGTTCCTTGTCATTATGTTCCTCAGACATGTGTCTCTTAGAAAATTTATCTTTGGATTCATGTCTTCTTGTCTCTCTGCTTCTGCTCTGGCTCCTGTGTTTTCTTCCTTCATTATCTGACTTTCATTTTGTTTCTCTTTACCTTGCTCGTGATCTTGAATAATGGTGTTTCGGGGCTCAAGGGGAAACAGATACATCTGACTGCTTTTCTTATCTCTATCAGGGGATGTCTTTTCTGGGGCTGTACCACTAGTCACCATAGTCCAGAGTCCTGGCCTCTACGGCGGCACTTCTGCTTGCTGTTCTAAATACTACAGGTTGCCCTAATGCTTCACAACAGAATAAATGGCTCAGGTGACAGACCAGATGGCACAGAGGAGATGAAGCCTGGCATGATGCAGAGCTTGCTAGGCTAGATTTCTATCTTTTATGTCTATTTTCTCTATCTGGTATGCCCTATTTATTAAGCTCTCTAATTTATTTTTCATCTTATTTATTGAACCCTTCAGCTCCAGAATTTATTTTCTCATTTTTATTGTATTTTCCCATTTATTGTATAAATTACCATTTATCCTCCTTATACCTTCTTTCACTTCCACCTCCCCCCTACTCCTGGCCCTGCAATCACCACACTGTTGTCCATTTGCATGACAGAATTTCTGTTTATTTCTTTTTTATGTTTCAATATCTTTGATCAAGTACTCCTTTTGTTCATTGATTTTTTACTTCTGAGCTCATTGGACTATCTTTCTAAGTTTTTGTGTGTAGCTCACTGAGGTTTTCTTTTTTTCATAAATGCAATCTTGAATTCTCTGTCATTTAAGTTTATTTTCTGGAGATTTTTCATTTTCTTTCTGAACTACCTTGTTACCTTGGTTACTCATGTCACTTGATGAATTATCTCTCTGCCTGGGCATTTGAGGGGAATGATATATAATTTTTTATTGTTGTTCTATTACAGTTTGTCCCAATTTTCCCCATTGCTCTCCCCTGCCCTGACCCACCCCAGTCAATCCCCAACCTGCTGTCTTTGTCCATGGGTCATTTATACTTGTTTTTTAAAGTACGCCCTTTCTATTTTTTCCTCCCTATCCCCCTCTTCCCTCCCCTCTGGCCCCTGTCAGTTTGTCCCTTGTTTCCCTTCCTCTGGTTCTATTTTGATGCGGAGGGATCTGTGGTGTATGGATGAGATATGAGACAAGTTCACATGAACTACCAAGTCCCATGGAGGAAAAGGGATGGCACGGCCACTCTCTCAAGGGGAGAGTGCCCCGACCCCTGCCTTGACAAGCTTTTATTGCTTTTCTGAGTACTTTACATGATGGTCCTCATTTACTATGCAGAGGTTCACTTTAGGTGGTTACCTTTTACAGAAAACAAAGGAGAGGATGCTGCTAATGACATCACAGAAGGATATTTGCAAATGCAAAGGTAAAAGTTGTTGAGCTGGTTACACTCATCCTTGTAAGTTTTAGCATAGATTTTAGGAAGCTACTTTAAAGATATGCAGTAAATGTTTGCTGCCTCAATTAAAGGTGAGGAAGTTTTAGCAAAAAGCAAGTCTCAAAGCAGCCTAGGTACAATGCAGGCCTGATTCCCCATGGGAGAACCTATCCCTGGGTGTGGGTCCTGTCTGGGCCCACACCATGCAGAACAGTCTACTATTTTGTTTGTTTGTTTTGTTCATTAACTTCCTGTCATAGGTCAGATCATATAGTATTTTTCCTTTGCCCCCTGCACAATACTCTCCAGTTCTGTCCATGCTGTTGTGAAAAGGTAGGAGCTCTTTCTTTCTGTTGTGTAGTATTCCATTATGTAAATGTACCAATGTTTTCCCACACATTTGGGTCCCTTTTCATTTTGATGATGTTTTCTTTAGCCATGCAGAAGATTTTTTTAATTTGATGTAGTCTTATTTGTTTATTCTATTCTTTATTTCCCTTGGCCTGTGTGGGATATCTGAAATTTTATTGCCTATAGTTTCCTCCAGGACTTTCATGGTTATCACAGCTTATGTTTAAATCTTTTATCCATTTTGAGTTTCTTCTGGTTTATGGTATAAGTTGGTGGTTGAGTTCCATTGTTTTGCAGGTACCATTCCAGGTCTCCTAGCACCATTTGTTGAAGAGGCTATTTTTACTCCATTTTATGCTCCTGCTCCCTTTGTCAAATATTAATTGACCATAGAGACATGAGTTTATTTGTGGGCTCTCTATTCTGTTCTATTGATCTATGTGTCTGTTCTTTTTATTTTTTATTTTAATCATTGTTTAAATACAGTTTTCTCCTTTTTACTCCCAATCCAGTCCCCCCTCCCAACCTCCCCACTTCCCTCCCATTACCACCCTCCCCTTAGTTTATGACCATGTGTCCTTTAAGTTTGTTCCTGTGAACCCTTCCCACTGTCCCCTTAAATTCCGTCTTCTCTCCTCTTCGGTCACTGTCAGCCTGTCCTCTATTTCAGTGTCTTTGGTTATATTTTGCTTGTTTCTTTGTTTTGTTATTTAGGTTCCTGTTAAAGGTGAGATCATATGGTATTTGTCTTTCACTGACTGGCTTGTTTCGCTAAGCATAATGTTTTCCAGCTCCATCCACGCTGTTGCAAAGGGTAGGAGCTCCTTTTTTTTCTTTCTGTTGCATAGAATTCCATTGTGTAAATGTACCATAGTTTTTTGATCCATTCATTTACTGATGGGCATCTTGGTTGCTTCCAGCATCCAGCTATTGTAAATTGTGCTGCTATGAACATTGGGACACATAGGTTCTTTTGAATTGGTGTTTTAGTATTCTTAGGATAGAGCTCCAGCAGTGGAATCAGTGGGTCAAAAGGCAGATCCATTTTTAGTTTTCTGAGGAAGTTCCATACTGCTTTCCATAGTGGTTGTACCAGTCTGCAGTCCCACCAGCAGTGCACTATATGTGTCTGTTCTTATGCCATACCAGACTGTTCTGATAACAGTGGCCTTTGAGTATTTGATATCAGGTATTGTAATTCCTCCTACTTTGTTCTTCTTTCTCAAGATTGCTGTGGCTATTTGGGGTCATTTTTGGTTCCATATAAATTTTTGAAATATTTGTTCTAGATCTGTGAAATATGTCATTGGCATTTTAATAGGAATTGCATTGAATCTATAGATTGCTTTGGGTAGTACAGACATTTTAATGATGTTGATTCTTCCAGTCCATGAACATAATATATGCTTCCATTTGTTTGTGTCTTCCTTAATGTCTTTCTTCAGCATGATGTAGTTTTTCTGAGTATAGGTCTTTTACCTCTTTGGTTAAGTTTATTCCTAGGAACTTTATTTTTCTTGTCATTATAGTAAATGGGATTTCCCCCTAGTTTCTGTTTCTGATATTTCATTGTTGGTGTACAGAAATGCCTTTGATTTCTGAATATTGACTTTGTATCCCACTGTTTTGCCAAATTCACCTATTGGGTTGAGTATTTGTTTGGTGGAACCTATAGTACACTATGATGTCATCTGCAAATGACAGTTTACTGCTTCCTTTCCAATTTGGATGCCTTTTATTTCTTTTTCTTGTCTGATCACTGTGGCTAGAACTTCTAATACTATGTTGAATATAAGTGGTGAAAGTGGACACCCTTGTCTTTTTCCTGATCTTAGGGGGAAAGCTTTTAGTTTTGGCTTATTAGTATGATGTTGACTGTAGGTTTCTTGAATATGGCCTCTGTTATGTTGAGGTATACTTCTCTATTCCCAGTTGCTGAGCGTTTTTACCATGAATGGGTGCTGTACTTTATCAAGTGTTTTTTTTTTTTTTCAGCATATACTGATATTAACATGTGATGCCACAGAGAAGCATTTCATGGTCTGCTGACCCTGGGTATGTTGCAATATTGGGGTCCATGTCCCAATCACCCAGGGCAGTGTTGGCAGGTTTCTCTCCCCCCCATGTCCCCAAAGGGCAACAAGAGCCACCCAACATATGTGGGGGACCTTTATCTCCCAAGGTCATGTCCAAACAGCTGTTTGCCTTGCTCCAGGCCCTTGGGTACAGGCAAGAGAATATTTCCTTGTTTTCCCATTGTCTTGTTTTAGCGAAGTGTATCCCTTGACCATTTCAACGATTAAGGGTCACCCATAGGCAGCCCACGGGCGCTCCAGCACAGCAACCACCACACCTTGATCTGGTGCATGCCCACATACATGACCACATACATCCCTTGAACTAGGCAGGGGCCCAATCACATCAACCTGCCATTGGATCAGTGGTATTTGTTCCTGTACCACCTGTCCAGTAGTTCCCACAGGCCTCTGGGGATGTTCTTGTGAACAGGCAAACCAGGCCTCACAAGCTTCCTGTACCCCTAAGCTTTTATAATAGACCACATGGCCTTCTGTCCAGTAGGTAAGAGGCCATGGTGTAGCCACTGGACTACTTCCCTTCCTGAGGGACTGGCAAGTACCATTTCTAGCCACTGCACCTTGGCTAGAGTGTCAGCCTCATCATTCCCAGGAGAAGTAAGGGGTGGATGCCCAGTCACATGTTATACAGTGATTAGGTTCTGGTAGCCCAATTCCCAGAGATCTTTCCACAAGGCCTGTCCCCATAATGGCCTATATATAACCATCCATTTATTTGCATGCCATGTAGAGATCCATCATGTTAGTTTCCAGTACACTGTCCAACTATCTGTGCAAATAGTCTAGGGCAGTGCTTCATTTGTAGGCACCAGCCACATGGTTCACAGTTCTGCCTACCGGCTACTCTGACCTATTCCAGTATTAAGCCAGACTGTGTTTGTTTAACTGCCAAGTCACCCTTTGTGGGACAGCAACTGATCTGCGGCATGCTCAGGATGCCCCCCCAAATACTGTTTTTCCCCACAGTGGTCTGCAGCCACAGTTCTTGGAGCACATTAATGCCCAGGGTATACTTAAGAATGAGGGACACATAAACAGTATACTCATGGTGGGGGTGGGGGCAGTCGCCTAATACCTGGGGAAAGCTGCATGTCCTTCACTTTTTCTGATCCCTGTCCATCCCTGCAGACAGGTTTCTTGGCCCTCCTCCATTCAAATGTCCAAAGGATATCTCCTCCCTCTTCTTGGGAGGTTGGCACAGCCATACACAGTCTTCCAGAAACAGGATGGGCCTCTCAGTTCACACCCCTGGTTTTTTTCTTTGTCGCCTTCTTTTTCTGGGACCACAGGAAACGTTGTTCAACTTGCAGCCACATGGGGTCGCTCTTTAACTGTGAGACAGAGGGAACTTAAGACTACTTCCTACTGCTGCTGCATTTCTTCGCTGGGTGGGTTCCCTAGGCTGCCCCTCCACCAGAGCACTCTTCTAGCCAAGTCACTCTCGGCAACTTTGTCCCAGATGTGTGCAGGGTGAGTAGGGGAGGGGACCAGAAGTGGCCCAGATCCGGATTGCACCCAGGCACCATAGGCTGCTGTGATTTCATCTTCTGTATTACGACTGGCCTGGCCGAGCCTGCAGGGATCTCAGTTCCTTCCCTTTCCCTCTTCCCCTAGTCATTTACTGCAATCCCGGAGGGGGATGGCGCTGCTCTGCCATTTGGAGGTCTTCCTCTAGGGTGTGAACCTGAGCCTCCAGGGCTTCCTCTCTTCCATGGAGTTCACATTAACTTCTCTGCTTTGCAAAGTGCAGTCTCCGTCTCAGCTCGCAAAGCTGAAAAACAAAACAAAACAAAACAAAACAAAATACACAGCCCTCGGCCGGTGTCCACTCAAGTGCTTGGCTTCTCTGTGGTCTCCCCTGCACCCGCAGGGCCTTCTCTACTGTGCTGGGTGCACCACTAACATCAGGCCGATTCTAGGGAGGAGCCCATGCTGCCAGGAGACTTGCCATTGGATACCACATACCGGTGACCCGCCACCTTCCCAGGCCCCTCTCTGGGGTTCCCGAGGGCTACTCCATATTCATACCATACTGTGACAAATCCTGCCAATGGTGCCAATTGTCTTACAATGCCAGACAGGTTCACATGGGATTCGGGATTTGGGCAGACGGAAGAATATATGTGGGGCCATAGGGATATCTGACACGCCTTTATTTTGGGGTGGGGTGATTCATGCATGCTGCAGGCCATGTGTCACACCACAGGAAGTCCCAATTTCCTTATATACGAAATGCACACAAATCCAGAAGAGTCCAAGGTATTATATGACAAAGCGTGATTCTGTGCATGTGGGCCCATTCTCAAGGTTATGGGAATACTGCTTATCGGCATGGTGAGGGAGCTTGTGGTTCCCACTTCTCACTTGTGGTTAGTTGCCCCAAGCAAACGATTCACAGAGGCTGATTATCAAGTCACTGAAAACTCAGAATTGCCTTCTTTAAGATATAACAGCTGAGCAGTATTGGTAATATCGGTCAGCTCATCGTGAGCTAAGAAAAATCATTACAAGTCATTTGCCTTTTTTTATTGTGGCAAAATACACATAAACTTTACCATTTAACCATTTTTAATTGTACAGTTCAGAGGCATAAGTACATTCACACTGCTGTGCAACCATCACCACCATCATTCTCCAGAAATTTTAAATGATCTTAAATGAAACTCTATACCAGTCGACAAAAAATAACTCCATTTCCCCTTTTCTGTAGGCTTTGGCACCACTTTTTTCCTCCAACTTTATTGACATATAAATGGCATTATTGTTTTATTTTACAAAATGGCAACATCGTGTCACTTTAGGTGCACATTGTGTTAATTTGGTTTGCTTTTATATATGCAATATTATTGCCACTGTAGTGTTAGCTAGAGCCTCCATCACTACAGGTAATTACCATTCCTTTCTCATGGTGAGAACATTTAAGATCTTCTCAATTAGCAACTTTACTCACCTAACAGTATTGTTATCTATAATCACAACTAGGCATTCAATGTCTAGAACTTATTTATCTTCTGACTGGAAGTTTGTACCCTTTGAGCAACATCTTCCCATAATTCCCACCCCACAATCCCTGGCAACCACAATTCTACACTTTTTTAATGAGTTTGACTTTTTTAGGTTCCATGTATCATTTATATCGTATAGTATTTTGTCTTTGTCTGATTTATCTCACACAGCATAAGGTTGCAAATGGCAGAATTTTAACCTTTCTAATGGATAAATAATATTCTCTCTGTGTATGTGTGTCACATTTTTATTATCCATTCATCCATTAACACTCACATTGTTTCTGTATCTTGGCCATTGTAATAATGCTGCAATAAACATGGTAGTGCAGCTGTGTCTTTGAGATCTTGCTCATTTTCTTTGGCTGAACGCAGAAGTGGCTTGATCATATTAATTTTTTGAGGAACCTCCATACTGTTTTACTTAGTGGCTCTACCAACTATTTCCACCAACAGTGCACAAAGATTGCCTTTTCTCCATATCCTTGCCGACACTTTTTATCTTTAGTCTTTTTTTTTAAAGATTTTATTTATTTATTTTTAGAGAGGGAAGGGAAGGAGATAGAGAGAGAGAGAGAGAGAGAGAGAGAGAGAGAGAAACATCAATGTGCGGTTGCTGGGGGTCATGGCCTGCAACCCAGGCATGTACCCTGACTGGGAATCGAACCTGCGACACTTTGGTTCGCAGCCCGCGCTCAATCCACTGAGCTATGCCAGCCAGGGCAATCTTTAGTCTTTTTGATGATAGCCATTCTAACAGGTGTAAGATGGTATCTCATTGTGGTTTTGATTTGAACTTCCTTGATGATTAGTGATGCTGAACATCTTTCAATTTACCTGTTGGCAATTTAGATGTCTTCTTTGGGAAAATGTCTATTCAGTTTCTCTGCCCCTTTTAAAATTGAATTCTTTGTTGTTTTGTTATTGAGTTGTATGTGTTCTTTGTGTATTTTTGATAGAACTTTTGTCATGTATATAGTTGGTAAGTTTTTTCTCCCTTTCCATAGATATAGGGAACCAGTCCACTTGGCAATGGCAAATGTAGCCCAGCCCTATCCGAAAACAGGCAGGTGTGAGTCACCACACAGGAGCCAAATCCGTGGATTGGCTTTCCTGTGGGAAACCAGGCTTGCATTATACCTAGGCTGCTTTGAGGCTTGTTCTTGCTCAAACTCCCTCACCCTGAGTCGAAGCAGCAAATATTTACTACATATCTTCAAAGTAACTTCCTAAAGTCTGCGCTAATCTTCCCAAAGATGGAGTGTAACCAGACCAATCATTCTTATTGTTCCCTTGAATTTGCAACATTTTTTTCCTCATTAATCTGTAAGAAGTAATCAGTAACATCCTTTCCTTTGTTTTCTGTAAAAAGTAATCACCTAAAGCAAACCTGAACATAATGAATGAAAACCTTCTTTGATGCATGCTATCAGAAAGTAATAAAAGGCTGTCCAGGCAGGGGTCGGGGCGCCCTCTCTTTCATAGAGTGGCCGTGCTGTCCGTTTTTCTCCACAGGACTTCTATAGTCTGTGTGAATTTGTTCGTTGTATCCACAACACCATGGACACTGCTGGCCAGATTCCACAGCACATAGATTGTCTTTTTATTGTGTTGGTTGTTTCTTTTGCTGTGCAGAAAATGTTTAGTTTGATGTAGTCTCATTCATTTTACTCTTTGATTTTTAAAAATATTAAAAATTTGTTAGAGTTGATGTATAATATTATATTAGCTTCAAGTGTATAATATAGTGATTACACATTTATATAACCTACAAAGTGATCACCCTGATAAATCTAGTACCCATTTGACATCATGGATAGTTATTACAATATTATCAACTATATTCCCTAAATTATAATTAAATTCTCACGACTATTTTGTAACTACTAATTGTACTTCTTAATCCTTTCCCCCTTTGCAACCCCAAAATCCCCCAACCCCCTCCATCTGACAACCATCAAAATGTTCTCTGTATCTATGAGCTTGTTTCTGTTTTGTTAATTTTGTTCTATAGAATCCACCTAAGTGAAATCACGTGGCATTAATCTTTCTCCATTTGATTTATTTTTACTTAGCATAATGGCTTCTAGGTCCATCCATGTTGTTGCAGGTGGCAAAATTTCATTCTTTTTATGGCTGTCATATTCCATTGTATATGAGGTCTGTCCAGAAGGTATCCAGCCATGTAATATGAAAAACAGAGACAATTATTGAAGAAGATATAAGATACAAGAAACATTGTGCATAGGACAATGATGCCTCAGTCCCCTTCAAAGTAGGCACCTTGGGACCTCACACAGTTCCCCCAATCACCATCAGCTGCCCTGTGGTATTTTCTTGAATCTCATTAATGTTCTGAAATTTCTTCCCTTTCAAATGTGATTTTACTTTTGAAAAAATCCTGAAGTTGCAGGGCACCAAATCTGGGCTGTAGTGGGGCTGGGTCACCTGGGTGATTTGATATTGTGCCAAAAAAACTTTTCACAACATACGATGCATGAGCTGGTACATTGTTGTGATGAAGCTGCCAATCGCCAGTTGTCGATAGCTGTGGGCTTCTGAATCATCTGAATAGTTTCTGCAGAAGAATGTTCAAGTGTAATGCAAAATTTCATGTGGATTTGTTGCTCTACTCACTCAGTCATTTTGAATGTGACAGCTACATAGTACACATGCTCACTCAAGGTCTCTATTGCTCCCGCTGACTAGTACAGCAAAGTCACCATTGTGCATGCATGCATGGATAGACTTCATATATGCACCACTTCTTTATCCATTCATCTACTGATGGACATTAGGTTGCTTCCATATCTTGGCTATTGTAAATAATGCTGAAATGAACGTATGGATGCATATATCTTTTCAAATTAGTGACTTAAAAAATAAATAGTAGTGAAATTGCTGTGTCCTTCTTTGTGTATTGTTATAGCCTTTGTTTTAAAGTCTATTTTGTCTAGTATAAATGTTACTACCCATGCTCTTTTTTCATTTCCATTTTCATGAAATATATTTTTCCATCCCTTTACTTTCAGTTTGTGTGTGCCTTTTAATCTGAAGTGAGTCTCTTGTAGATAGCATATGTACAGGTTTTGTTTTCGTATCTAGTTAGCCACTTTATGTCTTTTGATTGGAGCATTTAATCTATTTACATTTAAGTAATTGTTGATTAATATATAGTTATTGCCACCTCACTATTCATATATTTGATCCTCTCATTCTCCCCCCACTTCTCGCTATCTCCTTCTCTTCTTCCTCCTTCTTTTTCTTCAAGAAGTCCTTGAAGAAAATACTGGTTTCTTCAAATCAGTATTTCTTGTAATACTGATTTGGTGGTGGTAAACTCCTCTAGACCTTTTTGGGGGGCGGGGGTGCATCTTGGAGGCTCTTTATCTATTCTTTGAATCCAAATGATAGCTTTGCTGGGTGGAGAAATCTTGGTTGTAGGTCCTTGCTTTTCATCACCTCTGTTGAGAAATCAGCTAAAACTTTTATGGGAGCTCCCTTATAGGTAAGTAACTGCTATTCTTTATTTACGCTTTGTTGCTTGTGCTTTTGGGGTCATATTTAAAAACATTATTGCCAAGATCAATGTCAAGGATCTTTTCCTTATGTTTTCTTTTAGATTACTGTTTCAATTCTTGTGTTTAAGTTTATATATTTTGAGTTTTTTTGAATGATATAAGATAGGGGTCCAATTTATTTTTTTGCATGTGATTATGCAGTTTTCCCAACATCATTTACTGAAGAGACTATTCTTTCCTCATTGAGTTTTGTTGGATCCTTTGTTAAATATTACTTGACAATATGTACAGGACTTTACTTCTGAGCTCTCAGTTCTGTTCTATTGGTATATGCTTATTTTTATGCCAATGACATACTGTTTGGATTACCATAGCTTTGTGCAATAGTATAGTTTGAAGTGAGGATGTGTGATGTCTCCAGCTTTTTACTTTTTCATGTTTTCTTTGGCTATTTGTGGTCTTTTGTGTTTCCATATAAATTTTGGGAGTTTTTTCTATTTCTATATAATTCCATTGAAATTTCAATAGGGGTTACATTACTTTTCTCTTGCTGCATACTTTTCTCCTGCTGCATTTAAGATTTTCTCCTCATCCTTAGTCTTGGATAATGTGATTATGATGTGTCTTGGTGTGTTCCTCCTTGGTTCCAACTTCTTTGGGACTCTCTGTGCTTCCTGGACTTGTATGTCTATTTCCTTCACCAAATTAGAGAAATTTTCTTTCATTAATTTTTTTCAAATAGATTTCCAATTTTTAACTCTTTCTCTTCTCCTTCACACACCCCTATGATGTGATTTTGCATGCTTGAAGTTGTTCCAGGGGCTCCTTACCCTATCCTCATTTTTTTTGGATTCTTTTTTCTTCTTGCTTTCTCATTGGATGTCTTTTGCTTCCTTATGTTCCAAATCATTGATCTGGTTCTTGGCTTTATCCACTCCACTGTTCATTCCCTGTAAATTGTTCTTAAGTTCAATTAATGTATCCTTCACTTCTTTTATTTAAAAGCATATTTTATTGATTACACTATCACAATTTTACCAAAATTTTTTCCCTTTATCCCCCCTACAACCTGCACCCCCTAACCCTCTAGCCTTCCCCATCCCCTTAGTTTATGGTCATAGGTTGTACATACAAGTTCTTTGGCTTCTCTGTTTCCTATACCATTCTTAACCTCTCCCCATTTATTTTATGCCTACCATTTATGCTTCTTATTCTCTGAACCTCCCCCCCCCCCCCATTTTTCCCTCTCCCTCCCCATTGAAAACCCTCTATGTGATCTCCATTTCTCTAGTTCTGTTCCTTTTCTAGTTGTTTGCTTAATTTTTGTTATGGTTTTTTTGGGTTCAGTTGTTAATAGTTATGAGTTTGTTGTTATTTTACTCTTCACAGTTTTTGATCTTCTTCTATTTCTTAGATAAGTCCCTTTAACATTTTGTATAATAAGAGCTAGGTGATGATAAACTCTTTTAATTTGACCTTATCTGGAAAGCACTTTATCTTCCCTCCCATTCTAAATGATAGCTTTTCTGGAGAGAGTAATCTTGGATGTAGGTGTTTGCCTTTCATGACTTCAAATACTTCTTTCCAGCCCCTTCTTGTCTATAAGGTTTCTTTTGAGAAATCAGCTGATAGTCTTATGGGCACTCCTTTGTAGGTAACTCTTTCCTTTCCTCTTGCTGCTTTTAAAATTCTCTCTCTATCTTCAGTCTTGGGTGATGTAATCATGATGTGCCTTGGTGTGTGCTTCTTTGGGTCCAACTTCTTTGGGACTCTCTGAGCTTCCTGGACTTCCAGGAAGTCTATTTCCTTTGTCAGATTAGGGAAGTCCTTCTTCATTATTTCTTCAAATAAGTTTTCAAGGTCTTGCTGTCCTTTTGGAACCCCTACAATTTGGATGTTGTAACATCTAAAGTTGTCCCAGAAGTTCCTAAGCCTCTTCTCATTTTTTTGAATTCTTGTTTCTTCATTCTGTTCCAGTTGGATGTTTATTTCTTCCTTTTGTTCCAAACAGTTGATTTGAATCCCAATTTCCTTCCCTTCACTGTTGATTCCCTGAATATTTTGATTTATTTCACTTTTGTAGCCTTCATTTCTTCCTTCATTTTGCAACTGGGCTCAATCAGTTCTGTGAGTATCCTGATTACCAGTGTTTTGAACTCTGCATGAGATACTATCTCCTAGTCACTTAGCTCTTTTTCTGGAGTTTTGATCTGTTCTTTATTTGGGCCATATTTCTTTGTCTCACGCACCTGTTATGTTGTAAGGGGGTGGGGCCTTAGGCATTCAACAAGGTGAGGCAACCCTCTTTGGTGGTTGTGGTGCTGTTTTGGGGGGAGGGGTCAGAGAAGGAACAACGCAGCTCACTTGAGCTGCTCTAGCCCCACTTTCCAATGAACTGTCCTGTGAAACTGGGAGTTTCTCCCACTGTGGCAACCCCTGCAGTACTTTACAGCTAGCTTTGAGTCTTTAGTTTCCTGCTCAGCCAGCCCCATTTCACCTGTGCGTTCTGCTGCCTCACTGCACATCCTCTCATCTCAGCTACCATCTCTGCCCCTCCTACTGGTTTTGGTGAATATTTCTCTAACTCCTTGGTTGTCAGAGTTCATGCAGTTTGATGTTCTGGCACTTCTGGTTGTTTATTGTTTTTAAATGGTTGTTTATCCTTTTTTTTGGTTGTGTGAGGAAGTGAAGCATTTTCTAACTATGCCTCCATCTTGGCCAGAACTCTTTCTGTATCCTTCATTTCTGATTGGATAATTTTTATTATCCAATCAGTGGCTGTTAAAGTACCTACTGATTCCTTGAGCATTTTTTATAACCAGTGTTTGAACTCTGCATCTAATAGGTTTCTTATCTCCATTTTGTTTAGTACTTTTTCTGAGTTTTGTTCTGTTCTCTCATTTGAGCCATATTCCTTTGTCTCCTCATTTTGGCAGCCTCCCTGTGTTCTGTTCTATTATATTAGGTAGAGCTTCTATGACTCTCTGTCTGGGTAGCATGGGCCTAATGTAGTAGGTGTTCTGTAGGGTCCAGTGGCCTCAGCCTCCCCTACTACTCAAGCTGGGTACTTGAGTAACCCCTCCATATGGCTGAGTACTCTCTTCTCTTGTAGTTGTCTTGATTGCTATCAGCAGGTTAGTGAGAAAGATTTACCCAGGTCAGGCAGCAGTTAGGACTTGCTGTTACCACTGGCCACCAACATCTCCCTCTGTGACTTGTGGAGGTGGTTGGGTGGTGAATGCTTCAACATAGTCTGTAACTAGATCCACTGGGCACACTTGCTCTTGGGTTTCCTAGGTGGTGCAAGCACAAGGTCAGACCACCAGCCTGTGTTCTGCCTGGGGCACACGGGGTAATGGTAGTAAAATGATCTGCAGATGGCTGATGCTAGTGCTGGGCTTGGGGCCACTTAGCAGAGGTGTCAGGGGTTGGGCTCAGTTGTTTCTTATTTGGGCAGATTTAGTAAAGTCTGAAGCCTGCACCCAGCCAAGCCATTCATTTGGAAAAGCCGCTGATAACAGCTTGGTGGCCTGTCAGTTTTGGGTGGGCAGAGCCTTAGAGTAAATCAGCCAGGGTCAGGCAAACCCTGCAAACCAGGTTTGATGGAATCTCAGATATGGTGCTGCTGCACTGGGCTTTTGTGGGAGCATTGTAGGAGGCTCAGCAAAGAAACAATGGCCACTGTCCAAGAGGAAGCTGTCCCCAAGATCTAACCCTGATGGCACATGTTACTTCCTCTCCCTATGCCTCTCCAGCTTGCTGCCCCATTACTGGAGCCCAGAGGGAATGAGTCTGAGTAAGTGCATTGTTGTGTGAGGTCCTTTAAGAGGAGAGACCTGAGAGGAGAACCCTGCAATTTCTTCCACTGACCTGACCCCCAGTGGATTTTTACAGTCAGAAGTTATGGGACTTATCTTTCTGGCACTGGAACTCTGGGCTGGGTTGTCTGGTGCGGGGCTGGGATCCCTGTTCCCATGATATCCCTCTTGATTTTTATCTACCACATGAAGGTATAGGACCAGCCTGTTCTTCATCTCTGCTTCTCCATGTCTTCTCTCCTCTACCCCTCCTAGCTGTGTGGGTGAATGTGGTTTCTTTAAGTCTTTAGTCATCTGACTTCCATACAGCTTGATTTTATGATGGTTCTGAGTGATACTTTTTCTGTAGTTTAGTTATAATTTGTTGTGGTTGTGTCAAGAGGTGAACCATGTTTATATACACCTCCATCTTGACCATAAGTCCATTTTAACAATATTTCTTTCTGATTCATGAACATGAGATATCTTTTTCATTTAGTTGTGTCTTCTTTAATTTCTTTGGTCAGAGTTTCTTAGTTTTCACTATAGAGATCTTTCTGCTCCTTGGTTAAATTTATTCTTAATTGTTTCTGATGCTATTGTTAGTAGGGATATGTTTTTCTTTTTCAGGTATTTCATTGTTAGCATATAGAAACAAAACTGATATCTGTAGGTTGGTTATATTCACTTTTAGTGAATTTGTCATTTAGTTTGAACAATTTTTGGTTGAGTCAGATATTCAACATGTAAGATCATATCATATGCAAATAAGATACTTTTACTTCTTCCTTTCTATTTTGGATGCCTTTTGTTCTTTTTGTTGCCTGATTGCTTTTGTCAGGACTTTCAGTATTACACTGAATAAGAGTGCTAAGAGTGGGTGCCCTTGTCTTCTTCCTGATTTTAGAGAAAAAGCTTTCAACCTTTTGTAAAATGGTGAACCACTGAGTATGAAGTTCACTGTGAGTTTGTTGTATGTGGCTTTTATTGTATTGAGGTATGAGAGGGGACACCCCAGAAATCAAAATTATCTTCTGGAGGTCAGGCCTTTTATAGTACAGGCTTCCCTCACTAAGTAGGTGTTCTAGGAACCCATCTGTATCAGTGTACCAGCTGGTATTGTTGTGGGAGGCTGTGTTTGGCTTCAGTGATTTTTTTGAAGACTCTTTCCACACATTTGCCCATTTCATGATGGGTGATTTATCAGCACACCTACCCATACTGTGCTGAGTGTTCAGCAGTTTTTGACCCAAAACAGCATGATCCCTGTGCCCCACCCTCCCTATTCCCCCTAACTTACCCCAAGTGACTTTTTTTTTTTGTTTTCCCAGATGAATAAAGTCCTCAAAGGGAAAATGTTTTGCCAATGTGGAAGAGGTGAAACAAAAAAATGTCAGAAGCACTAAAAGGCAACAAAATTAACAAGTTCAAAACTGTTTTGAGCAGTGGAAGGAAAGAAAACATCTTGATAGGTATATTGCATCAAATAAAGAGTGCTTTTTAAAATTTTTTTAAAAAATAAAAATAAATTTAAAAAATAAAAAATTAAAAAAATTAAAATTAAAAATAAATAAAAAATAAAAAATAAAAAATTAAAAAATAAAATAAATTTAAAAAAGAGTGCTTTGAGGGTGACTGAAGTTTAAACATGGTAAGACCGAATAGACAACTTTTTTAAATAAATAAATTCTGCTTTTTAGGGTCCCCTTGTATGTTTCTTGTATGTACAATTTGTTGAGAATTTTTTATCATAAAGGGTGTTAGTTTTGTCAAATGCTTTTTTTGCATGTATTGAGATGATCATATAATTTTTCTTTTATTGTATTAATGTAGTCTATCACATTGATTGATTTGTGGCAACTATGTTTTTTTTTTTTTACTTTTAGTCTAAATGAATTTAACCTACTGTAGATATGAGTTGTTTTAGTAATTAAAATGATGATTCTTCCAATGTCCTCTACTCTTCGAGTAGCTCTTTTCATGAAGGGCAAATAGCGTGAAATAAGTTTATTCCTCTGGACACAGGTATTTTTTCCTGCAATCAAACATGATTTAATTAACTCATCATTGGTAAATGCCTTTTCTTGCTTGACTAACATATGAGCCATTCAGAAACTCACTGTGGTTGCAGCCTCATTTTTATTTTTATTTTATTGTAAATATGTTTTATTGGTCTATACTATTATAGTTGTCCCATTTCCCTCACCCCTTATTTCCCCTCCTCCCTGCACAACCCCCTTCCCACCCAATAGCCCCCCTTCAGTTCATGTCCATGGGTCATATTTTGTAAGTTCTTTGGCTTCTACATTTTCTGTACTATTCTAACCTCCCCCCTGTCTATCTTCTACCTATCATTTATGCTTCTTATTCTCTGTATCTTTTCCCCATCTCCCCCTCCCACTGCCCCACTGATAACCCTCCCATGTGATCCCCATTTCTGTGATTCTGTTCCTGTTCTAGTGTTTGCTTAGTTTGTTATTGTTTTAGGTTCAGTTCTTAATAACTGTGAGTTTGTTGTCATTTTACTGTTCATGTTTTTTGATCTCTTTGTCTTCAGTCAGTCCCTTTAACATTTCATATAGTAAGGGCTTGGTGATGATGAACTCCTTTAACTTGACCTTATCTGGAAAGCATTTTATCTGCCCTTCATTCTAAATGATAGCTTTGCTGGATAGAGTAATCTTGGATGTAGGTGTTTGCCTTTCATGACTTGGAATATTTCTTTCCAGCCCCTTCTTTCCTTCAAGGTTTCTTTTGAGAAATCAGCTGACAGTCTTATGGGCACTCCTTTGTAGGTAACTGTCTTCTTTTCTCTTGCTTCTTTTAGGATTCTCTCCTTATCTTTAATTTTAGGTAATGTAATTATGATGTGCTTTGGTGTGTTCCTCCTTGGGTCCAACTTCTTTGGGACTCTCTGAGCTTTCTGGACTTCCTGGCAGTCTATTTCCTTCACCAGATTGGGGATGTTTTCCTTCATTATTTGTTTAAGTAATTTTTCAATTTCTTGCTCTTCCTCTTCTCCTTCTGGTACCCCTTCTGTCACCCCAATGATTCAGATGTTGGGAACTTTAAAGATGTTCTTAAGGTTCCCAAGTATCTCCTAATTTTTTTTAATTCTTGTTTCTTCATTCCGTTTTCATCAAATGTTTCTTTCTTCCTTCTGTTCCAAACCATTGATTTGAGTCCTGGTTTCCTTTCCATCACTGTTAGTTCCCTGTACATTTTCCTTTATTTCACTTAGCATAGCTTTCGTGTTTTTATCTAATTTGTGACCATATTCAACCAATTCTGTGAGCATCCTGAAATTACCAGTGTTTTGAACTGTGCATCTGACAGATTGGTGACCTCTTTGTCACTTAGTTGTATTTTTTCTGGAACTTTGATCTGTTCTTTCATTTGGGGCGTGTTTTTTTGTCTGGGTGCGCCTATTACACAGTAATGGATGGAGCCTTAGGTGTTCACCAGGGCGGGGCAACCCAGTCGCTGGGTTGTGATGCTGTTTGTGGGTAGGGGTCCAAAATGGAACAGAGCTGCTTGCTCAGCTCTTTGCCGATTTTCAGTCACTTCCCTTACCATGCACCAGCAAATTGGCCCCTTCTGGTGCCGATTCCCGGGTGAGTGGGCTTGTGCGCATTCTAAGACCCTGTGGGTCTCTCCAATAAAGTGTCCTGAGAGGCTTGGAGTTTCTCCCACTGCCACTTAACTCCCAAGGTGTTTTCAATCAGAGGTTTGAGGCTCTATTTCCCGGTGCTAGACACTGGTTGTGCGGTCTATCTCAATCCCAGTTGTTCCTCCCAGTTTATCTGCACTGGATGTGGGACTGCCTTGTCCACAATTGCCTGCCTCACCTGGTCCGCTAGCTGTTGCCTTGCCTTGAGTCCTCTCTGCCAGGCTGCCTGTCTGCTCCTCCTACTGGTCTGGATGAATGTTTCTTTTTTAACCCTTGGTTGGTCAACTTCCATACAGTTCAATTTTCTGTCAGTTCTGGTTTGTTTTTTGTTTTTAAATTTGTTTGTTGTTCTTCTTTTGGTTGTGTGAGGAGGCACAGTTGTGTCTACCTATGCCTCCACCTTGGCCGGAAGTATGTATTTTTATTTTATTTATTTCTTTTCAGAGAGAGGGGAAAGGAAAGGAGAAAGGGAGAGAAACATCAATATGTGTTTGCCTGTTGTGCACCCCCTACTGGGGACCTGGCCCCGCAAGCCAGGCATGTGCCCTGACTGGAAATCAAACTGGCAACCTTTTAGTTTGCAGGCCAGTGCTAAATCCACTGAGCCACACAAGCCAGGGCTCATTTTTACTTTTTAGGAAGAAATTCTGCTATGATGAGATATTTTATTTTACCCTTTAATGTTTTTCTGAGCATTTCTTTCCTGTGAGTTTTGAATATTGCACTTAGAGCTTAATCTGGTAATAGTATTCTTTTATCACAGTTTTTAGTGTCATTGCATAATAAACACAATGTTTTGCCATGTTTTTCAATAATACAAGAATCCATACGTAAGGCATGGCACTTGAAGCCCCATTTTTCTGGTCTTTTTATTTTTCCTGACATGCTAACTATGTACCATTAACAAAAACAAAAACAAATGGTCCTGGCTGTGTGGCTCAGTGGAGTGAGTGCTGACCTGTGAACCAAAGGGTCACTGGTTCGATGCCTCAGTCAGGGCACTGCCTGGGTTGCAGGCCAGGTCCCCAGTAATGGGATGCAAGAGGCAACCACACATTGATATTTCTCTCCCTCCCTCCCTTCCCCACTCTCTAAAAATAATAAATGTTTAAAAAAAAACCAAAACAAGTGGTGGTATATTTGTTTGGCGGCACATGAAATAGTTTTAAGTTATAACTATGTTATTGAAATCTGTTGTGTGCCATACAGCAGTATAAAGTGATGAGAATATCATGTACGTGTACCCTCTATTTTATCTCAACTCTGCTGATGTAGTGTGAATCATGCAAAACACATCAGTACATAAATGAAGAATGTGGCTGTGTTCCAATAATACTGCAGATATTTAACTGTACAATTTGATAAGTTTTGACCTATGTATATACTTGTGAAACCATGACAACTTGTTTTTTTAAAGATTTTATTTATTTTTATTTTTAGGGAGGGAAGAGAGAGAGAGAGAGAGAGAGAGAGAGAGAGAGAGAGAGAGAGAGAAACATCAATGTACGGTTGCTGGGGGTTATGGCCTGCAACCCAGGAATGTACCCTGGCTGGGAATCGAACCTGGGACACTTTGGTTCCCAGCCCGCGCTCAATCCACTGAGCTATGCCAGCCAGGTCAACAACTTTCAAGGTAATAAACACATATATGACCCCCCAAATTTTCCTCAAGCATCTTTGAAATCTTTTTCTCAACCACTCCCTGCCACCTCCTAACTCCTACCATCCCTCAGAAACCACTAATTTGCTTCTTATAATTATAGATTAATTTAAATTTTCCAGAATTTTACATATATGTAATCATATAATATATACTCTCTTATCTCTGGTATCTTTCACTCAGCATAATTATTTTGAGATTCCTCCATGTTTCTGTGTGTATCAGTAGTTTATTTGTTTTGATTTATATAATGTGTTTATGGATTCACTTACTAATAGGCATTGGGTTGTTTCCAGTTTTTGTCTATCATGAAGAAGACTTTTATAAACATTCAAGTTTTTGTGTGTGAACGTAAGTTACCGTCTCCTGGAATAAATACACAAGAGTGCAATTGTTGGGTTACATATTTGGTTTTATAAGTAACTGCCAAATTGTTTTCCAAACTGGGTGTACTACCTTACATTGCCAACAGCAATGCATGTGGATTCATTTTCTGTGCATCCTTGGCTAGTGTTTGATGTTAACACTGTTTAAAAATATTTTTAAGGTCTTGACTAGTGTTGCTCAGTGGTTTGGGCATCATCCTGAAAACCAAAAGGTTGCTGGTTCAATTCCTGGTCAGGGCACATGCCCAGGTTGCAGGCCAGGTTCCTGGTTGGAGGCATGTGAGAGGCAACCAATCAATGTTTCTGTTGCACATCCATGTTTCTCTTCTTCTCTTTTTCCTTCCCTTCCCCTAAAAATAAATAAAACTGTTAAAAAAATAGAACCATAGACTTAGAAATAAAGAACAAACTGACAGTGACCAGAAGGGAGAGGGAAGGGGGGAAGAAGGGGGAAGGGCAAGCAAAGGAAAATGAATAGAGGGTCTAATGGGCATGGAAAATGGAGGAGGGATGACTGTGGGAGTTGGGGGGCAGAGGAAGGGTGAGCAATGGGGAAAAAGGTGGGACAACTGTAACTGAACACCAATAAGAATATTTTTAGCCATTCCAATTGATTTGTAGTGATAACTCACTGAAGTTTTAATATGCATTACCTTTATGGCTAATGATGTTTAACATCTTTTTATGTATTTATTTGCCATCTATATATCTTCTTTGGTAGAGGTTTGTGCATGTTTCTGCCCAATTTCTAAGTGGATTTTTATTTATTTTAAGGTGATTTTTCCTTTTGTATTAAGTTATTGGGGTGACATTGGTCAATAGATTATGTAGGTTTTCAGGTGTACATTTCTATGATACATGATCTTTATATTGCATGTGTGCCCATCACACAAAGTCAAATCAACTTCCAAGTTTGGGTTTTGGTGCATAGTATATATTTCTAATACAATATTGTAAGATATGTTTAAAAATATTTTCAACCTTTTTATAATTTGACTCTTCCAAGGCTTGTGTTTTTATTTTGTTGATGGCTTCCTTTACTGTACAAAAATTTTTAGTTGATATAGTCCCATTTGTTTATTTTTTTTCTTATTTCCCTTGCCTTCAGAGATATGTCAGATAAAGTATTGCTACAAGCAATGTGTGAGATTTTATTGCCCATTGTTTTCTTCTTTTCATGGTTATGGTCTAACATTTAAGTCTTTAATCCATTTTTTGAATTTATTGTTGTGCATGGCATGAGAAGGTGGTCTAGCTTTATTTTTCTGCACATATCTGTCCATTTTCCCCAACACCATTCTTTGAATAAACTATCTTTAGCCCATTGTATGTGCTTGCTTCCTCTGTCAAATATTAATTGACTGTAAAAGTGTGGGTTTATTTCTGGGCTCTCTATCCATTGATCCAATGGAAGTGTTCTCTTTCATTAATCCATGTGTCCATTTTTATGCCATTACCATGCTGTTTTGACTACTATGCCCTTATAGTGTAGTTTGATATTAGGTAGTGTGATTCCTCCAATTTTGTTCTTCTTTCTCAGGATCAGTGATTCTATGTGGGGCCTTTTGTGGTTCCATATAAATTTTTGAAATATTTGTTCTAGTTGTGTGAAATACATTATTGAAATCTTGATAGGAATTGTATTGAATCTATAGATTGCTTTGGGTAGCATGGACATTTATTCACCAGTACATCTGATAAGGGGTTAATAGCCAAAATTTGTAAAGAATTTATAAAGCTAAACACCAAAAAACCCCAAACAATCCAATTAAAAAATGGGCAAAAGACCTAAATAGACACTTCTCCAAGGAGGACATATACATGGCCAACAGACATATGAAAAGATGTTCAATGTCACTACTTATCAGAGAAATGCAAATTAAAACCACAATGAGATATCACCTCACACTGGTAAGAATGGCTATCATCAATAAGCCAACAAATAACAAACATTGGCAAGGATGTAGAGAAAGGGGGATCCTTTTGCACTGTTGGTAGGAATGCAGATTGGTGCAGCCCTGTGGAAAGCAGTATGGAGATACATCAAAAAATTAAAAATGGATCTATCTTTTGACCCAGCAATCTCACTTGTAGGAATATATCCAAAGAAATCCGAAACACTAAATGGAAAGAGTATAAGCACCCTTATGTTTGTTGAGTGTTATTTACAGTAGCCCAGAGTTGGAAGCAGTCCAAGTGTCCATCAGTAGGTGAGTGGATAAAACAACTTTGGGACATTTACACTATGGGATACTATGGGCTGTAAAAAAGAAAATTTTACTCTTTGTGACAGCATGGAGTGACTTGGAGAACATTATGCTAAATGAAATAAGCCAGTCAGAGAAAGACAAATAACCATATGATTTCATTTATATGTGGAATCTAGTGAGCAAATTGAAATATCAAGTGAAATAGAGACAGACTTACAGAGTACAGGACAACAGCTATTGGGGAGATATTAGGGAGTGGAGGGATCGAGCAAAAAAGAAAAGAGACTCATGGATATGGACTACAGTATAGTGATTGCAGGGGGAAGGGTGTGTATGGGGGATAAGCGGTAATGAAAAAGTATAATAAAAATTTAAAATAATTTGACTACTCTTTTAACAGGGTATTTTCTGGAGCAAAAAATGTTAATTTGATGAAGTCTAATTTATCCATTTTCCTCTTATCTATTGTGCTTCTGGAGTCCTACGCTCGTAATATTTTCTGCTATGTATTTTTCTAGAAGTTTTATACTTGTAAGTTTTGCATTTATGTATATGGTTGATTTTAAATTAATTTATATATACAGTATGAGATTTAAATTGAGGTTTATTTTTCACCAATGAATGTCCAATTGCTCCAGTACCATTAATGGAAAAGGCCAGCTCTCTTCCATTGAATTGCTTTTGATCTTTTGTCAAAAATTAATTGGGTAGGATGTCATAAAAAATGGCACAGTGAAAAGGTATAGGGTTCAGTGCTCATCAAAGAAACCATTGAGTTGGAAAAAGAAACTGGAATAAATTAATTCAGAACTCTGAAATTGAATCCAAGGCTTACAAACCAGGAAAGTTCTAGGTAAGAAACATGATGATATAATTTTTATTTTTTATTTGTCAATTACAATTTACATTCAATATTATTTTGTATTAGTGTAAAACATAGTGGTTAGACAATCACATAATTTATGGTGTTCCCCTTGATATTTTCAGGACCCATCTGGCAGCATACATACTTATCAAAATGTTTTTGGTTATATTTTCCATGCTGTAATTTACATCCGCATGAATATTTTGTAACTACCACCTATACTTCTCTATCTTTTAACCTTTTTTACCCAGTCCCCCATGGACCCTCCTCTTTATTTCTTATTTAAATTTAGTTGATAGCCTTGCTGGGCAGAGTAGTGTTTTAGGCCCTGCTTTTCATCACTTTGAATATTTAATTTTGTCTGACCTGAAATGTTTCTGTTGGGAAATCAGCTCACAGTTTTATGGGACCTCTCTTGTGGATAACTGTTTTCCTCTTGCTGCTTTTAAGATCTTCTCTTTGTCTTTAACCTTTGGCATTTTAATTGTGATGTGTCTTGGTGTAGGCCTCTTTGGGTTCCTCTTATTTGGGACTCTCTGTTTCCTGGATTTGTGTGCTTGTTTTCTTTACCAGATAGGGAAGTTTGCAGTCATTGTTTCTTCAAATAGGTTCTCAGTACCTTGCTGTCTTTCTCTTCTGCTCATGGTACCCCTATGATGGGGATGCTGTTATACTTCATGTTTCTCCAGAGGTCCTTAAAGTATCTTTATCTCTTTTTTTGTATTCTTTTTTTGTTTGTTTTTGATGTTCTGATTGGGAGTTTTCTGCTACCTTGTCTTCCAAATTGTTGAGTCTATTCTCTGTTTCACCTAACCTACTGTTGATTCCTTCTAGTGTATTCTACATTTCAGATATTATATTCTTTTTAAAAAGATTTTATCTACATGTTTTTAGGGAGAGGAGAAGGGAGGAAGAGAGGGAGAGAAACATCAATGTGTGGTTGCCTCTCACACACCCCTCCATGGGGGACCTAACTTGCAACCCAGGCATGTGCCCTAACTGGGAATTGAACTGGTGACCTTTTGGTTTGTGGGCCAGCACTCAATCCTCTAAGCCACACCAGCCAAGGCTTAGATATTATATTCTTTATTTCTGACTTTTTAAATGGCTTCTGTGTTCTCTTTTGGGCTTGATATCTCTTTTTCTTTAAGTTCTCACTGAGTCACAGTGAGAACATCCATTTTCCCCACTAAGTCACAGGTGGTAAACACAAGGCCTGCAGGCTGAATCCGGCCCTCTACCTTGTTTTATCCAGCCCTGCACCTTGTTTCTACCTGGCAGCAGTGCTGAGCTCTCACTTAACTGTTAAGGAGTCATTACATTTGTACAGTCCTAAAATTACATTCAGCCCTTTGGAAGTAACTGTGAGGCTGATGTGGCCCCCTGGTGAAAATCAGTTCGACACCCCAAATAACTTAGGGACTAAGTTATTTGACCATTATTATTGTTTTGAGCTGTGTATCTGGTGTGATGTTTGCCTCCATTTCATTTGGTTCTTTTTCTGGGGGATTAATTTTATTCCTTTATTTGGGGCATGTTTCTTTGTTTTCACATATTGGTTGCCTCTGTATTTTTTTCCTGTGTATTAGATATATTTGTTATGTCTCTCAGTCTGGTATGATGGCCTTGTATAATTCATATCCTTTATGGCTCACTAGTGCATTCTCCCTTATCACTCAAGCAAAGTACTCCAGTAATGTATCTTGTGTGGGTTGTATGAGCCCTCTTGTTGTAGTTGTGTCTTGATTGCTGTTGTCCTGTCCATGTATGGAGTTGATCCCTGGCTTGTTGACTGTGAGGACTGACCCTAGCCATGGTATATAACCTGCTGTGTGAGTGCTGATCCCATGAAAAAGAATTTGTTCCTGCAAGGTATAGTGCCTGCTGAGGTCTCCCTTAGGATGTACTTCTTGTGTAGCTAACTGGGTTGTGCTGTGATATGGTCTGAAGCCTTCCACTAGATGTATTGGTTTTGGGACCTTTTGGGAGGACTCTGGTGTAGGTCAATGTCAGATGCTACCTCTGAATGACTTTGGCCTACCTGTTTGGAGCTACAATACTTTCCTCAGTTTGTGGCTGCTTCTGCTAGGCCTGAGTGTGCATGGGAGGGGGCAAGTTGTACACTAATGCTGACTTCCACCAGCACTGTACCTACAGGCAGATCAGCAAAAGGTTCAAGGCACTTTGAGATTCACCTCCACCTTTGTTGTGTGAGGTGTGTTCTCAGTTAATCACCAGGTAGTGGTGAACAGTTTTCACCAGATTGCTGCAGATTCAAACTCAGTGCCAGTGTTGTGTTTGATGCCTCTCAGCAAAAGCCCCAGGATACCCCAAGGGAAGCCACCATCTTCTGTGTGCCCATGGACTTTTGTGTGGGGTGGGGTCTCAGGGAGTCATCAGGATGAAGCCAGCAGAGTTCATCAGGCCCAAAGAGACCAGGATATGTATGCGTGAGGGGAGGGCACTGCACCAGAATGCTATCTTGTGTCAGGGAAAAAAATTACTTCCTTCCTCAGCCACACAGCTCAGTCTTTCCCTGACTCTTCCGAAACCTCCTCGAGAGTCTTCTTAGAAGTTCTGCACCACAAGCCCAATGGCCATAGCCAGCTGACAATTATGCAGGGCATGAGCTCCACTTTGTGGGGGCAATGGGAGTCTGGGGGGCGGGTGGAGCTAGTGGATGGGATGGGGAAGAGGCAGTCAGGAATGCTTAGGGGGGATTTCAGTGGATTTTTCACTATAGTCATGGTTCCTAGATGTCCAGTATCTTGCCCTGGGGTTTCCTCATGGTAACTGTGGGGAGCTCAATATAAGGAAGTTGTGGGAGTATGGACTGGTTTTAGTTGGTTGGCATATCAAAGGTATACACAGAGACAAGTTATTTACTATCTCTGCGAATTAGCTGAGGCCCAGATTCCAGAGCTTCAATAATATAGTAAATAAAGAAAATATAGTTAATACACTATATGATTTAATAAGCAATTGCATAAAACAATCTTATAAATTTGTTAAAGAGCAAACACTGTATGAAAAATAATCTGATAGCAATTTAATGGGGGTAGGGAAGGTATATATGATATAGGAGCAGAGTATTTATAAACTATTAAAATTAAGTTATTATTTAAATGAGGATGTTATCAGTTGAAGGTGTTAATAGCTATACATGGAACAACCACTGAGAAAAAAAACAAAAAAATATGCAGAAGATGAAAGAAAGAATAAAAATGGTACAAAACACTAAATACAAAAAAGGTAGAAATAGACAGCAAAGATGGTGGACTAGGTAAACATGGGTCACCTCCTTATGCAACCACATCAAAATTACAACTAAATATACAACAACTATCACTCAGAACATCAGAATTGAGTTGAATGGAAAATGGACAACTATGGGTTTAAAGAAACCATATCCATCCAGACTGGTAGGAGTGACAGAGACATGGAATAGGGTGTCCCCACATCCATGTGTGGTGGGTAAAATTTCAGGAGGGATATTTCAGGAATGAGGAGTTCCAGTGCCACATCAGGGCCTCCAGCCCAGGGTTCCAGTGCCAGGAAGATAAGTCCCCATTACTTTTGGCTGCAAAAACCAGGGAGGATCAAGTCAGTAGGAGAAGCTTCTGGAGTCCCAAGCAGTTCCCTTAAATGAACCCACACATTAACTTACTCAGACTCACTCCCTCTGAGCCCTAGTACTGGGGTAGCAGCTTGAAAGGCACCAGTGGCATACAGGGGGGAACTGAAGTGTGTGACATCAAGGCAAGAACTGGAGGACAGCTTTCTCCCAGAAGAAAAGGTAGGCAGAGGCCATTGTTCCTTTTCTGAGTCCTTCCCCTACAGAGCCACAAAGCTGGCCAGCAGGTCCCATATCTGAGACTCTATCAACCTGGCTAACACTGTTTGCCCTGTCCTGGAGATCCCCTGAGACTCCATTCCACTCAACTTATGGACCTAGCCAAACTGTAATTGTGAAATTTCCATATGAATGGCTGGACTTGGCCCATGCTTCACAACTTCCTAAATCATCTCAAATAAGAAACAGCTGACCTCAGCAATTCCCCTAGTCCCTATACCTCTTGCTAAGTGTCCCCAGGCTCAGTACTAGCAGCAGTCAGCCAAGATTCACAGCTTGGTTTCACCTGGGAATCTCCAAGCCAAGCAGAAGTAGCAGCCATCTCAGATTGCTTTATAGCTCATGCAGTGTGGCCCTGAACAGAACATAGATGGCTGCTCTATGGCCTGTACCACCTGGAAAACACCAGAGCCTGTGCACCCATTGGACAGCTACAGACCACATTAGAGCAGCACCACCCTGCCCTTGCACAGTTGATCCTCCATGGGGAGCAAAGGTTAGTGGTCAGTGGTCACAGCTAGTCCTTACAGCTGACTGGCCTGGGTAAATCCTTTCTGTTGACCTGCAAACAACAATCAAGGCTCAACTACAAGAGGAGGGTGTACTCAGTCCACACAAAGGGCACACCTTGAGTGCACAGCTTAGGTGACAGGGAAGGCTGTACCACTGGACCCTACAGGATACCTGCTACATTAGGCCACCCCACAAAGATGCAGTGTCAAAGCAGCTCTACCTTATACATAGAAACAAACACAGGGATGCTGCCAAAATGATGAGACAAAGAAACATGGCCCAAATGAGAGAACAGAACAAAACTCCCCCCCCCAAAAAAAGAACTAAACAAAGTGGAGATAAGCTATTTATCAGATGCAGAGTTCAATATACTGGTTATAAGGATGCTTAAGGACGTTAGTGAGTACCTCAAGAGCAAAAACAAGATCCAATCAGAAATGAAGTATTCACTAATTGAAATAAAGAACAATTTACAGGGAAACAACCATAGAGTGGAAGAAGGCAAGAATCAAATCAATGATTTGGAACATAGGAAGCCAAAACAAGCAATCAGAACAAGAAGAAAAAGAATAATAATTAAAAAAAAAAACCCCAAAACCCCAACAAGGATAGTGTAAGTAGCCTCTGGGGCAACTTGGAGCATTCCAACATTTGTATCATAGGGGTGCCAGGAGGAGAAGAGAAAGAGCAAGAAATTGGAAATTTATTTGAAAAAATGACAGAAAACTTCCCTATTTGTTGTAGGAAATAGACATGCAAGTTCAGGAAGCACTGAGAGTCTAAAACAAGATGAATGCAATGAGGCCCACTCTAAGACACATCATAATTACAATGCCAAATGTTAAAGATAAAGAGAGACTCAAGAGCAACAAGAGAAAAACAGTTAGTTCCCTAGTTCACATAAGACTGTCAGCTTATTTCTCAAAAGAAACTTTGCAGGCTAGAAGGGATTAGCAAGAAGTATTGAAAGGCATGAAAAGCAAGGACCTACAGCCAAGATTGCACTACCTAGCAAAAATACCATTTAGAATTGAAGGGCAGCTATAGAGCTTCCCAGACAAGAAAAAACTAAGGAGTTCATCATTACCAAACCATTATTACATGAAATGTTAAAGGGACTTCTTTTTCTAAAATTAGAACACTTTATTATAAACACTTGTTATAAACTGATTTTGTATTGACTCTTTGAAACTTTTAAAACTACATGCAACCTAAGCATATTATTTTAATATATTTCAAATTCCACTTTTCAATCTAGAAAATACAAAGAGCTTCAACAAAATGAAACATACCTAACAGAGGAAAAAATCTAAATTGCTTCATCGAGAAAACTAATGAACATAAAAACACCCAACCCAAACTAAAACTAATGCAATCAAGAAATAGATTCTACAAAGTCTATTAATCCTCCAATTTAAAATAAATGACTTCCCAAGGGAAAAATACTTCCATCAGCATAGCAATTTGATGAATAAAAGGAAAGCCACTCTCATTCAGGGAAGTTACATTATGTATAGGAAAAATGTGTATATCAGCTCAGAATAACTCTTATGTCAAGGAAGCATATTTTGGGGTGGCATGCTCTGCTCCTCTTATGGATGTATCCTAATGGGCTTATGCATTTACCTGCTGAAGGACATCCTAATTTCTTTAAGCTTTTAGTCATTATGAATAAAGCTGTTGTGCATAATTGCATGCAAGTTTTTATTTGGATAGAGATTTTCAAAGTGGTTGCATAAACACTAGAGGAGAATTGTTGGACTATGAGGTGAGAATTGTTTGGCTTTGGGAAAAACGGCCCAGCTGTCTTTCAAAGTGGCTGTGTATTTTACCATTAATAAATGAGAGTTCTAATCAACAAAACAAACAAGCAAGCAAAATATAACCAGAGACATTGAAATTAAGAACAATCTGAAAGTAACCAGAAGGGAGGTGGGAGAAGATAATGGGGGGAAGAGTGGAAGGGTTTTCAGGAACAACTATAAAGGACACATGGACAAAACCAAGGGGTGGGGTGGAAGCAAGGGAGGGAGGTGGGGATGGCTGGGGTTGGGGGGAGTAGTGGGGGATAAATGCAGACAACTGTAATTGAACAATAATAAAATAATTAAAAATAAATAAATGAGAGTTCCTATAATTTCTCACCCTCCTGTAGTTGGTGGTGTCATTTGTTTTGGAGTTTAGCAAATCTAATAGATTGCAGTGCTGTCTCATTGTTGCTTTTATTTGTGCTATCACATTTTAGAAGGAGGGGTCTGCCAGGGGGCATTTCAAACATATGTTAATGTCAAACAGAAACAATGTATAGAGCTGCTTAAGGCAAAGATAAGCCTTTTTACTAAAGAAGTTATGTGCCTTAGGTATGCTACCTACCATGACCTGCTCAATTAGGAATTTATGATCAGATCATCAAATGGCTACTTTCCACAGAACCCATGTTTATAAACACCATACATTTTCCTCGGCCAGGTGTCTGATCAGATCTTTTCCTGTTTTCAGTGGGGTTGTTTGTTTTATAGTCCTTTGTGTGTTTTGAGCAAAAATCTTTGATCAGAAATGTGTTTTGCAGAGATTTTGTCCCAATTTGTATCTTGTCTTTTTATTCTATGAATGAGTTCTTTTACAGAGTTGTTTTTATTTTTATAAAGTCTTCATTATTAACTTTCTCTTCATTGAACTTTATGTTCACAACTAAAATAAATAAAGGCTAGGGTTGTTTGTGGTACACATCACCTCTGATTACATTTCATAGAGCCAAAGACAGTCTCATAGCCATTCAGGGGAACCTAGGAAATGTGACTGAGTAGTGTTCACAGGAAGAAAAGGAGATGACCTGAGTGAAGAGCAGTCTCTCCCACAGCTACTCAACTTAATTTCTACTGACAATCCCCATTTTCCTCAGTCAGGGAAACTTAATTCTGCTAAATTGAGGTTTTCTGGGTCTGAGTTTGCAGTTGTCTATAAAGCAAGGGCACCAGAGGAAACCCTAGGTGTTTCTTCTCCACCATATCAGCCAAGATATGCTTTCACTTAATCATGGATGGCTCCTGAGTTATCCCTGGTTCCTACCTGATAGTTACCCTCACCCTGGTACTTCGCATTTTTATGGACCCCATCTCCTCCTCACCAAACTGGGGCATATGGGATAGTCTGCTTGGTTGTCTGAGGTCATTTCTTCCTAGACCTCCATATACCATCCAACTTATTTTCTTTGAGATCTTAGAAGCTCTCTAAAATGTATCTGTGAAGAGGGAATACAAAGAATATCTGGGGTCTTTGGCACCCACCCCTTCATGAGATGTAGGCTACAGGGACCTCCTTACAGATACAGAGGCATCAAATTGTTGATAGGAGAGACCTTGTTCTTCTTAGTGACATGTATAAAGAATTACAGATCAGTAAACCTATTAGCATGCAATTGAATTTATTAGTGATCTGTTCCCATTGGAGAGAACAGGCCTAGCTAGCATGAGGGTAGTGAAAGGCATAGGTTCAGGTCAAAGCAGGGTGGCAAAAGTAGGGGCAGCTGAAGGCTGGGGTGCTAAGCCCCCAGGTAGCCAGAGAGCAAGAGCCAAGAGTGTGAGTCCTATGTTCTGAGAAATTATATAGTTGGCAGGACGGGAGTGAAAAAGTTACGTATTGACTGACAGGTAAATGTGATGCCAGCTTTCCTGGGGGGAATGTGACTACCCAAACTTAGGTATGTGTGGGGGTCTTTTAGCCCAAATCCTTATCTTGCTCCAGACTCCATTTGTTTATCTTGTAAAACAGAAAAGTGACAGGAGGCAGTTAAGTAAAGTTGGGGCAGTTACCCAAAATTATTTAGGGCTGTTTCTTTGGGCACTGTGCACCCTCTCCCACATTTCAGACCTTGGGATGAAAGCACAGTTTCAAGGCTTTCTCTCCTAAACCTTGAAACGCTACACAGCATAGTGGAAATACGATACAGAATTTCAAGGACTTCCCTCCTTCCTTTCTAACATGGAGTTTCTTGTGATGTTGGAACATGTGGCAATATTACCAGACCAGGCTCAGGGCTGCTGAGTTAGTGAGATGTGTCTTCCTTCTCCTCCTTGCCTTGGTTTACTATTCATTCTACCTAAGTGATAAAAGGCATTTCCTGGCAACCAGGATGTTAGATGATGGCCAGTAACAGCAGTGCAGTCTCAAAGTTCTTCCTGTGCTGTCTCCTGCCTCATAATCTCTACTTCCCCTATGAGTAGGGGACGATTGACTTTTCAGGATTGAGGGAGAGGTGGTCTTCATCAGTTCATCTGCTAACTTCATTGTTCATTTTTTGAGGTATTTCCATTTTCCCCTTAGAAGTTTGATGTGGGGTATCAAAAGCTGGAGGAAGCTTTTGTTTTCCTATTTCTGGTCTGAGACAGAATTCTAGCTTGAATTGGGGAAACACCTACAGAATAGTGATTCAGATTTCTAAATATCACCCCACATTGACAGTTATGTTCATTTTACAGACAAAGGAACCAGGCTCAAGAAAATTATCTTGTTGGAAAATATGGAGTTCTTAAGTGTCAGAAGTGAGATATCAATCCATAGTCAGCCTGATTTCCATGTTCCCGAGTTTCGTCATTAGTACATTCTGATTATCACATTGGTAAAAGGCTGCCCAGTGAAACACAAACACTAAGAAATACACACATATGCATACACATGAAAAGCTGGCACATTCCTTTCAATTTTATTGGTTTAAATATATTTTTTTTCTCAAAGAGCAGCCCAGTATTAAGGAACTAAGAGCATTAAAGGAATGAAAGTGAAGACCCCCAAGGTGGTTGAAGACAGGTCTGGAGGCCAAGAGGATGAAGCCCTAAGGTGTTCCTGGGCTAGTGGATTGCTTGGATGTTGAGTTCCTTGGCTGGTGGCTTTCTAGGTTAGTGATGTCTCAGCTGTGGTTTCTTGCATGGTGGCTGATTTGGCTTCTTAGTGTCTTGGTAGTGGGTTGTGTTAGGGGTTGGACCCGTAGGCTACTGGGCCTGGCATTCATGCAAATAGAGAAAAGTAATAAATGATGCCTAAACCGATGAGTATGGCAAATACAGCCAGCCAACCAGTTCGGCCTGAGTTGATGTAAGCTTCTTCCCAATCGCTGTTCTTGTTAGCCTTCAAGGTCTGTAGGGACAGGAGCTTTAGATGTGGGTTTCAGAATTCAGCTTTGTGACCACCATTAGGGAATGGCTGGAGACCTGCTGGCACTGAGGGAAAATCCCTCCCCAGGTCCCAGGATGGAAGCATATGCAAGGGGCAGGTAGAGGACAGGTTGGGTCATGACTTAGGCATTATTTTACCTTGTGACTGAAGTACAGAGCTAGTAATCCCAGGGGAAGGAAAAGAATTATGGCCAGGACGGTCAGACATTTGTAATTCGGGGCATAAAATGCCAGCTCTGCATCTGTCTGTGTAGGCTCTTCTGGCTTTTCAGCCTCCACAGGTGGGGCGGCGGGGTCAGCTGGGGCGGCAGGGGTGGCAGGGGCGGCAGCGTTGGCTGGGGCGGCTGGGGCGGCTGGGGCGGCTGGGGCAGCTGGGTCTCCCGGTTTCTGGACCATGATCTTTCCACCCAGAGACAGACCCCAGTGCCCTAAAATCAGAGAGCCAAACCCACTACTAGCCTCCCCTTGTTCTAGCCAGAATCCCAAAACTCAAACCGTCAGAAGCCAGTTCTTCACAATGGAGCAACCAGCACCTAAAATCCTGATTGGTTGCCCCATAAGGGGGCGTGGTCCCACCAGTCCCCACCCTACATCAGGACATCGACTCCACCCTCCCTGCTAGGGAAAGCCTTGGATCCCGCCTCCTCCTTCTTTGCCCACAGATAGGGTTGGAAGGCAGTATGAGGGATGGCTCCCAGGAGCAGCAGGAATGGAAGTACGCAAGCCCAATAAGAAAACTAGGGGATTTATAGAGGGAAGGAAAATGAATTATGTCAGTAGATTATAAAATATTAAATTAAAAAATAATTCTTCAGTCTATACTACCAGAAAGAACAGAGAAAGGTAAAAAAGGGAAGATCTTTCTTAAAGTACAATGTCATCTAATAAATGTGGGTGGAAGATGCAAATGGGTGCCACATGGTGGAAGGCAGAGTTCCCAAATAGCCCCAAGATTTCTTATTTTTTCATTATGTTTTTTGATGATGTTATTACTGTTGTCCCAATTTCTCCTTTGCTTCCCTCCACCCAGACCACCCCACAAACCCCACATTATTATCCATGTCCATGGGTCATGCATATGTGTTCTTTGGCTACTCCATTTCCTATGCTGTACTTTACATCCTTGTGACTATTCTGTAACTACCAATTTGTACTTCTTAGTCCCTTCACCTTTTTCACCCATCCCCCTGACCACTTCCCACCTAGCAACCATCAAAATGTTCTCTGTATCTATGATTCTGTTTCTGTTCTGCTTGTTTGTTTATTTTGATTTACAGATTCCATTGTTGATAGATATGTATTTATTGCCATTTTATTGTTTCTATTTTTGATCTTCTTCTTCAGGAAGACCCTTTAACATTTTATATAATGCTGGTATGGTGGTGATGTACTCTTTTACCTTTTACCTGTACTCCTTTACTCTTTTTCTTGTCTAGTAAGCTCTTTATCTGTCCTTCAATTTTAAGTGACAGCTTTGCTGGATGGCGTAATCTTGGTTTTAGTTCCTTTCTTTTCATGACTTTAATAATTTCTTGCCACTCCCTTCTAGTCTGCAAAGTTTCTCTTAAGAAATCAGCCGGCAATCTTATGGGAACTCCCCTGTAGGTAACTAACTTCTTTTTCTTGCTGATTTTAAGATTCTCTCTTTATCTTTAATTTTTGACATTTTAATCATGATATGTTTTGGAATGGGCCTCTTTAAATCCATCTTGTTTGGGAATTTCTGCACTTCCTGGACTTGCATGTCTATTTTTTCATCAAATTAGGGATGTTTTCTGTCATTATTTTTTCAAATAGATTTCCAATTTCTTGCTCTCACTCTTCTCCTTTTGGCACCCCTATGACACAAGTGTTGGTATTTTTGAAGTTGTCCTAGAGGCTTCTTACACTATCTTCATGTTTTTGGATTCTTTTTTTCTACTTGCTGTTCTGATAGGGTGTTTTTTGCTTTCTTATATTCCAAATCACTGATTTAATTTTCAACTTCCTCCACTCTACTGCTGATTCCTGTAAATCAATGGTTCCCAACATTTTTGACACTCAGGCATGGGGTGGGGTCAGGAGGTGGAACTCAGGTGAGCATCACTTGTTGGCCTCTGCTCACCTCCTGCTGTGGACTAGGTGGTGGGCAGGGGAGGGCAAAGACAGGAGGCAGAGCTCAGGCAAGCTTCTCTTGCTCTGGAATCCTAACAGGCCCAGGAGGGTATGGACTGCTTCCCATCTGCAGCCCAGGGGTTGGGGACTCCTGCTGTAAATTGTTACTTATTTTAATTCATGTGTCTTTCATTTCTGACTGGTTGTTCTTTATGGTTTCCATGCCCTTTTTTATGTTATTGACATCCTCACTAAGTTCCTTGAACATCCTTATAACCAGTGTTTTGAACTCAGTATCTAGTAGCATGCTTGTCTCCATTTTGTTTAGTTCTTTTTCTGGAGTTTTGCTTTGTTCTTTCATTTGGGATGTTTCTTTGTCTTACCACTTTGGCAACCACTTTGTGTTTGTTTCTATGTGTTAGGTGGTGCTGTACATTTCACAGACTTGGTAGAGTGGCCTAATGTAGTAGATAGATGTCCTGGAGGGTCCAGTGGCACAGCTTCCCCTATTACCCAAGCTGGGTATTTGAGGTGTACCCATTGTATGGGCTGTGTACACCTTCCTCTTGTAGTTGAGCCTTGATTGCTGTTGGCACACCCAAGGTCAACCATAACCTCTATTCTGTCTGGGGTCACACAGTGTAAGCTACAAAGCAATCGGCAGATGGATGCTACTTGTGCTGGGCTTGGAAGTGCCCAGGTGAAATCAAACTGTTAAAGCCAGCTACTGCTATTGCCTGTCCTGGAGCAACTTAGAGAGAGGCACAGGGCTCTCTGATTCCTGATGTTTGTTGTATGAGATAATATAGGAAAATCTGAAGCATGGGCCAAGCAAGACAAACCGTATGTATGGAAAAACCACTGGAAACAGTTTGGGTGGATCCTAAAGTTGGGTGAGGCAGAGCCTCAGGGAATCACCAAGATGGGGTAAATAGTGTGAGCCAAGTTGATGGAGTC
Source organism: Phyllostomus discolor (assembly GCF_004126475.2). Classification (NCBI taxonomy): domain Eukaryota; kingdom Metazoa; phylum Chordata; class Mammalia; order Chiroptera; family Phyllostomidae; genus Phyllostomus; species Phyllostomus discolor. The sequence continues at coordinate 1,990,151 of NC_040914.2, forward strand.
TCAGACATGGTGCCTACCTGCCAGATCTGTGGCTCTGGGTGGCCATCCTTGGAAAAGGAAAAATGGCCTTTCCAAGCACTTCTGTTTTGGAGAAAGCTACCTACCAGCTCTTGCCCTGATGTGGACAATTTACTTCCTCCTGATGCCTTTCAATCTGCTGCCCTGTATGTAGTTCAGAGGGAGTGAGTGAATAAGTCTGTGTGTAGGCCTTTTAAAAGGAACTGTCAGGGAGTTCAGCCATTTCTGTCTTCCACAGTCTCAATCCCTGCTGGTTTTAACATCCAGAAGTTATATTGACTTATCTTTCTGGCACCAGAACCCTGGTTTGGGGGATCTGGTGTGGGCTGGGACCCTTTGCTCCTTAAATTTCTCTCCTGATTTTTATCTTCCACACATGGGTATGGGATCAGCGTGTTCTGCATCTCTGCCCTTCCTACCAGTCTTGGTGTGGTTTCTTCTTTAATTCTATATTTGTAGGACTTCCATTCAGCTTGATTTCTGACGGTTCTGAATCATGGTTGTTCTGTAATAATTTAGTTGTAATATTGATTTGGTTGTGTGAGAAGGTAAGCTGTGTTTACCTATGCCACCATCTTGACCCCTTAATTCAATAGCTCCAAGATTTCTCCTCCCTGGTACACACAATTTCTTCCAGTTATTCATATGCTGTGAAGGAATTTCATTAAGGTTCTCAATCAATTAATGTTAAAAAAGGGAGAGTATCCTCAGTGGGCCTAACAAAATCAGGGGAGTTGTTAAAAGGGAGTGGGGTCTTACTGACAACAAGGATTTAAAGCATGAGATGGATTGTAGGCAAGGGCTATTCTCCATTGCTGGCTTGAAGATGAAGAGAGCCATGTGGCAAGGAATGTATGCATCCCCTACCTGAGAGTGACTCCTTGTGGACAGTAAGGCAATGGGACATTAGTTCTACAACAATGAAGATCTGAACCCTGCCATAACCTTATTTGTTTGGAAGAGGATCCTTACTTCAGTTGGGAATGCAGGCTGGCCAACACCTTGATTTTAGCCTTGAGATTCTGAGCACAGAACCCAGCCACTCTGACCTACAGAACTGTGAGTAAATAAGTTTGTGAGAATTTGTTATGCATCATTAGAAAACTAAGAAATATTTCAAACACCAATTAGCATCAATGGATGCTAATACCACTGGATTTTAGCTGACATGTTCCTCATGGAAGTTTTAGGGGAATGGAAGTTGTAAGGGACAAATTTTCAGAGTTGTAGGTGGGTAGGAGGTGACACAAAGAAGTCCACAAATATGGATTTCAATATGGTTTGTCAAAGATACAATTGTCCCACCAACAGTGCACTAGGGTCCCCTTTTCTCCACAGCCTCTCCAACACTTGTTGTTTGTTGCTTTATTTATGATGGCCATTCTGACCAGTGTGAGGTGGTATCTTATTGTGGTTTTAATTTGCATCTCTCTGTTGGCTAGCGATATTGAACATCTTTTCATGTGTCTCTGGATCCTCTGTATGTCCTCCTTGGAGAAGTGTCTGTTCAATTCCTTTGCCCATTTTTCAATTGGGTTGCTTGTTTTCTTAGCTCCTACCCTTTGCAACAGCATGGATGGAGCTGGAAAGCATTATGGTAAGCAAAATAAGCCAGGCAGTGAAAGACAAATACCATATGATCTCACCTTTAACAGGAATCTAAACAACAAAACAAAGAAACAAGCAAAATATAGTCAAAGACATTGAAATAGAGGACAGGCTGACAGTGACCAGAGGGGAGAGGGGAGGGAATTTCATGGGAGAATGGGAAGGGTTTAGAGGAACAAATATAAAGGACACATGGACAAAAACTAGGGGGAGGGTGGAAATGGGAGGGAAGTGGGGAGGGTTGGGTGAGTGGGCTGGAATGGGAGTAAAGGACAGAAAACTATATTTGAACAATGATTTTTTAAAAAAAATATGTAATTGTATTTAGGCAAGGTGTAGGGAAAATGAAGTCAGTCATATTCTCTCACCTGGATGTCTGGGCAACTGAGACTTAGCAGTGTTCATATAATCTCAAGTGTGGGCCCACACATGCAGAATCAGGCTCTGTTATATAATAGTTTGGACTCCTGCTGGCTTTGGGTGCATTTAGGCACAACTTGCAGCTTGTGGTGCATGTGGATTGCCCTACCCCGGCATGTCAGACATCTCACCAGTCTCCACGAATTTTCCTCTGTCTGGGCCTGAATCCCGTGTGAACCCACCTGGCCTTGAATGGCTGCAAGGCCATTGGTGTAGGTGGCAGGATTTGTCGAAGTATGGTATACAGCCATCGGAACCCATGGAGGGGGGCTTGGAGAGATGCCTGCCACTGGCATATAGTATCCAGGGGCAAGTCTCCTTGCAGCTTGGGCTTCTCCCCAGGACTGGCCCAATGTTAGTGGCACCCTGGACACAGTGGAGAGGGCTCTGTGGGTGGTAGGGGAGACCCTGGAGAAGCCAAGTGCCTGGGTGACTGCAGGAGACATGGACTGGGTATTTCTTTCAGTTTCATGAGCTGAGAAGGAGACTGCACTTCGCAATGCAGTGAAGTAACGATAATTCTGAGGAAGAGAGGGAGCCTTGGAAGCCTGGATCTGCTCCCTGTAGGGACAACTCTGAACAGCAGAGCTGCAGTGATCTCCCTTCCCTGGTCGTAGCGGATGAGTTGGAGGAGGGGGAAGAGGAACTGAGTTCCCTGCTGGCCCATCCAGTAGTGATGCAGAAGATGAAGTCACAGCAGCCTGTGGTGTGTCCAGGTAATCTGGCTTGCCCCTCCCAGATTATTGAGCACATGACCTATTGCCCCTATAACCCCTATACGTAGGCTGAACTAGTAGATCTAGGGAAGCAGTTTCAGTAGTAGGCCAGGGAGCCCTTGGCAGTATGGCTCCTCTGCCTTTGGAACTTAGGGGTAGATAGTATTATGTGCACTGATAATGAAATGGAAAAGTTAGCTTCCATTGCAACACACCCCTCCCTATGCCAGTAGCTGCAAAATAGTCAGTGTAATGCAAGGGGGCAGGGACCTCATTCTCTGTTAGAATGGGTCATGGCTGTGATTCGTACAGTCTGGGTGGATGCAGGAGATGTGCCAGACACTGTGAGCAAATGGCAGTCCTACTTGGATTTAGTGCAAATCCTGTGGGAGTTGGGCATGTCTCAGGCCATGCTTAAGCCAAATACTCAGGGCTTGCATGATGGATGCTCTATAGCACGGATGAAGGATCTGGTACTGCAGCATGCTCCTTCTGCCTCTTTTGGATTTCTCATGGCTATCTTGGCACTGTATGTTGAGCACCACATTAATGACATCATCACAATGATAGCAAGTCTAGGGGAGGTGGAGACTTGGCAGCAACAGAAAGAAGTATGGATGGTGTCTCAGTCTCCCTCTGTCTCACAAGTAAAGAGCAACCCTGTGCAGGTGACTAGGACCCAGATGTGGTCATACCTTTTAGGGGTTGAAGTAGATTGAAATAGGATTGATAGAAAGCCAAACACTTACCTATTAGAACTCTGGAAACAGTTGCGAGCTGACCAACATTTCCTGTGGCCCCAGAAAAAGAAGGTAGGGAGGAGGAAACCCAGGGATGTAACCTGAAAGGCCTGTACTGTCTGGTTGGAAGACCACCTGGCTGTACCAACTTCCCAAGAAGAGGGAGGAGATATACTTTGGACATTTGAATAGGGAGAGGGCCAAGGAACTTGTCTACAGGGGATAGATGAGGACCAGAGGCTACATGTGGAATTGGACATCCATTGGTCCCCTACAAATATTCAGCAGGTCCTGGCTCTAGTACACACAGGGGCAGAGAGTGCACTCCTGTATGGAAATCCTGACAAGTTTCTGGGGTCTGAGGCTTCTATTGATGGTTATGGGGGGCACAGTGTAAAGGTGAAGGCCATGTGGCTCTCCCTGGGTGTTGGGCAACTACCCCCCCCCCCCATGAATATACTATTAATGTGTCCTCCATTCCTGAGTATATCCTGGGCATTGATGTGCTCCAAGGGTTATGGCTGCAAACCACTGTGGGGGAGTTCTGCTTGCAAGTGTGAGCAGCAAAAGCTATTTTGCAGGGACATGCTGAGCATCCCCCATTCAGTTGCTGTTCCCCTAATAGGTGACAGTGGAGAAGCAGTACTGGTTGCCTGGGGGACATGAGGAGATTACGGGAACTATAGGAGAGTTGGAAAAGGTGGGGATAACTAGGGCTGTTCACAGTCCCTTCAACTCTCTCGTGTGGCTAGTGTGAAAGCTGGATGGCACGTGAATAATGATGATAGATTACTGGGAGCTGAATAAGGTCATTCCTGCAATACATGTAGTGGTCCCCTCTGTGATGGACTTGATGGACCAGTTAATCAATGATCTGAGAACCTACCATTTTGTGGCAGATCTGGCAAATGCTTTTTTCTCCATTGATATTGCTCTGGAGGATCAAGATTTTTGGCTTTCACATGGGAAGGCTCACAGTGGACCTTTACAGTGCTCCCTCAAGGGTATTTGCACAGCCCAACTATCTGTCATGGCCTTGTAGTGGGATAACTGGCTAAGTGGCCACGAACTGCTAAGTGTGCTCTTTTCATTACATTGATGACATCTTGCTAATCTGTGATTCTCTTACAGAGTTAGAGAAAGCAGTACTGCAAGTGTTGGTATGCCCAAAGTCATGTGGCTGGGCAGTCAATGAGGCCAAGCTGCAAGGACCTGGATTATCTGTCAAATTCTTGGGGGTTGTCTAGTCGGGTAAGACAAAAGTGATCCTCAATGTGGTGATAGGTAAAATTCAGGCATATCCTACCCCTAATACTGTGAAGCAGTTCCAAATGTTTTGGGGCCTGCTAGGGTACTGGAGAGTGTTTGTGCGTCACCTTGCTCAAGTTGTTCACCCTTTGTATGCCTTGGTAAAAAAGGGAGCAACCTGGGACTGGACCCCAATCTTGAGAACAAACATTCCAAGGAGCTAAGCATATCATTAAACATGCTCAGGCCTTGCATGCTCTGGATCCTGCTAAACCTCGTGAGCTAGATGTGTACATACATAACCAAAGAAGGCTTTGGGTGAGCTTTTTGTCAGTGATCAGAATGGCTATGTCCACCCCTGGGATTCTGGTCCCAACTATGGAAGGGAGAAGAGGTATGGTACTCTCTATTTGAGGAGCAACTGAAGGTGGTGTATGCTGCCCTATTAGCCATGAAGCTATAACAGGAACTGCCCTTGTGACAGTAAGGATAACTTACCCCATTGCTGGGTGGGTCCAAGACCAGATGGCCAAGCCTTGCAGTGGGACAGCTCAGACTTCCACATTGGTTAAGTGGGGGGCTTATCTGCAACAAAGGAGTATCCTATCAATTAGTACCCTATAGGCTGAATTGCAGGAAGTATTGGGCCCTGTCACCTACATAGATGAAAAATCTACTGACCCTGCCACAATAGAAGAAATGGAAGGTAGCCCCTTCCATGAAGGGTGGGAACCTGTTCTCTTAAATGCATTGTATACTGATGGGCACAGCAGGGACCTGCCCACCATGTGGACTGCTTTAGCAATTCAACCAGAAACAGACATGATCTGGTTTGACACTGGAGTAGGCCAGAGTCACCAGTGGGCAGAACTACAAGCCATGTGGCTCATGGATTCAAATGAAGCATTGCCCCTGACTATTTGCACAGATAGTAGGGCAGTGTATTGGAGGCTAACATGATGGATCTCTACATGGCATGCAAATAAATTGATGGTTATGTATAGGCCATTATGGGGGCAGGCCTTGTGGCAAGACCTCTGGGAATTAGACCACCAGAAACAAATCACTGTATATCATGTGACCAGGCATGCACCCCTTGCCTCCCCCAGGAATGAGGAGGCTGACACTCTAACCAGTGTGCATTGGCTGGAAATGGTGTCTATTGGCCTGCCAGAAAGAGAAGTAGCCCAGTGGCTAGACTGTTGTCTCTTACATGCTGGACAGAAGACCATGTAGTCTACTATAAAAGCTTTGGCGTTACCTATCACTTTAGCAGAGGTATAGGAATCTTGTGAGACCTGTGTTGTCTGTCTGCAAGAGCATCCTGGAGGCCTGTGGAAATTACCAGACAGGTGGTGAGGGGACAAACACCACTGACCCAGTGGTAGATTGATGTGATTAGACCCCTACCTATGTCAGAGGGGTATAGGTATGCAATCACATGTGTGGACACAGCCACTAGACTCTTGGCTGCATATCCTGCACGCCACCAGATCAGAAAGCAGTTGTCACTGTGCTGGAGTGCTTATACACCACTTATGGGTGACACTTGATCATTGAAAGTGATCAGCAGACATGTTTTATAGGCCTTTGTGCAACAGTGGGCCTGAGACATGTAAATTGACTGGAAGTTCCATGTGGCCTATCACCCTCAACCTACCGGAATGATCAAACAGTGCAATGGCCTATTAAAGCAGGGCCTGTGAGCCACAGCTGCCACTCCTGCACTGGAGGGCTGAATGAAATGCCTGTGGACTGTCCTCCAAACTCCAAATGAGAGGAGTCAGAAGTGCGGCCAAGCTCCAGTGGAAGCATTACTCCATTGGACTGCTGCTCCAATTCGGCTACAAGTACAGACTAGGGATACTTTGCTAAAACCAGGCATGGGGAAATAAGGAAATATTCTGTTGCCAGCACCTGAGGGCCTTGGAGAGTGGGCAGATGGACACTTGGATGTGGCCTTGGGGAGTAAAAGCCCCCACATCTGTTGGGTGGCTCTTGTTTCCCCTTGGGGACAAGGGGTGGAGAGAAACTTGCAAATAGTGCCCTGGGTGATTGAGGCATGGCCCCCAATATTGTGGGTAACATAACCAGGGCCAGCAGACCACAAAATACTTCTCCATGGCACCTTTGTGATATCTTTATGGCCCACATTGAGTTCTCCATTGTTGTTGCAGGTAGATTATGAATCCCCAGTTGAGGCATGAAAAGTATGGTATTCACACCCAGGAAGACACCTCTGCCAGCCACTGTCCTATCAGCTGACCAGAAAGTTGTTCACATATTGCCTGAGGGTCATGTTTTGCCATTGTTAGTTCCAATAACTACTTTGTCTTTTCACCCCTAGGGTGCAAAGTAACACTTTAGTGGACTAGGTACATACTTATACCTCTGTGGCTAACCAGCAGCATGCTGGATCTGCTCTGAAATCCCCCTGAGCACATCTGTTGGCTTCCCAAATCTCCTCTCTCCAGCTTCTATCTCAGGTAGGACTTAGTTACAGAACCAGTGGAACAGTGAAGATCCCTTATGGAACATGACCTGGACAGATATCTATACTGGGATGAAACAGTGGTATGACTAGCCCAGGCCATTAGTCAGCTATTCCATATGGGGTGACTCAGGGTGGCTTGTGGCTGGGACCATGGTGTTGGCTGGACCAGCTCCCCTTTGTAATGAGAATCTCAAAGGATAAGCCCAAGTGAGCTGGACTCCTATAGGTCTGTGTCAGACTAATACTCTGAAGTATTCCTGGGAGGTGCAGAATGATGCATGGGCTGTAGTTTCTACTGGAGTCTTCTGTGTGTGTGACTGACATGGGTAGCCTTATTTGTCCAAGAATTGGACTGGCTGTTGTACCTGGGGATAGCCCTATTTGCCTGCTCGAGTTTAGAAAACTCTGGCAATCTGGCCAACCAACTGGGAAGCATTTAAAACACGACACTGGGTAAAGGTGTACCCCCTGGTGGTATTAACCATTAGCCATTTTTTTTTTTCTCCTTAAGCTGTTTCTGTAGTCACTGAGGCTGAGATAACTGCTTTGGCTTTGTACACTGCTTGTGCATTGAATGCAACACATGATTACTTAAGCCTCTTAAATAAGGAAATGTATCAATTAAGGAAAGTTACCCTACAAAATCATATGGCCTTAGATATGCTCAGTGCTTCACAAGGTGGGGTATGTGCTCTAGTTGGGGCTAAATATTGTGTGTACATTCCAGATGTCCATCACAATGTTAGCCAAGCTCTACATGCATTAGCTTCTGAGACCCATGCAATTGAGTGTCTAACAGGTGATCCCTTGAAGGAATGGTGGGCATCCCTAACCGCTGAATGGCAGTGGGTTCTTGCTGTCTTGGGCAGCAGAGCTTGTGTTTTGGTTGGATGCTGTTGCAGTTTGTATTGCTGTTGCAGCATTTGGGTACAGGGCTTGCCCTCCTTGCCAAAGGACACTTGCAGAAGACACCCTCACATAGATTGTGTAGTGAGGAACCCTGAAAGTGTGGAATTTAGGGAAAATGAAGTCAGTCAGGCTCCTGCACTCAGATGCCGAGTAACTATGACTTAGCAGTGTTCATATAACCTTGAGCATGGGCCTGCATATGCAGAATCAAGCTCTGTTATATGATAGTTTGGCATCCTGCTGGCTTTGTGTGCACTTAGTATATAAGGGAGTTGGGACATCCTGCAGTGTAACTTGTGGCTTGTGGTGAGTGTGGATTGCCCTACTCTGGAGTAAAGGCATGTTAGACATCCCAATGGCTCTGTGAATTTTCTTCCATCTGCCTGAATCCTGTGTGAACCTGGCTGGCCTTGAACAGCTTTATGACACAATGTCAAAGATATTTTCACCCAGTCACCCAAACTCCCTCCCCTTTGCAGCTTTCAGGAAGTTCCCTGCCTCTATAGCCTGTTTCCATTTTGCTAGTTTAGTTTGTTTATTAGATTCCACATATAAGTGAAATCATATGGTACTTGTCTTTCTCTGACCAGCTTATTTCACTTAGTACAATACTCTTCAGGTCCATCCATGTGGTCACAAATGCTAAGATTGCCTTCTTTTCCATGGCCAAATAGTATTCAATTGTTAAATGTACCACAGTTTGTTATCCATTCATCTACCAATAGATACTTGGGCTGCTTCCAAATTTTGGCTATTGTAATTAACACTGCAGTGATCATAAGGGTGCATATATTCGTTCAAATTAGTGTTTTGGGTTTGTTTGGGTAAATTCCCAGAAGTAGAATCACTGGGTCATAAGGCAGTTTCATTATTAATTTTTGAGAGAACTCCATGCTGCTTTTCACAGTGGCTGCACCGAGGTACCTTCCCACTAACAGTGCAGGTTTCTTCTCTTCATCTCCCCACCAACACTTGTTTATTGGTTTATTTACAGGTATTTTAACAGGCATGAGGTGCTATCTCACTGTGGTTTTAAGCTGCATTTCTCTGATGATTAGTGGCATTGAGCATCATTTTGTAGAAGTGTCTTTTCAGGTCTTTTTCCCATTTTTTAATATGGATTGCTTTCTTGGTGGTGTTTGTATAAATTCTTTATAAATTTTGGAAATTAACTTCTTATCAGGTATATCACTGGCAAATATATTCTCCCATTCAGTGAGTTGTCTTTTCATTTTGTTGATGGTTTCCTTTGCTGTGAAAAAGCTTTTAGTTTGACGTAATCCTATTTGTTTATTTTTCTTTTGTTTCCCTTGCCTGAGGAGATATATCAGAAAAAAATATTACTATGAGAGATGTCAGAGATGTTATTGCCTATGTTTTAATCTGGGATTTTTATTATTTGAGACTTACATTAAAGGCTTTAATCCATTTCAAGTTTATTGTGTGTAGTGTAAGTGGGTGGTTTAGTTTTATTTTATGCATGTATCCATCCATTTTTTCCAAAACCATTCATTAAATAGACTGTCTTTACCCCATGGTATGTTTGAATGGCCTTGAACAGCTGCATGGCACAAGGTCAAAGACCAAAGATTGCCTTCTTTGTCAAATATTAATCGACCATAAACATGTAGTTTATTCTAGGCTCTCCTTTCTGTTCCATTGGTCTATTTGCCCGTTTTTCTGCCAGTACCATGCTGATTTGATTACCATAGCCATGTAATATAGTTTCATATCATGTATTGTGATACCTCCAATTTTATTCTTTTTTTGGGGGGGCCGTTTCTTGTTTTCTTTTTTTCTAAATTTTAATCATTGTTCAAGTACAGTTTTCTCCCTTTTACTCCCAATCCAGCCCACCTACCCAACCCTCCCCACTTCCCTCCCATTACCACCCTCCCCCTAGTTTTTGTCCATGTGTCCTTTATATTTGTTCCTGAAAATCCTTCCCATTTCCCCTGAATTTCCCTCTTCTCTCCCCTCTGGTCACTGTCAGCCTGTCCTCTATTTCAGTGTCTTTGACTATATTTTGCTTGTTTCTTTGTTTTGTTGTTTAGGTTCCTGTTAAAGGTGAGATCATATGGTATTTGTCTTTCACTGCCTGGCTTATTTTGCTTCCCATAATGCTTTCCAGCTCCATCCAAGCTCTTGCAAAGGGTAGGAGCCCCTTCTTTCTTTCTGCTGCATAGAATTCCATTGTGTAAATGTACCATAGTTTTTGATCCATTCATTTACTGATGGGCACTTAGGTAACTTCCAGCACTTGGCTATTGTAAATTGTGCTGCTATGAACACTGGGGTGCAAAGGTTCTTTTGGATTGGTGTTTCAGGGTTCTTAGGATATAGTCCCAGCAGTGCAATTGATGGGACAAAAGATAGATCCATTTTTAGTTTTCTGAGGAAGTTTCATACTGCTTTCCATAGTGGTTGTACCAGTCTGCAGTCCCAACAGTGCACTAGGGACCCCTTTTCTCCACAACCTATCCAACACTTGTTTGTTGCTTGTTTATGATGGCCATTCTGACTGGTGTGAAGTGGTATCTCATTGTGGTTTTAATTTGCATCTCTCTGATAGCTAGCGATATTGAACATTGTCTCATGTGTCTTTGGATTTTCTGTATGTCCTCCTTGGAGAAGTGTCTGTTCAAGTCCTTTGCCCATTTCTTAATTGGGTTGCTTGTCTTCTTAGAGTGGAGTCGTGTAAGTTCTTTATATATTTTGGAGATTAAACCCTTGTCTGAGGTATCATTGGTAAATATGTTTTCCCATACAGTTGGTTCTCTTTTTATTTTGATACTGTTCTCTTTAGCTGTGCAGAAGCTTTTTATTTTGATGAGGTCCCATTTATTTATTCTTTCCTTTATGTCCCTTGCGCTAGGGGACATGTCAGTAAAAAAGTTTCTGCGTGAAATATCTGAGATTTTCCTACCTATGTTCTCCTCTAGGACTTTAATGGTGTCACATTTTATATTTAAGTCTTTTATCCACCTTGAATTTATTTTTCTGTATGGTGTAAGTTGGTGCTCGAGTTTCATTTTTTTGCACATAGCTGTCCAGTTCTCCCAACACCATTTGTTGAGGAGGCTATTTTTACTCCATTTTATGTTGCTGCCTCCTTTGTCAAATATTAATTGACCATAGAGACTTGGGTTTATTCTGGGCTCTCTGTTCTGTTCCATTGGTCCATGTGCCTGTTTTCATGCCAGTACCAGGCTGTTTTGATTACAGTGGCCTTGTAGTATAGTTTAGTGTCAGGTATTGTAATCCCTCCTACTTTACTCTTCTTTCTCAAAATTGCAGCAGCTATTCAGGGTCGTTTATGGTTCCGTATAAATTTTTGAAGTGTTTGTTCTATGTCTGTGAAATAAGCCATTGGTACTTTAATAGGAATTGCATTGAATGTGTAAATTGCTTTGGGTAGTATGGACATTTTGATGATATTAATTCTTCCAATCCATGAACACGGTATATGTTTCCATTTGTTTGTGTCTTCCTTGATTTCTTTCCTCAGTGTTATGTAGTTTTCTGAATACAGGTCTTTTACCTCTTTGGTTAGGTTTATTCCTAGATATTTTATTTTTCTTTTTGCTATTTCAAATGGGATTTTTCCCTTGATCTCTGCTTCTGCTGTTTCATTGTTGGTGTACAGAAATGCCTTTGATTTCTGGATATTGACTTTGTATCCTGCTGTTTTGCCAAATTCATTTATTAGGTCAAGCACTTTTTGGTGGAGTCTATAGGATTTTCTATGTACATTATCATGTCATCTGCAAACAGTGACAGTTTTGTTTCTTCCTTTCCAATTTGGATGCCTTTTATTTCTTTTTCTTGTCTGATTGCTGTGGTTAAAACTCCCAGTACTTTATTGAATAGAAGTGGTGAAAGTGGACAGCCTTGTCTTGTTCCTGATCTTAGTGAAAAAGATTTTAATTTTTGCCTATTGAGAATGATGTTGGCTGTAGGTCTCTCATATATGGCCTTTATTATGTTGAGAAATGCTCCCTCTATTCCCACTTGGCTGAGTGTTTTTATCATAAATGGGTGCTGTACCTTATCAAATGCTTTTTCTGCATCTATTGATATGATCATGTGGTTTTTGTCTTTGCTTTTGTTTATGTGATGTATTACATTTACTGATTTGCGAATATTGTACCATCCTTGCATCCCTGGAATGAATCCCACTTGGTCATGGTGTATGATCTTTTTAATGTAGTGTTGGATGCGGTTTTCCAGTATTTTGTTGAGGATTTTAGCATCAATGTTCATTAGTGATATTGGCCTGAAGTTTTCTTTCTTTGTTGTGTCTTTATCTGGTTTTGGAATTAGGATGATGTTGGCCTCATAAAAAGAGTTTGGGAGTCTCCCATCTTTTTGGATTTTTTGAAATAGTCTGTGAAGGATAGGGGTTAGCTCTTCCTTAAGTGCTGTGTAGAATTCTCCTGTGAAACCATCTGGCCCAGGGCTTTTGTGTGTTGGGAGTTTTTTGATTACTGCTTCAATTTCTTTTGTTGTTATTGGTCTATTCAGGCTTTCTGCTTCTTTTTCATTGAGTTTTGGAAGATTATATTTTTCTAGAAATTTGTCCATTTCACCTAGGTTTTCAAATTTCTTGGCATACAGTTCTTTGTAGTAATTTCTTACAATCCTTTGTATTTCTGTGGTATCTGTTGTAATCTCTCCTCTTTCATTTCTGATTGTGTTTATTTGGGTCTTCTCTCTTTTTTTCTTGATGAGTCTGCTTAAAGGCTTGTCGATTTTGTTTATCTTTTCAAAGAACCAGCTCTTGGATTCATTGATCCTTAGAATTGTGCTTTTAGTCTCTATGTCATTTAATTCTGCTCTGATCTTGGTTATTTCCTTCCTTCTGCTTGCTCTGGGCTGTCTTTGTTGTTGTTCCTCGAGTTCTTGTAGACGTAGGGTTAGGTTGTTTGCTTGGAATGTTTCTAACTTTTTTAGGTGGGCCTGTATCGCTATGAACTTCCCTCTCAGGACTGCCTTGGCTGTGTCCCATAAGTTTTGGGTTGTTGTGCGTTCATTTTCATTTGTTTCCAGAAACCTTTTGATTTCTTCCCTAATATCATTCTTGACCCATTCATTGTTTAATAGCATGCTATTTAATCTCCATGATTTTGAGTGTTTTGGGTTTTTTTTCCTTGGGGTTGGTTTCTAGCTTCAGTCCCTTGTGGTCCGAGAAAATGCTTGGTATGATTTCAATTTTCTTGGAATTGTTGAGGCTTGTTTTGTGTCTTATCATGTGGTCTATCTTTGAAAATGTTCTGTGTACATTTGAAAACAATGTGTATTTAGCTTCTTTTGGATTGAGGGCTCTGTATATATCAGTAAAGCCCATTTCATCTAGGATATTGTTCAATGCCACCATTTCCTATACTATTCTTAGCCTACTTCTGTCTATTTTGTACCTACTAATTACCCTTCTTATTCCCTGTACCTTTTCCCCCATTCTCCCCCTCCCCCTCCCTGCTAATAACCCTCCATGTGATATCCATTTCTGTGACTCCGTTCCTGTGCTAGTTGTTTGCTTACTTTTTTTTTGTTTTTTTTTTTGTTTTTTTAGATTCAGCTGTTGATAGTAGTGAGTTTGTTGTCATTTTACTGTTCATATTTTTTCATTAGAAAAACATTTCTTTATGCTGAACAAGCTTTTAAATTAATTACTTCTTACTTCTTAGTTCTTTGTATTATTAATAGTTCTAGGAATGTGCATATATTAGCTAATAAGTTCTCAAAAGAAATACAAAATGTAGGGGATAGTTTAAGTTCTTTATGATTACTAGAAAATAAATGACTGAAATGGATTTAGAATTTAGTTGTTTCTAAACATAAGTTCTATACTCTTTCCAGAATCTTCATTAAATAAAGTGATGTTCGTTTAACTTTATTTTTTTATCTTCTTTTTCTCAGATGAGTCCCTTTAACATTTCATATAATGAGGGCTTGGTGATGATGTACTCCTTTAACTTGACCTTATCTGGGAAGCAGTTTATCTGCCCTTGCATTCTAAATGAAAGCTTTGTTGGATAGAGCAATCTTGGATGTAGGTCCTTGCCTTTCATGACTTCAAATACTTCTTTCCAGCCCCTTCTTGCCTCCAAGGTTTCTTTTGAGACATCAGCTGATAGCCTTATGGACACTTCTTTGTAGGTAACTCTCTCCTTTTCTCCTGCTGCCTTTAAGATTCTCTCCTTATCCTTAATCTTGGGTAATGTGATTGTGATGTGCCTTGGTGTGTTCCTCCTTGGGTCCAGCTTCTTTGGGACTCTCTGGAAGTCTAGTTCCTTAGCCAGACTGGGGAAGTTTTCCTTCATTGTTTTTCAAATACGTTTTTAATTTCTTGCTTTTCTTCTTCTCCTCCTTCTGGCACCCCTATGATTTGGATGTGGGAATATTTAAAGTTGTCCCAGAGGTTCCTAAGCCTCTCTTCATTTTCTTGAATTCTTACTTCTTCATCCTCTTCTGCTTGAATGTTTGTCCTCCTTCTGCTCCAAACGGTTGATTTGAGTCCCAGTTTCCTTCTCTTCACTGTTGGTTCCCTGAATATTTTGTTTTATTTCACTTTGCATAGCCTTCACTTCTTCCCCTGTTTTGTGACCATACTCAACCACTTCTGTGAGCATCCTGATTACCAGTGCTTTGAAGTCTGCATGTGATAGATTGGCTCTCTCTTCATCGCTGAGTTCTACTTTTGGAGCTCTGATCCGTTCTTTCATTTGGGCCATATTCCTTTGTCTCGACACACTTGTTATGTTGTAAGGGGTGGAACCTTAGTATTCACCAGGGTGGGGCAACCCACTTACCTGCGTGTGGTGCTGTATGTAGGAGAGGGGTCTGAGAGGAAACAATGATGCTTGCTTGGCTCTCTGCTGGCTTTCAATCACTTCCCCTGCTACCCACAAGCAAATTGGGCCCCTCTGGTGCTGATTCCCAGGTGGGTGGGTTTGCATATGTTCTAGGACCCTGTGGGTCTCTCCAATGAACTCTCCTTTGAGGCTGGGAGTTTCTCCCACTGCCAGAACCCCCACAGGTTTTCACTACCAGAGATTTTGAGGCTGTATTTCCCCATGCTGGAACTCTGTGTTGTGCAGTGTGTCTCACTCCCCAGTTTTTCCTCCCTGTTTTTCTGCACACAAATGTGGGACCATCCAGTCTGCCAGCCGCCTCCTTGCCACAAGTCCTCTCTTCCCCCCTTGTCTGTCTCCACCCCTCCTACCCGTATGGATGAATGTTTCTCCTTTAACTCCTTAGTTGTCAGGCTTCCATATAGTTTGGTTTTCTGGCAAATCTGAACAATTTTTGTTTTTGAATTTGTTGTTGCCCTTCTTTTGGCTGTGTGAGAAGGCAAAGTGTATCTCCTTACACCTCCATCTTGGCCATCCTTTCAGTGTATTTTTTATTCCTGACATTGCATTCTTCATTTTTGATTGGTCCTTTTTATGGCTTTTATTTACTTGTTCATGCTGTTGAGCATCATTATAATCATTGCTTTGAACTCTATATCTCATAAATTGCCTGCCTCCATTTCATTTAGCTCTTGTTCTGGAGAATTCTCTTGTTCTTTCTTTTGGTTTCTGTTTCTTTGTCTACCCATATTGGCTGCTCCTTGTGTTTGTTTCTATATATCTGGTACATCTTCAGAAACTCTGGTGCAGTTCTGTCAGTTGCTACCTGTGACTGACTGTGGGCAACTTGTTTGGAGCGGTAAGCAATCCACATCTTGTGGCTCCTTCTGGTGGGCCTGAGTGCATGCAGAAAGGACCTAGCTGTATATCAATGTCAACTTTTTCCAGCATCTGACCCAGGGCAGTCAGCAAATGTCTCAAAGCACCCAGAGATCCTCCTCTACTTGCAGGTTGCCTGTTAGGTTTAGTCACTGAAGGAGCCTCTGGCATACTCCTCAGCAGGACTTAAGCTTCATAGGGTGGAGTGACAGGGATTCCTGTCGGTGGGGTTATTGTTTCTCTCCAGATTGATGCTGCATGGAGGAGAGCACTCTGCCGATGTAATGTGGCTTCTCCACTGTAGTGGGATGACTCAACACAAAGATCCTGGTGGCTCTCTGCATATAACCTCCAACTCATGAGTTCTAGTCTCTCAGACCTCCCTTTACCAGAGCCCAGGGTAAGTGGCTGGAAACAAAACTTTGTGTTGGCCCTTTAAGAGGGTGGTTGTGCCTCTAGCCATCCCTTCCTGATGGACAGAAACCTTGCTGCTTTTTACAGCCAATGTTATGTGAGTGCCTTTCCTCATTTTGGTAGTCTAGGCTGGGGAAACTGGCTTGAGGTTTAGACCCTGCACTTCTCAGGGGGAACCCACATACCATAGCTGAGATATCCCTACAGAACTTCAGCTGTCACCTGTCAGAACTTATCCAGTCTTCTTGCAACTTTACACTTCCTACAAGTCTTGATATGGTTTCTTCTATAAGTCCTTGGTCATAATGCTTCTCTCCAGCTAGTCTTCAGTTGGTTATTCAGGATGATTTTTCTATAATTTCATTGTAATCCCAGTTTGATCCTGGGTGGAGGTTAGTGTAGTTTCCACCAAATCTGCTGCCATCTTTGCCACTGGTACATTTTTAAAAATTAATCTTTATTATATTTTTTTAATTACCATTTAGTCCCCTATATATCCTTCCCCCAGCAGTCACCACAATGTTGTCCATGTCCATGAATCCATTTTCCTTTTTGTTCAAACCCTCCATCCCATAAACTACCCCCAGAGATGTCATCCTGCTCTGCATCTATGAGTCCGTTCCCATTTTCCTTTATAGTTCAGCTTGTTCATTAGATTCCACATATGAGTGAAATCATATGGTATTTGTCTTCCCTGATTGGCTTATTTCACTTAGCATAATGTTCTCAAGGTCACTCCATACTGTTGCAAAGGGTAAAATTTTCTTCTTTTTTTAAAGGTGGAGTAGTATTCCATGGTGTAAATGTCCCATAGTTGTTTTATCCACTCATATATTGACAGACATTTGGGCTGCTTCCAGATTGTGGTGGTTGTAAATAACACTGCAATGAACATAGCAGTGCTTATGTTCTTTCAACTTAGTGTTTTGTGTTCCTTCAGATATATTCCCAGAAGTGGGATAGCTGGGTCAAAAGGTAAATCCATTTTTAATTTTTGAGGTATCTCCATACTGGTTTCCACAGTGGCTGCACCAATGTGCATTCACACCAACAGTGCAAAAGGGTTCTCCTTTCTCCACATTCTCACCAGCATTTGTTGTTAGTTGATTTATTGATGATAGCCATTCTGACAGGTGTGAGATAATATCTCATTGTAGTTTTAATTTGCATTTCTCTGTGCAAATTAAATTAGTGACATTGAGCATCTTTTCATATGTCTATTGGTCATGTGTCTGTTCTCTTTGGAGAAGTGTGTAGTCAAGTCCTTTGCCCATTTTTTAATTGGGTTGATTTTTTTTTGGTGTTATAAAGAGCTTTATAAGTTCTTTATAAATTTTGGATATTAACCTTTTATCAGATGTATTGTCGAATATCTTCTCCCATTCTCTGTGTTGCCTTTTTATTTTGTTGGTGATTTCCTTTCTTGTTCAAAAAGTTTTAATTTCATGTAGTCCCATTTGTTTATTTTGTCTTTTGTTTCCTTTGCCTGGGGAGATATATCTAATAAGTTTTCTGCAAGTAATGTCTGAGATTTTGCTGCCTATGTTTCCCTCTAGGATTTTTATGGTTTCAGGTCTAACATTTAAGTCTTTGATCCATTTTGAATTTATTCTTATGTGTGGTGTAAGAAGGTGGTCTAGTTTTCATTTTTCTACATGTATCTGTCCAATTTTCCTAACACCATTTATTGGAAAAACTATCTTTAGCCCACTGTATGTGTTTGCTGCCTTTGTCATGTATTAATTGACTATAAGGGTGTGGGTTTATTTCTGAGCTTTCTATTCTGTTCCATTGATCTATGTGTCTGTTTTTATACCAGTACCAGGCTGTTTTGATTACTATGAGACATTAGGTAGTGTGATTCCTCCAACTTTGTTCTTCTTTCACAGGATCACTGTCTCTATGTGGGTCCTTCTGTGGTTCCATATACATTTTTGAAATATTCTAGTTCTGTGAAATACTGTCCTTAGAATCCTTTTTTTAGGCAACATGTTTTATTTATTTATTTCATTATTTATTGTTCAATTACAGTTGTCCCCATTTCTGAATATTACTCTCACTTACCCTACCCACCCCTGACTTGCACAATCACCACCACCCACCATTGTCTTTCACCAAGGGTCCTTTATACCAGTTCCTTGACTTGACCCCTCCCCTTGTTTCCCCTTATTATCCCCCTGTTCCCTCCCCTCTGGTCACTGTCAGTTTGTTCTTTATTTTCGTGTCTCTGGTTTTATTTTTCTCACTTGTTTGTTCTGTTGATTAGCTTCCACTTATAGGTGAGATCATATGGTATTTGTCCTTCATCTCCTGGATTATTTCACTTAGCATGATTTTCTCTAGTTCCATCCATGCTGTTGTGCAGTGTAGGAATTTCTTCTTTCTTTGCATCACATAGTATTCCACTGAGTAAATGTACCATAGATTTTTGATCCATTCATTTACTGATGGGCACTTAGGCTGTTTACAGCAGTTGACTATGTAAATAAAGCTGCTATGAACATTGGGGTGCATAGGTTCTTTTTTTAAAAAAAGATTTTATTTATTTATTTTCAGAGAGGGAAGAGAGGGAGAAAGAGAGAGAGAGAGAGAGAAACATCAATGTTTGGTTGCTGGGGGCCATGGCCTGCAACCCAGGCATGTGCCCTGACTGGGAATCGAACCTGCGATGCTTTGGTTCACAGCCCGCACTCAATCCACTGAGCTATGCCTGCCAGGGTGCACAGGTTCTTTTGAATTGCTGTTTCATGATTCTTCAGGTATAATCCCAGCAGTGCAATTGCTGTGTCAAAAGGCAGTTCCACTTTTAGTTTTTTGAGGAAATTCCATACTGTTTTCCACAGTGGCTGCACCAGTCTGAATTCCCACCAACAGTGTACTAGAGTTCCCTTTTCTCCACAACCTCACCAGCACTTGTCATTTGTTGATTTGTTTATGATAGTCATTCTGACTGGTGTGAAGTGGTATTTCATTGTGGTTTTAATTTGCATCTCTCTGATGGCTAGTGATGCCATCACTAGTGACTAGCCTGATGAATACCTAACTGCCCATCAGCAAATGAATGGATCAAGAAACTGTGGTACATTTACACAATGGAATATTACACAGCAGAAAGATTAAAGGAGCTCCTCTCCTTTGCAACAGCATGGATGGAACTGGAGAGCATTATGCTAAGTGAAATAAGCCAAGCGGTGAAAGACAAATATGATCCATATGATCTCACCTTTAACTGGAACATAATTAACAAAACAAACAAGCAGCAAAATACAGCCAGAGACATTGAAAGAACAAACTGGGGTAGAGGAATAATGGGGGAGAATAGGGGAAGGGCTATCAAGGAACATGTACGAAGGACACATGGACAAAGCCAAAGTGGGTAGGTTCGAGGGTGGGAGATGGGGATGGTGGGGCATAGTGGGGTGAAAATGGAGACAACTGTAGTTGAACAACAATAAAAAAAAAGAAAAGAAAACCTGATGAGAGAACATTAACACCCAATGCACTGTAGGAAACCACATGAAGCTGCAATAAATGGTTAACATACAGGGAAAATAAAGAATAGAGAGTACAGAAATAAATCTGTGTCTCTATGGTCAATTAATATTCAACAAAGGGGGCAGGAACATAAAATGGAGTAAAAATAGTCTCTTGAACAAATAGTGTTGGGAAAGCTGGATAGCTACATGCAAAAAATGAAACTCGACCACCACCTTACACCATGCAGAAAAATAAACTCAAGATGCATGAAATACTGAAGTATATCATTAGAATATTGTTAGGAATTGTGTTGAATCTACAGACTGCTTTGAGTAGTATGGGCATTTTAATGATGCTAATTCTTCCTCTCTATGAACACAGTATGTGCTTCCACTTGTTCACATCTTCTTCAATTTCTTTTTTCAGTGTCTTAAAATTTTCAAAGTACAGGTATTTTACACCATTGGTTAGGTTTATTCCTAGGTATTTTATCCTTTTGTAGAACTTGTGAATGGGATTGTTTTGTTAATTTCCCTTTCTATAAGTTTATTATTGACACATAAAAATGCAACTAATTTCTGGATATTAATTTTGTATCCTGCTACTTTGCTGAAAATATTGATCAGTTCTAGTGCCACTGGTACCTTTTGCTTTTTTCAACTATGTAACTTTCTGTATTAGCCTGTGAAGTATTATTACTATGGTCAAATAGATAACTATTATTTCACAGTGATCTATGATCTTAATCCAATGTTTAAAACTTTGATATTTTTTATAAACTTCTCAAAAACCAAATTCTAAATAAAGTCTGTTGACCTTGGACTAACTTGGTAGTTTTTAGAGGGTCCCTGGAAACTTTTAAAGGTTTGGTTTTTTCCTCCTTTGCTAGTGTGTGTGTGTGTGTGTGTGTATAAACTAACAGGCTTATTTGATATATTAAAATAGATGGGAAGCATTATCAAATAAGAAATGTTAAACTTTCTTTAGGAAATATTTATATGAAAGTTATTGATATAAATGTTTCAGAAGTTATATAAAATTCCTAAAAATCTGGTATGTCCTGATATATGTTATCAGTCATATTTTTAAAAGATTTTATTTATCTTTAGAGAGAGGTGGAGGAAAGGAAAAAGAGAGAGAAAAACATCAAAGTATGAGAAATACATTGGTTGCCTCTAGCATGCTCCCAACTGGGGACTTGCCCACAACCCAGGTATGTATCCTGACTGGGAATTGAACTGGTGATTCTGATTCACAGGCCGGCACTCAGTCCACTGAGCCACACCAGCCAGGGCTGTTATAGTCATATTTTAAAATATTTTACATAATAATGAATTTTTTGTTAAGTACTTCTTTTGATTTTTTTTGTTTTTGTGTATATGAACTATCACCAGATATTTAACCATGGCTATTAATCTATCATTTATAGACATTGTTTTACTCCGATGCTTTTGCAAATATGTTTTATCTTCAGAAAAATTATCTTCAGGAAAAGAGGCTGATAAGTATTCTAAAGTACAGTTTTCTGACAATTTCAAGAGCATTCACTGAACTGGGTAAGAATTTCTAAAATTTTAATGGAAAACTGATTCAAAACAAACTGATTTAACCCAACAGGAAGCAAAACAAGAATTAAATTTAGGAGACTGAATTTACTAGTAAAAATGATTATAATTTTATGACTTAAATGAAAACATTGCTGGTTCTTTCCAGACTTCAAAAAACTTTTTCTTTTTTATCTCAAGCTACCTATAAGAGAACAAGTTGGTAAAGTGTACCTTTGTGAACAAAAATAACTACTTTTTCTCCTTGCCTGAACCCTCCAGAATTCAGAAACTCTTATTATTTTCATTTTTCATGACAACATACACATATAGGGTGGGGCAAAAGTAGGTTTACAGTTGTTTGTATGGAAAAATAATACAATAATTAGTAAATAATAATACAAGAATAAACTGTGTTTCACATACAACTGTAAACCTACTTTTGCCCACCTTGTATTTGCATAAGTCCAATAAAAAAATCTGTTCTCCTTGTGACAGGGCACAACTAGACAAGTGCTTAATTTGCTTCTTATCTTAAAGCCTAAAGAGATTTTATTTACTTATCTTTATTTTTTATGTTATTGTTCAACTACATTTGCCTCCATTTTCATCACACAAAAGCCCCCCTCCCCACCCATCCCAGCCTTCCACCCTCAACCCTACCTCCTTTGGCTTTGTCCATGTATCCTTTGCACATGTTGCTTGATGGACCTTCCCCTGTATTCCACCCATTATTCTTCTACCCCCACCCCTCTGGTTACTGTCAGTTTGTTCTTTATTTCAATATTTCTGGTTATATTTTGCTTGATTTTTTGTTTTGTTGATTAGGTTCCACTTATAGGTGATATCACATGATATTTGTCTTTCACTGCCTTGATTATTTCACTTAGGATAATGTTCTCCAGTTCCATCCATGCTGTCACAAAGGGGAAGAGCTCCTTCTTTCTACTGTGTAGTATTCCATTGTGTAAATATACCACAGTTTTCTTGATCCACTTATTTGCTGATGGGCACTTAGGTTGCTTGCAGTATTTGGCTACTGTAAATTGTGCTGCTATGAATATTAGGGTGCATAGATTCTTCTGAATTGGTGTTTCAGGATTCTTAAGGTATAATCCCAGCAGTGTAATTGCTGTGTCAAAAGGCAGTTCCACTTTTAGTTTTTTGAGGAAATCCCATACTGTTTTCTACAGTGGCTGGACCAGTCTGCATTCCCACCAACAGTATACTAGGGTTCCCTTTTCCCTACAACCTCACCAGCACTTGTTGTTTGTTGATTTGTTTACCATAGTCATTCTGACTGGTGTGAAAGGGTATCTCATTGTGGTTTGCACTTGCATCTCTCTAATGGCTAGTGATGCTGATCATCCTTTTATATGTCTCTGGGGCCTCTGTATGTCCTCCTTGGAGAAGTGTCTGTTCATATCCTTTGCCCATTTTTTAATTAGGTTGTTTGTTTTCCTGGAGTGGAGTCATGTGAGTTTTTTATATATTTTGGAGTTCAAACCCTTGTCTGAGGTATCATTGGCAAATATATTTACCCATACAGCTGATTCCCTTTTCATTTTACTGATGTTTTCTTTAGCTGTGAAGAAGCTTTTTATTCTGATGAGATCCCATTTATTTGTTCTTTCCTTCATGTCCCTTGTGCTAGGGGATATATTAATGAAAATATTGCTGTGTGGAATATCTGAGATTTTCCTGCCTATCTTCTCCTATAGGGTTTTTATGGTGTCACAACTTATATTTAGTTCTTTTATCTGCCTTATCTTTCTTTTATTAAATTTATTGGGGTGACATTGGCTAATAAGTTTATATAGGTTTCAAGTATACATTTCTATGATACATGTTCTGTATATTACATTGTGTGCCCACCACTCAAAGTCTAAATATCTTCTCCCACAATATATTTTACCCCCTTTATTCTCCCACCTCCTTCCTTTAAAAGTCTAATCTGATGGAATTCTGACCCAGATGGAGGCACAGGTAGATTCACTTTGCCTTCTCACACAGCCAAAAGAAGGGCAACAACAAATTCAAAAACAAAAATTGTTCAGATTTGCCAGAAAACCAAACTATATGGAAGCCTGACAACTAAGGAGTTAAAGGAGAAACATTCATCCATACGGGTAGGAGGGGTGGAGACAGACAAGGGGGGAAGAGAGGACTTGTGGCAAGGAGGCGGCTGGCAGACTGGATGGTCCCACATTTGTGTGCAGAAAAACAGGGAGGAAAAACTGGGGAGTGAGACACACTGCACAACACAGAGTTCCAGCATGGGGAAATACAGCCTCAAAATCTCTGGTAGTGAAAACCTGTGGGGGTTCTGGCAGTGGGAGAAACTCCCAGCCTCAAAGGAGAGTTCATTGGAGAGACCCACAGGGTCCTAGAACATATGCAAACCCACCCACCTGGGAATCAGCACCAGAGGGGCCCAATTTGCTTGTGGGTAGCAGGGGAAGTGATTGAAAGCCAGCAGAGAGCCAAGCAAGCATCATTGTTTCCTCTCAGACCCCTCTCCTACATACAGCACCACACGCAGGTAAGTGGGTTGCCCCACCCTGGTGAATACTAAGGTTCCACCCCTTACAACATAACAAGTGTGTCGAGACAAAGGAATATGGCCCAAATGAAAGAACGGATCAGAGCTCCAAAAGTAGAACTCAGCGATGAAGAGAGAGCCAATCTATCACATGCAGACTTCAAAGCACTGGTAATCAGGATGCTCACAGAAGTGGTTGAGTATGGTCACAAAACAGGGGAAGAAGTGAAGGCTATGCAAAGTGAAATAAAACAAAATATTCAGGGAACCAACAGTGAAGAGAAGGAAACTGGGACTCAAATCAACCGTTTGGAGCAGAAGGAGGACAAACATTCAAGCAGAAGAGGATGAAGAAGTAAGAATTCAAGAAAATGAAGAGAGGCTTAGGAACCTCTGGGACAACTTTAAATATTCCCACATCCAAATCATAGGGGTGCCAGAAGGAGGAGAAGAAGAAAAGCAAGAAATTAAAAACGTATTTGAAAAACAATGAAGGAAAACTTCCCCAGTCTGGCTAAGGAACTAGACTTCCAGAGAGTCCCAAAGAAGCTGGACCCAAGGAGGAACACACCAAGGCACATCACAATCACATTACCCAAGATTAAGGATAAGGAGAGAATCTTAAAGGCAGCAGGAGAAAAGGAGAGAGTTACCTACAAAGAAGTGTCCATAAGGCTATCAGCTGATGTCTCAAAAGAAACCTTGGAGGCAAGAAGGGGCTGGAAAGAAGTATTTGAAGTCATGAAAGGCAAGGACCTACATCCAAGATTGCTCTATCCAACAAAGCTTTCATTTAGAATGCAAGGGCAGATAAACTGCTTCCCAGATAAGGTCAAGTTAAAGGAGTACATCATCACCAAGCCCTCATTATATGAAATGTTAAAGGGACTCATCTGAGAAAAAGAAGATAAAAAAATAAAGTTAAACGAACATCACTTTATTTAATGAAGATTCTGGAAAGAGTATAGAACTTATGTTTAGAAACAACTAAATTCTAAATCCATTTCAGTCATTTATTTTCTAGTAATCATAAAGAACTTAAACTATCCCCTACATTTTGTATTTCTTTTGAGAACTTATTAGCTAATATATGCACATTCCTAGAACTATTAATAATACAAAGAACTAAGAAGTAAGAAGTAATTAATTTAAAAGCTTGTTCAGCATAAAGAAATGTTTTTCTAATGAAAAAATATGAACAGTAAAATGACAACAAACTCACTACTATCAACAGCTGAATCTAAAAAAACAAAAAAAAAACAAAAAAAAAGTAAGCAAACAACTAGCACAGGAACGGAGTCACAGAAATGGATATCACATGGAGGGTTATTAGCAGGGAGGGGGAGGGGGAGAATGGGGGAAAAGGTACAGGGAATAAGAAGGGTAATTAGTAGGTACAAAATAGACAGAAGTAGGCTAAGAATAGTATAGGAAATGGTGGCATTGAACAATATCCTAGATGAAATGGGCTTTACTGATATATACAGAGCCCTCAATCCAAAAGAAGCTAAATACACATTGTTTTCAAATGTACACAGAACATTTTCAAAGATAGACCACATGATAAGACACAAACAAGCCTCAACAATTCCAAGAAAATTGAAATCATACCAAGCATTTTCTCGGACCACAAGGGACTGAAGCTAGAAACCAACCCCAAGGAAAAAAAACCCAAAACACTCAAAATCATGGAGATTAAATAGCATGCTATTAAACAATGAATGGGTCAAGAATGATATTAGGGAAGAAATCAAAAGGTTTCTGGAAACAAATGAAAATGAACGCACAACAACCCAAAACTTATGGGACACAGCCAAGGCAGTCCTGAGAGGGAAGTTCATAGCGATACAGGCCCACCTAAAAAAGTTAGAAACATTCCAAGCAAACAACCTAACCCTACGTCTACAAGAACTCGAGGAACAACAACAAAGACAGCCCAGAGCAAGCAGAAGGAAGGAAGTAACCAAGATCAGAGCAGAATTAAATGACATAGAGACTAAAAGCACAATTCTAAGGATCAATGAATCCAAGAGCTGGTTCTTTGAAAAGATAAACAAAATCGACAAGCCTTTAAGCAGACTCATCAAGAAAAAAAGAGAGAAGACCCAAATAAACACAATCAGAAATGAAAGAGGAGAGATTACAACAGATACCACAGAAATACAAAGGATTGTAAGAAATTACTACAAAGAACTGTATGCCAAGAAATTTGAAAACCTAGGTGAAATGGACAAATTTCTAGAAAAATATAATCTTCCAAAACTCAATGAAAAAGAAGCAGAAAGCCTGAATAGACCAATAACAACAAAAGAAATTGAAGCAGTAATCAAAAAACTCCCAACACACAAAAGCCCTGGGCCAGATGGTTTCACAGGAGAATTCTACACAGCACTTAAGGAAGAGCTAACCCCTATCCTTCACAGACTATTTCAAAAAATCCAAAAAGATGGGAGACTCCCAAACTCTTTTTATGAGGCCAACATCATCCTAATTCCAAAACCAGATAAAGACACAACAAAGAAAGAAAACTTCAGGCCAATATCACTAATGAACATTGATGCTAAAATCCTCAACAAAATACTGGAAAACCGCATCCAACACTACATTAAAAAGATCATACACCATGACCAAGTGGGATTCATTCCAGGGATGCAAGGATGGTACAATATTCGCAAATCAGTAAATGTAATACATCACATAAACAAAAGCAAAGACAAAAACCACATGATCATATCAATAGATGCAGAAAAAGCATTTGATAAGGTACAGCACCCATTTATGATAAAAACACTCAGCCAAGTGGGAATAGAGGGAGCATTTCTCAACATAATAAAGGCCATATATGAGAGACCTACAGCCAACATCATTCTCAATAGGCAAAAATTAAAATCTTTTTCACTAAGATCAGGAACAAGACAAGGCTGTCCACTTTCACCACTTCTATTCAATAAAGTACTGGGAGTTTTAACCACAGCAATCAGACAAGAAAAAGAAATAAAAGGCATCCAAATTGGAAAGGAAGAAACAAAACTGTCACTGTTTGCAGATGACATGATAATGTACATAGAAAATCCTATAGACTCCACCAAAAAGTGCTTGACCTAATAAATGAATTTGGCAAAACAGCAGGATACAAAGTCAATATCCAGAAATCAAAGGCATTTCTGTACACCAACAATGAAACAGCAGAAGCAGAGATCAAGGGAAAAATCCCATTTGAAATAGCAAAAAGAAAAATAAAATATCTAGGAATAAACCTAACCAAAGAGGTAAAAGACCTGTATTCAGAAAACTACATAATACTGAGGAAAGAAATCAAGGAAGACACAAACAAATGGAAACATATACCGTGTTCATGGATTGGAAGAATTAATATCATCAAAATGTCCATACTACCCAAAGCAATTTACACATTCAATGCAATTCCTATTAAAGTACCAATGGCTTATTTCACAGACATAGAACAAACACTTCAAAAATTTATACGGAACCATAAACGACCCTGAATAGCTGCTGCAATTTTGAGAAAGAAGAGTAAAGTAGGAGGGATTACAATACCTGACACTAAACTATACTACAAGGCCACTGTAATCAAAACAGCCTGGTACTGGCATGAAAACAGGCACATGGACCAATGGAACAGAACAGAGAGCCCAGAATAAACCCAAGTCTCTATGGTCAATTAATATTTGACAAAGGAGGCAGCAACATAAAATGGAGTAAAAATAGCCTCCTCAACAAATGGTGTTGGGAGAACTGGACAGCTATGTGCAAAAAAATGAAACTCGAGCACCAACTTACACCATACAGAAAAATAAATTCAAGGTGGATAAAAGACTTAAATATAAAATGTGACACCATTAAAGTCCTAGAGGAGAACATAGGTAGGAAAATCTCAGATATTTCACGCAGAAACTTTTTTACTGACATGTCCCCTAGCGCAAGGGACATAAAGGAAAGAATAAATAAATGGGACCTCATCAAAATAAAAAGCTTCTGCACAGCTAAAGAGAACAGTATCAAAATAAAAAGAGAACCAACTGTATGGGAAAACATATTTACCAATGATACCTCAGACAAGGGTTTAATCTCCAAAATATATAAAGAACTTACACGACTCCACTCTAAGAAGACAAGCAACCCAATTAAGAAATGGGCAAAGGACTTGAACAGACACTTCTCCAAGGAGGACATACAGAAAATCCAAAGACACATGAGACAATGTTCAATATCGCTAGCTATCAGAGAGATGCAAATTAAAACCACAATGAGATACCACTTCACACCAGTCAGAATGGCCATCATAAACAAGCAACAAACAAGTGTTGGATAGGTTGTGGAGAAAAGGGGTCCCTAGTGCACTGTTGGGACTGCAGACTGGTACAACCACTATGGAAAGCAGTATGAAACTTCCTCAGAAAACTAAAAATGGATCTATCTTTTGTCCCATCAATTGCACTGCTGGGACTATATCCTAAGAACCCTGAAACACCAATCCAAAAGAACCTTTGCACCCCAGTGTTCATAGCAGCACAATTTACAATAGCCAAGTGCTGGAAGTTACCTAAGTGCCCATCAGTAAATGAATGGATCAAAAACTATGGTCATTTACACAATGGAATTCTATGCAGCAGAAAGAAAGAAGGGGCTCCTACCCTTTGCAAGAGCTTGGATGGAGCTGGAAAGCATTATGGGAAGCAAAATAAGCCAGGCAGTGAAAGACAAATACCATATGATCTCACCTTTAACAGGAACCTAAACAACAAAACAAAGAAACAAGCAAAATATAGTCAAAGACACTGAAATAGAGGACAGGCTGACAGTGACCAGAGGGGAGAGAAGAGGGAAATTCAGGGGAGAATGGGTAGGGTTTACAGGAGCAAATATAAAGGACACATGGACAAAAACTAGGGGGAGGGTGGTAATGGGAGGGAAGTGGGGAGGGTTGGGTGGGTGGGCTGGAATGGGAGTAAAAGGGAGAAAACTGTACTTGAACAATGATTAAAATAAAATAAAAAAAGTTTAATCTGAGATTTCTTATGAAAAGGTCCAACAGAGCAGAGTTAAAATATTCTAAAATGAACAAACAAAAACAAGTAAACTCATAGATACAGAGAACACTTGGTGGTTGCCAGATGGGAGGAGGTTTTGGGGCATAAAGAAAAAAGGGAACAGTGTGAAAATGTGCAGGTTGCCAGTTACAAAAGAGTCATAGGAATGTAAAGTATAGCACAGGAAATATAGCCAATAAAATTGTAATAATTATATGGTATCAGATGGGTACTAGATTTATTGAGGTGATTATCTTGTAAGGTATATAAATGTCTAATCACTATGTTGTATACCTGAAACTAGTATAATATTATATGTCAAGTGTAATTAAAAAATTAAAAAATTTTTTCAAAAAGAGCCTCTACTGTTTGTAACTATTGCTGCTGCACTATGTAAATAATCAGGCCAAGTTTATGAAAACTGGACTAAATTTGTAACAAATTAGTCTTACTATGGTTATATTTTAAAAGATATGGAGATAAGTATAAAGAGAAAAATTATATTTCAATAATATACCTACATGGCTATCAGACTCTAAGACTGTTAATTGTCTTTGAAGTTTGTTTTCTACTGTAAACTAGACTGAAGCTTTCCCTGTAGACAGGCTGTGCTTCCTCTGTGACCAAAGTCTTATTGGAAAAAAATTATTCCTACTTGGGGAACTCCTCTCTAACTTTACAATAAGTGGGTAAACCACTTCACCAGTCAAATATTATGAAAAGTAGATATTCTTCAATGTTATGAAGGCCTAACTGCTTATGTTGAAAATAACTATGCTTTGGTAAAACAGTCTTTCCACAGCAGATTGCAAGGAGGCTAAGAAGACATCAAATATCACATCTTACAACCTGGAGATTTCATCTATTAAAAAAGACATCTGCAAAAAATCTCTTTAACCCTGTTAAAGTACCCTATCAGATACTGTTAACCAACCCTTGTGTGGCTAAACTCTAAGGAAAAGACTCTTAAATCTATGTGTCACATCAAAAGAAAGCACCAGACCCTGACTGGACCTAACCAAACCCTGGTGTAACCTAAAAGTACATATATGCAGGAACTGAAGCAAACAATTTCTTATGCCACCCCTACATCTTCCAATGTCCATGTTTCCAGGGACTGCCTAAAATGTGAAGGGCATTACTGTGTTTATCATCTTAGGAGAGAGACACACACATATACAGATACAGATATATTCAGATCCCACATGGCTTCTTTCTGGCTGAGGTTTCCAGGAGACTTCTTTATTCTAGACACTCCCCTCTTCTGTACCCAGATCTCCCAATGTCCATGGGACCCAAGGGTCAGAGCCCTGCCCCAGTCTAAGAATGAAACTGTCAGGATTTGTCCTCAGGCAAAGCAGAAACATTATGCTTCCCACTTTCCAGTCTGCTGAGCGGGCAGCCAGAGTATCTTCACAGTCTAAATCAGATTACATCCCTCCCGGACTTAACCCTTCCAATATGTTTCCATGGCTCTTGAGATTAAATCTGAATTCCTCACCCAGGTGTCCAGACTGTGCATGGTCTTCTCTTGTGCTCCTCTCCTCTTCTTCCCCACCACACTAACCACATTGCCCTTGTTTCTGTTTCTAGAACACACAAATCCCCTTCTCACCTCAGAACATTTGCACTTTCTATTCCCTCTGCTTGGAACTCCTTTCTCCAAATATTCTAATGGCTGGCCCCTCAGCTTGGATGTCCTCTCCCCAGAAGGGTGTTGCCTGACCTCACTCCCCATTACACCTCACATCACCCTCCTGGATCCATCTCTGTCTATGTCCTAGCTATTCCCTATAGCCCTTGGTCCTTTTTGAAATAATTTAGTTTACTTATTTGGGTTTTTACTCTCGATCTCTCTATCTCCCCCATGGACTGTGAATTCCCAGAGAGCCATGCTTTGTTTCTTGGTCATCACTTGACCCTCAGGAGCAGAGCACTGCCTGATGCACTGTAGTCTCCCATTATTTTTGTATTAAAAAAAACTTACATCCTGCCCTCCACACTTATGGAACCAATCAACAAGCCAGTCCAGAATTTACTAGCCAGTACTTAATTAAGGCCTGCCAACTTCATTCACTGAAACAGGAGTTCAAATTTGGAATGATGACAAAAGAGGCAAGTAACTGAAACCCCATCTCTTTATTCACTGAATCAATCAAAAGGTAGGCAGAGAATAAGGTTGGGGGCCTAAGTAATGCCTCCCTAATAGATTGAGCCAACCAGAATCAGGGTCTAAAGACAATCATAATAAAGGGGTAACCAACTGAGGCCACAGGCCTACGACTCAGATCACCAGGGCAGCCCCAGGGCAAAAATGAGAGGACAGCCTCCAGTATTCACTGGGTTTGTGGATTATGATCATGAAAGAGTGGGAAGTTTAAGGGGACAAGGAGGGGCCAGGAAAGAACAGCCAAGATTAATACAGAATAGATAGAGGGATAAGAGTTGTCTGTTAGAGTATCGTAGGATCACAGGAGAGTGGTTTGGAGGAGAGGGAGGGATTTGTGTAGGAAGGCAGCTAGAGGTTAGAAGGGAAACATAAAAGGCTATGAGAGACAAAGAGAAAGTTATAGGGTACAGGAGGGGTGTGTGTGGGCTAAGGAGGCTCTTGTAGGACAGGGAAGGGGTTAGGAAAGGATGAGGGGGAGGTTTTAGGGTCAATCTCAAGAAGGGGTTTCCAGGGAGACATAGGAATTTGTGTGAGGAGGTGGAAAGGCTTATAGCATTGGGGATGAGAAGCATATAATAGAGAAGGAGCTATAGGAGGGAGTTATGGGGGACAGGGAGGGGTTATGGGGAACAGGGAGTTACAGAGGCAAGGAATGGGTTATGGGATAGGGGGACATTATGATGGACAAAAAGGGTGTTACAGAATCAGGGAGAGAAGTGAAGCAGGACTAGGGCAGAGTTATACGGTGGGGACTATGGGGTACAGATAAAGGATTACAGGATGGCAGAGGGTTCAAGGGGTACAGAAAGTAAGTAATGACCTAAGGCAATGGTTCTCAAAGCATAGTCCCTAGCCTTCACATGGGAACTTGTTAGAAATGCACATTCTTGGGCACTGCCCCAAACCTACGAAATCAACAGTTCTGGGGTTGGGGCCCAGCAAAGTTTTAATAAGTCCTCTAGGTGACTCTGGTGTGTGTTCAAGTTTGAGAATCACTGGGCTAAAGTAAACATTTGATTTAACATCCAAACAGAGCACTATTTATTTTTATTTTATTTTATTTTATTTTATTTATTTTAAGGTATATTTTATTGGTTATTCTATTACAGTTTTCCCAATTTTCCACCTTTATCCCCCTCTCTGCCCTGCATGCCCCAACCCTCCAGCATTCCCCAACCTTAGTTCATGTTGATAGGTTGTACATATAAGTTCTTTGACTTCTTTGTTTCCTATACTATACTTAACCTCACCCCATCTATTGTATGCTTACCAATTATGCTTCTTATTCCCTGTTTCTTTCCCCCTTATTCTTCCTCTCCCCCTCCCCACTGGAAACCCTCCATGTGATGTCCATTTCTCTGATTCAGTTTCTGTTCTAGTTGTTTGTTTTGTATTTGTTTTCATTGTTGGGTTTTTTTTTTTTTTTTAGGTTCAGTTGTTGATAGTTGTGAGTTTGTTGTCATTTTACTCTTCACAGTTTTTGATGTTCTATTTCTTAGATAAGTCCCTTTAACATTTCATATAATAATGGCTTGGTGATGATGAACTCCTTTACCTTGACCTTATATGGGAAGCACTTTATCTGCCCTTCCATTCTAAATGATAGCTTTGCTGGATAGAGCAATCTTGTAGGTCCTTGCCTTTCATGACTTCAAATACTTCTCTCCAGCCCCTTCTTGCCTCCAAGGTTTCTTTTGAGACATCAGCTGGTAGCTTTATGGGCACTCCTTTGTAGGTAACTCTCCTTTCTTCTTGCTACTTTTAAGACTCTCTCTTTATCTTTAATCTTGGGTAATGTGGTTATGATGTGCCTTGGTGTGTTCCTCTTTGGGTCCAACTTCTTTGAGACTCTCTGGACTTCCTGGAAGTCTATTTTTATTGCCAGATTGGGGAAGTTTTCCTTTCTTATTTGCTCAAATAAGTTTTCAGTTTTTTGCTGTTCTTCTTTTCCTTCTGGCACCCCTATAATTTGAATATTGGAACCTTTAAAGTTGTCCCAGAGGTTTCTAAGCCTCTCCTCATTTTTTTTTTTTTTTGAATTCTTGTTTCTTCATTCTGTTCTGGTTGGATGTTTATTTCTTCCTTTTGTTCCAAACTGTTGATTTGAGTCCTGGTTTCCCTCCTGTCACTGCTGGTTCCCTGAATCTTTTGCTTTATTTCACTTTGGGTAGCCTTCATTTGTTCTTTCATTTTTGACCAAGCTCAATCAGTTCCATGAGTATCTTGATTACCAGGGTTTTGAATTCCATATCAGATAGGTTGACTATCTCCTCATTGCTTAGCTCTCTGGAGTTTTGCTCTGTTCTTTCATTTAGGACATATTTTTTTTTTTGTTTCAGTTCACCTGTTAAGTTGTAAGCGGGGAAGGGCCTTTGGTGTTCACCAGGGCGGGACAACCCTCTTTGCTGCTTTCTGGCACTGCCTGTAGGGAGGGGTCAGAGAGGGAACAATGCAGCTTGCTTGCTGGGCTCTAGCCCCACTTTCCAATGAATTCTGGTGTGAGACTGGGAGATTCTCTCACTGTGGCAACCCCTGCTGTAGTCCAGTCAGCTCTGAGTCTGTTTCCCTCTTCAGCCAGCCCCGTCCAAGTGGTCTGCTGCCTTGCCTCGGGTCCTTTCAGTCAGCCTCATGCGCACAGCACTCCAGGTTCTCTTCATCTGCCTATCTGCCCGTCTCCCTCCTACTGGTCTGGTTGGTTTGGTTGACTGTTTCTTTAATTTCTTGGATGTCAGAGTTCCATGCAGTTTGATTTTCTGGAACTTTTGGTTGTTTATTGTTTTTAGATTGGTG
Source organism: Phyllostomus discolor (assembly GCF_004126475.2). Taxonomy (NCBI): domain Eukaryota; kingdom Metazoa; phylum Chordata; class Mammalia; order Chiroptera; family Phyllostomidae; genus Phyllostomus; species Phyllostomus discolor. The sequence goes on from NC_040914.2 coordinate 2,024,025, forward strand.
GTTATCCTCCTTTTGGTTGTGCAAAGAAGCAAAGAGTTTCTACCTACACCTCCATCTTGGCTGGAACTTTAGAGAGACTCCAAATACAGCACTTTTTAGACTGAAAGGGGAGCTCTCAATAAGTTTCCAGGGCTAGGCTTAACTAACTGAACAGCACAGGCAAGTCAGGATATAGTGTATTATTGGAGAGCAAAGGTAGGTTTAGGAAGACAGAGAAGCACACAGGTTTTCTAAGTTACTTGGAGGGAGTTATAGGGCCAATGAGGGCATTATAGGGGGTCAGTGGAGTGTTCCAGGGTTTGTTTCACCACATTGGTAGCCAGGGTCACTGTGGGATGAGTATGTCCAGCACCCTCCTGTTGGTGGGGTTGATTCTTTGGGTCCCCATTACTTGTCACCTGCTGACACTTCTTCCTCCCTCTGCAGACCCCATCCTCTCTGCTGGAGTCCATGGCTGCTGTGGCTGACATCCAGACCCCAGAGTTCAAGGTCACTGTGATTTAGCTCATCTACAAGACTGCCTTCATTATTCCTGTAAAGGAACTACATGCAACTCTCTATTTTTCAGTCTTCTGCTTCTTCCCACCAGAATACCTGTCATTATGTTCTTCTGCTTGGTGGGTGGAATTAACCATCTTTCCCTCTCTGCAGAACACCCCAGCCCCTTCTGTTTTTTACTGATTGGCTGACAGTTGGTAGGGACAGTTTTACTTTTCCTGTTAGGCTGGTCAAGTACCATTTATTGATTCTCCTCTTCTAATTGGCAGGAAATTGGAAGAAGCCTTGATTGAAGAAGACCCATACCCCTCACATACACACCCCACTCAAAATTTCAGCTCCTGGACTGGACAACTGGATCAAGAGGCCTGTACCCCTCAACCTTGGCTTTTGAACCCCATTCTGAACCTTTGCATAGTCCTTCTTCCCAGAATACCTTTTCTACCTCTGATTTTGTCAAGACCCCTGCCAGGGTTGGAGAGTGGGGAGTCAGCCTACCCTAAGCACAAAATGTAGCCCTTGAGTTCTCACAGTGTGTATCAAAAATCTACATGAGTTTTGCCTTTGACTTCTCCATCCATGCCCTCATTCAGTAAATATTGAACCATGTGCTGTGTGCCAAGCTCTGTGCCGGGCATTGGAGGCATTCAAAACACAGAACTGCTGAATGTGACCTCCTTCATGAGGCTCTTTTTTGTTGTTGTTGCCTCCTGAGCCACCCCTGGTGCCTCTTTCCTGATTCTCCTACACCTTTGATTGCACATTCATCTTTAATAGTGTGGCTCCTAGTGCTGTATGCCAGCTCTGCCCTCACCTCCTCATTCTCCTTTTCCTTGACAGATGCCGTTTCACCCTGTTACTTTCCTTTATCTTCTCACAATTCGATATTAAATATTCATTTCTCTGATTACTTAGTAATGCCAGGCTTTCCTCCTAGCTTGCAAGCACTGTGGATAGGACCATGACTATTTTGTTCACTGCAAATATTAGTACTCAACAAAAAGATTGGCATAAAATACATGCTCAATAAACATATAGCAAATAATTAAACTAAGGATAGTTTTAATGAGAGGCCTGCTTATAAAATGGTGTCTGATGTGATTCAGTGTATCCAAAGGTCTGTGAGGACACTCTAGCCAGGCTTGCCTTGGTTAAAGACAAATAATCTTTTAAATATAATCTTTATTATATTTTTATTACCTTTTACTCTCTCCCCTCAGCAATCACCTCTCTGTTGTTCATGTTTCGTTTTTGCTCAATCCCTCTACCCTCTAACTGCACCCCAGCCTCACTATCTGTCATCCGTTCTCCATCTATGGGTCAAGACAAAGAATCTTAAAGACAGCAAGAAGATGATAATAAGTTACCTACAAGGGTAAGGCTGTCAACTGATTTCTCAATAGAAACACTTCAGGACAAAAGGCATTGGCATCAAATATTCAAGATGATGAAAAGCAAGAACCTGTAACCAAGAGAACTCGAGAACTCTTTCTAGCAAGGCTATTACTTTAAATTAAAGACAAAATAAGGAGCTTCCCAGACCCCCAAAAAAGGGCTAAAGGAGTTAGCCCTTTTTTTTGACCAAACAAGTATTGCAAGAAATGTTAAAGAAATCTCTTTAAGAAGACAAAATAGAGGGGGGAACACAGGTATAAAGGAAAAATGGCACTATCAATAATAATCTTAAATGTGCCCTGGCTAGCGTGGCTCAGTGGTTGAGCACTGGCCTGCAAACTGAAGGGGTCTATGGTTCGATTCCCAGTCAGGGCATATGCCTGGGTTGCAGGCCAGGTCCATCCCCAGTTGGGGGCACATGAGAGACAACCACACATTGATGTTTCTCTTCCTCTCTTTCTCTCTCCCTTCCTCTCTCTCTAAAAATAAATAAATAAAATCTTTTAAAAAGTAACCTTAAATGTAAATGGATTAAATGTTCCAATCAAAAGGCACAGGGTAGCTAAATGAATAAGAAAACATGACCTGTATATACACAGTCTACAAGAGACTCACCTCAGAACAAAAGATACACACAGGCTGAAAGTGAAGGCATGGAAAAAATTATTCTATGAAAATGGAAACAAAAAGCATCTGGGGTAGGAATACTTATATCTGATAAAATAGACTTCAAAACAAAGGCCATCACATAAGACAAAAAGGTCACTACATAGTACTAAAGGGATCAATCCAGCAAGAGGATTAATCCTTGTAAACATAGCACCTAAATATATAAAGAAAATCTTGGCCCTGGCTGGTGTGGCTCATTGGATTGAGTGCTGGCCTGCAAACCAAAGGATCATGGGTTCAATTCCCAGTCTAGTGCACATGCTAGTGTTGCAGGCCAGGTCCCCAGTAGGGGGTGCATGAAAGACAACCACATACTGATGTTTCTCTCCCTCTCTTTCTCCTTCCTTTCCCCTCTCTCTAAAAATAAATAAATAAAATCTTTAAAAAAGAGAAAATAAAATCTTGGAAGACTATCAGGGAGAGATCCACATCAATAGAGGCATAGTAGGGGATTTTAGCACCCAACTATCATCAACGGATAGATCTTCCAGACAAAAAATCAACAAAAAAACCCCCCAGCAACCTTAAATGACACACTATATCAGATGGATTTAATTGATATTTATAGAACATTTCATTGCAATGTTCTGATCATGCTATTAGAGTTGTCCCAATTTTTTCCCTAGCTTCTTCAAACCAGCACCCCTTACTCCCTCAGGCAATTCCCATACCATTGTTCATGTCCATAGTTTATGCATATAAGTTACTCCATTAGCTACTCCATTAGGTACTTTAGCTACTCCATTTCCTGTGCTGTACTTTACATCCCTATGGTGATTCTGTAACTACCAACTTGTATTTCTTAACCCCTTTACCTCTTCACCCATTCCCCCACACCATCCTCCCATCTAGAAACATTTTTCCTTTCTTTTTTAAAAATTTATTTATTTATTTTTTAAAAGAGGGGAAATGAGTCCTTTTTCATTTTTGCTCAATCCCTCTACCCTCTAACTACACCCCCACCCCCACTATCTGTCATCTGTTCTCCATCTATGGGTCAAGACAAAGAATCTTAAAGACAGCAAGAAGATGATAGTAAGTTACCTACAAGGGAGTCCCTATAAGGCTGTCAACTTCAGGGGAAGGGGGGAAGGGTTTGAAGGAGCTAGTATAAAGACACATGGACAATAATGGGGGGGGTAGAGGCAGGAGGGAGGTGGAGAGGGCTGGGGGCATGGGCTGGGATGGGGGTATAGGGCAGAAAACTGTACTTGAACAACAATTAAAAAAACATTTTTTAACTTGTTTTTATCAAATTGAAAAAAAAGGTTGTCAACTGATTTCTCAATAGAAACACTTCAGGACAGAAGGCATTGGTGTCAAACATTTTTTATTAGGTTCAGTTGTTGGTAATTGTGAGTTTGTTGTTATTTTACTGTTCATATTTTTGATCATCATTTTCTTAGAGAAGTCCCTTTAACATTTCATATAATAAGTGCTTGGTGATGATGAACACCTTTTGACATGGACACTGGCCTGCAGTGTCCATGGCATTATAGATGAGATATGAGACAAATTCACATGGACTACCGAGTCCTGTGGAGGAAAAGGGACGGCACGACTACTCTCTCAAGGGGAGAGTTCCTCAGAGCAGCCTGGCTACTCCCTCAAGAGGAGAGAGCCCTGATCCTCACCTTGACAGGTTTTTATTGGATTTCAATTTGCACAGGAATACAGGTAAAACTCATTAATCATTGTCAGGCAGTAAGGATCAAACAATGGATAGCATACAAAGAACTACTAGGGTTTATTCTGAGTCAGGATGTGTTAGCTAAAAGGCTATAAAACATTGGGAAACAAACTTATTTCCTGCTCAGACCCTTATCATTTAATTAAGAGCATTTTTAGCAAGGCAGGCTTCACAGGATTTTATGTATTCTTTCTTAGGCCTGATCACCTGGGGAACCCACCCTTTCCAGCACAGGGCTGCACTGTCCTCTGTTTCAGGCTTAAGCCAGGCAGTGGAAGTAAGGTAGCCAAGAACAGAATGAGGATTCAGGCTTTGTCAAAGCCAAGGGGTGAGGGTCCATCACCCCCTTTTACTGTAGCCCCATAAGTGCTTCCTTGGAGCCTCCATGTGATCGTGCCTGTCTTAGGTCATTCCCCCCTTGGGGAATCTTACCTGTCATTGGCTAACTGATCAAGCACTGGGGGCCAGTTATGGATGAAGTAAAAGGATCAGAAGTGGCACTCCTGCCAGGGAGATAAGCTTTGTCTCCTTAGTGGCTTCTGGTCCGAAGATTGCTTAGTCAGCCTTAGCCATGGGGGAAGTTACAGCTTCTGAAACCAAGCAGGGCAGTTCCCAACAACCTTTAACTTGACCTTATCTGGGAAGCACTTTATCTGCCCTTCCATTCTAAATGATAGCTTTGCTGGATAGAGTAATCTTGGATATAGGTCCTTGCCTTTCATGACTTCAAATACTTCTCTCCAGCCCCTTCTTGCCTCCAAGGTTTCTTTTGAGACATCAGCTGATAGTCTTATGGGCACTTCTTTGTAGGTAACGCCTTTCCTCTTGATGCTTTTAAGACTCTCTATTTTTAATCTTGGGTAATGTGGTTATGATGTGCCTTGGTGTGTTCCTCTTTGGGTCCAACTTCCCTGGGACTCTCTGGACTTCCTGGATTTCCTGGAAATCTGTTTCCTTTGTCAGATTGGGGAAGTTCTCCTTCATTATTTGTTCAAATAAGTTTTCAATTTGTTGATCTTCCTTTTCTTCTGGCAACCCTATGATTTGGATGTTGAAATGTTTAAAGAGCTCCTGGAGGTTTCTAAGCCTCTCCTCATTTTTTTGAATTCTTGTTTCTTCATTCTTTTCTGGTCGAATGTTTATTTGTTCCTTCTGCTCCAAACCATTGAATTGAGTCCTGGTTTCCTTCCCTTCAGTGTTGGTTTCCTGTAGATTTTTCTTTATTCCACATAATGCAACCTTCATTGCTGCCTGGGTCTTTTTTATGCTGTTGAAGTGCCCAGTGAGTTCCTGGAGCATCCTGATAACCAGTGTTTTGAACTGTGTATCTGATAGTTTGGCTGTCTCTTCATTGCCTAGTTGTATTTTTTCTGGAGCTTTGAACCATTCTTTCATCTGGGCCTTTTTTTTTTTTTGGTCTCAGCACACCTGTTATGTAGTAAGGGTCAGAACCTTAGGTGTTCACCTGGCCGGGGCAACCCATGTCACTGCACTGTGATGCTGTATGTGGGGAGGGGTCTGAGAGGGAACAGTGCTGCTTGCTCTGCTTTGCCAGTTTTCAGTCACTTTCCCTGCTACCCACAATCAAATTGGGCCCTTCTGGTGCTGATTTCCAAGTGGATGGGTTTGTGTATGTTCTAGGACCCTGTGGGTTTCTCCAATGAACTCTCCTGTGAGACTGGGAGTTTCTCCTGCTGCTGCCTCAACCCCCATAGGTGTTTTCAGTCAGAGGCTTTGAGGCTTTATTCCCCACACTGGAGCCCTGGGTTGTGTGGTCTATCTTGCATTCTAGTTGTTCCTCCTGGTTATCTGCATGCAAATGTGGGAGCACCCAGTCTCACTGGTCCAATAGCCACTGCCTTGCCACAAATCCTCTCCACCCAGCTGCCCATCTCTGCCCCTCATACTGGAGTGGAAGAATGTTTCTTGTTTGACTCCTTGGTGTCAGACTTCTACACAGTTTGATTTTCTGTCAGTTCTGGTTGTTTTTTGTTTTTCAATATTGTCCTTTTTTTGGTTGTGCGAAGAGGCACAGTGTGTCTACCTACACCTCCATCTTGGTCGGAAGTTCAATTTTGTTATTAACTAATTTACTCATTCAAAAATATCTGAATGTCTTCTGAATATAAGGAACTCATCTTAGGCCTTTTTTTCATGATAATTTCTGATAATTATGGTTTGATCAGCACCCCACTCAAGTGGACAGAGTTTAGCTGACTGCAGCAGGATTCAAGCGTGAGGTACTTAAAATACTTCAAAAAATAAAGAAAGTAAGGAACCTAGGCCCTGGCTGGTGTGGCTCAGTGAATAGAGTGCTGGCCTGTGAACCAGAGGGTCACCAGTGAGGGCACATGCCTGGGTTGCGACCAGGTCCCAGGTAGGGAGCACGCGAGAGACAACCACACATTGATGTTTCTCCTCCTTTCTTTCTCCTTCCCTTCCCTTCTCTCTTAAAGTAAATAAGTAAAATCTTTAATTAATAAAATAAACCAGGAAGTGAAAGACAAATACCATATGATCTCACCTGTAAGTGAAACCTAATCAACAAAACAAACAAGCAAGCAAAATACAAGCAGAGACATTTAACTATAGAACAAACTGACAGTAACCAGAGAGGAGTGGGGAGAATAGGGGATGATAAGGGAAGGGCCATCAAGGAACATATATAAAGAACATATGGACAGATCCCAAAGGGGGTAGGTTCGAGTGTGGGAGGCCATGGTGGAGTGAAAATGGAGACAACTGTAACTGAACAACAATAAAAAATAAAATAAAAATTAAGTGTATTAAAATCTATAAAAAATTTCAAAAACCTAAAAAAAGGAAGCACTGATAATTGCCTGCACTCTTTCTTTTTAAAATATTAATTTGAATGTAATATCTATTTTAACTCATGCTTTCAGAAGGTAAATGTTAGGCTGATGTAAAAAATGCTTGATAAACACATGTAATATCTTAGTAAAAGTAATATCCTGACAAAAAAAATAAGGAACCTAGGAATAAATTTAACCAAGGAAGAAAAAAGACCTGTACTTAGGAAACTATAGGCCGTTGAAAAAAAAATTGAGGAAGATAAAAATAAATGGGGCATATATCTTCATGGATTGGAAGAATTAATATCATTAAAATGTCCATAGTACCCAAAGCAATTTATAGATTGTTGGGGACCGTCCTGCCTGGTCTCAGGAAGCTGTAACCCCCCGTGACTTAGGCTGGGTGAAAGACCTCTGGACCAGGAGCCACTGAGGAGACAAATCTTATTCCCTGGCATGAACACTGCCTGTTCTAATGCCTGGTTTCCCTTTTGCATGATCAGCAGTCAATGTCAGGTAACAATTGTCTAAGAAAGAGAATGGATCTAAGACAGATGCGATCATGTGGGATGACCTGAGGGAAGAAATTCATGGGGCTGTGGAAATGAAGGGGTGATCAACATCAACCTCTGCCCCCTCAGCTTTGTCAAAGCCTGAGTCTTTGTTCTTAGATGTGAGAAATCCAAGTCTCCTGGTTGCCTCTGTCTTCTGCCTGCAGGGGCAGTGCAGTCCAGACCAGAAACTGCAGACCCCAGGGTAATTAGGTCTGGGACATAGAATATGCAAGATCCTGTGAGATCTGTTTGCTGGAGGATGTTATTAACTTGGGATTTAAAGGCACAGGCAGGAAACCTTTGGAACCTGTAGTTCTTTCATATGTTAAAGACCACAAACCTTGCCCAGAATCACAGCAGGAGTTCTGTCCCCACCTTTGTAAGTTGCCTACATCTTTTGATCTTTTCTGCCAGACTGTGAATCCACAAACTAAGTCTGTTTTCTCAATAAATTCTGCTTGGGTATGGAGACGGGGCACTCTCCCCACTAGAGAGAGGGTGGCATTCTGTCCCTATTCCCCCACAGGACCTGGTTGTCTCTGTGTATGTCTTTCTTGTGTTTCGATGAACCATCCACAGTGTTCTGCACTCACTGCAGGCAGGTGAGCACACGCCAATAGATTCAATGCAATTCCTATTAAAACACCTGTGAGTGTTTCACAGATCTAGAACAAATATTCCAAAAATTTGTATGGAACCGAGAAAGACCCTGAATAACCTCAGCATTCTCAAGAAAGAAGAACAAAGTTGGAGGTATCACAATACCTGATATCAAACTATACTAGAAGGCCACTGTAATCAAAACAGCCTGGTACTTGCATAAGAACAGGCATACAGATCAATGGAACATAACAGAGAACCCAGAAATAAACCCATGTCTTTATGGTCAATTAATATTTGACAAAGGAGGTAAATGCATACAATGGAGTAAAGACAGTCTTTCCAATAAATGGTGTTGGGAAAACTGGACAGGTACATGCAAAAAAATTAAACTAGACCACCAACTTACACCATACACAAGAATAAACAAAAATGGATAAAAGACTCCAACATAAGTCATGAAACCACAAAACTCCTAGAGGAAAACATAGGCAGTAAAATCTCAGACATCTCATGTAGCAATATTTTTGGCAATGTGTCTCCTACAGCAATGGGAACAAAGGAAAAAATAAACAAATGGGACTACATTAAACTAAAAAGCTTTTGCACAGTGAAAGAAACCATCATCAAAATGAAAAGGGAACCCACGGTATGGGAGAACATTTGTCAATGATACATCTGATAAAAGTTTCAATTCTAAAATATATAAATAACTTATATAACTCAACACCAGGAAAACAAACAATCCAATTAAAAAATGAGCAAGAGACCCAAATAGACATTTCTCCAAAGAAAACATGCAGATGGCCAATAAACAAATAAAAAAATATTTTATGTCACTAATCACCAAGGAGATGCAAATTTAAACCATAGTGAGATATCACCACATGCCTGTCAAAATGGCTGCCATCAATAAACCAATGAACAACAAGTGCTGGCGAGGATGTGGAGAAAAGGAAACCCTAGTGCACTGCTGGTGGAAATACAGACTGATGCAGCCATTGTGGAAAACAGTATGGAGGTTCCTCAAAAAATTAAAAATTGAAATGATTTTTAATGAAAACACATTTGAGAATGTTTTATTCTATTGATTGATTTTTAAAATTCAAATCTGACCTATTATAATTTTATATTTTGATAACCTAGTAAGTATAAGATTTTGCGTGCTACATCCTATCATTGCTGATGCACATTTAGCAAAAATTTAGGTTTTCTTAGTTTTCCTAATAGAAATTATTAGAATAGGCACTTTCTTTGGATATAATTGATGAGCCATCTGTGCATTCTTAAACTTGAACAATTGGTAAACATACATGTTTTTTTGAACGAGCAATTCCACTTATGGGTATATATTCAAAGAAACCCAAAATACTAATGTGAAAGAATATGTGCATCCCTAAGTTCATTGCAGCATTATTCACAATAGTCAAGGCATGGAAACAGCCCAAGTGCCCATCAATAGAAAAGTGGGTAAAAAAGATGTAGTACATATATACAATGGAATACTAATCGGCCATAAAAAGAAAGGAATCTTATCTTTTTCAACAGCATAGATGAACCTGGAGAGTATATGTCAAGTGAATTAAGCCAAGCAGAGAAAGACAATACCATATGATCACACTTGTATGGGAATCTAATGAACAAAATAAACCGAGGAACAAAATAGAAACAGAGGCATAGACATATGGAACAGGCTGACACCTGTCAAAGGGCAAGGGGTTACTGGATGAATGAATATAAAGGGACTAGCCAAATACTATATATATCATGTATATAACACTTAGATGCAGACAACAGTGTGGTGATGGCCTGAGGGAAGAGCGGGGAGGCGCTGGGTGAAGGTGAGCAAAGTTGGGGGGGGATGGAATGGGGACATCTGTAATAAATAGTGTCGATGATAAAAATAAATTTTAAAAAAGAAAAAAACAGTACCTTTATCATGAGATTATTGTGAGGTTGAAATGTGCTCATACATCTAAAGCGCGGAAGACAGGGCTGAGCTCAGGGAGTCCTAATGATGTCAGCTGTCATCATCACTTTCCTTCCATTGTGTCTGTCCCTCTGTTTGGGGGTATGTGGGACAAAAAACATTACTCCAAGGCAGGACAAGGTATCTATGTTAATATTTGTGGCCATGACAGCTGCTGCATGCTGTTGAGTGTCCCAGAGACCCTGAGATTTATTCAGTCAATAAAAGTTTATTAAGCATCTACTATTTGACATTTTAGGTACTAGGGACACATCAGTCCAAAAAACAAAAATAAAAAACCCAAAACAAACAAAAAATCACATAAAATCCCTGTCCTAATAGAGTTCATATTTTATTAGGGATTCAGAAAATACAGAAGCAACCCAATGAGAAAACATACATAGTATGTCAGAGGGTGGTAAGTGCTATTGTTATGGTTAGACAGTCAATAGGAGCACCAGGGAGTCTCCCCCATTGGCCAAGATGGCTGCAGGGGGAGGTTCTTTTACACTGAGCATGCTGAAAGCTAGAAATATGGATGGATAAAGCCTAGAATGTGCCAAAAGCTAGAAATATGAATGGATAGGGCCCAGAGCACACCAAAAGTTAGAAAGGCAATAGGGGGAGAAGTCCTCCCCTCCCATTCACTGTAAGAAATTCGGGCTTGAGCAGGAAGATGAAATAGTCTTTGAGAAGGGAGTCCACCCTTCTCTCAGGCTGTCCAGCACCTGAATAAAATCTCTTTCCTTTTGCACCAGCACCTGACTCATATGTTTGGCTTTTGTTGTGGCAGGCAGCCTGTCCTCTGTTTTGTTTGGTTACACTATGGGGGGAAAGTGAAGAAGGTAATGGAGATAGAGAGGGCTGGTGGGAGACGGCAGGCTACAGTTAGTCAAGGAGGTCTAATTGGGAAGGCAATATTTGCATAAAGACCTGGTGGAGGGAGAGAGGAAGCCATGAAGATATCTGGGAGAAGAGCATTCCAAGGAGAGGAAACAGCAAATGAAAAGACCAGGAAGCTGTTTGCTGTGTTTGAGATAGCAGGGAGCCAGCGTGGCTAGAGTGGAATGGGTCAGGTAGAGGTTGGAAAGTGTGGTCAGGGAGGCAACAAAGCGTATCACTAAGGGCTTAGGCAACAATGTGGAGACTCTGCTTTTACCAGGAGTGAGGGACAGCTGGGTAGAGCTCTGAGCCTGAAGCATCCTTACCTGATTCTGGGTTCCCAAGCTCCTTCTGTCTGCATGTGGGGAGCAGCAGACTGTGGGGATGGGGACCAGAGCAGAAGACCAAGGAGGAGGCAGCTGTGATATCCATGAGAGAGAAGATGGAGGTTGTATCAGAGTGAGAACAGAGGAAAAGGGAGAGGTGGTTGCATTCTGGATATAATTTTAAGATCATAGATAAGAACAGCCTGGCAATTTTCTGGGGATGGTTGACCTTTCCATATCTGGACAAAAGTGGGAGAGTAGAACATAGAACACCAGCCTGCCAGCTTAGCCAGGCTGGGACCAGACCTCAACCTTACTTTGTTGACCTTCTTGCCTGCTCTTATGCCAGCTTAAAGAGGAGGGAGTAGGTTCCTGCCTGCCCAGGTTGTAATTTCAGTCTTCCCAAGGTCTGGGGGTGGGATGGGGGTCACATGCCCAAGAGGTGAAGGGCATTGCTAATTCCACTATCTTATCAGAGAGACCAAACACATGGCAGAAGTCACGTCACAATGAGTTCTTTCACTCAGTAAATACTCCCTGAGGCCAACAGGGGCTGGCCCTGGGCTGGACAAGGCAGGGCACAGTGAGGACCTGGACATCCTGGATCCTGCCCTCATGGGTCCAAGGGGAAGATAAAATGTCACCAAACTGATGGCCAGAGTGGTCAGGAGTATGATGGAGTAATTATGGATCATAGTGGTCAGAGCTGGGATGGGGAAGTTTGGGGTCCATGACAGTGCAGGGGAGTCCCTGACTCAGCCTGGTATATGGTCCAAGAAGGTTTCCTGGAGTGGGGAACATCTGTATAAGAACAGAAAAGAGGAGGAGCAGCTGAACATGGGGAGGATGCAGGGTGAATGTTTCAGGCAGAGGACATGCATATGCCAAGGTCTTGATATGCTGCTTTTGACAAACAGAGGGCCTGGGGTGGGGAGGAGGTGCTTCGAGTCCTAAAACATGAAAGGGAACGTGGCACCTGGCCTTGTAGGGCTGAATCCCTAAAGTGTGTTTTACATGATTCTGGGAGACTTGTTCAAATTCCCCTTAAAACCCACTCACTGTTCACTATTTAATAGTGTGCCTTCTGCTCTTTCTCAGGATTTTTAAAAAGATTTTTTAAAATTGCTTGTTGTTCTCAAAAGTCTCCAATGACCCATGTGCCAGGCTCAGAGAAACCTTTCAGTACAATGCAGCATTCTTGTGAGAAGCCTCTGCCTGTAGGTCATGTGAGGAGTTCCTTGTCAGCTTGAAATGGCATGGCACAGTCCACCTAGGGCTCCACTTCAGGGTGCCAAACGTGTTGGCACATTCCTGCTTTACCCAGACCCTGCCTGTGAGCAGCAGCCTGTGTCTAACCCCAGACACAGATTAGGATTTCTGGCACACACATTGAAAGAATAAATGCACAAGCAACCCCTACCCCAACCAAAGATGCAGAACTTGAGTAGCACCACAAGGCTGTGCAATCAAAGGGGCTGGTAAAAATGTTTAACCATTAACAGGGCTGGGCATTGACCAGTCAGAATGGACAAGGCCATGGAGCTGGAGCCTGGTTGGGCTGGGCCAGTGGCCCCTTGAGGTGGTCAGGTACGGGAGGTCTAATGCTCAGGCAGTGGCTGCTTCCATCACTTTAATCATCAGTACAGCTGAGTGCCAGTGTGGCTGTGACAGTGTTTTCGATAGAAAATAAAGAGATCATAGAAAGCCCTCCGGTCATTCCCCAAGCCCCTTGATATCTCCAAATGTCCACCTTCTAGACTCAAAAACATGGTTTGTCCTGACAAGATACTCTGTGCATGCATCATGGTATGTTCTGGCCAAAAGTGCACAACCTCAATCTTATCATAAGGAGCCACTGGCAAACCCTAACTGAGGGGAATTCTATATAATAACTGATATTCTTTCAAAATGTCAAGGTCAGAAAAGACTGAGAAGATGTCACAAATTGGAGAAGACTCAGGAGATGTGACAACTAAATGCAAAGTGTGATCCTGGATTGGCTCCTGGACCAAGAAAAGGATATGAGTGGGAAAACTGGGCAAATTCAAATAAATTCTCTAGATTAATTAATAATGTCATATCAATGTTAATTTCTGAATTTAGTCATTGGACTGTGGTTATGAAGACAGTGTCTTTATTTACAGGAGACACATGCCTGAGTATTTATGGATAAGCATCCTGTTCCCAATTTACTTTCAAATGATTCAGCCAAAACTTAAAAAGATATCTATCTATGTATCTATGTATCTATCTATCATCCATCTATCTAGTACAAATGTGGTGAAATCATTAAGTTTAGGTTAACAGTAGGCCAGTGGTCATTTTACTATACCTATAACTTGTAGGTTTGACATAGTTAAAATAAAAGGTTAGAAATTATTATAGAATTATAAAACTAATAAATGAGAAAACAAAGGAGTCAGACACCAGAGAAGGACAGCCTTTGAGTTTTGACAAAGGTCTGCACAATATCACAGGTCAGCCATCTACTGCCAGTGATAGTGTCTCAGTCTCTGCATCTGTGACTAGGTCTTGAGTTTCCCTAATCTGTGCAGACATGACCCCATATCTGCCTCAGGCCCTGGACACTTTGGCAGGTAGTGGGCTGGTAGGCCAGGGTGGGAGGAGTGGTGACAGTGAGGGGCACTTGAGGAATTCCCAGTGACTAAGACTTCCTCAGGGCCTGCCCAGTTCACCAGGTTTCTTGATGAACATTCCTAACCACTGGGTGAGATGGATACTATTCAACATTCAGGAATGTTTGTGGAGGATCTACTGTGAGCCTGGGGCACTGTTCTGGGTGCTATGCAGACATCAGCAAACATAACCTAGTCCCAGTTTTCCTTCTAGGGCAAAAGACTGTCAACAAATAAAAATAAAATACAATGTTACATTGGGATAAGAAGTGTGAGTAAAGAAGGGTGAGTGGATGGAGCCTGATAGAATGTGCAATATATAAGTGAGGACTCTCTGAAGAGGTGACATTTGACCTGAGATCTGGAGGTGAGAAACAGCCACGCAGGTATCTAAGGAAGTGTACCAGTCAGAAAAGCTGCAAGTGCAAAGGCCCTGGGGCAGGAATGACCATAGTCTGTACAAAGTGCAGCAAGGAGGCCAAGTGCCAGTGGAACCATAGTAGAGATTGAGCCAGGAGAGGTAAACTTGAGCCAGATCTTGCTGGAATGATTGTGGTGTTTGTTCTGAGAGAAAAGGGAAGCCGCTAGAAGGTTGTAAGCAGGGGAGTGACACAAGCTGTTTTACACGTGCAGCCCAGAGAAATGAAATCCCAGTAAGCTAGTGGACACATTGTGGCCCCACCTGCCTCTGGTTTGGGGGTTCCTGTAGCAGGCTTGGGATAATCAGCTGGGTAGGTGTGGGAAGGAGCTGGGACTGCTTGACAGCTTTGACTTTCTCAGGTGACTTGCCCCAGAGGAGAAGGACATCACCAAGGCAATTATCTTATTGGATACACCCACACCTGCCCCTGGATACATGTCTACCCCTCAGGCCCAAACATGAGATATCAAGGACCCACCATTCAACCAGTCCCACATTGCTGCCCACAGAGATTCCTGCCAGGAGGATTGGGAGGAGGTCCCCAGTCCTCAAACCTGGCACCATACACCAAGTACCAAGATCAATCCAGGACCCCGGGACACACATTTTCCCACTTTGCACTTTGGTTTATCCATCTGGCAGGTTGGGGTGGAGACAGCAGAATGACTGAGAGCTGTGATGGCTACAGCTGGGTGTGTAGAGTAACTCTAGGAATCTTCCTCGAATTTCTTGGAGCCTGAGTTTCCCCCTCTGCACAATGGGAATTAGGGTGCTACCTTCACAGGGGTTTGTTGCAAGGATCCATGAGATTACATATATGCAGTATCTGGACATACTTGGCACTGCAACTGTGAGGTTTTGGGTTTTTTGTTGGTGATCCCTTATACAAACCAGGCTCCATGTCCAATGTGGGCTGGAATCCTGTCCCTGATACTTACTCATTAGAACCTTAGGCAGAGTTCTTAGCCTCTCTGTGCCTCAGTTTCCTCATTTGTACAATGGAACATGGCTGTTATGAGAAACTAATGAAACATTTGCACAAAGCACAAGGAGCAGACCCAGTGCACAGTAACAACTCCATGAATGACAGCTGTTAGTTATAGCAACTGTTGGGAGCACCCTCCCCATCCAGGTGTGACAGTATGGCTTAAAAATGGACACTCTGTAACCAACCTATCTGGTTTTGAGTTCTGATTCTTTTACATCTTATCTTGGAGTCAATGAACAAGGGATGTCACCCCTTTGTGCCTCACTCTCCCCATCTATAAGGCAGGGTAAGAACAGTACTCATCTCAGAGGGTTGTGAGGTTAAATAAATTACCACATGAAAGTCCTCAGCACAGTGTCTGGCAGATAATGGCACATACATTTGCTATTTTTCATGTTACTATGGATATTCCCACTGGTTCCCTGATCTCAGTGGCAGGTGGCGATGGGGTCTGGGCTCATTGGGAAGCCCAATAAGGAATGCCTGAGCTGTTCAGGCCTAGAGGTTACCCCAAGGAGCCCTGTAATCAGCTGTAATCAGGCCAGTCCTGCCACACCTCCTCCTTTTCTGGGTATATCAGGGCTGGCTGGTCCAGACCCAGGATCTGTCTTGGCAAAGGAGGGTGACTGCACTGGGAACCATGGGGAAGGCAGTGAGTGGGGCCTGAGGCCAGGGGTCAGGGGCAGGGATTGGGGGCAGGGGTTCTGGTGGGATCTGATGCCTCACCTCTTCCTCTGTTCCTAGGAGAATTATGAGTTGTACTCAGTAGAGCTGGGTCCTGGCCCTGGTGGAGACATGGCAGCCAAGCTGAGTAAGAAGAAGGCAGGCAGTGGAGGGGGCAAGAAAAAGGAGAAGCTGGAGAACATGAAGAAGGAGATGGAGATTGTAAGCATGGACCTGAAGGGCTGGGTTGGGGGCTGGAGTGGGGGCCAGTGAGAGGTGGACAGCGAATGTCCTGCCCTCACTACACAGAATGACCACCAGCTGTCAGTGGCAGAACTGGAGCAGAAATACCAGACCAGTGCAACCAAGGTGAGCTGGGGGTAGAGGGAGGAGTGGGTACAGAGAAAGGGAAAGGTGGAGAAGGAGAGAAAAAGGGAGAAAAAAGGGAAAAATGCATTAGTGAGAAAGGGAGAGAGAGAAAAAAAAACAAGACAATCAGAGATAGAGAGAGAGGCAGAGACATGGGCAAGAAAAAGAAACAGGAGCAAAGACAACAGGAAGACAGATAGAAAGAGGAGAGATGAGACACAAAGAGTTACATAAAGGGTGGGAGGGGAAAGGAACAAGAACAGAGACAAAGACGGGGAATCAAATGAAGAGGTGCAAGGCAGATAAGGGGAACAGAGAGAGGGGAACAGGAAGGAGAGACAGAAGAGCCAGCCCCTGAAGAGTGTATAGGGAGAGGAAAGCCCTTAGTGGCCACTATCACCCCCATCCCACCCTGTCCCCAGGGCCTGTCTGCCAGCTTGGCCACGGAGCTGCTGCTGCGGGATGGGCCTAATGCGTTGCGGCCACCAAAGGGTACACCAGAGTACGTCAAGTTCGCAAGGCAGCTGGCAGGTGGTCTGCAATGCCTCATGTGGGTAGCTGCTGCCATATGTCTCATTGCCTTTGGCATCCAGGCCAGCGAGGGTGACCTCACCACTGATGACAATGTGAGTGGCAGATGCTGGGGTGCAGACACTGAATGCAGGAACCCAGAGGACAGACAACTTGAAGCATGGAACTCAGGACACCAGGGACATAGGGTGGGGATATAGAGACACAGAAATGCAGTTTGAAGACATGATCATGGAGGGGATGAAGGGCATTTGGATGTGGAACAGACCCAAGGTTACAGGAGTCACAGTGGAGAATGTGTCTCAGGTATGGAGGACATAGGCAGGGATACAAGGACAAAGAAATGCAATACTTAAGATAAGGGACTTGGGAAACAGAACATGGGACAGATCAAGGACAGAGGGCATAAGGACATTGGGACTCAGATATGGGCCACAAGGGCATAGGGACATAAGGGACACAAGACTAGGGGCACAAGACTCAGGATACAGTACATGGAGAGACATAAGACATTAAACATGGAAGCATAGAGACAGAGAGAATATCAAGATTCAGGACAAGAGGACATGAGATATATGACAGGGGTCAGAACAAGAGACATGGAGACTTAGGGACATATGACACTGAATGTGACATAGGATGAGGACTCAGAAGTACATAGACTTGAAAGACACTGGACATAGGTACTTGGAATTTGGAACCTGAGACACTGTGGAGTTCACAGAATATGAAGCATAAGATCAGCAGCACATACACACAGAAATGGGGACATGAAGGCACAGTTACTATTGGGTATAGAGCACACAGAGGATGGCAGGCAGATTATAAAGACAGAAAATGAAGCATGAAGAGACAAATGGAAGTGGACATGTGGAATGCAAGACTTGAAGGACACAGGAAAAAGGAACACATACCACCAAGGTGTATGGTGACACGGGGCACAAATCATAGGATATGGGGACATGGGCAACCTAAGACTCAGGAGCCAGAGAATATGCTATACAGGAACACAAGACACTAACAATACAGGGCAGTTGAACATGAGATATGAAGAATATGAGGATAGGAGATGAAGGCCACAGGGAATAGTGTATGAGTCTTCCTAGTAGAGTGGGGAAATCCATGGTGGAAGTGGCCACAAGAACACCAGAGGACCAGGGAGCAGACAGGAGATCTTGTACAGGGAGCTTCCAGCTCCTATACATAAGCCAGTCCTCACTTCTCCCCTAGCTATACCTGGCAGTGGCCCTCATTGCTGTGGTTGTGGTCACCGGCTGCTTTGGTTACTATCAGGAATTTAAGAGCACCAACATCATTGCCAGCTTCAAGAATCTTGTGCCCCAGGTGGGTTCCCCCAGCCTCCAACCATTCCAGATTCCAGAGACTCCACATCAGCTCAGGCAGGCTCCTGGCATCTGTGTGGCCCTCTCCCAACAGGCCCAGCTTGCTCTTTGTCCTTGGCCTCCGTCTGTCCCCATAGATCCTTAATTCGTCCCCTTGTTCATCTCCCCACATCCCTATTTCACTCAGCAAATTCCACCCCCATCTGTTGCCCACTACAACTCAGTTTCCCCTGTCTCATAGCAAGCAACTGTGATCCGAGATGGGGACAAGTTCCAGATCAATGCAGATCAGCTTGTGGTTGGTGACCTAGTGGAGATGAAAGGTGGAGATCGAGTGCCAGCTGACATCCGCATCCTCCAGGCCCAGGGCTGCAAGGTGGACAACTCCTCTCTGACTGGAGAGTCTGAGCCACAGACCCGCTCCCCCGAATGTACACACGAGAGCCCACTGGAGACCCGCAACATCGCCTTCTTCTCCACCATGTGCCTTGAGGGTCTGTGAGGCCCTTGCCTACCTGCCCAGCTGACATTCCCCATCACTGCCTCCACTGCCCCTCTTTTGCTACATTCTGAGGCACACTGCCTCCCACTTCACATGACTGCCACCTCTTTAGGTCATACTACTTCTCTAGCTCCCATTATTGCTACCCTCTTCCTTCATGCTGTGCACACCCCACTGCTGCCCTCTCAGTTCTGAGTCACCCTTTTGGCCCCACTGCAGGCACAGCACAGGGGCTGGTGGTGAACACAGGTGACCGCACCATCATTGGGCGCATTGCATCACTGGCATCTGGAGTAGAAAATGAGAAAACACCCATTGCTATCGAGATTGAACATTTTGTGGACATCATCGCAGGCCTGGCCATCCTCTTTGGTGCCACATTTTTTGTGGTGGCCATGTGCATTGGCTACACTTTCCTGCGGGCCATGGTCTTCTTCATGGCCATTGTGGTAGCCTATGTGCCTGAGGGTCTGCTGGCCACTGTCACGGTGAGTTGTGGAGGCAGAAGAGAGGTGCAGAGAGCTGACAGGGCTGTCGACCTGTCCATTCATCCAGGCTTCCCTCTACCCTCTCCCTGTGTGTCCCTCCATCCATTCACCTCTCATCCTCCCACCCACCTTATCATCCATCTTTTCCTCCCACCCCTCGTCTCTACCCCTATCCATTCACTCAGCAAACATCCACTGAGGCTACTGTGGGTCATGTCCTGTGCCACATGCTGAGGACTCAGAGATGGACAGGCAGGGTCCCTGACTAAAGGAGGCTGAAGCTTAAGGGTGTGGACTTCTGTCAACAGTCAGTTCAGAGGAGGCTGAGGGAATGTTTGTTTTCTCATTTTGATCATATTGATAAGAGAATTTATAGAACCTCCACTAAGGCAGCTTACAGAGGGTCCTGGCTATGTTTATCTGGGTGAATTGGGGAGGCATCCCAAGTAGCAAGTACAGGCTGGACAAAAGTGTGGAGACAAGAAGAAGCCTGGGTTTTGAAAAGAAATGTTGCATACTCAGTACTGTGGCTGGGGTGAAGGATCCTCAATGCTGAGAGAAGGGAAGTGGGGCTAGAAGCAAGGACAGGCCCCACACCGGCTTTTCTCACCCTTCCTCCAGGTCTGCCTGTCTCTGACAGCCAAGAGGCTGGCCAGCAAGAACTGTGTGGTCAAGAATCTGGAAGCAGTGGAGACACTGGGCTCCACGTCAGTGATCTGCTCTGACAAGACGGGCACCCTCACTCAAAACCGCATGACTGTGTCCCACCTGTGGTTTGACAATCACATCCACTCAGCTGATACCACGGAAGATCAGTCAGGTTTGGGAGTGGAAGGAGATGGGGCTCTGGCAGGCTCTGGTAGACCATGGAGGCTTAGATGGGAGCCCTGAGGTTACTGAAAGGAATCTGGGGAGGGCTTTGGATTAATGGAGAGGAACTCCATCCAGATGGGTCCAGGTCTGTGAAGGGGCTTGGTATGGAGTCTCCTATGGAGTCTCCTATGAGGCTCCATACTGGGTCTGGAGAGAAGGCTCTGTCCCCGAGTATGAAGGAAGCAGTTGGGTCCCACACAGGTCTGGGGAGGGAATCTTGTTCGAAATGTACCGGGAGGACTCGTTTCCTATGTGGGAGTGCCCACACTCGGGTTTGGTGTGGCATGTAGTCCCCTCGTTAACCCAGCCTGGACGTCTGTCCTTCAGGGCAGACGTTTGACCAGTCCTCGGAGACCTGGCGGGCACTGTGCCGAGTGCTCACCCTGTGCAACCGCGCTGCCTTCAAGTCTGGCCAGGACGCGGTTCCCGTGCCAAAGGTGAGAGCCCGGGGCTCTCGGGGTATACCAGGAGCCTGGAGCAGTCCAGCTCACACCTGACACCGGTCCCCATTCCCAGCGCATCGTGATTGGGGACGCGTCAGAGACGGCGCTGCTAAAATTCTCGGAGCTGACGCTGGGCAACGCTATGGGCTACCGCGAGCGCTTCCCCAAAGTCTGCGAGATCCCCTTCAACTCAACCAACAAATTCCAGGTCTGAGCCCGCCAGGGCCAGCGCTGCCCAAGGCTCACTCCCATCCACAGCGAGCGTGGCCGACTGTGGGCCGCATTGTGGGCTGGCCTATGGTGGGGGTTCCTCCCTCCCACTTGTCTCCTGTCTCGCCCACAGCCCCTTAGTTTGCTCTCAGCTGTCTGGCCTTCCATGGTGGTAGGTCGCAATCCAAATACCGCCAGCCCAACTCCGGTGCTAATTAAGTCCATTCCCCACACCCAGGCCCCTAACTACATACAGCCCCGTCCCTAGCCTGGGCCTCTAGAGGGGACGTGACCACCTTACCCTCTCAAGGCTCTTCCGGGCAGCGCCACTGCGCTGTTAGCTTCGTCCCCTCCCCCCTCGGCCTCTTCCACAGCTGTCCATCCACACACTGGAGGACCCGCGGGACCCGCGGCACGTGCTGGTGATGAAGGGCGCCCCCGAGCGCGTGCTGGAGCGCTGTAGCTCCATCCTCATCAAGGGCCAGGAGCTGCCGCTGGACGAGCAATGGCGTGAGGCCTTCCAGACTGCATACCTCAGCCTGGGAGGCCTGGGCGAACGGGTGCTGGGTGAGACCCTCAAGGCAGGGTAGGGGATAAACCGGAATGTAAGGTGGAGCTGGAACAGGCTGAGGCCAATCTTCCCTGGACAGCCATGACCCTGTCTTTTCCCACCCCTGGCTGACAGCTGACCTGCCCCAGTCTACACACTCACCTTCGTTTTTCCCTGTCTATCCTCAATTCCTATCTTGACCCAGCCTCTCCAGACCTGTCCTCACCTGGACCTTCCCTATCCTGACCTGAACTGACCCTGGTTTTCCCAGCTCATGCCCCAGCTGATGACCTGCGTTTGCTTACACTTTCACCTTTTAGAGTTCTCCTCTCCACCCTTTGACCTTCCACAATCCCTGCCTCACCTTGAGACTTTCCCAAATCCTTGTCCTGACCTCTGGCCTCCCCCAATTTTGTCCTGACTCCTTAAACCTCCCTAACCCCTGCCTCAACTCTGGCAGTCACAGACCTGTGGTCCAAGTCTGGAGTTTTCATTTTACTTGCTGTGTGACCACTGGCAAGAATTTTCCCTTCTCCAAGCCTCATCTGCAAGGTGAAGATATTAGTAGGCTCATAGAGTGGATGTGAGGATGGATTCAGATAATGTGAATGAAGAATTCAGCACAGGGTCAGGCATCCATGGATGCTTAGTACAAGAGGCCTGATTATTTTGTTCACCACCTAGCCTTCCTAGCAAAGGTTCCACCCAAGGTTCTTCTTTGACTTCCCTATTTTCTGATCAGGCTTCTGCCAGCTCTACCTGAGTGAGAAGGACTACCCACCTGGCTATGCCTTTGACGTGGAGGCCATGAACTTTCCAACTAGTGGCCTGTGCTTTGCGGGACTTGTATCCATGATAGACCCACCCCGGGCCACTGTCCCCGATGCTGTGCTCAAGTGCCGCACCGCAGGCATTCGGGTAAGTCACTTGGGAAAGGACCAGGTGGGGTAAGAACAGATGATGGGAGTATTTGGGGATGAGGAACCCTGTGATATCTGAAATTAGCTTGAACCAAAAATGGAATATGTTGGTTCATGAAACTAAAAAGTTCTGGGGAATGAAGCTTCAGATATAGCTGGATCCAGGTGTTCATTGTCATTATGAATTTGCCCTTCTTCTTATGCCAGCTCTGCTTTTCTCTCTGCTGGCTTTATTCTCAAGTAGTCTCTTCATTTTGGTAGATAGAGGTGACCAACCACCCCACCTCAATGCCCAGCAGCTCCAACTTACCTGTTTAGGCATCCACAGAAAGAGTGCCTCTTTTGTAGTTGCACTAGATTGGATCACAAGTTCATCCCTGAACCAGTCACTGTGTTTGGGGGGTGGAATATCTTGTTTGTCCAGGTCTGGGTTTACCTGCCCAATCTTGGCCAGAGCCTCAACTTCAAGCTGAGGGGATGAGTGGCTCTCCAAAGACAAATCAAGGGTTGGGGAGCCAATGCTAAGTAAGCATCACCCAAATCTTTCCAATAGTCTGTAAGACCCCATAAGATCTGGGCAGTATTATCTTTCTAAGCTCATTACTCAGACTCTACCTCTTATTTGCTCCTCTCCAGTCATGTTGTCCCACCTGCTGTTCCTCTAACAGTTCAGGCATGGTCGCTGCTCTCTCATTTTGCATTGATTGTTCCCTCTGCCAGGAATACTCTTCCACCAGATATCCACGTGGCCAACTTTCACCTCTTTCAGGTGTCTCCTCAAATGTCACCTTTTTGACAAGACTTTCGCTGGATGCACTTAAAACTGAACCACTACTTTTTTTTTTTTAAATTAATGCTTGCAATCTCCTTTACCCAGTTTAATTTTTCCCCTCCTTCTAACATGCTATGTCATTCATTTCTAATATAAAACTTGTCTGCCTCCCACATCAGAATGTCACCTCCATGAGAACAGGGATTTTTTTCGTCCCTGCTATTTCGCAGGCATAGAGCTGGTGGTCACAATTGGTTGAATAAATGAATGCATGCATAACAAGGGAAGACAGGGAGATTGGGCTGATATGAAGGGGTCAAGGATCTGCTTGTCCTCTGCACAGGTGATCATGGTGACAGGTGATCACCCCATCACAGCCAAGGCCATTGCAGCCAGCGTGGGCATCATCTCAGAAGGAAGTGAGACAGTTGAGGACATTGCTGCCCGGCTCCGTGTACCTGTGGACCAGGTTAATCGGAAGTAAGGCCTCTTCAGCCCTCCTCATGGTTCTTTCCATACCCTACGCAGACCAAGGCCCCAATGATGCCCTCTCATCTTCCTCTGCAGGGATGCCCGTGCCTGTGTGATCAATGGCATGCAGCTGAAGGACATGGACCCATCAGAGCTGGTTGAGGTGCTGCGCACCCACCCTGAGATGGTGTTTGCTCGCACCAGTCCCCAGCAGAAGCTAGTGATTGTGGAGAGCTGCCAGCGACTGGTGCGACCCTGATGATGAAGGTGGGCAGATGGGCTGGACTGGCCCTGGGATGATGGCCTTTCACTGACCACCTGCCCATTACCTGCAGGGTGCAATTGTGGCTGTGACAGGGGATGGTGTGAATGACTCCCCAGCTCTGAAGAAAGCAGACATTGGTGTGGCCATGGGCATTGCTGGCTCAGATGCTGCCAAAAATGCAGCCGACATGATCCTTCTGGATGACAACTTTGCCTCTATTGTGACGGGCGTAGAGCAGGGTCCGGGCTGGGTCAGAGATAGGGGCAGGCATTGTGGGCACAGGAGGAAGTGGGCTGTGAGGAGACTGAGGTGTCTGCTGTACTCCCATAGGCCGACTGATCTTTGACAACCTGAAGAAGTCCATCGCCTACACATTGACCAAGAACATCCCTGAACTGACACCATATCTTATCTACATCACTGTCAGTGTGCCCTTGCCCCTTGGGTGCATCACCATCCTCTTCATAGAACTTTGCACTGACATTGTGAGTCTACAGCCCCAATGCCCCCACCCACACATGCCCATAGATGTGTGCCCATAGACAGGATGGGCAGAGACCACCATGGACATTCTTGGACACAGATCAACACAAATAAGATGTATGTACAACAGCCAGACATGGAGACACAGGCAGGCAGATAGATACAGGCAGAACTATGGACATGGACACAAAGGTGGACACTCAGGTAGGGATGGCCAAAACCCATGGACACACATGGACTCAGATACAAACACTCAGATAAATAAATCTATTAACAGATACAGATGTCTGGCTAAACTTGGATCACAGATAGACATTGCTCAACAGGTATGGACAAAAAATACCATCAGATAGATCTTAAGGCAGACAGATGGGAAAGAGTCACAGATATAGCCACAGATGTAGCCAGATGCTGGCCATGTTGACGTGTTTATTCAACAACTTACACAGTGCCTAGTCTGGACCAGGCACACATTAATTTACTTAATTTTGTCATAATGACTCTATGACATGAGTTTTATTTATCGCTCTCATCTTACTGATGAACTCATTGAGGCATAGGTAGGTTGAGTACCTTGCCTCAGGTCACACAGCTAATAAGTGACACAGTGGGAATTTGAGGCCAGGCAGTGAGATGCCTGAGAGCCTGTGTTCTTGATCAGTACATTCTACTGACACTCTGTAGTCACACATATATGGGGTGGAATTCGGAGGAGAATACAAAGACAGAATGGATACAGAGAAACAGAGATAGTGATAGACATAGAGGAAGGAACAGAGAGACACAAAAGCAGAGACACAGTCACAGAGAAAAGAGACCAGGGACAAGGGCAAAGAAACAAAGGGACAGAAAGAAGGGCCAAGACCAGAGTACCCCAGAGCAAAAATAGAGGAGGAGAAAGAGAAGGAAGAGGCAACAGCAAGGGAGGAGACAGAGATAGGGAGATAACGTGCAAGAGAGTAGATTAATACAGATGTTCTGATGGAGATGGACACCAGGACAGACATGCCAATACTCTTGATTGGGGCCAGCTGGATCCAGGTTGTCCAGGAAGGTGTGGTCACTGCTGGTCCTGTCTTCTAACCTCAGTTTTATCCCTCCCCACTAGCAATGGGGAAGAGAGATCTAGAGAGTAGGGACAGGGGCCCAGGCGAACTCTTAACCCAGGTTCCTTCTGCTCTTGGCCAGTTCCCATCTGTGTCCCTGGCATATGAGAAGGCTGAGAGTGACATCATGCATCTGCGTCCACGGAACCCAAAGCGTGACCGATTGGTCAATGAACCCCTGGCTGCCTACTCCTACTTCCAGATCGGTGAGTGCCCATGGGGCTGGGAAGCCTGAGCTCTCCTGAAAAGCTGTTCACCTGCTTTGGGGTCTCTACCTGTGGCTCTGTCTTGTTCTGGATCTTGATCTCTGCATTTGATCCTGGGTCCCTGTCATTCTGAGTCCTTATCTGTACATAATGATCTCTATGGTCCCCTCTATCCCTTCTCCATCTCTGGCCCTGTTCTCTATGATCCTGACTCTGGGTCGTTGCATTCTTTTGTCATTTTTTGAGACCTCCAGATGTCTCTGTCACTCTCTGTGCCCTGTCTCTTGTGTTCTTATCAATCTCTCTTGGGGCCCTTATCTCTCTGTGTCTCCATACCTGTCACTGCCTATGTTCCTGTCATTCTTATGTCACTGCTATGTCCCTGTCTCTCTGTGTTCCATCTCTTGTCTCCCTGCCTCTCTCAGGTGCCATCCAGTCATTTGCTGGCTTTACTGACTACTTCACAGCCATGGCCCAGGAGGGCTGGTTCCCACTGCTGTGTGTGGGGTTGCGGCCACAATGGGAGAACCACCACCTACAAGATCTGCAGGACAGCTATGGCCAGGAGTGGGTGAGTCCCATGACTCCCTCATTTGCAATGCCACCAGTCTAGTGTGTTTGGTACATGTGTGACTGAGCTCAGCTAGAGCATCCCAGACACCTAGACTCTGCCAGTTCTGGGGTAAAGGGCCTTTTTCTATTACTGTATTGAGCTCCAAACTCCTGCTTCTGATGATCCCAGCTGCAGATGGGTCCTCTCCCTGCCCTGACAGTAACATATCATCTCAGGTGTGAAACCAGGCCCCTATTCTGTTATTTTCCCTGCATCACTAATACAGAGTATACGACTATGCATTTGTGGCTGACTTTAATGAAGGTTTGGAGCAGAGAGGCCAGACCTGGTTGGTAGGTGTGTTTAGCTTGCCCTGTAGAGTTACAGATACCTTTACACATTTATTGTTGCAATTATAAATGTAGACCTTGGAGCCAGACTCCCTTGGATTCATGGTATGCTATTATTGATCCTAACTGCTGTGTAACCCTGAGCAAGTTCTTTTGCCTCACTGTGCCCGTTTTCTCACATCTAAAGTGGAGAGGACATTGATGTCTATAACTCATACCTCAGTGATGTTCAGTGTGGCCCCCAGACCAGCAGCATCAGCACCACATGGACACATATTTGAAATGCAAATTCTCAGTCACCACCCCATACCTCTGGGGTCAGAAACATTGTGGGTGGGGCCTGGAATCTGTATTTTAACCAGCCCTTCTGGGGTTCTGATGCACACTTTAGTTTGGGTGCCACTAGTCTACCTCATTGGAGTATTAGATTAAATGAGATATGTGAAACACTTGTACCTGGAGTATAGAAAGTGTCCCCTACACAATTAGCTGGTATTAAAAATAGTTATATTAAAGAAGTGGACTTAATAGTGACTGCCACCTTCAGTGCCCTGTTCCCCATGTGCCCACCTGGCCTACTTCATTTATTTTTTGGTATCTGCCTGGGTCCTGGAATCACTGGACTTTGCAAATCCTGCCTTAGGAGTCCAATTCATTTTTCCCAGATCCCTTTTGGGTGCACAGGAAATTCTACCTCCGTTCTTTCATTATGAAAGCAATTGGCCTGACCTGTCGTCTGTCTACACACTGACATCCTGGCTCTGCTTGACCAAGGTTTCTGAGTCTCACACTAGCAGATCCTGCACCTCTCCTTTCCCCACACCCAGGGATCTCATGCAGGGGAAAGAGCTTTTAAGGGTTCCTGGTCCCATGTCCTGAGTGCCTAGCTGGCTGCAGAGGCTCTCCATCTGGACTTAGGCTGCTTGTTTCTTCTGGCTCACAGACATTTGGGCAGCGCCTGTATCAGCAGTACACCTGCTATACAGTGTTCTTCATCAGCATCGAGATGTGCCAGATTGCCGATGTGCTCATTCGCAAGACACGCCGCCTCTCTGCCTTCCAGCAGGGATTCTTCAGGTGTCCAGCTGCCCCTTGAGCCCTGCCCTCAAGCCTTAGCCTCAACTTCCATCAGGTCCTGACCAGGGTTTACTGCAGCAAAACCAGCACTGAATATGCTGATGTGCCGGTGCCAGGTGCTAACATTCCTTATCATAGCTGGTCAGTATCCCCCACCGAGTGCCTCTCAACTGGCCCTTCCGTGTTTCATCAGCTTAAGGGGTGATGCTGACAAGACCAGCATCCACTACTGCAGAGGTGCAGGCGACTCTGGTTTAAAAGTTTAGAACATCTTCCTGCTGCTAATGACATCTGGTCTCCTTTGACCCAGTACCTTATTTCTATCTGGCCCCAAATTCCTAATGGCTGTCTTTATTGAGCCCAGCCTGTCCCACCGTGTCCTACCTGCAGGAACAAGATCCTGGTGATTGCCATCGTGTTTCAGGTCTGCATCGGCTGCTTCCTGTGCTACTGCCCTGGAATGCCCAACATCTTCAACTTCATGCCCATTCGGTGAGGGGTCATGAGGTGTGAGTAGAGGGATGGGCATGTAGAACATAGTCCTGAGAATAGCCTTCACCTTGCCATCTTCTGTGCCTTCAGATTCCAGTGGTGGTTGGTCCCCATGCCCTTTGGCCTCCTCATTTTTGTCTATGATGAGCTCCGGAAACTTGGAGTTCGCTGTTGTCCAGGGAGTGAGTGTGGAAACTGGGGACCTGGGGGTGGGTGAGTGCTGAAATGTTTTCAGAGCAGCTGTCCTGACCTTTGATCTTCAACACTTGACCTCCAAATCAAACTGCCATAACCTGAGTCCCAGACCCCACACCCTGACCCTCATGCCCCCAGCACTGAGTCTTTGCTCTCTCTCTCTCCCAGGTTGGTGGGACCAGGAACTCTACTATTAGAGGGAGAGCTGCCTTAGTGTCATCCCTGCCTCCATCACAGCCAGGTGGGGTCAAGACTCATGGGGCTGTCTGGACCAAAACATCTGAGCAATCAAGAGTCCTAGCCTGACCTGTGCCTACTCCTGTAGCCCATGGCACCCCAAACTTGGAGGGATCCTCCCTACTCTCCTTCCCCATCTACAAGGGGCCCAACTCCCTGGAGAAGCAAACAGTCCTTAGGCCGAGTCCTCTAAGCTGGCCTGGGGAAGCCCCCCACCTGAGGGGAGGGTGTGGTGGGGAATAGAAGCTAGCAGCTTCTGAGAGGTAGGGTACCTGGGGGTTCTTCTTTAAAACACACCTGTGTCTACATAATAGTAATAAACCAGCTCACAGTGACAGCTTTCTAATTCAGTGCGGCACCATCTTATGTGGTTTTCACGAGTCCCTTTGGTCAATCCTTCAACTTAGGGTCTATTTGTTCAGGGCCTTATCACAAGTTCCTACAACAGCCTGGCACATAGTAGGTGCTCAATAACCCTTCCTTGGGGAAATGAATTCCCATTTTTTTTGCCTAGGGTTACAGCATTTAAAGGCAAGGTGGATGTGACCACAGGCACCTTCAGAGCACTGCTTTAACCACCCACTAACCAGAGAACACTGCTTCTGGGCTCTCTCCTTTCTCAGCACCCATCCTCCCTCTGGGGAGCATCCTTGACACAGGGTATCAAAATCTTTTCCACCTCAGGCAGCCCCCTCTGACTATACTTCACAGGTGTCTCCATTCTTATTCTACTTGTTCAGTCCCCTGCTGCTGCAATGGGCATTCCAACCAACTCCTGGAGGTTAGATTCACAGGCTGTTCCTTACACCCCCTCACTTCAAGTTAAGCTTCCAATTGCCAGAAACTCCCCCATCCCTGGGCCCTCCACCTCCCTCTGGACACACCTTTTCTTGGTCCCCTTTCTTGCCTTTCTTCCCTTTTCTTTAATGTGTCTCTCTGGCTGGGCCCTTGGCTTCTCCTTCTTCATTCAGCACAGTACTCCCTGCCCCTCTGTTTTGTCTCTGCAGTGATACCTACATCTGTCTCCAGTCTCAACAGGCATGTCTGAGGGCACCCACGCTGGCCTCGGCATCACCCTCCAAACCTGCTCCCACACACTGTCCCATCAGTGGGTTCCTTCTCCCTGGAAAATGTGATGAGTCCTCAGGGTTCTTCAGTCCTTCTGCACCTGTCATCTCCCCAACCCCCTCACCCCACAGGAAAAAATACACAGCCTATTGGTTACCACCACCTCTAGTCTGCTCATAGCCTTTCTTCCTACTTGTCATCCCTGTCCTGGTGTTCTGGTCTGTCTCCCTACCCATAGTGGCCACAGAGATCTTCTCAGAGCTAAATCTGACCCTATCTGCCCCCTCCTAGAACTCTCCATGGCTCCCCACTGCCCTTGGTTAACTCCTCACCCAATCCTTAGAGCCTTCTGGCATTCGGCCCCTGCTGATTTCTGTCTCACAAGTCCCTCTGAACAGGTTCCAACCATTTTGCTGGAAAGGGGAGGTCGTGACTTTAAGACCTTAGGCCTTGACATCTGCTTTTCTCTTCTTTGACCACTAACTCATCTTTCAGGTCTCAGCACATAAACCTCTCTTCCAGG
This sequence comes from Phyllostomus discolor, assembly GCF_004126475.2. NCBI lineage: Eukaryota > Metazoa > Chordata > Mammalia > Chiroptera > Phyllostomidae > Phyllostomus > Phyllostomus discolor. Next base: position 2,054,156 of record NC_040914.2, read on the forward strand.
GAGCCCAGCCTGCCCCTCAGTCTGTCAGCTGGCTCCTCTGGGCCACCACAGCCTGTGTTTTACCATCACAGCCCTAATAAATGTAGTTTAGCTTACCAGTCCTACTACTCCAAACAGGTTTTACCCATCACAGTCCTGATCTCTCTGGCCCGGACCCCCAACCCTGTCCCCCAACCTCCTCCAACCACTCTGGTCTATCTGTATTCCATGAAAGCTGGGATTAGTTCACAAACAGCTGGCCACCAGCAAGGGGCCTGGGTCAGAGTCCCTGCTTAGTAAATAGTTGTTGAGTAATTTCTGAAAACTTCACTTGTTCTAGTAAGAGTTAAGAGCTAGGTGGTGTATGGGGTAGACGTATGGGAGAAAGTAACTCCATTACATATCCACCCACCTGGGCTTGGAGAGGGCCTGCTGTAATCCCTCTTCAAGTCAAAGCCAGGGTGACCAATCAGTTACTTCTCCACTCCTCTCCTAAGACACCTATGGACCCTGTTTTGACTACGAGCAAGGAGGGGGATAAGGCTAGACGGTAGTTATATGTACCCTCTGAAAACACCAAGACTGTCATAGAGCTGAACAGAGCTGTGCCTGGTGCTTTCCTAGGCCCAGGGTTAAATTACATAATGGCAGGACCTTCGCAGTCTGACAGACTGAGGCAGGGTACAACTGCCCTATCCCACACCCTGGGGCATACCACTGGGAGAACCAGGGCTGGTCGGCACTTTCCTCAGCCGGCAGGATTTGCATCGAGGAGGAGCTTAAACATGACATTCAAAGCCCTGCTTCTGACATACTTATCAGGGAGGGGGAGGAAGTGGGGTGGGGAGCTGACCCCACTGGACCAAGGAAGGGTTAGGGTAGGGAGGGTGGCTTCCAGGACAATACCCAAATTGAAGGGCTCAAATGCTCTATTTGGCTGCTGCTGTCTCTGAACTCCACCCTAAAAATTCTCAGTCCAGGATTTGATCTGCGGGCCACAGAACTGAGTGAAAGCACTGAGGAACTCAGGATCATAGATGTCTGCCCCAAGGGCCAGTGTGCAATAGGGAGCCCTAGATGGTTGTAAGGAAGGTGAATTAGTAAGACTGGGGTTTCAGAGAGATCCCCTTGGCTGTCATATAAAGGGTGGATCAAAGGAGATTAGGGACAGGTGTCTAGGAGGTGACTAGCTAGGGTCCATGCAGGAGAGGATCAGATTAAGGCTGTGAAAAGTCCCCACAGACCATCTTTTGGATTCTAGCTCCCTATCACCTGTTCTCTGATTTGCCACTGCTCAAAGATTATATACGTCAAGCCCTTGGTCTACTCTAGGGAAAAAAGCTGAAAAACTGCTCCAGGAACACTGGATAAATCAGGGCCAGCTACTTTTCTAGCCTGTCCACCTGGCTCCAAAGCCAGAACAAGGGACTCTGGCATGTAGGCGAGCATGGTATTGGTATACAGTTCCGGAGAGAGATGTAGGCGGAAACAACTTTCCAAATACTATTTACTTCACCAAAACCTGGAGACAAGGAAAAGGTATGTGGGATACCAGGCCTAGGAGTGCACGTTGACAACAGCGACATACAAGGCAAGGGTGCTGAGGGCCAGCAGCCCCGTCACTACTGCTCGGGCCAGAAGTGCTGTCCAGCTGCCCAGGGAACAGAGGTGGACGAAGGTCCTGTGGGGAAATATTACAATGAAAGAAGGAAAAAAGATAACCCATCCCCATTTGGACCCGGCCTTGAACCCCACCCCGCTCACTCCATGACAAAGGCCTTGTAGACACTGAAGAACATCAGCAGGAGGACAGCCGGCCGAAAAGTGTGGTACAGGTCATAGCGTGTTATCATCCACACTTGGGCAGATGCAACGATGTAATGGACCTGAAGGGAGGCAGGAAGTCAGGGCTAGGCCCTGAGGAGTAGTGCCACCACCAAAAAGTCGTGTACAAGAGAATGGGATTACGTACCAGACTGATGTTTGAGTCAATGCTCATCTGGATGTATTTCCAGTCAAACTCAATGCCCCGGGCTCCAACCCAGAGGGGGATGCAACTGAAGAAGGCAAAGGGAAGAGTTCTCCAGTACCCAGAAACCCTCAGCACCCAGAATCTGAGCCCCCACCCTACAGAACCTCCCTGAAACCAAGTGTCCTTTTTTAGGAATCTAGGCTCCAGGCTGCTGCACACACCGGGACATAATGAGCTCCGCGGTGGCCCAGCCCAGGGCAGCAACCATGATCTTGTACTCCCCTTTGCCGGCGTTCCGGGACATGACAAGGTTCAGGCCTACTAGGTCTGCCACATCCACGCTGGCCTTCATGAACTCCTGTGGGTCAGGTGAAGCTTGCTTAAGCATAGGTACCAGGAGGCCTCATTTCTGCACCCCCTCCTGCCTTCTTTGCCCCACTCACCCAATGAAGTCATAGATGCCGCCTTCCCAGGTGGAAAGAAAGTGGCCAGGAACAACATCTACGAACAGAAAACAGAGGTCACCCCAAGGTGAGGGTGACAAACTAAGATGGTTTTGTGGGAAGTTAGTGTGTACATGGTTCCAGGCTTCCCATGTGGAGAGGAACCACCAGATGAGGACAAGAGTACAGGACCCGGGAGATGAAGGGGTAGACCTGGAAGTTCTCTATGGTGATCACTGGGGATCACGGTCAGACCTGGAAGTGCCTGGGCATTTGCAGTCAGTGTGGTGGTTAGCGGTTCTTAACCATTCTAAATCCCTCTTAATTGTACAATTGAGTTTTCTCAATTTTACAAAAATAGCTACGCAAAAGTTGCTTGGAGGCCTCTCCTCAGGTTCCACCCTCCCAAAGTTCACCTTCTATGTGTTGTGCTGAGGACCACCCCACACAGCCGGATTAGAGCAGGGTGGAGCCCTGGGTGTGCGAGCCTGGGGACTGTTGTGCGGCTCCGGGCGTCCTTACCTTGCACAGCTGCACGAAGAGGTAGGTGACGCCAGCCTGGACGCACTTCCAGAAGGCGTTGTACTCAGACCTATAGGAGCCGGAGGTGAGGGCTCGTCTGGGCCCGCGCCCCCCGCCCCGCGGCCGCCCCGCACTCACAGGCCGCTGCACTTGTAGGTGATGAAGTAGGGGAAATAGGCGAGGGCGAAGCAGTTCCCGAAGTGAAACAAGGTCATGGCGCTGCCCCGGCCCGGCGGAGGACAGGTTTCTACCTTGCCCGCCTGGCGCCCCAGCCCGCACCCGGCGCCTCGTCCTCCGCCGCCGCCCGCGCGGCCTTCTGGAGCGGAGTCCACGGCGCCGGCGTGCTGACGTCGCGAGCGCCGCCGAGGCACTGGTCGTGGCCCGCCTGAACTCTGCGGCGAGCCAGTCCTGCTGCTGGGAGTCGGCGCAGAGCCGAGGCAGTGGGTGGGTGGCTCTCGCCAGACGGAAAAACGCACTGAACCTCGCGGTGAACGGCGCAGAGACACGGGGCGCAGCTGTGAGCACTGTTTTTATTTCACTGGTGGCCCAGCGGCGCGGGTCCCTTGCCCGGGGCACCTTGCTTCCCCTGGGGAGCCGAGGGCGGGGAACGGGAGGTAGAGGTTCTGGACTGGGAGTACAGGGAAACAGAGGAGGGGCTGTCCTACTTCACTTGTCTCGGCTAAACATGTAACAGAGGAGGTCCAACCACCCGGTGACTATAGCCGTATTCGTTGTCGTACCTGGGGAGGGGGAAGGAGGGAGGGGGTCAGGGGATCCCTCCCAATTGCCCCCAGTCCTCCCCCCACGTTCTCAGACCCCTTCCCCCTTACCATGAAATTAATTTCACGAAGTTGTCATTGAGCGCGATGCCGGCTTTAGCATCGAAGATGGATGAGCGGGTATCTCCGAGAAAGTCCGTAGAGACAACCTGGGTGTAAGAGTTTTGAAGGTTAAGTGTGGGTCACAGAGCAAGGGCCTCCAGGAGCCCAGGTTCTGACTCAGGCATATTGGCCATCCATTCATTTACAATATTTGGCGGACTCCTACTGTGTCCAGGCTTGGGATATGAAACACCCTGATGCTGCACCAATAAATACCATTTTCTGGGAATAATGCAGACACTTGGAATGGGCTGGCAAGGAGGCTCTTGAGTGGAGGCAGCTAGGCTGGGTCTGGATACCTAGGAGGGTCTGGCCAACTCCTCTAAGACTCCTCAACTTCTAAGCACAGCCAGTATGTGAGGTGGAAGGAGCTCCAGCACGGGGCCCTGAAGGTTTTGGCCCTGGTGTGGTAGAAGGCCACAAGAAGGTTTTTCAGCAGTGGGGGTGATGTGATTTGGTTTGTTAGAACAAGAGGTGCTGGTGGCTGTGTGAGGATGGATCTGCAGGAGCTAAACAAGGAGACAGCACAGAAATGACACTAGTGGGAGCAAAGGGACAGTGACATCTGTTCCTTACAGGGAAGGTACCTGCCCATGGGCTGCCCTGAGCAAATGTTGAAAAATGGGATATGTTGTCTTGTTCATGAAGCATGTATTGAGCACCTGCTGTGTTCCAAGGCCCTGAGAAGATGGCTGGAGCTATGTAGGTGAAAAGATAGTCCCCAAATCCTTACCTTCTTGGAATGCATGTGCTAGCAGGATCAACAGTGAGTATGAAATGAAATTTCAGGTGAAGAAAAGGCCATGAAAAGAACATATGCAGAGAGGAAAGGCTGAAATAAAGACTTGGAGGAGGTGAGACAGATATATAGCCACCTGGGGAAAAGCTTTCCAGACCAAACGAGCACCAAGTGCAAAGGTTTCCGAGTCAGGGAGAGCTGATCTTCCCAGCCCTGCAGTTCCCTATCTTGATACATTATGAGCAGCTCCTTGGCAAGTGGGGAGTCATGCTTGCTCCCCAGAGGGTTCCTCCCAGGGTCTCCTCTCCTCAATCCCTACCTCGTCCTCCGGTGTAGGCAGGATGCCAGCCATGGGCCCTTGGCTGCTGCTTTTATGGCGTCTTTGATGGCTGAGTATGGGGTAGGCTTGGCAAGGCGGCAAGTCAGGTCCACGACAGAGACATCTGGTGTTGGCACTCGGAATGCCATTCCTGTCAGCTTCCTGGAGAATCCCACATTGCAGTGGGAATAAGAACCCAGGGAATTCTCCATCCATCTTCCCTCCCTCCCCCTTCCCCTCATTAAACACCTCAAGGACTGGGGCTACTTCAGTCCTCCCAAGGTATGCCCCCCCTTCTTGGTTGCAGCTTCCTGCCCTCATACCCTTTGAGGTCTGGTATGACTTTTCCCACAGCCTTGGCAGCCCCTGTGGAGGCTGGGATGATGTTCTGATGGGCTCCCCGTCCATCTCGCCAGGCCTTCTTTGATGGCCCGTCCACTGTCTTCTGGGTAGCCGTGTAGGAATGAACTGTGGTCTTGGAGAGAAGGGGACTGAGGTGAGGCCTTTGGGCTCCTAAACTCCTATACCTCTTTTTTCTAGGCCTAGGGTGATGAACCAGGTGTGGAAAGTTGGTGGGGGCCACCACCACAGACCATAGGAGGGACACCTGTAAGCCAGGGTCTAGCCTTGAATGCGACTTACACAGTGTCTTACGAGACTTCACCACTGGCAGGACTTTCCTCTTGAAACCTGTCTCTTCCTGTTAACTTCACACACTAAGCAAGTCATTTCCCTGCCATCCATCCTTCCCCAGCCTTCAACTCACCATCAGTCCTTCCACAATCCCAAATCGCTCATGAATGACCTTGGCGAGGGGGGCCAGGCAGTTGGTGGTACAGGATGCATTGCTGAAACAGCCCAGTGTGCAAGGACACTGTGAGGTGAGGGTCAGAGCCACCCTACCACCCTTACCTCACTTTGGGGATACGCTCATAGGCTTGGTTTTTGTGAAGAATCAGGATGGGGATGAGTTGGGATCATTGGGGATGCCTTCAGACAAGGAGGCACCAGAAGTGCAGCTGGGGAAGCTCCCCAAGCATGTTCTCCAGAAGTCATGTATTTTTAACACTTTTAGGGCAATGTGAACATGGTGGCTGTTAAGACTTTGGGAGGGAGAAGCAGATGGATGTGAAAGGAATACCAGTAGGGGTGGAGCTGGGGAGGCTGAGTATGATTTTGATCCCTCCTCATCACGGGCTGGCAATGTCCTCTTGGGTACCATGCACAGGATTGGTACCTGCCCCTTACCTGACAATTTTCATGTGCCAGGGTTATAGTCCCCTTTTCATTTCACCCCCATGACAAACATAGGTGCATCTGGTGAGGTGCAGAGATGACCACACGTAAGGCACCTGCTGCAATGTGGTTCTAGGGAAGGAGGAAGGAGCAGTGGTGTCATGAGTTCATAAGGCTTTTGAGTGTCACCCCCACACTGCGCCAGCCCTGGGCACCTCTCCCCCACTTACGGAAGCTTCCTCTAAGGACAGGTACACGCCTGTGGACTCCACCACAAAGGGGCTCCCAACAGACTTCCAGGGGATATCTCTCGGCTGCTTGCTGTGGAGGGGTGGCAGTACTGTGCATGAATCTCCCTTGCATGTCTTGCTGTCATAGTCCATGGCCTTTATGGTTTGAAAGGCTGACCAGACACCTTCCCACCTGGCCTGCAGCCATCTGTTCTCCCCACCCGACACATACCTAGCTGTCCCAGATGGATTTGACCCTGCTTGTCTTGCCTTTTACCCAACTACCCCTTTGTGGGCCATTTTTCTTGACTGCCCCACCCCTGCTATGCCTGGGTGTATACAAGCTCCCACCTCCCTTACTCAGGGCTCAGGGCTTCCTTGCCCTTAGGGGACCATCCCTGACTACTCCTAACCACGTCAGGCCCTTTCTACATAAGCTATCTAGAATGTAGACCCCAGGAGGCCAAGGCCCACCCCACTGCTTCTGGTTCCCTGCCCTGGCAACCTCACTATGGCCCTTCTTGCCTCTCTTGTCTTTACCACTCCAGCTTCTGCAATAGGAAGCCTGTTGCCAGAGGCCGGCAAGTCCCTGAAGACAGGCGGCTATATCCTGGGAGCAACGGGGGTGGGGGGTGTAATGAAGCCTGCACCGTAGGTGCCAAAACAACAGTGATGACACAAACTAAGAACTCTTCCTACAAGGAGGCTGTGGCCTTGTGGGAAAATGCTCTTCCCAGTGTTTCTCCGTACACCTATTAACTTTGGCTCTGCTATCCACTATGAATGTGGTGGATTTGATCATCTCCATCAGTTACATGAGGAAAACAGTTAAGGAAGTTCAGTTCCCTTGCTAAGAAGGGTTAGAGCAGGTTTAAAGTACACACAACAGCAAGATTGGTTTGGTTTTTTGTGCCTGGAGAACATGGACAGTGCAGTAATGGAGAGTGGGGTGGAGTGGGAGCAAACCATTTGCAGTGACCTGAGAAGGCAGCACCCGAGTAAGAATGCACGTTGAGGGGGAGAATGCTGCAAGTGGCAGGGGTGATGGTGCCCAGATGAGGAAGGAAAGGACACAGTATGTCTGAGTAATGACCTTTGTGCTGGAATTGTTTTTGGTATGATTTCAAACTTGGGTCAAGCAGCTTCTCCCATTCACACTGATGCTCCAGTCCCCATCTTCACCACTTCCCACTCCCTGACACCTCAAGCCTTCCTTGTCTGTCCTTATCATTCACCTTGCCAGCAAATAAAAGGAGAGGGGCTGAGAGTGGAACTGCTGGGAGGAGCACTGGGAAGGCTTGTGAGTATGCAAGCACAAGTGTATATAAAATCAGGGCCAGGAGTAGCTAACAATTTACTTAGAAATATAAAGCCAAAGTGAGGTAGGATCCAGGGTGGGAAGTGGGGATGGCTGGGGTGGGAGGACTGGTGGGTAGAAAATGGAGACAACTGTACTTTAACAACAGTAAAAATGGGGAAAAAAGTGGAAAAAATTAAACTTAGCTATATGCATTTGCAAAGAAATAAAGTAGGTTTACTATTCCCTATTTTATAAATATTTAGGGTTTTTTTATATCTTGGAAATGTTTGTATTTGAAGCATATTGTACATCTAGTATTGCCTTCTACTTACCAATTCTGAACATATCTTTAAATGAAGGAGGAAAATTATCAGTGGGAACTCTGTGAAATGGGTATGAGAAGCATTGCTTAAGTGTAGAGGTGCTGGATCAGGGTCCCAAGAGGTGAATGGACAGGGTGGCTGAGGTTACGAGGAGGCTAAGGCAAAGGGCTCATAGTGCTTGTGGGGTGCTATCAGGAGGTGGGATTTTATTTGTGGGGTGATGGGAGGGTTTAATAGGGGACTAACTAGGTCCAGTTGATGTTTTTTTTTTTTTTTTTAAGATTTTATTCATCCATTTTTAGGGAGGGAGGGAGGGGGGGGGGAGAGAGAGAGAGAGAGAGAGAGAGAGAGAGAGAGAGGAAAGACACATCAATATGTGGTTGCTGGGGGTTATGGCCTGCAACCCAGGAATGTACCCTGGCTGGGAATCGAACCTGGGACACTTTAGTTCCCAGCCTGTGCTGAATCCACTGAGCTATGCCAGCCAGGGCCAGTTGATGTTTTAAAAAGGCCTCTGTGGCTGCTGTGTAGGAATTAAGTAGAAGTGGTTGGCTAGATGGTGATGCTGCTCCCTGTGAAGGGAGATGAATAGGTTTGGGAGTTGAAGGAAAATCAAGAGGTGAGTTTTAGACATGCTGAATTGGTTTGCCTGTGACAAAACTTGCAAATGTGCATTAAATAAAAAGTAATTCTTGAGTACAGTGGGGCATCTTTCCATCTACCATTTTAGGCAGTCAGGGACATCTCCGAGACCCTATATCCACACCAAGAGGTATGCACACACAATCTGTGGGGTTATGAACCCTCTGTGAGAGGCTGGAAGGCCATTCTTTACAACACCTCCACTAATGTCATCTTTACAAGCCCTCACTAATAGTTGTAGGCATGCCTCAGACAGCTGCCCTTACCACTGGAAGACACTGATCTCCTGGTTATCCACGACCAGCCGTCCATTCTTGTATTCCACAGTCCCCTTGTAACGGCCATGGGTGGAGTCATACTTAAACATGTACACCTGCAGGAGACAGAGTGGCTGCTTGTCTTGGGGTGGCGGGGTGGGAAAGTGGGCATTCCTGAGGAGTCCCTGCTTTGATGCAGGTTCCACATTGCAGCTGGGAGCCTTCTAGAGAGCACTGTTAACTCCCCTCTCCACCCGTCCTACCCTCTGCCTGCTGCTCACCATGTATTCCGGGTCAATAAATGGATCGTTCACTGCCACCACCTTAACGCCTTTCTCCATGCAGGCACGCAGCACCAGGCGACCGATGCGTCCAAACCTGTCCAGGGACAAGTGTTATGGGATTATCTTCAGAATCCTTGGCAAGCAGGCAGAGGAGGGGACAAGAGAGAAGGGGGTAGCAGAAGGCTCCTCAAGGGGCTGAGTGGGACTCCTCAGTCTGGGGGAAGAAGGTAACCAGCCCTGTATGGGCCACTATCATCTTGTTCAGATGACCTCACTAGCCTCTTAATTGATTTACCTGCTTCCTCACCCATCTTCTGCCCCATTCCTAACCATGTAGCTAGATGGATCTTGTAGGACTTTGGGTCAGATTACATCTCTTGGCCTGAAAACTTCCATACTCTGTCAGAAAACCGGATCCAAACTCCTAACCATGGCCTACCAGGCTTCTGTCTGCTTTCCATTGCTCTCCTTCCTCTTCTCCCTTGCTTGTTGCACACCAGCACACTGAATTCCTGCCTGCCCTTTGCACACTGAACTGTCACCTCTGTCCCAGAGCCATTGCTTGCTTCACAGCTGTCACTCAGACCTCATTCCAGTATCACCTCCCAGAGGTCTTCCCTGACACCCCAGCTAACACTGGCCTATCCAGTCTTACTATACTCCAATACTGTTCATACACACATCACCAAACCAAATGTTTCTTATTTGATTGTTGTCTTCTCAATATGCACACTGAGAGGGTTGAGCCCTGTCTACCTTTTCCCTGTTTCTCCAGAGTGAACAGAGTAAAAGCACTGATGGTGAAAAATGTGGAGGTACCCCATTCTGCTAGTAATCAGAGGAAAGCCTGGGCCCTAAGGCTTCAGGAAGGGATCAGGGGCCAGGGCTGACTCACCCATTGATGCCGACAGTGAGTTCCCGAACCCTAGGAACCTTAGGTGGAGGAGGTGGGGGTTCCTCCTTGATAGGCTGTGGCTGTGGCTGTGGTTCTGGCTCTGGCTCTGGCTGTGGCTCAGGCTCTGGCTCTGGCTCTGGCTGTGCCTCAACTTTGGGTGCTGGCTGGGGTGGTGGTGGTGGTGGTGGTCTGGTCACTGTTGTAGGTAGGGGGATGGGGGCAGCAGTTAATTGCACCACCACAGTGAGAGAAAATAAACCATTTTTCCCACCTAGAACCTGTTGCTGGATTCTGACCCCTAATGACCAACCATCTAGCCCAGTGTTTCCCACACCTACCTGATCCACAGAATGAGCAGGGGATGGGCTTGCTTTAAAATATCAACACCAGGGCCCCTTTCCTGGAGAGTCAAATTGAGTGGGTACTATGTATTTTTAACAGTTGTTTGGGGGTGACACTCTCTGTGACTCAGTTTCCTCTCTAAGATGGAGATGATAATAGTACTTCTCTCAGAGGGGCACTATTAGGATTAAATGAGGAAATATATATAGTGCTTATGACAAGAATCTGGGAACATTCCACATATTATACATTAGTATTTCAAATATATTTTTCTGAATGGCCTGATAACTCATGTAGCCCAGTGGTCCCCAAACAGTTCTGATAAGCATCATCTGGGAAGCCTCTCCTAGTGAAGTAGGTCTGTTCTGAGGCCCAAGTGTTGCAGAACAAGCACTTGAGGTGATTCTTAGCCTCACAATACAGGTGCACCAAACATGAACAAATAGAGACCTTTATCAGCTTTCGCCTCTCTATACTCCCATTCCCATACTGCATATTAAAGCACCTGTGCTTGGAGGTGTGCTACCTGAGCTGCAGGTAAAGTCTTGAGACGAGGGGAGATGTACAAACAGCAGTCAAGGGGCCTGCCTGACACAGGGTTTCATACTGGGGGTCAGGCCTGATTGTTGGCCCTGGCTTAGCCACCTTGCATCTGTGTAGCCTTGGGTAAGTTAATGAACCTCTCTGGCCTGTTTCCTGTCATAATATCTGACCCTCCATTTGGGGGCTTCTGTGAGGGCTCAGTGAGATCTCAAGGCTGAGTAGTTGCTGATTTTAATAAAGAGGGGAGGAAGACTGATGTAAGTATTCACGAAGAAAGGGAGAGAGAAGGGGTTGAAGAGAGACTGGAGGATGAAGGTGGGAGTTGTATTTGGCAGTAGAATCACAAGCACCTGGAAGGTGGTGGGACTAGGAGCCAGGAGCCACCTGGCCTGTTGTATTCCTGACCTCGATGGGCTACCACAGACCTTGGGGCCTGAGGCTGGACTGAAGTATTAGTATTTATTGGTGGCAGGCACCCTGTGATTATTGGTGATCTTAAGGATGTTTGCATTCCTTAGGGTTCTGATTCTGCTACCACGAAAAGAGATTTGTCAGTCTGGATTAAGAGTAGGGATGGGTCCACTTTGTGACATTTATTTTTTTTAGCACCTATCACCTTGCCTTTTTGTGACTTTCAAAGAAAACTCAGATAGTCCTCTCCCAACTTCCCTCAGCCCTGCCCTCCCCTCCCCTCCCCTCCCCTCCCCTCCCCTCCATTCCCTTCCATTCTAAGGGTGGAGTACACTGGGAGAGCTTCTGCACTGGGAAGGAGGAGCCGAGAGGAGCTTCATCGTTGAAGCACAACCTGGTAGGTGAAACACAAGCACAGGTACACTCTCCCAGTTACAATGAGGCTTCCATTTCCTGGGTTCCATCATGGGCCAAGTGCTGTGCTGAGCTCCATGTACATTGGCTCACAGAATCCTTAAGAGGGGAAGCAGGCCTGAGGTCCCAGAGCGAGTAATGAGCAAGGAGAGGCCCATAGCCCCTACCCTGTTGGTGCTGTATCTTGCAGGAGCTCCCCAACCATGAAGCTCACCGAAGCTCTGGCTACGCCCACCCCCGCGAGGTGGAGCTTCCCGGCTGCCCCCTCTTCCGCTCTCTGTGACCAGGGCGGGAGGAAATGGGGGTTGCCCTCCTGAAGCAAGGTTTCTGCCTCCTTTAGTTGGGGGGGGGTGGTGGTGGTGTGTGTGTGTGTCCGTTTGTCCCCGTCTGTCTGGCCTGTGATTTTGGCCAGGGACTCCGAGTCCCTACTCTATCTCCTAATCCGGTGTGAGAGACCCAGAGAGGTGGTTTGCGCTCCGAAAAGGCTTCACTGAGCTCACTTGTAAAGTGCTTGGCACAGCCCTGGCAGGTCGCAAGTGTCCACGCTTTGTGCAATACAGGGAGGGAAGAAGCCCACCAACTCCCAAGCGGCTCTTCTACCCTTGTCGACAGAAACATCCATTTTATGTGAAACCCAGCCTGCCGAGCTTCTTAACCCCAGTGGCTGTACCCAGAGTTGCCCCTCAAAAACCTGCTCCAGCCTACGCCCCGCCCCTACTTCTATCCTTCCATCGTGCTCTAGAAGCTCACAGCCCACCCTCAGGATGGGAGTCCCCATCACTTCCACGATCATTTATAGAAACCACTTTGCCAGCAAACCGGCAGGGGTGAAGAGTGGGAGAAAAGCAGCTCCGGATGGAAGAGCCTGTGCCTCCTGTCCCCTCCCTCTCGGACTCTCAAGAAAGGAGGGGGCTCCGACACAGCAAATGCTGCTCCTCGACCACCCCTTCCCATGTGCGCAGAGGCTCTCCCCCTCATCCCTCACCGGGGCATGGCTGTCGCAGCAGCTGGACAACGGTGACATTGGTGAGGACGATGTCGCGTTTCGGCATGGCCTCAAGGTTTCATGGCCTAGCCACCCAGGGACCCGCTGCGATGTTACTGCCACGCCAGGCTGCGATGTTACTGCCACACTGAGCGCCAAGGCTGGGGACACCAGCTTCCTGCCATGACGTCACAATCCAGTGATGTCACAGAGGCTGCACAAAAAGCGCATCCCAGGGGACGCCTCTGCCATCTGCTTGCTGTGTACCACCATTCTGAGGCCTCAGCTGGTGTCTAGAATAGAATGCAACTTTTTGCACGGATACTCAAAGCCCTCTCCACACGGCTTCCGTGCCGTTCCTGGGCTCACACCCCACTCCTCATAGTTACCCTGAATGTTCCTTTAGGCCTGGAAACCCTGCCAAAGTCTCCCATTAGCTGGCTGCCTCTTGGTTTCCCTAGGTGTTACCCTTTAAAAGAGGTCCTCCTGACTCCCTGTTGAATATTCTTTCCTTTCCCAGTCACTACCTGCCATCACCCTCACCCCCTCAATGTACTCACCTTTCAGAAAGCCTTGTCTGACTTCCCATCCTGGGTTATATATTCCAATGTGCAAAACCACTCCAGAGTTACACTCTATTATTTTCATTTTCCTCACAGCATATGTCTCTCTCTAAAAATCATCTTGTTTATTCATTTGTTTTCTTACTAATTGTACTCACTAGAGACAGGGCAGAGTGCTTGTCTAAGTCATCAGTTTTCTATCCCATTGATTAGAAGAGTGTTTGGCACTTAAAAGGTGTGTACTCAATAAATAATACCAGAATGAATAAATAAATGTCACCTCCTCAGGTTTTTTCTGATCCCCACCCTTTTTTAGATTTTATTTATTTACTTTTAGACAGAGGGGAAGGGAGATAGAAAGAAAGGGAGAGAAACATCAATGTGTAGTTGTCTCTTGTGTGCCCCCTACTGGAGACCTGACCCAAAATCCAGGTATGTGCCCTGACTGGGAATCCAACCTGTGAACCTTTGGTTCGCAGGCCAGCCCTCGATTCACTGAGCCACACCAGCCAGGGTGATCCCCACTCTTAAAGCAACCTCCAAGCCATATCCTCTCACAGAACCCCATTCTTGTGGCTTTTCATGTAGTTTGTCATGATCTATTTATGATTTACTTGTTCACTGTCTCTCCCACAATTTTATTCACTGCTAGACCTTTAGCACCTAGAACTGTGTCTGGCACAAAGCAAAGCTTGCTTACGTATTTGAGGAGGAACAAATGGACAGATGGCTCCTCTCCCTTAAAGCACTGGGGGTGGGGGCTTGCTTGCACAGGCAGGCACCTTCACCTGTAGGGCTAGTTGACACACAGCTGTGATCAAGATTTAGGGGTGTAGGGGTTTGGGCCAGGAAGGAGTCACCATCTCAGAGAGAGGTGTGGAAGCAAGAAGGGGCACAATGACATAACCTCTTCCCCAAACCTCCATGAGTACTCAGTTTGCTAAGCACCTGTCATGGGACAGGCTGAGGGCGAGGCCTTCCTGCTTGGATGGCCTAGGAGAGGTGGAACTGAAACTAAACTGGGTGTACATATAGATGGGCAGATTTCAATCAACCAAGGCCAAAAAAAGGTAATTAAACAGAGGGGGACAAATTTTATATGTATCATCAGGACAGGGGGAGACCACACAAATAAAACCAAGGCTTAAAAGGGACTGACTTTGTACAGCTTTACAATAATAAATATGAAAAGCTTGATGAAATTAAAATATTTCTTAGAGAATATAAAGGATTAAAACTGGTACAAAAAGAAATGGCAAATCTGAGTAGGACAATAACATGAAACAGAGAGTTAAGCCCTCTTCTCCCCAAGACTGATTAAGATCCTGATATTATGGCAAGATCTGCCAAAGTGTTGGGAGCAAGTATTTCCCAGTTCATAGGAAGTGCAGCAAGCAGATCCTAACCAGAGCTGGAAAGCCTATGGCAGCTCCTGTCCAAAGAGGCTCTTGGACAGGGCATGTGCTCAGGGGCCCCGTGGATTGGCAAGCACACAGTGGTACCTTCATGGCAAACTTGGGAGTGCTTTGGGGGAGCTGTGATGGCTCAGTGACTAAAAGCTCCTTGAGGACAGCAGCACAGCCACTGTTACCAAAACCAGCAGAGAATGGCAGAGGATCACAGAGAAAGATGCCAAAGTTCTGAACCCAACAGTGGCCAATGGGAATGGAGCACCAAGGAGGTGGACAGAGGCTGACAGATATGGTAGGATGGGGCAGACAAGGGTGGAAAGAGAAATGGAGAAATTGTACCTGTCGACCTCAGGGAGGATTAGGATTCTGGAACTCCCCACCCAGCAATCTCCCAGCATGGGAAACTCCCTGATGTAGGCACTGGACAGAGCAGAAAAGCCACACCTGAGGTTGCCCAGGGACTTGGCTTTGTCCCTGGAGTGTGAAACTAGGAAACAGATTTGATGAGCTGAAGTGTAGAGAGGTGGTACAATTACTCACCCTCTACAGACAGCCCAGAGAAGGCAGAAGCTCCTGGGCCTCTGGGTCTGGGATGCCTGGTTCTGGGTAAAGCCAAGTGTTCAGGATCTAGGTGGAACTCTGGGTCCTCCAAGGGGAGTGGGCCTTGTTGTCCTTGTTTGAGCAAAGGCTGAAAACACGTGCAGTTTCTCACCACACCTTGGCACCCACACACATAACTCTGCCACCTCTACTTGTTCACACCCTGCACATTCTTTCCTGCCTGGCCTTCCCACTAGCAATCCCACCTCCACCCCCTCTCTCAGTCTCTCCCCTTGGCATCAAAACCCAAATATCTTTCACCTCTGCGCCCAACTGTACCCACCCATTGATTCTTGTCCTTCTGGTCTGTGCATCCCTCTAAACTGGCTCCAGATAGGTATTCTGCCACAGATCCACCATCCACCACCTGCCCCTCCTCCTGATACACCTCTTCATACCTAGGCCAAACTCCCAGCTGTTTCCCCCTTCAACCCATGCTGCCATTTTAATACTAGGCTTCAGGTGGGCACTAATGAGTCTCCAGGGAGAGGCAGTGAGGAAGAATGAGATCCTGGCCCCCAGCCCAGGTTCTGGCTGACAGCTTCCTGTTGCTCTGGGTCTTCAGCTCCTCCCCATGGCTGCCTCAACCGGCTTTTCAGGAGACACTGCGTCCTGCCCCAGCTCATGGCAATCGGCCCCCTGCCCTTGCCCAAGGGCTGGGAGGCAGGAGTCTAAGGTTCTGTGATGAGAATGTGATCCTGGCCTCAAAACCTGCAACTTTCCCCCTAGTACCCTCTGAGGACCCAGGCACTGCCCCCCCCCCCCCCCGCACCCTCTGAGACTCAGGCCCAAACCTAGCCTCTCTTTCCTTGGTTTCTTCTAATCCATTCATTTGCTCAATCTATAAATATTTACTGAACTCCAGGCAATGTGGTAGAAATTGGGGATATAGCAGCAACCAACACACAAAGGCCCTGTCCTCTGGACATTTATAAGCTTATAGGTCAGACAGATAATAAAAAGGTAATTTTTGACTGTGGTAAGTGCTATAAAAACCAAAGGATACTACAGAGTATAATTGGGGACAACCGGGGAAGGTTTTTTTGAGAAGGTGACATTTGAGCCAAAGACAGAATGATGAAACTGCCATGCGAAGGTCTGAATTCTACATATCAGACAGAGGACAGTAAGTGCAAATGTCATGAGGAAAGAATGAGCTTGGTGTATTTGAGGATAAGGGAGAAATCCTATGTAGTTGGATCATTCTAAATAGCAGGGGGATCAAGAAGAATAATAAATACAAGATCTGATGATTCCCTCAACTCACTGAAAGTGCTCCCTTCCCCCGACTAACCTCTCATCTTTCTAGAATCTCAGTGCTTGGAATCTGGATCCTTGATTCCATGAGAGTGAAGATGCTGAGGAACCAGGGATGGGGGTGGGGGAGGTGGGGGATTGGGAGAGGAGACATGGCTAGTGGGTGAGGAATGAAAAGAGGAGGTGGTTGGAAGGGCAGACATCTAGGCTCTGGGGTGGAGGGCCCAAGCTGGGCAAAGAGCAAAGATGCCATGTGAGTATTCTTCATTCATGACTCACCCTCTCTTCCTCCTCCTTTCCATTGCTCAACCCCAAATCTCCCTGGGAAATACCTCCCTGACTGGGGACCAAGTCAGTGCCTCACAGAGGTAACTGAGTCATGAGGGGTGGAGAAGAGGGAGGGAGGCAGAGGATAAATAGCAGCCTGGCTTTGCTGGTTCCTCTCTGCATCCTCTCTACCCTCCTAACAATATGCATCTTGCCAGTTTGGTCAGTTCCTGCTGCCTCCTATTGCTATTGGGGGCCCTGCCTGGATGGGCAGCCAGTAATGACCCCCTTGAGAAGGTCATTGAAGGGATCAACCGAGGGCTGAGCAATGCAGAGAGAGAGGTGGGCAAGGCCCTGGAAGGCATCAACAATGGAATCACTCAAGCTGGAAGGGAAGTGGAGAAAGTTCTTAATGGACTTAGCAACATGGGGAGCCAGGCTGGCAAGGAGCTGGACAAGGGCGTCCAGGGGCTCAACCACGGCTTGGACAAGGTAGCCCATGGGATCAACAATGGCGTCGGACAAGCAGGAAAGGAAGCAGAGAAGCTTACCCATGGCGTGAACAATGCTGCTGGACAGGTTGGGAAGAGACAGACAAAGTGATTCAGGGGGTCCATCATGGGGTCAACCAGGCGGGAAGTGAGGCAGGAAGGTTTGGCCAGGGGCTCCACCATGCTGCTGGGCAGGCTGGGAATGAGGCCGGGAGGTTTGGCCAGGGGGTTCACCATGGCATTAATGAGGCCTGGAAGGAAGCAGAGAAGTATGGTCAGGGGGTCCACCATGCTGCTGGGCAGGCTGGGAAGGAGGCAGAAAAGTTTGGTCATGGGATTCACCATGGCATTAATGAGGGTTGGAAAGAACAGAGAAGTTTGGTCAGGGGGTCCACCATGCTGCTGGGCAGGCTGGGAAGGAGGCAGAAAAGTTTGGTCATGGGATTCACCATGGCATTAATGAGGGCTGGAAAGAAGCAGAGAAGTTTGGTCAGGGGGTCCATCATGCTGCTGGGCAGGCTGGGAGGGAGGCAGAAAAGTTTGGTCACGGGATTCACCATGGCATTAATGAAGGTTGGAAAGAAGCAGAGAAGTTTGGTCAGGGGGTCCACCATGCTGCAGGGCAGGCTGGGAATGAGGCAGGGAGGTTTGGCCAGGGGGTTCACCATGGCATTAATGAGGGTTGGAAAGAAGCAGAGAAGTTTGGTCAGGGGGTCCACCATGCTGCAGGGCAGGCTGGGAATGAGGCAGGGAGGTTTGGCCAGGGGGTTCACCATGGCATTAATGAGGGTTGGAAAGAAGCAGAGAAGTTTGGTCAGGGGGTCCACCATGCTGCTGGGCAGGCTGGGAAGGAGGCAGGGAGGTTTGGCCAGGGGGTTCACCATGGCATTAATGAGGCCTGGAAAGAAGCAGAGAAGAGTTTGGTCAGGGGGTCCACCATGCTGCAGGGCAGGCTGGGAATGAGGCAGGGAGGTTTGGCCAGGGGGTTCACCATGGCATTAATGAGGGCTGGAAAGAAGCAGAGAAGTTTGGTCAGGGGGTCCACCATGCTGCAGGGCAGGCTGGGAATGAGGCAGGGAGGTTTGGCCAGGGGGTTCACCATGGCATTAATGAAGCCTGGAAGGAAGCAGAAAAGTTTGGTCAGGGGATCCACCATGCTGCTGGGCAGGCTGGGAAAGAGGGGGAGAAAATAGTCCAAGGAGTACATCCTGGGGTCAGCCAGGCTGGGAAGGAGGTAGAGCAGTTTGGCCATGGGGCCCACTATGGGGTTAATGAGGCCTGGAAGGAAGCAGAGAAGTTTGGTCAGGGGGTCCACCATGCTGCTGGGCAGGCTGGGAAAGAGGGGGACAAAATAGTCCAAGGAGTTCATCCTGGGGTCAGCCAGGCTGGGAAGGAGGTAGAGCAGTTTGGCCATGGGGTCCACCATGGGGTTAATGAGGCCTGGAAGGAGGCGGAGAAATTTGGTCAGGGGGTCCACCATGCTGCAGGGCAGGCTGGGAAAGAGGGGGAAAAAGTGGTCCAAGGGGTCCACAATGGAATCAACCAGGCTGGGAAGGCGGAGGAGCATTTTGGCCAGGGAGTTCACCATGCCGTTGAACAGGCTGGAAAGGAGGCAGACAAAGTGGTCCAAGGGTTCTACGATGGGGCCAACCAGGCTGGGAAGGAGGCAGAGAAGTTTGGCCAAGGTGTCAACCACGCTGCTGGCCAGGCTGGAAAGGAAGCGGAGAAACTTGGCCAAGGTGTCCACCATGCTGCTGGCCAGGCTGGAAAGGAGGTGGACAGGTTGCAGCAGAATGTTCATAATGGGGTCAACCAAGACGGCAAGGAGGCCAACCAGCTGCTGAATGTAGGTGAACAGGGGCGGGGAAAAGGGGAGAAGGGGGTTGGGGGAGGGAGAGGTTAAACCCTTGAGATATTTGGGGAGCCCAGGTAGCTTTTACAGGGTGAAAGAAGCTTAGGCAGATGTATAATTGTGTCCTCCTTCTTCCTCTCCTTCTTTACAAAGAAGCTGGTGGTTAGCTGGTCAGATGGATCAAGCCATCTTATCTGAAAGCTTTATACTAGACAGTATGAATGTCACCCAGCCCCAATTTCAGGGAGCTGCCCTCCTAGTTAAGGAGTTCTACAGGGAGGAACATGAAGCCTCTGCTGGGGAACAGGAAACAGTTGCTGAACCAAGGTCTATTACAGTGGGAGCAGAATGAGTGTTGAGAAAATGCAGAACATCAGAGTGTGAGCATAAGGAATAGCTTCAGAGATAAGCCCTTTTCTGTTTAATTTGAGGTAGTCAAGGTAAGGAGATTGACGTGATTCCCTAATTTTCAGATAAGGACACCTGAGCTCAGTGAAGTTTAAGGGGATTTGCCAAGGTCATGTGGCTAGCACACATCTTTGGCAAATCTCAGGTCCAGGCTTTCTCTTCCTCTATACTGGCCCATCAGAGCAGGTCTTGTGAAGGATTTCTGATCCCCAATTGTGTAGAGGGAACAGACACTGGAGGGCAGAAGAAGTAAGCAGCACCATGCACAGCTGAGCAGGCACCAAGGAGGGGGCATGGCTATAAAAGGCTGAATCCTGCCTGCCTCAATTCTCTGCTTTTCAATCTTCATGACGACTCTTTGGGAAACCCTCTTGAGGACTGGCCCAGGCCTCAAAGCCCATAGCCACATTGGCTGCCAGGCAGTGAGCCAAGAATGGTGGGTGGGGAGAAAGAGAGTATGTCACAGGTGGCAAACGCAAGACCTGTGGGCCGGATCCTGCCCTCCACCTTGTTTTATCTGGCCCTGCACCTTGTTTCTACCCGGTGGCAGTGCCAAGCACTCACTTAACTGTTAAGGAGTAGTTACATTTATACAGTCCTAAAATTACATTTGGCCCTTTGAAGGCAACCGTGAGGTTGATGTAGCCCCCAGTGGAAATGAGTTTGACACCCCTGGACTATGTAGAAAGTGTGTATGAAGGGGGAAACAGCTCTGAGATAGACGGCAGGAGAGGGAGGTTTGTGATAGGACTCTGGGTTGCAGTACTGCTGAGTGTCTGGGATAGGATTAAAGATTGGGATCAACCCAAGTTGGGGATCAGGCTCATGTGTATGTTGAAAGGGTAGAGTTGAGGTCAGGGCTGAAGTTAATTATGGTCCTGGTATTTGCATGGGTCCTCTGGGTTCCCTTTCTAGCCAGGCCTCTTCTCAATGATTAAGAGCCTCTCAAATAAAATAAAAGGGAATTGGGGAAAGATTAGTCAGTAGGGATAGATGTCCTTCCTGGCTTTTCTCCCCATCTCTCACAGAATTACCATGGTAACAGGGCCTTTGGGTTTCTTTCTGGACAGTGAGGGGGTAGGAGGTTAGTCATCCTAGAGGGCAGTAGGTAACTGGGGAAAAGGAACTTAGGAGACCTTCAATGGCTGAGGGGTTGTAATGATGGTCTGGGTTTTGTCCACAGGGCGGTCATCCAGGCGGATCTACCGTCCATCACGGAGGGGGCGCAACCACAACATTAACATCTGGAGTAAGTCTCCCAAGCAAAGCATGGACTTGGAGGTGGGGCAGTGGAGGCCCTCCTAGGATGGTGGTGGGATGGATGCTGGGTACTGACTCTCTTGTCCTTGAATTTTAGGCTTCGGTCAACAAACCCTTCATCAACTTTCCAGCTCTGTGGCAGGTGAGTGCCCATATGGTTTCAGCTTTCTGCTCTATCTTAGGAGATATTTGTATACTTTCTTTTGCATTGCTTATTCATGGACAACTTCACTGTGGACAGACTCTCAGCCTTTCAGAGATCATTCAACACATTCTCCATCTCTGCTTGTCCCTTTCTTCATTTATTCCTTGCCCTTCACATCCTGATTTCATCTTTTAATTTCCACTGAGGCAAACATAGGCTAGCAGAAAAGACCTCCAGGGGCGTGTGTATATCTGTGAACCAGGGAAAGAGGGGAGATTGAAACCATCCCCTCCATGTGCCCACCATCTGTCCTCATCATCTCTCCTATGAGTCCTGGCTCCCTATTCTTTCTTAATCTAGGTGCTACCTTCCTTAAGATATTCCCCAGAACATAGGCAATTCCTTGGCCAAGGTAGCCAGCTTCCCTCTTGTTTCCCGGGGGTGGGGAGATGTGAGAGCAGAGATTTCAGTGCCTCCATGACTGCACACCCTGCATTCACTCCCTATCTCCTTCTCTCTTCCAGAGCGTCGCCAACATCATTCCCTAAACTGATGCCTGGCCTTGCTGAGCAGACTGATGTTCCTGTTGTCATAGCTGAAATGACTTGAAGAAGCTGGGGATAGGGGTTGGGGTAGATTTTGGGAGTCCCTTATGGGAATGGTACTGAGATTTGTGAATAAATAAGACACAATCTACTCTCATCATGGTCCACATGCTCCCTAAGGAGGGCTGTGAGTGGGGAGGCTTGTCTTTTCTTGCTTCTTTGCTGAAGGAGCTGGGAGTGTGATGTACAGGATGGGTTAAGCTGGAGATTTCAGGCTGATCAGATCTGAGAAAGCGGTTACCGGAAAAACCATGTTTCATTAGTGTGCCAAGTTCATGGTGAACACTGGGAGGAGTGTCACACAGGGAAAGCCACTCAGGCCAGTGGTAGGGCAGAGACACCAGGGGAGAGAGGTCGGGAACCCAGGGAGAGTCAAATGGGGCAGCATTCTCATTTAGGAGATGTTGCACCAAAGGAATAACAATGATCACTTGGATTTATTATACAATTTAGTCATGTTAGGCTCTCTGACAAGTACTTTATATGCATGACATTGCTGAAGCCTCCCAACCACCCATTAGGTAAGAGGTACTGTTATTGAGAAGCATATGGAGGCTTACACAGGTTAAGAAACATGACCAAGGTCACATAGTCAGTATTTGGGGGGAGAAACAGCCTAAGGGGTACAAGGGATATTCTGCAAACAAAGGGGTCTTTCCTTGTTTAGCATCAATAGCTATGGGAATCACTGAATAAAGAGAGAGAACAGAGATACATTCAGGAGACCCTCTCACAGGGAGGACCAAAGCTCAGAGGGAAGGCACACTGATGGCAGGAGGAAGAGCTTTTTTATAAGGACAAGAATAGTGACTCAGGAGGCCCAGTTTTCAGATCTGTGGATGACTCAAAGACCGGTGGAATCATCATAGCAGCTACTATACTGAGCACTTACTAGGTCCTAGGTCCTGTGAGAAAAGCTGTTCATGCTCTGTAACCATTTAAACCTCCCCCAACCCAAGGGCAGAGTTCTTTTATGATCCCTATCATATGGATGAGGAAACAGAGGCTCAGAGGGACCAGGACACTTGCCCAGAGTAACCCACAAGAAAGCAGCAGGTCTTTCTATTGCCAGAACCTAACCTTTCACAGCTGCCTATAAAGTCTCTAGAACACTTGCCAAGCACTGGCCCTGCTGCTGGGATGCCTGCATTCCAATCAGGACTGTGTGCCTGTAGGCAGGTTATTTCCCTTCTAGGGGCCACGGTTTCCTCCTATATAAAGCAGGGAACTTGTGTCTGCAGGAGAAGATTATAAATACACCTTCCAGCTTCAAAATTTCATCAATTGTGGGACCAAAAATAAGAGACAGTGTTCTTGCTCCTGGGGAATTCATAGGCTTCTTGAGGAGACAAGACACATGAACAGAATATGAAAACAAATACAAGGCAATGCAGCAGTAAGAACTAAACGATATGAGAGGGGGGTAAAAGTGATGTTCCTGGAACTTTATATTCATTACATTTTTCCTTACTTATAGAATACCATCATTTTATCACTTATATTCCTTCTCTTCTCCTGCAATAATTATTTTGCAAATATATCAAAGTTAGCACAAAGGTGAAGAGCTTCAGTGCGGATACCTGCAAATCCACTATTTAGATTCCATCACTAACATTTTACTATGCTTGCTTTACCACACATCCAGCCAGCATACACATCTCTGGATCTAGCCATGTGTCAAAACATTTTTGATGCATTTCAAAGTAAATTTCAGACATCTCTTTCCTGCATTAAAAAAAAGCATTCATTCATAGCACATATTGAAGTCTACTTTGTGCTAGATATCATTTCATATGGATTGGAGGGCTCCCTTCTGAAAAGGGAATATTCAAGAGAATCATTCTTTCATAAAAAGCAAAAGCTTTCATTGATTTTCATCTATATGCACATTTTCTTGCTGGGTTTGTCAAAGAGATATGGGATAAATCAATATTTACTGGAGTCAATCCTGAGAAGTTTCTGGAAAAGAAGAGCTTAGCTGGTTTTGAAGAGTAGAATAGGCACAACACGTTCTTGCCTTGAGTCATTGCATGCTGTTTCCTGTGCCAGAAATATTCTCTATATGCCCTCCATTTTAATTAAAGTATGATTGACAATTTGGGACAACATGGATGGACCTAAAGAGCATTATTCTAAGTGAAGTGTCAGAAAGGGAAAAATAAATACTGTATGATTTTACTACATATGGAATCTAAAAAGCAAAACAAACAAAACAGAAACATGCATAGAAACAAATAATAAATTGATGGTTGCTAGAGGGGGGAGGGGTGGGGCGCAGGTAGAAAAGGTAAAGGGGAATTAGAGGTACAAACCACCATGTCCCTTTTGTCCCTTGTGTTGGCTTCTCCTCACCCTTCAGGTTTTAGCAATCTTGCCCACCCAATCTGAACAAAGGGCTACCTTTGTTACTCTTTCATGGCACACTAATATTTTTTCTTCATAGCACTTATGACAATGTGTAGTTGTATATTTACTTGTTCCATACCCATTTCCTCTCTAGATTAAGAGATTCAAAAGGTGAGCTCAAGGCCAGGCACAAATGGCTGGCAACTGGTAGTGGAGAGGCTTGAGCAGACCTGGGAAAGGCCTTGGGTAAATGTGAGCAAGAATGAGGCAGCTGAGACAGATAGGTGGAGCCGAGCTAGGGAGTAATGAAGATGGGAGGGGCCAGTTTCTGCAGATGCAGAACAGGGAGAGGGGTTCGGGCTGGACCACACAGCCATTTTTGTTGGGTGCTTACTATGTCTTTGCTAAGCACTTACAGACATGATTCATGCCATCCTCACAACCTCCCTGTGAGGCAGGTACCATGATTATCCCCCTTACAGAGGATAAAGTTGAAGCTCAGAGAAGGGAGAGAGTTGCCTGATAATCTAGTAAGTGGTGATAGTGGGGCTCTCTCAAGAGCACTTCCCTGTTGGTGATCTCTGCTAGTGACGTGGCATGCTTCCCTGGGGCTCTTGGGGAGCGGGCTGCTTCAAAATAAGTCCTCTTTAAAAACAAGTTTCTGCATTTGGCCTTTTCAGGAGGTGTGTGTGTATGTCTCAAAATTAAGCAACTGCTGAGAAAGCCTTCCAACAACATTAATGTGCCCAACACTAGCAAGAACATATATTGAGTGCCCTGTGTTGCAGGTACTGCTCTAAGCTCTCTTCATAATTAACCTCATTTAACCTTCACATTCACCCCTCTTATAGATAAGGAAACTGTTGTACATATGAATTAAGATCATGGCTAGTAAATAGTGAATCTAGAATTTCAACCTAGACTCAAGAACAGGCACTGTGGACAAGGTAAGACAGTAGATGCCACTTTGAGACCCAGACCCCATAGGAGGGAGCAGAGACATTGCCCATATGCAAGGCCTCATCTCTTCTCTATACTTGAGTCCAGCCTCCACAACTGCCCCAAGTCTCCTCCCTGATCTCTGTACTCCCCTCTTCCCATAACGGTGTGTTCCCTACAGGAATCCTGTTAACACCCCAGTCAGATCACAGCTTCCCTCAGTTCCAAGCCCTTGGCTGGTTCCACCTCATTCAGAGTAAAAGTCAGTCTTCACAATGGCTACCTCTTTCTGAAATATATCAAGAACCGATACAACTCAACACCAGACAAAAAATCCAATTAAAAAATGGGCAGAGGATCTGAACAGACACCTCTCACAAGAGGACATACAAATGGTGAACAGATATATGAAAAGATGTTCAATTTCACTAGCTATTAGGGAAATGCAAATCAAAACTACAACCCTCACACCTGTTAGGATGGTAATTATCAACAAGACAGGTAAATAATACGTGTTGGAGAGGTTGCAGAGAAAAAAGGATTCCTCCTTAACTGCTGGTGGGAAAGTAAACTGGTATAGCCACTATGAAAAAACAGTCTGGCGATTCCTCAAAAAATTAAGAATAGAGTTATCATATGACCCAGCAATCCCTTTTCTGGATATCTACCCCCCAAACTCAAAAACATGAGTTCACTTGCAAGGATATGTACACTACTATATTCATTGCAGCATTATTCATGGTGGCTAAGACATAGAAACAGCCAAAGTGTCTTTCAATAGAGGGCTGGATAAAGAGGGTGTGATACGTATATATACATGCAATACTACTCAGCCATAAGAAAAGATGAAACACTGCCATTTGTGATAGGATGGATGGACCTTGAGAATATTATTCCAAGCAAAATAAATTAGAACAAGCTAAGAATCATATGATTTCATTCATATGTGGGATGTAAACTGAAACTCATAGACACAGACAACAGCATGGTGGTTACCAGAAGGAAGGGGGTGGGAGAATAGTGAAAGGTAAAGGGGGCCAAATACATGGTGACAAAAGGTGATTTGACTTTGGGTGGTGAGCACACACTGTAATATATAGATCTAGTATCATGTAAATGCACACTTGAAATCTATATGATCTTGTTAACCAATGTCACCCCAATAAATTTGATTAAAAAGTGATTACCTCTTCAATTTCAACTGCCACTTTCTCCGTGCTCCAGCCTCAGAGCCTTTGCACTACTGTTCCCTCTGTTGGGATACTCTATCCCTAGATATCCTCATGGCTCAGGCTCTCACTTTTTGGGGGTCTCAGCTCATAAATCACATCTTAAAGAGCCCTTCCTGACCACCCGGTTTAAAATTTCTTCCATATTATGCATGCTTCCCCTATCACTTTGGGGTCTCTACCTGACTCTTCCTATACCCTTCTCTGGCTCCTCTCTTCTCTATTCCTTCACTCCACTGTGTTTTTCTTCACAGTGCTAATCACCACCTGATATGTTTACTGTCCAACTAAACCCACAATGAATGTGAGTTCCCTAAGGAAAAAGATTTTGATGAACTTGTTCCATGTGGTATCCCCTGTGCCTCGAACAGGCATGACACAGGGTAGATATTCAGTAAATATTTGTTGAATAAATAAAGGAGTAAATTAGAGAGATAAGCTAAAACCAGAGGGTCTTGGACATGATGTAGGCATGTCAGATTTGTGGATGCTAAAACAAGGGAGGCTTGGTGATGTAGGAAAAAAGCTCTTTGGAGTCAGACAGACTTGGGTCGAATTCTGACAACTCCATTTTACCATAATCTTTTTTACATATGATTTTGTGTATGCACTTAACACTCTAGGCCTCAGTTACCTCATCTGTAAAATGGAAATAATATCCACCTCAGGTTATAGTGAGGATTAAATGAGATCATGAATGTGAAAGCACCCCATCTTTTATGGGGTTCATGATGGGTACTTAATAACTGCGCCTTAAGACTGATTTCAGGTGACTCCTCAGGTCCAGAGATGTCTGAGGGCAGTTTTTCTCCGAAGGTAGAACATGGGACTGCTGGTGGCAAAGGAGAATTTAGGTGGTCTGTAAATGTAGTCTGAACCATGCAGTTAGAAACTCTTTTCTCCATTTTTTTAAATCTTTCTGACTATGTTAAAAAAGGAGACTCAATTTCCATGCTAGCGTGCCTTGAATATCTCTCTCATACTTGCTAATTTCCCTTTTTTAACAAAGAGGATGCAGGAACTGCAGCCATGTATAATGTAATACCATTGTATTACCATTGTAATACCATTTGTTTCTCACTATGTTTTCGGGGTATTTTCTATTTATGGGCAAGTGATTCTGGCTTTCCACTTTCAGCAGCAATATAAAATATTCTTAAAATATATTAAGAAAGTAGGCTAGCTTAAAGAAAAATATTAGTAATAGAGGAAGGAGAGGGCAGCTACATGCCATTGTGGAGGTGTCTTGTGAGGGAAGTGTGGGAAGGAGTCTTAGCAGGCGCTCTGCCTGCTGCCTACAGTCCTGTCCTGGGGAAATGGGAGTAGGTCTAGGGTCTCCATCACCAATTCTAGAGGCCCCAGATATACTTTTCCCTCCTCTTCCCTCCCTGCAACAAGGTGCGGGGCAAAACTAAAACTGATTCTATCCAAGGAAGAATGAGAACTTTGAAAAGCAGGGGGAGGTCTAAGACATGGAGGTGACAGAAAATACTGGAGATCAGGGGTTAGACATGAAGGCAGGCTGGGCTTGGGCTTTGGCCCCACCGCACATTCACATGTGCTCTCTGAACCTCAAGTTCTCTGTCTCTAAACAGGGTAATAATAAGACTGATCTCCAGGGCTGAGAGAGCTTTAAAGTGCTTAAACTCCTGTGCTGGACACATAGAAAGCCTTTTACAGACTGGAGCTGCAATTTATTATTATTATTATTATTATTATTATTATTACCACCACCATCACCATTTATTATCATCATTAGAGTCAGAAATGGAATAACAGGGAGGTAGGAGCAGCTGAGGACAGACAGGGATTGTGTTTACATGGTAAGAGGTATTGAATGTTACAAGTTGGGGTGTGGGTGTTGGGGCGGGGAGAGAGACTGACTGGGACACATTGAGAAAGGCAGATGGAAACTGGCCCCTCCTAACTGAGTGATGTATCACAGTGATACAAAACAGTGGCAAGTGGGAGGGCCTGGGACTCCTGGGAGTATAGAGACAGCCATGCTTGCTAAGCAGGGATGAGACCTGGGGAGGATGCCTGAGTTCTACATCCTGAGCTGAGACCCAGGAGAGTATTATGCTGCTGACCTAGGGCTCCTGCCCTTGAGCTAACTCCTCTTCCCTTGCCAGTGCCCTCCTGGCCCCTGGGGGAGGCTGGGGGTTGGGTGGGGTGAGCTGGTACCATCCCAACCCTCCCAGAAGGCCATGAACTCACAAACATGTCCCCTCCATTATGGATAAACAGGATGGCTGCCTGGGTCAGCCACTCCCTCCCTAGGTCTTTCCCTCCTACTCATTCCCTGGGGGTGGCTGGCCCGCCCAGCTCCACTGCTCCACACCCAGCTTTCTCAGCTAAGAGCCACCAGGATGCTAACTAAGACACCCTGATGACCACTCTCAGAGGCGTGACTACTTCCTTCCCAGATGCTTGGGGTCCCTACTGAGAACTGAGACCAATCTCACAGCTCCCAGGCTCTCTGTGGACTAGAAGGTATGGAAGAGGGTGAGGGCCTCTTCCACACCTTTAGGAGAGAGCATGGGAGAGGAGAGAAATGGGAGAGGCAAAGGCCAACTGAAACTGAGAGAAAGGCCAAGAAAGGGCCCCTGACCTAGGCTGGCTTACACCTAGGGTGGGCCCTGTTCTACTTGGTTCCTTATCCTTGCCCCATGGCAGGGCCCAGCCTGTGACTCCCCTCCACCTGCTGCCTGTAGGAGACACCAACAGCCTATCTCTTCAGATGCCCCCATCCCCACCCTGTGCCCCAAATTCCTGGGATTGGGAAATTGGAACACTTTTGCACCCATCTCATTCCATTTCTCCCTCCCTCCCTGATGCACAAGCTCCCTCTCTGTTTCAACACAGACTCTTGAGACTCACAATTACAGCTCATTACCTTATCGGTGGCTGGCCCTGAGTCAGTGCGGGGAGGGACTCTGGGCTGCCCAGCCCTGTCACCTTCTCCCAAGCTATGTTATAAGGAGTAGTGGCAGGGTGGAGGACTCTGGGAAGGCAGGGGAGTTGGGGAACGGTGAGAGAAGGCTGCAGACCTAGAGGGAGGGAAAACAAGAAGTCAAAAGGAAGAAGAAAACGGAGGAGGGCACACATACTCAGAGGAAGAAAAAGGGCCAACAGAAAGAAACTTGGGTGGGAAGTGAGGCAGAGATGAAGTTACAGGGGTCCCTGGCTTGCCTCCTGCTGGCCTTGTATCTGGGCAGTGGGGAGGCTGGCCCACTGCTAAGTGGAGGGGCAAGTGCTGAAACAGGTATTGGGGAGGCCATTGGCCAAGGGGTTGGAGAGGCAGCCAGCTCTGGAATTAGGGAGGCCATGGGCCCAGGGATGGGCGATGCCTTCGGCCACAGGGTCGGTGAGGCCATCCGCCAGGGTGTTGAAGCAGCAGCCCATGCTTTTGGAGACACTGGGAGTGAGGCTGGCAGACAGACTGAGAATATTATTCGACATGGAATAGATGCTGCCCACAGCTCCTGGCAAGGGATGCCCAGCAACAATGGTGCTTGGGTGAGTGGCTGAAAGGAAGCTGGGTGTGGAAATGGGAGGCTATGTGCACCTAGGCTGAGAATCTTGGGGATCAGTTGAAAGGAGGAAGGAGTCTCTTATTTGTGGCTGTCTGGGGCAGTTTTCTTCCATATTATGCATGCTTCCTCTACCACTTTGGGGTCTCTACCTGCCTCTCCCTGTACCCTTCTCTGGCTCCTCTCTTAGTTTCTCTGCCTGGCTCTCACCCCACTCCCATCACAGAGTGAGAAAGTCACATACACTAAGCGCACGCATGTTGTCCTTGCAGGGAACCAATGGCCAGCCTCCATCCAGAGGCCATGGCATCTTTGGTTCTCAGGGTGGCCTGGGATCCCACAGCCAGGGCAATCCTGAAGGTCCAGGGACTCCCTGGGGCCATGGACACTCTGGAAGCTCAGATGGCAACTTTGGAACCAACTCTCAGGGAAGCTCCTGGGGCCAGGGAGGCAACGGAGGGCCATACGACTTGGGGACCAATGCTCAGGTAAAGTAAGCACCCCAGCCCCGATCCTGCAGCCTTCCTCCCTCAAGCCCACACTCTCCACCCCTCCCTCAATCTTTGGACCCCACACTCAGTCTCACCCTCCCTGCAGGGAGCTGTGGCTCAACCCGGTTATGATTCAGTGAGGGGAAACAGCAACCCAAATACGGAGGTAAGAAGAAGAGTCTGGGGAAGAAGAGGGTGTCTGGGTGTGTGTGACAGAAAGTGGGAGAGACAAAGAGGAAAGAAAGATGGGGAAGGCAGAGCTTGAGGTAAGAGGCAAGACTGGCCAGGGAAGAGATGGACGTGAGCAAGAGACAAGGCAGAGAGGAATATAAATCAGACGGGGATGGGGGAGATACGCGTGAGGAAAGAAAGTAAAGCTGTAAGAAGGAGAGCCTGGCCTGTGGCAACAGCTCTAACTGAAATCTTAAAACTCACCTGCCCCATTTCCTCTGCAGTGCACCAACGCCCCGCCCTCTGGTTCAGATGCAAGCTCTAGCAACTCTTGGGTAAGAGGATGGGCAACCCGAGGCATTTGGCACAGGGAGAAAACAGAAACTCTGCGCCCCTCAGACTGGGCGGGGATTATGCCGAGCAGGAGCGCAAGGGGAGGGAGGAAAGCGGTGCTGGCGTTCTCATTCTTAGTCCTCGCTCTGGTCTGTTTCTGCCCCTCAGGGGAGCAGCAGCAGTGGTAGCAGCAGTGGTAGCAGCAGCGGCAGCAGCGGCGGCGGCGGTGGCAGCGGTGGCGGCAGTGGTAGCAGCAGCGGTGGGGGCAGCGGTAGTGGCAGCGGCGGCGGCAGCAGCGGCGGCAGCGGTGGAGGCAGCGGTGGTGGCAACGGCGGCAGCGGCGGCGGCCGTGGTAATAGCAGCGGTGGTGGCAACAGCGGCAGCGGCGGCGGCAGCAGCGGCGGCAGTGGTAATAGCAACGGTGGTGACAACGGCGGCGGCGGTGGCCGCGGCGGCAGCAGCAGTTCTGGGGGCAACTGGGTGAGTTCTGCTCCTTTTTTGAAGGCATAGATGGGGCTGAGGCTCCTGGTGGTCCCTGCTGAGAAGATGCACTCCAAGGTCTTCCTGAAAGCTGCCAACCTGGGCGTGGGTGGCGCGGGTAACATCACTGGCAGTTGTCATCCTGTGGCTCCTTCAGCTTCTATTCCCCACCTACCCAGCCCCACCAAGCAGGGTTCCTTAGATATGCACTCTACTCTTTCCAGAAGAGGTATCTTCCCTCCTTTCCCTCACTCTGTCCCTTATCTCTGCTCCATCATGGTGGAGACTATTTCCTGCACCGTATTCCTGAAGTCGGGGCACCTTGGCAACTCTGACTACAGCTGGGGGTGACAAATGGAAGAACAGAAGTGGGCACAGAAACATATGATACTTGTTAGGGAAGTTCCCCGAAGAACGGGGACAGGCCCACACTGGTGGAAACTTAAGGACATTTACAGAGCTATGGTGTAGATGAACTAATAAATACAGAATGCACACATGAAGCCTTGCCACCACAGACAAAAGGGCCAGGAGGGGGCCACAACCTGGCAGCCAAATTAGGCGGCAGGTCCAAGAGGGGCCCTGCAGAGAGAGCATTGCTGGCTTTCTTAGGGGTCTGAGAAGGGTGTCATGCAAGAGGAGGGAAACTACTAGAACAAGCCAGGTAACATAAGCTGCTTTAATATACTGCTCCTTGTGCTACCTGCTTTTACTCCATCTAAGAGTGACCCTTTTCAGGGTCACCCTTCGAAAATTCTAGGAAGTTAGATGAGGCTCTCTTCTAGTGGCCCTCCCCCTTCCTAGGTCCAGGAGAGGGTGAGAAGAGAGGAAAGACAGGGGCAAGGCAGAATAGGCCCCAGCCTGCCCTCTGGTCTCAGTGTCACGGCTTCTGTGCAGTTAGGCTCCAGGGACCTTTTCACCCTTGGCATGTGGTGAGAAGTGGGGAGCTCAGAGTTGGCAAATTATTCCCCATTTCCATGTATACTTGGCCACACCTGGCCTTCTCTGTGCTCCCAAAAACTTCCCTCAGTGAACAACTGGCTGAAGATGGGAAGGAATGGAGGTTGGGAAGAGGGGGGTTAAACACACACACACACGCAAGCACACACAAAGTGGCTGGATCTCTTCGGTTCCTTTCAAGTGGTTCTAAGACACAAGCTGGGCTCTTGTTTTCTCTTATAGGAACACGATACGAGCTCTTCCTCAGGTAGCAGCGGAGGAAGTGGAAATAAACCTGGCGTGAGTGTCTAGTGTTCACACCTGCACAGATCCTCCTCAGACCGTGGGAAGGAAAATAAGGGGCCCCTCAAATGATGGGACAGTGACAGCTGGGACTGAGAATGGGGGGTGGACTGCTGCTGAGGCAGGGCTGATGTGGGTTAGCCTTGGGGTTAAACAGCTGCAGTTTGAAGGCCAGAATTGGTGTCTGGGTAGGGACTGAGAGTAAGTCTTCTCCTTCTCCCTCCCACAGTGTGACAACCCAGGGAATGAAGTCCGAGTATCTGGAGGATCTGGGGGTCAGGTGAGAGTCAAACTTGTGGTTACTATAGTTCACAGGTGGCAAACGCAAGGCCCTCAGGTTGAATCCGGCCCTCTACCTTGTTTTATCCGGCCCAGCACCTAGTTTCTACCCCAAGGCAGCACCAAGCTCCTTGCCCTAGTTAAGGAGCAGTCACATTATACAGTCCTAAAATTACATTTGGCCCTTTGAAGGCAACCGCAAGGATGATGTGGCCCCCGGTGAAAATGAGTTTGACACCCCTGCTATAATAGTTCATCACGGCAGCTTCCCACTCCTCCTAACTCAACTCTGCTCAGCCCCACTCCTAACACTAACCTCCATCCCAGCCCCAATTTACAATTTAGGGGGAGAAATCAAGCTCATAAAATTACTAACAATCTCCAACGTAATAATTAATTGCAAATTCTATGGGAACATCCCACTTTATAACACAGATGGGGCTGTGAAAACATTGTATAAAAACCAGTCCTTTCAGAAACACAATCGTTTCAAATGACCTATACCTGGCCTGTAAACAGAACTTAGTGACCCCTTTGACATAATTTTGAATTCACACATTCCTCTCCTGGTTATGCTGGAAATTTGGCCTTTCTGTCAGTACCTGTAACACTGACAGAGGAAATGTTACAGTAATGTCCACACGAATCACCTAGAGGTCTTACGCAAATGGGGCTTCTGGTTCAGCAGCTCTGGGGTGGGGCTGAGATTCTGGTTTCTAACAAGGTGTGGGTGAGGCTGCTGCTGCTGCTGCTCTGTGCCTTGGTGTGAGAGTCACCTGCAGGGAGAGGACCACGACCCTATGCTGCTATGTCCACGAGGCTCTCTGAAGAGCTCCTAAAATATTGTGGATACTCACCTTTTATGGGTAGATAGGTTTTAAGAAACCTCCCAGTTTGTAACTCTATTTTTAGTTTTTTTTTCATACCAAAATCTCTTTTTCTATGGTTTCTACTCTTGATAATAAAAGTCTTTGTTTTCTTCTAGCACTACCAATACTTCTGTAATTTCATTGTTAAATTTAACTCTTTAATCCATCTGGGCTTTACTTTGCTGCGTACTATCTAGTCCCACTCCTCAATCCAACTAGGCAGACCCTACACTTCAGATCAGATCTGTATGCTCCCTCATGAGGGGAAAACAGATAAAAACAGAAGGGAGGAAACTGGTAAGTTATAAATAAGTTTTGCCCCAAATAACTTAACTGGTATTGCAGCCCCGTGTATTGAATCATTTCTACTACTGATTTAAAATATCACTTGTAAATGCCTTAATATTCAAGGAGAGCTTCTGGGAGCTCAGAGCATCTGGGAGTTCTATTTTGTTAAATCGATTCATCTGCTCTGGGACAGGAACCACACTGCTTCACTTATGGTACTCTGCAGTGTCTCATATCTGCCAGTAGAAGTCCTCCCTTGCTGCTTATCTTTTCCAGTCTTCTCTTACTTATTCTTAGTCATTTATTCTTCCAAATAAATTTCAAGATGATTTTGACAAGTTACAAAAGAAAAATTCTATTAGGACTTTAAGAGGAATTGTATTAAATTATACATAAATTTGCAGGGATGGACCAAGGATCTAAAACAATGATCTGTGTTTCACTGTCTTGTCCTCAGGGTTTCAGAGGACAGGAGGTTCCAGAGGATCTGGCAACATCAGGGTAAGGGACAACATGTCTTGAGTAGGGACTATGGCAGCAGTAAGTGGGGGTGGAGGTCAACTCTCCAGCAGAAACACTAACAAAGCAGATAGTCCCACATCCTGGCCTGGTCCAGATTTTAGCTCTGGGAACAAAGAGGTGATGACAGGCTGGGATCCACCCCAAACAGTGAAGGTGGGACTCTAGAGGAGCTGACCTCTATGTAGAAGGAGACTAGGCAATCTACTTCTGTACTACCTCTGCTGCCCCTGACTCTCCAGCTAGCATCACCTTTCTGACCAATGCAAAACATCAGCCCAGACTGGTCCTGCAGCTTGAATCAGTTCAGTACAACAGCCTGGCTGGTTCCTGCTTCAATACCAGGGGAAATTCTTGGTGGCAAAGGCCTTTCCTATTGAATTTTGGGCAGCTTGTAGACATGAATAGAAACAGAGGTGGTTGTGGTACTAATCAGCATTATAAGTGAGCAATAACCTGATACACAAGGGGATGGAACAAAATTTGCCAGGGAAAACAGAGCTATCCAGAGAGAAGGGCCTCTCTCAGGGTCTTGGGAAGTCCCTAGTCATGTTCCTACTTCAGTCCCCTAGTCATGTTCCCTCTTCAGACATAGGTGAAGGATACAGGAATCCTTCACCTACGTCTCACCCCACATCCTGCCAGCTTCCCACCAACTCTTCTTCATTTTCTCTCTCCTCAGGAGACAAGCAAGGAGGGTAGTCGCCTCCTTGGGGCTTCCAAGGCAATTATCAGGTGAGTAGGAATGGCCTTTAGGGAAGGAATGGTAGGACTATGGGGTCAGAATGCAAAGGGCCTAGAAAAAGAAATAGAAATACCAGTTTCTTCTTGCCAGCTGCTCTGAATCTGTCTTGGTTGATTACCAGGAGACCACACAGGGGCCTGGGAGCCCCATGATCCTCCTTGACTCATCCATTCTCTCCCTCCTTCCAATTGCAGTCACAGTTGTATTACCTCTATGAGGGAAAAAGCTGACAAAAATAGCAGAAGAATGGCCAAGGGGATATTTTCAAAAAACATACTTAAGAAGGCAGTGTTGATAAGTAGAAAGGAAATGAACTTTGAGTTAAAAATGGGAGTTCAAACGCCAGCTGGGTCCCTTGCCATCTGTGCATCTTAGGCATGTCAGTGGACCTCTGTGAGCCTGGCCTTCCTCTTGGGTAAAATAGGGCCAGTGAAGCCTAACTTCCTCACTGACTCCCCCCCCCCCCTGCCCCACCAGTTACTGCAGAGTTTTCTACATCATAATCCCACCAAGGGGGCTCAGAGTCCAGACACTGAAGTCCGACATAGAGAGAGATCCTGAGGCAAGCTGCTGGACAGCTCTTAGTTTCAGTTTCCTCATTTGAAAAATAGACATATTCCACAAAAGATCATAGCAAGCTAAGGCACAGGGCTTGGCCAGTAGTGGGACTATACACTGGGGAGTAGGTAGACTTATTCTAGGAAGCAAGTGATGAGTCATTCCAGGAAGACTTTTTGGAGGTACGATTCTTAGGTGCTTGGTAAAGAAGAGAGGTGGCTTTACAGAGGGTACATGGCGCTGGAGCAAAGGCAAAGATGAGTGAGCCAGGAGTAAGCTGATGGATGGTATGCATGACAAAGTGTATAAGCCTTGAATATAAGTGTCCTTTTTCCCCATCCAGGGACAAGGGTCCAGTGGGGGAGGTGAAGCTGTCAGTGGAATCAATAACTTGGTGAGTGGTGCATCACCCCACCTGGGACTGGGACTCTCAAGACACCCATAGCTCCTACCCCTGCTTCATGCTCACAGAATGGGTTCTTGCTCTCATTTCTGTTTATTGTTGGTTCCTTAGAACTCTCAGACATCTCCTGGGCTCTTTGACTTCGACACTTTCTGGAAGGTGAGTTCAGCAACACTGCTCTGCTTATTCTTTCTTGGAAAACCAGAAACCCTGTCCCTGTTCCTACAGGATGAAGTCCTCTTTCTATAACTTTCAGGGGTGACTCTTGACCTCTCTCATCTTGAGGCTCTGTGCCAATTACATTATTAGCCAATTTAGCCAGTCTCATTTTTTTTTTCCTGCAGAACTTTAAATCCA
This sequence comes from Phyllostomus discolor, assembly GCF_004126475.2. NCBI lineage: Eukaryota > Metazoa > Chordata > Mammalia > Chiroptera > Phyllostomidae > Phyllostomus > Phyllostomus discolor. The sequence goes on from NC_040914.2 coordinate 2,090,515, forward strand.
AGCTGGGTTTCATTAACTGGGATGCAATAAACCAGGTAAGGGCTGGAAGGCCATGCCATTCGATCTTTGTGGGAGAATATAGAGAAGAAAGCTAAACCTCTGCTTGGTGAACTAAGGAAATAATGATGATGGCAATGAAGAGCATTTTGACAAGTGCTTTAAAAAATACAAACACGAGGAAGTAAAACAGAGATCTAAAAGAAAGGGAGAGTTTGCAAACAGTTGTGAGTGTGGGGATGAGAAATGAATGAGCCTCTTTCACATCTTAATGTGCAGACCCAAACAGGTCTGAACCATGGTTTCTCCTTTGAGACCTGAAGGTTAATGGGAGAACAAGTAGGTGTAATCCTCAAGAAACCAGAGAAGCAGCAGAGGCCAGAGTCAGGGGTAGACTGAATAGTCAGGTGGAGCTAAAAGGCCACATGAGGACTGACACAGAGAGGAAGAAAGAAGAAGCGAGTATCTGCTGAGTGCCTGATGGGTGCCCTGTACATACATAATCTTAGGGGACACTTGGAGGCTAGGATCCCTTTCTTCTTCCTCCCTGCCCACCCCTTTCTCTTGTAGGGGAGCCTGTGGCCAGGGTGACGTAACACCAGAATAGTAGAGGGAGTGGACTAAAAGGAGAGAGAGGATGAGGACAGACAATCCAAGCAAATACCAAAGGTGGAAGCTGTGATTGGCAGGCCAATGAAATGTTTTGTTTGATCCATTAAAAAAATATCTGAATTAGTTGCCAAAGTTTAAAAATTGATAGACCTCACAAACTGACTTGGATTTCTGACTGCTCTTGAAAATATTGGCAACACAGAGCCCCTTTCCATGGGCTACATAAACTGAAATGAGTAGCAGCTGCTTCTTGCAATGGGGCTTGCTCTCCAGCAGCCAAACTCCCCCTGCCCAGCACCTGACCGACCTCTGTGTGTGGCTGAGTTTCTAACTCTTAACTTAAAAGATTGGAGGCTAGGATCCTGCTTCCCAAAACTTGTGGGGAAAAGGAGGTAGTGGTAGGAGGGGCCAAAGGGGTAGCCCAAACTTCAGAGAGAGTGGAAAATAGGAGATAAAGATGTTTCCAGATGCAGCACAGTTCTTGTTTGCACAAACTAAGTGAACAAGACAGACTGTTTCTGTTTTAGAGAGACCAGTCTCTGGAGCAGCAAGACTCTTTACTATGAATCATGGGGAGGCCAGGCCCCTGAGCATGGGGGACTTGTGGTCTAATGGGAGAACCAGGGCACAAACAGACACTTCCCAGGGGGACCAGGACAGACAGCAGTGTTTTTGCACATCTGGATCTGGCGGGGGCAGAGGGTGAAGTAAAGTGCATGCTTACAAATAGGCAGGATTCATTTGGGGTGGCTTTCTGGAGGAGTAGATCTCAGAAGAAAGGCAGGACAGAGTTGGGCAGGGAAGAGAATGGTGAGCTCCATCTCCTTCATAGTCAGGGATGAGGGCCTAAAGACTTCCTCTGGAGGGAGGAGTGAAGACAGGGGGGCTATACATAACATTCCTGGCAAGGCATGGGGGTTTTCAAGCCCAAGCTGGAATGGATTTTACTGGATGATAACAGTGGGCAGAAAGGTCCCTGCAGATTTCTGAAGCAGGGGTCTAATCTAACCTTGATTTGGCCCATTACTCCCTGAAGTCCTATTCCTCAAGCTCCCTCTTAGAGCCTATTTTTTTTTTGCCTAGGACCAGAGGAGCTTTCCCATCCCTTGACCTCCAGACAAAGAGCTGCCAGATGGTTGGGAGTTTCCCACCTCTTATAAAAACAACACTATCTCTCCATTAATCTCAATCTTTGCCCTTGCAATAAATCTTAGCTGCCCCACACTCCTTGTCTCTGCTGTTTTCTTACATCTTCACTGTTATCCCAGGGGGGCTTGGAAAGGGGTGACTTCAGCCCCACATCTTTGGGAAATGGGCTGGAGGTGGCATGGCAGGTGAAAAGGCAGGAAGCTCTGAGTGCAGGTCTTCATCCTGAGGTTTTGCTGCAGTTACGTTCAGCCACAGGAGGGAGAAATGGGATAGAGAAGAACACTGTGTATGTACTATGGGTGGGAAAGTGGTTAATGACACAACAGATCTAGTTTCTCTCTTCTTCCGCTTGCAAAAATAGTTTTCTAGTCCTTAAAGATACCCAGCTTCCCCCCCTCCCCACACCCCCTCCAAATCTTTGCCAGAGTGCAATTCTGAAGAATGAAAAATGCTGGGAATGGGAGTAGGGGCTTAGGCAATCAGGGGGTCAGACTCCCTGCTAACCTGCTCCCCACTTTTCATCCACAGGGCCAACTCCCATCTCCCAGCACTCGAGCCCTCCTCTACTTCAGCCGACTTTGGGAGGTAGGACAATTATCATTTTTTTTAAAAAACTGGGATCCTGGTCATCCTGTTTCTCTCTCCACCTTCCTCAAGGCAGCCAACCCCCAGCTTGAGCCTACCTTTCACAAAATTCTCCCTCTTTTTATTTTTGAGATAGGTAATATCACCCAAATCTTATCACTAATACCACCAGGAATTCTAATACCCTTAATAAGCTTATCTTCATCTACCTTCAACCAAACCTGGGCTCCTAAACCCATTCCTGTATGTGGTCTTGAAACTTTCCCAGTGAGCTGCTGCATGCACCCTCTGAATTCTGTCTCCATGTGGCCCACTCATCTCTCCTTCTTCCTCCAGGATTTCAAACACAACACTCCTTTCTTGAACTGGAAAGCAATTATTGAGGTAAGGGTGGCAGACCTCTTGTTTCAGTGTCAGGAAGCTCATCCCTGGGGAGGTGGGGCTCTGGTTCTTGGCAATGGCTTGCACATTCTGTACCAGTTCCATATCCTCTCAGCCGAGGAAGGGTGCCTCCCTCCTTCCCACTTTCCTTTATGCAATGCTAAGTGGGAGTGGAGTGGGAGAGAGAAGCTGTGAGTCACCAAAGAAGGAGCAGGGCGGCAGATCCTCCCTGGAATAAAAGCCCAGGCTGAGGGTTGGGGCCCTGACAAGCACAGGAACATGAAACTGGCTACTGTCTCTACTTTGCTGCTGCTCCTGCTAGGCTTTGCTTGGCTTGGGGGGAGCCACAGCTGACTGGGTACTGCAGGGTGAGCAGGTAGTGGGGATCATGAGGTGAGGAAGGACCTCAGAGCTGGAAAGGGGGGCACTAGGAAGGAAAGCTGAAGAGAAGTAGCAGGTATAGGGGTAGGGGGTCAGGTCATTGTCAAGTGTAGGCAGATGCATAGGGTCTGAATATCTGGGTTCCGGGAAGGATGGGCAGGATCTCTGGGTTTTCCAGAAAGCCATGCCTCAATTCTTCATGATCAGTGGCCTTTGGGAATCAGATCCCTTAGCACTGAGGCAAGGGTTACCCACTCACTCATCCACATGGGCCAGGCATCTGAGACTGGACAGGTGGGGCCATGCAAAGAAGGAAGTCAAGGCCTTCCAGGTGAGTGTTGTCATGCACCAGTGTGGCTACATCACCTGATTCTTCAAGAAAAGTTAGAAATCTGATTTTTAATTGCTCACAACTAAATTAATGTAAAAAATGCAAACCTAGTAAAAAATGTCCAGAGGCATGTGGTCAACCAGTTTGTGACCTCAGTGTTAGGGCTAATAGTGGGGTTAACACTCGGTGTCAGGTGAGGAAAAAGTAGAGAGTTGTCAGAGTTAAGAAGAACATCCTAACCGTGAGTATATGAGAGATGGTGGTGATGGTGTTCCTAGTAGAGAAGTGATGATGGAGGAAACTTAACTTCTCTCCCACTGCTTAGAAATTTCCCCTTGCCTCAACTCAGGGAGGGGAGGTGGCAAGTGCATCTATGGTGTGTCTTAAGTACCTTCATCTGCTTCCTTGTAGTTCTTCCTTTTCTTTCTCTTTGACCCTGAGGTAATGTTATACACTTCACTTTGCCTCTGTGGGAACAGCATTTGTGAACAAGGATAACAAAGCTTGTGACAGAAGTGGGGTTTGGTGTTAGCAAAAGGTGGACTGGGGCCCAGGGGCCTGTGTGGACACCCCACATTTGTCATTCTAGCTTGGTCTCAGGCCAGGCTGCCAGTGTCCAGATGTCTGGATGGGGATGGTGTTGCTAAACCCAGATCTCGACCCTCACTTCCCAGCACTGAGTGTGGAAATCTGCCTGTATCTATCTGGGCCATCAGTTTCCTCTAGGCTCACTGTCTTCTTTGCAGGCAGCACTTATCATGGACCCCAGAGATGGGTGGGATGGGGTGGGTGGGATGCTGCTGCTCCGAATGGAGGGCAGAGCGTAGGCAGCAGGATGTTGGAGTCCCAAAAGTCTAACAAGGCCTGAAGGACCGCGGAGACACCCTAACTGTGGCTCCCTCTTCCTTACAGGGTGTCAATCCATCATCATCACTCCAGAAGAGGGCAGGCAGTGCTGGTCAGGTAAGCCTCTGTCCTCAGACTGACCTCGGAGGCCCTTGGTCCCTCTCAATCTTGTTCCTGGGTCTGGCCAATCTGAAATTCTCTTCCTTCACTCCTCTGCTCTGTAATTTTCTCAGCCTGGTGCAGGATGGCCAGAAGTACCAGCTGTAACTTCTAAGGTAAGCTATCTGCCATGCGACCACCTGATTTAGACCTCACTTCTTTCCCTGATCTCCTTCCCTTACCTCCCATGTAACGCTTGAGTTGGGAGAGGAAAGGAGGCAGAGCCATGTGGGCTAGGACCATAAAGAAGTGAGGGTGTGGGCTATGGGTGGCTGAAGAAGACTCTAGAAAACATATGACATGGGGTGTGGGGGGCAGGGGCAAGGGCTTTGAGAAATCTCTAGCCAGGGCAGGGAAGTGGGGTGTTTATTCCAGAGCAAAATGCCTTCATTCCTTCTGTGCTGTCCTGCCCCCACCCACCACCCACTGTCCTCTACTTTCTCCTGCAGAACTACAATTATAACCAGCAGGCATATCCTACTCCCTCTAGTGGGCAATACTCAGCCAAGATCCCTGCTAAGGTAAGACTTGCAACTGTCTTGTTTTCCCACTGGGGTCTCTGCATGGAGGGGAGGGGGGAAGCTTTTGCTACCAAGGTCCTCTATGTGTGTTAGCTAGAAGGTTGAAGGCTCTTCACACCCACACTCAGAAAAGGTTACAAGAAAGCAGTGGCTACATTATGGAGAAAACTGGGAACTACTATTCTCTGAAAGAGAAATATGCTCCTCAGAAAAATCACATGAAACATGGCAAAACAAATAGCTTTGCGATACTACCTTTGTAGTATCGGCTCTCTTCTTCTTTATCTGCTGTCCTTCTAGGGTTGCTGGGGGTAGAAGGGGAGGAGGGTAGGTGAGGCTAGCCTAGGAACTCTTGGTTGGTGAGAAATAAATGCCTCATTCCCCTAAGGAAATAAAAGGAAAGACATTTGAGAATTTTGTTGCATTCAGTTGCAAAGAAAGCAATCTTAATTTATAATAAATGTGCCAAACACTAATTGGGCTGGTGAAGCAAACAGGTGGTATTTCCCTCCACCTCTCAGAACAATAAAGCCCTGACCTCACAGAGAGGCCTTCCACTGAAGATCAGAAACTCTTTACTGACAGGTGATGAAGAGGCAGTCATACTACCTGTGGCTATCCACTTTGCCAATTATTGGTGGCCAATTTCCATCCACCTTGTAGGCAGAGGGGGACCTACCTATTTTTGTTCACTCCCCGTGGGCAGTGTGTGCTAAGGGACCACATTCATATCATCTTGGGTAAAATTATTTAGGATGATAAGTTCTGCTGTGAAAAAAATTCCATGGGCTGAATGTCCGTGGTCATTGAGGTAACCTGGTCTGAGTCTGCCCCTTCTACTGGGCCCTTCCTGAGCTCTACAGACATGGCAGAATTCAGAGAGATCACTGTAGTCTCCACATCACCTACTCCAATCTTCTCTTTACAGGGGGGAGTCATGGTTTCTTCCTCGGTAAGTACTGGGGCAAAGAAAATCCAGCTTGTGAGAAAAGGGGCCTGAGGCCAAAGGTTGTGCAGGGGACAGTGTGATGTCTACTCAGACATTCTCCCTGTCCTGCAGGCTTCCCGGGTGCAACCTGGCCTGCTGCAGTGGGTGAAGTTTTGGTAGGTGAGTGTTAGAGTAAGCCCTGCTCAGTTGCATCCAGGAGTTGAGGCATGGTCACCGAGGGGCAGGGCTGGGGTCATGGTATTTCCTTTGCTCTGGGTGGATGCTCTAAAGGTACTGAGGAGGGGAGCCCAGTGTGGAGAAAAATCATAAGATATGACCTACTCAGAAAGCACCTGCGTGCTGAGTGAAGGCCTGATAGAGTGGGACCATGCAGGGACAGGAGAAGGAGAAGAATGGCATGCTAGGTTAAGGAGAGGGACTGGATGGGAACTGTGCAGGGAAACTGCAGAGAGGTGAGCCTTTCAGGTGTAAAGTGTCAGAGGCAGGAAGAAGAAGTGAGTCCCCCCCGCAAAAAAGAAGTGAGTCGGGGGGGGAAGGGGTTAGAGAGGTAATAAATTAACTTGGTAGAAGGACACAGCCTGTTTTAGGGGATAGCACAGTGAGGGATGGCAGGTGAGACAGGTGAGGAGACACAACGGAACTGTGGGGATGCAGAAACTAGATGGGAAGCTACCTGTTTTCAAGTCACATTCTACCATTTGCTCTTTGCTTTTCTTCCAGAAAATTACCCCCAAACACGCCTGAGGCCCTGAAAAACTTCAGTCTTCAAGGAGCCTGACTGCGCCCCTCCCCCAGCCCTCCCTCTGTGCCAGGCTTGGTCTGGGTGTTGACATCTGCTCTTTTTAGGTTGGGGACCTGGTCTCTCTGTCCCTTGTTTCTTCCCACTCTGTGTGGTGTCTCCTTGACCACCAGCCTCTTCGAATAAACCAGCCGCTTTCTCTACCTACTCCATTTGTAACCTGAAGTCACTGACAGTCCTTCAGGAGAAGCTTCCCACTCTTGAATTTCTCTGTGGAAATAAAACATGGATCTCGTTGCTCTAAGATTTCTTTACTACTATACTGATGGCCTGGATCAAGGAGGTTGGAAGAGTGGTTTAGGGACCGATAATCTGCCTTCCTCCTGAGATTTATGTACAAAATGGTAGGCTGAGAGAGATAAGACCTGAGTAGTCCTGACAAGAAGTAGCTAGTGGATCTTACTAGGCTTCAGTTTCCCCATCTGTAAAAAATGATCTTTGCCCAACCTATATCTGCATACTGTGCATACTGCCCTTGAAGCAGCCACAGGTGTTTTGCTAGCCTAAAAAGCAATGAGGGGGCTATTCATATAGGAAAGTGGGAGTAAAGAGCCTGTTCAAAGGGAAGACACCTGTCCCAGAGGGCCAGGGAGGGGGCAGGAACAAGAGCAAGGGGTGGGTACAGAGTATGCCTTGGCCTCATAAATGCACTGAAGGGTGGATGAGGGGACAGTTGGGTTGACATGTTTAGAAAGATGGGGCAGTGGCTCCTATCCAGCTTCTTCTCACATGCAGCAGCCCGGTGTCTCCAGCATGCAGAGGGGCAGCAGAACATTTGTACTCCACCAATGTACCAATGAGACAGGCAGAGGTTCTGGGCACAGGCTGAGCCCAGGCTTATTATAAGCCCAGGAACCCCGAGGAGAGGACTGGAGAGTCTCCAGTTAGTCTCTGAGCCAAAATCCCATTTAAGATCATACTGTGTGTCCATATTAAGGAGCCCTCATCCCTCATCCCTGACATCCGTGCAGGGACACAGGAAGTAAAAGGAGGATATACGACAACCCTGCTAACACGAGCGACTCTCTGAGACTACAAGGTTTCTGAGGATATGACCTGTTTGCCTTGGTTACTATTCACAGGGTAGGGCAGGCCTCAAATATTGATAAATAAATGAAAGAAAAATGCCAAAAATGGACTTTGGGAAAGCAGCTCGATCAAATCCTTCTGGCTGGGAAAAAGGAGAGAACGACTCCTTCGCTCTACATCTTATTTTCACTTACCTCCCTGAAATTGTGGCTATTGCTTTGTACAGTCTTGGGTTTCAACTGTATAGGGACAGCCTTGCAGCACCCCCTTGTGGCCACAGAGGGGAGAACACAGCTGTCCCAGGGCCACCGGTCAATCCTTCAGGGTGACTGACAGCTAGCTTCCTGGAGTGTGGGTGAGATTTCAGAACTGGCTGGAACTCAGATCTCCTGGAGCCAGTCCCTGAGGGATTGAGGAAGAAGCTGGCATGCTCAACACGGCTCTGGACTCTTGGGGCTGAAAGCAGCCCTTTAAAGTACCACCGGAAGCAGGGTAAGGCCCTCTCGTGTAAAAGACTTCTTCCTGTTTGGACCTCTGAAGCAACTTCCCAATGTCCTTTCATTTCCCCCCCTCAAATCCATTCTCCCATGACAGCCAAGGAGGATCCCATGCTCAGAATCCTCTGCGAGGTTTTCATTAGCCCTAGAATGAAATTCCAACTCCTCACTATGGCTCAGGGTGATCTGGCTCTGACCTCCCTCTCCAATGTCATCCTGGACCTGCTGAGAGAGACCCTTGGTGATCACTGCTATTATCTGCTCCTGGAACCCAAAATCTTCAGCAGTCTGGAGCTTTAGGTCTAAATTCAAATGTCCTTCACCAATCCAGCTTACTTGAGGATACATACATAATCACAATCACATCACCCTATTTTAGCTGCTTCACAGATTTTTTCATTCTCTGAAATTATCTTGTTTCCTAATTTTTTGTTAAATTCTGATCTGTTTCTTCTACTAGAACATAAGCTCCACAGAACAAGTACTGTGTCCATCTTCAATTCCCAAGAGCCAAGTGGCTGTTCTATTCATGAATTAGAGAATGAAAGGAGAGAACAGAATTAAGTTGAATCAGTACAGGAAGTCTTTCTGAGAGAAGTTTAAGTAAAGGGTACACAGAGACAGAGGGTGGACAGCAAAGGAATAAACCAGACCGGCTGGGCAATGCGACTGCTTCCTTGGGTGTGATAATAACGTTGACAGGGGGTGGAGAGGATGGGACAGGATACTCTGAGCTATACCTCTCAATATCCCACATAACTCCATACTCCACATCCTGGCCCCCTTTCTCTCCAAGGCTTGTCACCTGGGTGTTCACCAAGGCCCTGATACCCCAGTGTGCATCACTTCAAATCCCCCATTCCTTCCCTGAACCCAGCAGGCCAGCTCCCAACTCCTAGGTTTGCCTGTAATGTAGCAATCAGGGCTGGGCCTTACCTTCTACCCACACTCAAGTTCTGACAGACCTGTGGTGGGGTAGGGGCAGGCCTGTGGAAAAACATGGGTTTATTGGTATGGTCAGAAAGGGAACTAAGAAATCAACGAGACTTGGAAATGGGTGGATGCAGAGCCAGCTCTGTGGCTCTACCTGACCATTAGCCCAATGTGATGTACCCAAAGAAATGCTAAATCCCAGGTTGATTCTCCTGCTAGCCATTACTCAAACTGCTGGGACTCTCTCCCAGTGAGAATCCTCCTACCTGCCTTCCCACTGGACACTGGACATTCAGGAAACACAAATTCACTGAGACAGTATAGATGGGGGAAGGGTGAAGAGTTTGGAGAGACACATTAATTAGCACTTACAGCATGTCATGCAAAACCAAAATTGTCCTTGAAATTCCATCAGGAACATACCAAATTAAAACAAGTTATAAGTCTAGTTTTTTCTCCAGCCAGTTTTTTCTCCAGCACAAGAACAGAATTTCTTCATTTGCACACATGAAGTAGCTGGCTTGTGTATAGAGGCATTATAAAAAAGTACCTATCTTTAAACATTAGAACTAGAACTAGGAATATCTTGAGGTACATACTTGGTGTAACAAGATGCTCATACTATATGAAGCACCTGGAAACTAAGGCAATTGCAGGTTCATTCTGGGGCATATGCTCATTGAGTGTCACTAATCTCTTAGCTCTCTCTTTTCATTTTGCCAGGGGTGTACAGTTTAATTCACTGGCACTGATATACATATGCTCAGAGCTGACACCTATGGCTGTGCAGGCTGCATATCACAAAGGACACCTGAGTAAGGAAGCTAATGGGGACTAAATGCAGCTTTCGTCTCGTATCTCTCAAGGCATGCGTCTAATTCACACAAGGTGTATATGGGCTGGCTGAAGCCCTTTGTAGGATACTACTCCACAGGATAGCAAAGAGGCAATATGAATGCAAGCTCTGGAATCCTGGGGTTTGAACAGTGACCTTGCCACACACTGTCTGTGTGAACTTGGGTAAATTACTTCACCTCTATGTGCTGTGGTCTCCCTATCTAAAGAATGTGAATAATTACAGTACCCACATCACAGAATCACTGGTATTTCAGTGGGATCGTACATTTAGAGCACTAAGCACAAGGCTTCCACATAGTAGAACACCAATAAATTGGCTAACATTATTATTAGCAGCATTAGTATTAGGTGGAGAGGAAAACAGGAAAGTCAGTTTATTGCTAAAGAACTCTAGAGCCAAATAGATGGTTCTATTTGGTTGGGCGGTGTTGGGATCATCTGTTGCTTTAGATGCCAAAGTGTTCCTGCATTACCATGTCTAATTACAGTTGATTTTACAACAGCAGTTCTCTTTTTGTCGACTCTTCATTCCTTTTGCTCCTGGAGTTGACTCTATGCTGATAGAATGGCGGTTAATAAGCTCTTTCAGTCACTGTTAACCAATTAGTAAGAATTCATTACACATAAAAACTTGTGTCCTCCAGAAAATGTTTTGGGAGGCACTCCACCCACTGCAGTCATTTTTTTCACTTATCCCCTCCAGTAGCACCAACTGTATGTGGCACCCATTGTCACAGGTCATCTGTGCTTAGTGAGTGTCCCTCAAGCATTGTCTCCTCAGGTAGCTCTGAAAAGGGGGAGATGTCATTACAAAAACAGAGAAGGCTTCCTAAGTCTAAAGAGATACAGGGTGTCAGGTACTGGGGTGTGGGTGCATCATTAGAATTGAACTTAAGTGCTTCTGGAGTTCATAAGGATTGTTCATGAATGACTGTAGCCCTCCCACTCTAGGCCTGCCATCTAGTGTGCATTGCATTAGGTTGGGTAAAGCAGCCCACTCTTAAATAAGGGCTTGTTTTGTCCTGGTAGCACTACTCCATGTTCCAGCACCTCCCTGTTACACCAGGAACCAGTTAGGCCACCTGAACCTCATTGTGGGGAAGGTTACTTGATTAGGATGTTTTGTCACTTTGAGGTGATACAACTTCCAAGCTGGGGGAGTGTGAAGGAGTGGGTGGGATTAGTCAATGAGATGAAATAGGCACTCGAATTTCAGGACGTAGATCCCATCTCCAGTTGGTTAGGTTTAAGACCTGGTTTGCATTTTTTTCTTTTATTCCTTGTCTTAGCTTGAAACAGTCATCTCTCTGAAGATCCAAGAGTAAAAGATGAGAAGTTGGATAATGGGAGGAGACCATCCCAAAGGAAGAAAGTGTACAACTTGGTGGAAGGATGCTTGAATTCTAACATATCCAGTCTCTAAAATGTTCATTTCACCTGTACTCTGTGCAAGGTGCAGTGCTTGGGGCATATAAAAGTGATTAAAATATACCATAGTTTCTGACCTGAAGGAACTTAATATCCTAAGAGGAAGATAAGAGAAAGACATAAGTTACCCTAGACACAATGCCAGAGAGATACAAATGAATCGATACAGCAATTCTGAGAAGGGCAAAATGTGTGGGGGCAAGGGGATGAGAGACACTGGAAGAAATCAGGGAACCTTCATCCAGGATGGCTGTTGGGTTCTGAGAATTGGAGATGAGAGAGGAGCATTTTAAGAATAAGGTACAGCATGTGCAAGTGCTTACAGGAAGAAAAAGAAGAGTATATTTAGTATGGAGTCCAGTTTGGCCAGAATGTGAGGAATGTGCAAAGGCAGTATAAGAAGAAAAAGTTAGAAAGGCAGATTGAGACTAGAGTGTGAAATGTCTTCAATGCCAGCCTAAGGAGTTTACACAGAACTGGGTAGGGTGGGAAAAAAGCCTGAATTATAAGAGAGGAATGAAGGATATAAGGAAAAGAGACAGACAAAAGGAGAGGTGCTTGGGTGCCACTGCCAATCCCTTGGAGAGACAGGTCCAACCTGTCTCCATCCCAGATCCATTTGCATGAAGAATCCCATTGCCATCTCACCTTCCTATTGCCTAGGGCAGAATGTGAATTGAGAAATCCAAGGTAAATGGGGAACAGTCCACACCTCCCCTCCCAGAGCCCCAGGGGTGGGTGGCAGGATCTGGGGGTGAGTCAGTGGGGTGGGGACACCATTTCTGCTCACATCTGCCTCCCTGGGAATATAAAGGGAAGCAGTGAGGCCCCGCCTCAGAGCACCCCAACCTTGACACCATGAAGATCCCAGTTCTTTCTGCTGTGGTTCTTCTCTCTCTTCTGGCACTTCACTCTGCTCAGGGGGCTGCCCTGGGTAGTTCTAAGGTGAGCACATCATCTGGATTCTCTTTTTCTTACACCTATTACCTCACTTATTCTTCAGTTTCTTTACCTTCTATCCATTACTGGATAAGTGGTTATTACTTTTTAATATTATCAGGGGTTGAATGAGAAGGTGGGGCTTTAAGGAAGGAAAGAAAGGAGGAAGGAAACAAAACATTCCTGGGAAGACCTGTAAGGAGGGAGATGCTTATATTTCTGGAAGGGGTGATGAAGTATGGGGTGGATAAGGATAAGGAGGTTGGGGGAAGAAGCAAAGGATCTGGGAGGGAGAGTGAGGACAGTGAAAGGAGGATAAACCTTCTTCGCTCTTCCCACCAAAGTTAAAGGAAATCTCAACTACACAGGCTGGACAACTGAATCCTGGGAGGAGACAGGGGCTAAGGCTGTTTGTCTGGGTTCAGCTTCACTATTGTTTCACTTGTATCCCTGAGAGTGGCTTCCAGGTGACTGGAAGCTCTCTACTATCTCTGGAACCTAGGCCATAGCAAAAATCCTTATGAACCAGTCTCTGGCCAGGAGGAATCCTGAGGCCTCTCTATCCCCATCTAATTACAAGGTGGAGGGAGAATGTGCATGCTGGATTTAAAAGTCTGTGGCAGGGGTCACAAACTCAATTGCTTAGGATCCAAGCAAATGATGTCAGTGAGCAAGAGGGCTGGTGGGGCCTCAGGGGAGATGGAGCAAACTTGCCTGATTTAAAAGGGAGAAGTCTGTGTTCCATCTGACTGCTGCAAAGTGGGAAAAATGTACCCAGTGTGGCTGGAGTTTTGAAATTTTTAGGCATAACTGGAGATCTGATTTATGAATTCTTACTAATTAAAAATGTTTAATTTAAAATAAAAACCCTTATGAGGTCTAAACACTTTGGTCTAACCAGTAGGCTACCTGTTTGTGACCTCTGGTGTGGGAAGAAAGGAATAAGAAATAAAAAACAATGAAGCTGGGCAAATTAGGAGAGTAATGAGATGGGCTGCACTGAGGCCTGGGGAGCTGCCAAATGGGGGAGAGGAACAGAGGCTAGGACTTTGGTGGCAATAAAGTCACAAAGCAAACCAATGTCAATCAATTCAAGGCAGGCAGGGCACTTCAGCAACTTGGCTTCAATTAGCATGTTAATCTCCCGCACCCAGCTCTCTGGGTGAAGCACAGGTGTCTCAAGAACACCCCAAGTCAACTAAACAACACTAGCTCATTTTTCTTGGGAGGAGTCCTCTTTCTCCACCCTTTCCATCTGATGCATGTCTAGGTGTTTTATTTCTCTATCTTACAAATACCCTTCCCTTCACCTTGTATATCTGTAAGCCATCTGCCTTGCTGAAGCAGATTGGGTTAACTGAGGCCCCATGTGGAGAATGGGCTATATGCTTGGGGACTGGCCTGTGGAGGAAGGCAGAGCTGATTGAGAGGGTTTGGGAAGGGGGATTTGCTGCCATGTGATCATTTGCCTCCTTTCTCCCTTTTCCAGGAAGAAACCACTATTGGTAATTATGCGAAAGGACCTGAGGTAAATAGCTATTTTCTGACACTCCAGACATGAGTTTGTTCCCATCTCTTCATCTTCATGCTCCTTAGAAGTTTTTCTAATACACTGCTTCTTTGCCTAGGCCTTTAACACTCCATTCCTGAACATTGACAAGTTACGATCTGTAAGTACAATTCTGTAGGGCTTCCCCCACAAGTATCCACATCAGAGAGATCAATGCCTTAGTAGAGAGCTTGCAAAGCTGCCATGGTCCTTTCACCTTTACCAGAAGGCTAGAGGCTAAGCTCTGTACTACCCTGGAACTGACTCTCTTCTGGTCTCCCTCTCCCCACAGGCTTTTAAGAATGAGGAATTCCTGAACTGGCATGCCCTCTTCGAGGTAACTGCCTGAGTACTCCTTATTCTCCTTGATTGTTTGCAGTCTATCCAGGGTAGTGGCAACACATACCAGTTCTAGCTCTCTGGATTCTTTCCTGCACTCTAGGAGAGAATAACTGCCATGCTTGGATGCTGTCCAGTGTACAAGGTTTCCCCAGGAGGCTGTCATGGCTATATCTTATTTTCCTAACATGGTGGTGGGGAAGCAAAGCCATAAAGACAATTCAGAAAAAAAGGAAGACCTTAATCAGTCAAGAGTTTGTTTGAATCCCTCATCCTCTACAAAGAAACTGATATCCTAAGTTGGGTGGCTTAACCAAACTTAGAAGGCTAAATCAGTGACAATGCTGGAACTAGAGCTTGCATCACATGATTCTGCACACACTTGCTATGTGCCCACATGCAAATATCTTCAGTGCTCTGAACCTCAGTTTCCTCATTTGTGATGTGGGGATGATCACAGTACCTGCCTCAAAAGGTTTCTATGAAGACCAAACAAAATCATGACTGTAAAGCAGTTAGTACAAGGTAGATACAGAACAAGGGCACAGAAAATATTAGTTCTTACAAATTATAAAACAATAGCACCACTGCAGAGAGCTTACTTAGTGAGTGCTTACTGATCCATGCTCACCTGACCTGTAACACAGCTCTCATTCTCTTTTTCTATTTTAGACTATCAAAAAAAAGCTTCCTTTCCTCAACTGGGATGCCTTTCCTAAGGTAAGAGGTAGTAAGCATTAGGAAGATAAGAAGGTTAGGAGTGGGGGAGAAGCAGAGCATCTGGGAGGGAGAATGGGGATAGTGAAAGAAGGATAAACCTTCTCCCCAAAGTTAAGGGAAATTCAACTATTAATAGTTAGAGAATGGGACTTAGACTGGCACAGAAATTCCTTTCCATCAGTGCCCCACCCCATCTTGGGCTTCCTTATGGAGGACTCCAGCTCCCTGCACCCAAGGGTCCCCTTCTGACTTCCCTCTCTCCCACTAGCTAAAAGGATTGAGGAGTGCAACTCCTGATACCCAGTGACCGTTCCCTTCAAGACCCAGCGCTGCTGATACCCACTGGAAGAGGGGGCTAATGTGGAATCCTACAATCACTCTTTCCTGGCTTGATAATTCCAATAAAATATTCTCCAACCAAATAGCTCCTGTATCTGCGTCTCTTATCCTAATGGCCTCTAGAAAGGACCTAAGAGGGAGTGGGCTCCAAGGCTGGTAGGCAAAAATCTTGAATTCTGACTGGGTAATAAGATAGAAAGAATTGGGAAGGGCACATCAAGATGTCAAGAGACCCCTTGTGTCTTAGCTCCTTAGTTCTAGCTGACATCCTTGAGGAGCATGGAGCTGTGAATTGCATGGTAAGATGCCCAAGGAATCAAATCTGCTTCAGAACTACTGGCACCCTCTCCCTCCTGCTTTTTCAGAACCTGATTCCCTTGGTGGTGGCAATTTGGTACAACACTTATCTGGAATCCAAGGCTGAGGGCCCATCTTAAATCATATGAGTCATTTGAAATCCTTTTGTTTTTTTCTAAATTAGTTAGGTTATGAATAAAGAAAGCTAGTAGTATGACCCTGGGCCTTTCTAAGCAACCACTTCTTCATCTGTGCAAATAAATAAGAATGATAACAATGACCTTGTAGTGTGGTTATGAAGGTCAAATGAGCTAAGGTATGTGACGTCCCTTGCACAAGGCCAGGTATGTAGTAGGTACTCAACAATAACTTGTTCCCTTCGTTCTCCCAAAGAGCTGCCACAACGACCAGATTCATTATTTACTCAGTTCCTCACTCAACTGTCTGTCCATCCATCCATGGGAAATGTCTTCAAACATGAAAGGGTTTCAGTTTCAGTTCCTGCAGTCTTTTTCTGAATGGAATCTCTGTGTCCTCTGTGCCTGCTCTGTGTCTTAAAATGCTGAATTAGTTGGGATTATTTTTGGGTTCTCCTGAAATATGGGAAAATCAGAGAATAATAGGCCTGTGATCGGCTTAAGCCTGAGTAACAGCTGCCCTCCTTGCGTAAGACATGGTCTCTAGATCAGTGAAGTTCCACCTGGCCAGTTTCACTCATTTACATATCCTTTGGCCCTATAAGCAGCTAAGTTTGCAGACTGTGGTGTGTAACTAACTTGAGAAAGTGGACTACAAAGGGAAATTAAATTGTGAAGAGGCAGGAAAAACTTTCTTTTACTCTCAAGTTCTGTGGCTGGCTTAGGAAATGAACTGACATAAGACATTAACAGGAGAAAAACGTAAAAATTCGTTTAACATTTTTACATGTACATTGGAGTCTTCAAAAGGCAAATAAAGACTCAAAGAAGCTGTGATTCCTAAAAGCTTACATACCTTTTAATACAAAGAGCAACAAATTGTGGAGATGTAACAACACAAAGGGGCTTGTACTAGGGACAATAAACTGCAGAACGTTGACTAGGAAAGATATGAGGGAAACAAATGGCAGATCAGGGTTATTTTAGTAGGTTTGTTTGTATAGAGCTGAGATGACTCCAAGACTCTGGTGATTAGATTGTTCTTCTCTTCTTGGTATAGGGAAGGCACTTATCTCAAGGATGATGTTATGACCTGCCTTTAGGTAGAAAGGGGGAGGACAGAGACCTTCCTGCATCTTCTGTGTCTCAAGTGCCTTTAGCTCAAAATCATCAATGTGCCAAAGTGGCATATTTTGGGGTGGCATATTCTGAACCTCTTCACTTCATTCCTGCTTTCAAAGAGTTTACAGACTAGATGACTAAGACATGTAAATGTTGCTCATACTCTTCCTACTGGTTAACTAACAATAATAGATAGACACACATACACACACACACACACAAATGAGAAGCAAGTTATAAATGGGATCATGAATAGAAAAAGGAAAAAATTGAGACTGGTCAAACATCACAATCAATCAAAATATATAACAAAGATTGAATGCTCATAAATTGGGTGCTAGAAAATGGTGGAGACAACTATAGTTGAACAACAATTTAAAAAAAGAAAATGGAGTAGAGGAAAAATGAGGGGAGGTTCTTAAGACACATTTATGAAGTGGCTAGGTTTTGGGGAAGTACCAGCGTCATCATACAGAAATCAAGACTACCTTTGAGGTAAAGCAGTAGTTCTCAAACTGTTGTCCTAGGATTAGCAGTAACATCACGTGGAAACTTAGAAGACCTACTAAGCACCCAACAATCTATGTTTTAACAAACCCTCTAGGTGATTCTGATGCACTAGAGCCCAAGAACCACTGAGAAAAGGAAAGCCAGAGAATGACTAATGAGAAATCCAGGGTAGTAATTACCCTGTTGGGGAAAATGGAGGAGGCGGGTGACAGAAGGCTTCTACTATTAGTGTTTTTATTTTTTCCTTAAGTATATTGTAGGAAAGGAAAAAGTATATTTTCCTTCTATGCTTCTAGGTTCTCAGCTGATTCTCTGTAACAGAAGATAGATTAACAAGAGAAAAGCACATAAATTTATTTAATATAAGTTTTATGGGACACAGGCACCTTCATAGGGAACTGAAGACCTAAAAAAGAGGTTAAACCTGTATGGTTTTATGCTATGTTTGATGAAGACTGGAAAGTCATGGAAGAATGTGTTGGGCCAAAGAAATATGAGCTCAGTGTAGTAAACTTTGGGAAATTTAACAAGGCCTTCTTTCAGATTCCTCTCAGGAGTCTTGGACACAAAGATGTTCTTTTCATCAGGGTGAAGAGAGGGCACTTCTCACCTGAGGGTGTTATGACCTGCTTTAGGGGAAGGTCAGAGAGTCATTCCTGCATCTATTTTCTCAGACTCCTTCAACTTGAAATATTCAAGATGCCAAGGCATTATATTTTGGGGTGGTGTGTCCTGTACCCTGTCAATACATATTTTATACAGATGTATGAGACCTGTCCAGAAAGTATCCAGCCACCAAGTATGAAAAGTAGAGGCATTTATTGAAGATATAAGATACAAGAAACATTGTACATGAGGCAATGATGCCTCAGTCCCCTTCAGTGTAGACACATTGGACTCTCACACAGTTCTCTCAGCATCTCTTCCACTGTTCAAAACCCTGAAAAATCTTTTGTTAGAATTACCATCAGCTAATGTTATATTTTTCTAAATCTCATCGATGGTCTGAAATCTCTTCCCTTTCAAAGGTGACTTTAATTTTGGGAAAAGCCAGAAGTTTCAGGGCATCAAATTTGGGCTGTAGAGGTGATGAGTCACCTGGGTGATATGATGCTTCACCAAAACACTCTTCAGGAGACATGATGCATGAGCGGGTGCATTGTCATGATAAAGCTGGCAATTACCAGTAGCCCATAACTGCAGGTGTTTTCATAGTACTGCATCTCTCAAACAACAAAGAACATTGAGGTAGTATTAATTGCTTGGCCTGGATGGGCATACCCATGAAGGACAACATCTTCCCAATCAAAAAACACAGTTGACATGCTCTTGATCTTGCTGTGACTTTGCCATGCCTTCTTCAGACATGGAAAACCAGGTGACTTCCATTGGAATACCTGGGACTTTGTTTCTGAATCACAGCCATAGATACATGATTCATCTCTGGTTATGACCTTCTTGAGGAAATCTGGCTCATTGGTAGCTGGTTGAATCAAATCATTAACAACTACAGAAGTTCCTTCTGCTCTGGTAGCAGAAGCTGTGGAATGAATTTTGCCATGACATGTTTCATGCCAAGATTCTGCATCAAAATCTAGGACACAGTAGTTTTTGGAATCCCCAGATCAGCTTCTAGTTCTCACACTGTCCATCACCCATCTTTGTTGATTGCAGCCCATACACATTCAACATTCTCAAGTGTTCTGCTTATTGCACACCTTCCAGAACATGGATCATTTTCAACAGATTCTTGACCATCTGTGAAGCATTTATGCCACATTTTTATTTGCGCTGCACACACTGCATCATTCCCAAACGCCTTCTCAATCATCTGAATAGTTTCTGCAGAGGAATGTTCAAGTTTAGTGCAAAATTTGATGTAGATTCCTTACTCTACTCACTCAGTTATTTTAATGCCATGACCACACAGTACACATGATCATTTAATGGCATCTACTGCCCCCACTGACTAATACAATGAAGTCATCATTGTTCATACATGTGCATTCCAGTCCACTCTCCTTGGCTGCCAGGTTACATAGATGTTGTGAGAACTGTTCTCATTATATTAGCAATGGCTGGACTTTTTCTGAACAGACCTCATATGTGTATTCTCAATGATATATTATTAAAACAAGAGAATGTCTTTGAGTAACTTGTGAGTGCAAAGGAAATAGAGAGTAAAGACACAATTTGAGTCTAGGGAGACTGGAATCTCTAGTCTAGTCCCTAGACTAGAAAAAAGTGTAGACATGCTTGTGTAAATGAGTGATGGATGTATTCTGGATCAAATGAAACTGACAAAACTACAGAGAATTGAAAGAATGGAAGATAAGACACATGCTCTTTCTAGGGAATGTGTAGTATGAGAAAGGAGCCAAGAAATAGTCACACTTCACTGTATACTTCATAAAAAGAGCCAATGCATCTTGTGTGGACACTACACCACCCATTAAGAAAGATGTAGAGATATATATTGAGATATAGAACAATATCTAAGATATAGCAAAATGAAAAAAAAACTGGCAGAGCAGTGTGAATAATATGTTAAAGAAGAAAAATGGAACAAATATATGCTCTTATATGTATAACATGTCTCTGGTATAAAATTCAAAAGGTAACAGTAGCCCTGACTGGTGTGGCTTAGTGGGTTGGTCATAGTCCCATAAACCTAAAGGATGCCGGTTGGATTCCTAGTCAGGGCACATGACTGAATTGCTGTCCTGGTCCCTAGTTGGGGTCATGCAAGAGGCAACTGATTTATTGATGTTTGTCTCACACATTGATGTTTCTCTCCCTTTCTTTTTCCTTCCCTTCCTCTCTCTCTAAAAATAAATAAATAAAATCTTGTTTTAAGGAAAGAATTAACAGTGATCATCTCTCTGGGGACTGACGTATTTTCACTGGGCGCTTTTTGGAATTTATGAAAAAATATTTATTTTTTTACAGTGTGTACTATTACCTATTTGAAAGAATAAATTGAAAAACTAAAACTATATACCTGAAAGTAGTATAATATGTATTATATACCAGTTATACTTAAAAATAAAAATAAACATAAAACTCTCTAATAACATGCACACACACACACACACACACACACAACCTTTGCATTTTAAGGTAGCAGTGCCTAACCCATGAATTGGCCCAGAATTGGCACTTCTTACTGAACAAATGAATAGATTTCTCACATCTTAAGTGTGGTCCTTGAACCAGCAGCATCAGCATCATCCGGGCTTGTGAGAAATGAGAATCTCAGCCCACTCCAGAGAAAATGAATTAGAATATGCATTTTAATTAGACATCTTCCCCTTCCCCGCCATGTTAAATGCTATACAGACTGCCTTCAAGGAGCTTATGACCCAGCTGAATAAAGAGGAAGTGCACAGGTAGAAAGTGCTGGATACCACTAGAAAAGATGTGCTTAAATTAAATTCAGCAGAAAGGAGAAATGCCTTTAGATTCAGGGTAAGAAAACTTGGGGAAGTAGTTTTTGAGCTGGGTACTGAATAATTCATAATGGTACTAAAAAAACAACAAATTCATTGGTTACCTTTAGAGGGTGCAAGGAACCAGCCAATTCATTATTTTGAAAATTGATAAATAAAAAGAAGGGATCAAGTATTCATTCTTTTTCCTGTATTAATTGTATCTTAGGGCAAACCAAAAGGTTTTTCTTTATATGAGGATTTGCAGCTAATAAATGCAGATGGAATGATAGAATTATAATATTACCATTTTGCACAACTAATAAAATAATGAATCTAGGCTAACATCAATGAGTACTAAGACTGTCAGGTAAAACGCTGACAAGGAACCTTAGAATGGTGGGTCAGATTGACAGTTGGTGAACCCACGGATCCACCCAACACTGAAAGAGACAAGACAAGGCAGAGAGCACCACCCATGAAGTGTTCTTGCCAAAAGTTAACCCCAAGTCTGTTTCAAACCTCTAAAACCTAGATCTAACCTCTGATTAAACCTCTAGAATCTAGATCTAACTATTAGTTTGTCAGGGGAAAAAAAGGTAGAGAGAAACCTGGTAAAGGGTCCAGGGAGAAGAAATTAGCCAAACCTCCTTGATATTTTCCATGGGAAATTTTAGAGGCCTAATGGTCCAATACCTTCAACAAAAAAAATTGTAGGAGAAAAAAAGAAGGGGGTAGAAACTTAAGATAAGAACAAATTTAAAGATCATATCACATTTTTAAGGTATATTTTATTGATTATGCTATTACAGTTGCCCCATTTTTTCTCCCCTTTATCACCCTCCGCCCTGTACCACCCCTCCCTCCAGCACTCCCCTTCCCTTAGTTCACTCATTAGTCATACATGTTTTTTTGTTTCTCCATTTCCTATACTATTTTTAACCTCTCCCTGTCTATTTTGTGCCTACCAATTATGCTTCTTATTCCCTGTACCTTTTTCTCCCATTCTCCCTGCTCCCACCTCCTGCTGATGACCCTCCATGTAATCCCCATTTCTGTGATTCTGTTCCTGTTCTAGTTGTTTGCTTCATTAGTTATTGTTGTTGTTTTTTTTTTTTTTAGGTTCAGTTGTTAATAGATGTGGGTTTGTTGTCATTTTATTTCCTCATAGTTTTGATCATCTTCTTTTTCTTAGATAAGTCCCTTTAACATTTCATATTATAAGGGCTTGGTGATGAACTCCTTTAATTTGACCTTATTTGGGAAACACTTTCTCTGCTCTTCCATTCTAAATGATAGTTTTGGTGGATAGAGTAATCTTGGATATAGGTCCTTGCCTTTTTCATGACTTGGAATACTTCTTTCCAGCCCCTTCTTGACTGCAAGATTTCTTTTAAGAAATTGGCTGCTAGTCTTATGAGAACTCCTTTGTAAAGTAACTGTCTCCTTTTCTCTTGCTGCTTTTAAGATTCTCTCCTTATCTTTAATCTTGGGTGATTTAATTGTCATGTGTCTTGGGGTATTTCTTCTTGAATCCAACTTCTTTGGGACTCTCTGAGCTTCCTGGACTCACATGTCTAGGTCCTTCACCAGACTGGGGAAGTTTTCCTTCATTATTTTTTTCAAATATGTTTTCAATTTCTTGCTGTTCCTCTTCTTCTTCTGGCACTCCTATGATTCCAATTTTGGAACATTTAAAGTTGTCCTGGAGGTTCCTAAGCCTCTCCTCATTTTCTTTTTTTTGAATTACTGCTTCTTCATTCTGTTCTGGTCAAATGTTAATGTCTTCCTTCTGGTCCAAATCATTGATTTGAGTCCCAGTTTCCTTCCCTTCACTGTTGGTTCCCTGTATATATTTTTTTATTTCACTTTGTATAGCCTTCACTTCTTCCTTTATTTTGCATCCATACTCAGTCATTTCTGTGATCATCCTGATTACCAGTGTTTTGAACTCTGCATCTAATAGGTTGGCTCTCTCCTTGTTGCTTGATTCTTTTTCTGGAGTTTTGATCTGTTCTTTCATTTGGGCCATATTTCTTTGTCTTGGCACACTTGTTACATTGTAAGGGGTGAAACCTTAAGTATTCACCAGGGTGGGGCAATGCACTTCACTGAGTTGTGGTGCTATATACAGGGGAGGGATCAGAGAAGGAACAGTGCCACTTGCTTGGCTCTTGCCCCAGTTTCAATCACTTCCTTCACTTCCCACAAGTGGATTGCACCCTTTTAGGTGCTGATTCCCAGGTGGGTGGACTTATGTATGGTGTAGGATCCTGTGGGCCCCTCCTGTGGCCTCTCCTGTGAGACTGGGAGTTTCTCCCACTACTGCAACTCCCACAGGTTTTTACTGCCAGAGGTTTTGAGACTTTAGTTCCTGTGCTGGAACTCTGGGTTGCATGGTCTGTCTTGCTCCCCAGTTGCCCCTCTGAGCTTATCTGCACATGAATGTGGTATATCCTGGTCTGCCAGCTGCCACCTAGGCCTCCCCCGTCCACCAGCTGCCACCTTGTCGCACATCCTCCCCACCCCAGCTTCCCATCTCCACCCCTCCAGCCCGTCTAGGTGAATTTTTCTTCTTTAACTCCTTGATTGTCAGGCTTCCATACAGTTCAATTTTCTGGCAGTTCTAGTTGTTTTTCATTTTTAAATTGGTTGTTATCCTTTTTTTTGGTCATGCAAGGAAGTGAAGCATATCTAACTACACCTCCATCTTGGCCAGAACAGGATCATATCACTTAAATGCACCATATAGACCTTGTCTGTATCCTGATTTTAACAAGTCAACTAAAAAAGGATTTCTGAGGTGATGAAAAAAACTTGAACACTGATAAGTTGACATTAAAAAATTATTTATTTTTTAAGATGTAAAAATGGTACTGTAGTTATATGTTTACAAAAGAGATACAAATGATGGATTTACAGGTAAATGACAAATTAGGATTTGCTTGAAAATAATCTAGTGAGGTGAGTATATTGGAGTATACATAGGAAATAAGGTCAGTAAGTACTAAAGACAGGTAATAGATACATGAGAGTTCCTTATACTAGCTTTTTACTTTTGCATATTTTGAAAATTTCCGTAATGGAAGTTTTAAATACTATTTTTAAAAGCACACTTTCATACTTTTGGATCAAGAAAGGGGACAAGGGGGGTGCCCCAGTGGGCACACATAAACATAGAACTGGTAGTGCAGGATACTGGATTGGGGACCTAATTCAGCTTGTTATAGTGTAGGTGTTGAAGGCTAGAAATGCAGGTTTGGTTAGATGATGGAACACAAGGCCATGAGCACAAGGCTGAGAAATTTTCACTCCATCCTGTGGTCAGTGAAGAGTCCTGATGGTGATAACAACCACAGCCATAATTGCAACTACAGCCACTCTTATTTGGTTCTAAATCATAAACCAGGCTTTATGCCAAGTGTTTTGCATATATTATCTCAGTTGATCCACATAGCAATGCTATTAGGTTGGCATCATTATCCCTATCTTACAAATGAAGAAACTGAATATCAGAGAGATGAAGCAATTTGTTTAGAGAGCCACTACCCCTGCTTTAATTGGAGTAATTCTAACTTCATTTACTTTATAAACTGGGGTTCCATATACGATTTTGCTGGACAAAGTGCTTCCACTCCTTAAAAAAAAGGTTTGGAAACAATTGCTGAGAATGATGGGCAGCTGCTGAAGTCACTTAAGGCAATATTGTCTAGTGTCTAGAACACAATTTTTAAATCAGTCTGACTTGGTTTCAAATTCTGTCCCTACCACTTTATTAACAACGTGACACTGAATAGCCATTCTGTCAGGGCCTCAGTTTCATCATTTGTAAAGTGAGAATAACACCAATAGTTCATAGGAGTTAGAAAACGATAAATGAGTTTTGAATATGAATTGAATATGAATTTGAATATGAATATGAACGAATATGAATTTTATTCATATTCACAAATGGTAGCTGTTATGATTTTGCTATATAACTCCAGTCAGATCATGACCCACACAGATTCTTACTTAGAGAACAGATATTCACAATTGCACTCATTTGCTCTCTTATAATGGATGAGGAAACTGAAGCTCAGAAAAGTGAAGTGATTTCCCAAGAGCATCCAGAGGGGAAGGGGCAGAGCCATCCTTTATACCCAGGCTCTGTTATATGAGAGTACTCCAAAGCCTGAGTGAGCTTTTAACCATTTTACTTTCCTGTCTCCCCAAGACCAAATCTTCCAGGTATTGAGCGCCTACATTGTGTAAGATACTGTATTAAGTACTTTACATTCATGTTCTTATTTAATTCTTACAACTTTATGAAGTAGCTAGTATTATCATGTTCATTTTACAGGATGGAAAATAAAACTCAAAGGGACAAAGCACGGCTGGGTTTAACTTTTTGTCACTTAAGTTTTTCATCAGATTCCTGAATGATAAAGCCAGGACTAAAGTACAAAGTTGTGGATATGTGCACCCCTACAACTATTGTCCTAGGAATACACTAGAAACTCTTGCATTTGTATACAAAGAGGGAGATGTAATGATTTTCACAACAGCAGTGCTTGCAATGGCTCAAAGATGGAAGCCTCCTAAATGTCCATCAATCAGGGAATGGAAAAATAAAATATGGTATATTCATTTAGTGGGATGGTAGGCATCCAGCAGTGAAAATGAGATAGAGTTACATGTATCAACCAGACTGAGTCTAGCAAAACATGTTAAGTGAAAAAAACTGTCACAAGATGATTCCTATAGTGTGAAACCATTGATGTAAAGCTTGAAGACATGCAAAGCCACACTATATGTTTGTAGGTACATCCATTTGCAGTAAAAGTGTAAAAACATGGATGAAAAAATCCTTCACCAACTTGAGGATTATGTTACCCCTGGAGAGGGAAGAAAATAGGATCAAGAAAGGAATGACTAAGGCTTCAGCTCCATCTGTAACGTTTTTAGTTCCTAAAACAAATCTGAAACAAATAGGTCAAAATGTTATGATGAATAAAAATGGAGGATGTGTACCCTAGGCTTTGTTAGTATTGCTTCTCATATTTTTATGTATGTTTGAAATATTTCATAATAAAATATTTTAAAGTAACAATAATAAAGACACCTTAATTTTAACTTGCCCCAAACCATTCAGCCATGAGGGAATTCTGTGGCAGACACAGAACTCCTCATGCTACCCCCTAAACACAGTCCTTCCTGAGAGCCTGGTTCACTTCATTACAAACAAGGGCACTGTGGAGGCAGCCCAAGCACTTCAACAGATGAAATATCCTCAGTTGCTCCTGTGAACACACACTGCCCTTGATGACTATCCTCCTATTAAAACCTCCCCCTGCATTTCCTGACACCCAACAGATGAACCTATGATAACATTCCTTGCTGCTCCTCCCCAAGCCAGTGACAACCCAAACAAATGAAAAGTCCTCAGTCCTCTTCCACTAACAGAGCCCTCACATTTCTCCTTCCTCATGGAAACCTGAGTCTGTCTCCCCACCATCTGGTGACTTGAGATCATGTTCCTCAATGCTCCCTACTGTAATTGACCTCCTTTACTTCTACCCTCCTATCAGACCCTCCATCACCCATGGATACCTAGT
This sequence comes from Phyllostomus discolor, assembly GCF_004126475.2. Taxonomy (NCBI): domain Eukaryota; kingdom Metazoa; phylum Chordata; class Mammalia; order Chiroptera; family Phyllostomidae; genus Phyllostomus; species Phyllostomus discolor. The sequence continues at coordinate 2,116,947 of NC_040914.2, forward strand.
TATTTCCCAGGAGCCCTGAAAGCCCCCTCTTTTTATGTTAAACCAGATCATAGAAACTTTCCACTCTCAAACCTTCAGAGATTTCCAATTACTTCCAGAATAAAACCTTATAGACTTTACCATAGGTCTCATCTCCTACCTCTCTCAATTACCTTGCCCACTTTGGTTCAGCCATACAGCCTCCTTGGAGCTCCTCAAACAGTCCAAGCTTGCTCTCTGCCCTGCATGATTTATCCCCTCCTTCCCTTGCTCCCTGACTTCCTTCAGGTCTCCTGAGATGACGCCTCCTCAGTGAGGCCTTCCCAGTCTGACCACTCTACCTAAAGTGTCACCTCCATTTTTGATCTTCTAACCCTGCTTTATTTTTTGTTATAGCATTTATCACTACCAGAAACATCTCTGTTAATTTGTTTTCTTTATAGCACTAGCTGCAGTGTCCAATATAGTAGGTATGAGCCACATGTGGCTATAGAACACCTGAAATATGTTTAATCATAACTGAGATATGGAGCAACTATAAAACACATACACCACATTTTAAAGACATTGCAAAAAAAAGGAAAAAATGCATCTCACTAATATCTTTACATTACATGTTGAAATAATATTTTGGACGTATTGAGTTAAATAAAATACATTAAAAATTTAAATTAGGATTTCCGGCAAGATGGAGGAATACGTGGACGCACTGTACCTCCTCGCACAACCAAGATTAGAACAACAATAATTTACAACAATAATTTACAGATAGAATAATGCCCAGAACCAACAGAGGATTTATTTGAATGGAAGTCGGACAGCCAAGAAGTTGAAGTAGACGCATTCATCCAGACTGGTAGGAGAAGACGAGCCAGGCGGGCGCGGGGCAAGCGCGGTGCTGGTGCGGGTCGGTGGCGTGCAGAGGTCGGGGAAAGTTTGGCGCGAAATCGGCACACAGCCATCCAGGGTGCAAGACACAGCGGTGATCCCTGAGTACGCAAGCTGCGGCCGGCAGACCCAGAGGGGCAGCGATTGTGGACCAGGGCAGAACTCGCAGCCCGGGAGCCCAGAGAAGGCTCTGAACCCAGGAGAACAGAACTACCACCATTGTTCCCTCCTGTCCCCGCTCCTGCCCCCGCCCCCACACATAACGTCACAATCTAGCGACTGGGGTGCCCAGCCCTGGTGAACACCTAAGGCTCCGCCCCGCACCGTAACAAGAGTGACCAGACCGGGAAAAAAAAAAAGGAGAGACAGGGAAAAATATGTTTTCAACAGAGCAGATCAGTCCCCCAGGACTCATCCTTTTGAGCGACCAAGAAATAGTCAATCTATCAGATGCGCAGTTCAAAACACTGGTGATCAGAAAGCTCACGGAATTGGTTGACTTTGGGTGCAATTTAGATGAAGGGATGCAGGTTACTATAAAAGAGATGCAGGGAGATATATGGAGGAGAGCCAATAGTGAAAGGAAGGAATCTGAATCTCAAAACAATACTGTGGACCAGAAGGAAGATAGAATCAACCAAGCAGGAAAGCATGATGAAATAAGAATTCAAAAAATCGAGGAAAAGCTTAAGAGCATCCAGGACACCTTTAAACGTTCCAACATCCGAATTATAGGGGTACCAGAAGGGGAGGAGCAACAAGTGGAAAAGTTATTTGAACAAATCATAAAGGAGAACTTCCCCAATCTGGCAAAGGGAACAGTCTTCCAAGAAATCCAAGAAGCTCAGAGAGCCCCAAAGAAGTTGGACCCAAGAAGAAACACACCAAGGCACATCATAATTACATTAGCCAAGGTAAAAATGAAGGAGAGAATCCTAGAAGCAGCAAGAGATAAGGGGACAGTCACCTACAAAGGAGTTCCCATCAGACTGTCAGCTGATTTCTCCAAAGAGACCTTACAGGCAAGAAGGGGCTGGAAAGAAATATTCCAAGTCATGAAAGACAAGGGCCTACATCCCAGATTGCTCTATCCAGCAAAGCTATCATTTAGAATGGAAGGGCAGATAAAGTGCTTTTCAGATAAGGTCAAGTTAAAGGAGTTCATCATCACCAAGTCCTTATTTTATGAAATGCTAAAGGGACTTATCTAAGAAAAGAAGATAAAGAAAAGACATGTATAGTAAAAGGACAGCAAACTCACAAATATTAACAACCACACCTAAAGCAAAACCAAAAGAAACTAAGTAAACAATTAGAACAGGAACAGAACCACAGAAATGGAGGGCACGTGGAGGGTTAGCAGCAGGGGGGGTGGGAGGAGGAGAGAGGGGGAAAGGTATAGAGAATAAGTAGCATAGAAAGTAGGTTGAAAATAGATAGGGGGAGGGCAAGAATAGTACGGGAAATGTAGAAGCTAAAGAACTCATAAGTATGACACATGGACATGAACTAAAGGGGGGAATGTGGGTGGGAGGGGGGTACAGGGTAGAGGAGAGAGAAGGGGGGAAATAGGACAACTGTAATAGCATAATCAATAAAATATATTAAAAATTTTTAAATTAATTTTTCAAAATTTGGCTATTAGAAATTTTTAAATTATATATGTGACTCCCAATCTATTCTATTAGATACAAATGGTCCAGAGGTCAGTCCTATGAAGAAAGGGACTCTTTTATTCCCCCACTGTACTCCTAGTACATAGTGCCTGACACAGAGCGGGCACTCAATAGGCATTGTGAATTGAACGAAAGACCTAAGTCTACATCTGGGCAATGCACAATCAAACCTCCATCAGAGACTACTAAACAGCAACTTCCTTTCAGAGAGCCCCCTCTCCAACATATCACACGACCTTGGCCCTGCAATAACGGGTTCAAACATCTCCTATAGCATGAACCTCCTTTCGTATTATTCTCCAATAGGCACAGAACTCTACCTTATAATCTCCCAGCACCTTTCACCTGATGCTCTGCATTCCTGATATGATGTGTGGTCACAGAGTCACTGTGACAGTCTCAGCCAGAATGACAACTTCCCCCACCATGACAAACCTCACTCTCTACAGACAGCAATCCTCTTTACTCCTTCCAAGGTAGCATCAGGGATCAATGTGCCTCCACCATGGTGACCTGATGAAGATCTCTCGAGACATCCATTTATCACAATCCCCTTTATAGCTTATTCTCAGGAGCCAGGAAAACTAACCTTTAACTCCTTAAATCACTTTCAATTGGAATTTTTTTTTCCAGAGAGCTACAGAGACAGGATGACTGGATTGAGAGATGGAGGTCTCATTCATTTAGAATAAATTTAGAAGTTGTGCCCTATTACTACATCACCTTGTTATTTCTTGTAAATCGAATTGTCTACAAAATCATATTGCCCCTGGGTATGTTTTTGTATAATTCATTCAATGTAAACCTTTAAACTATGGCACTTTTTTTGGTAACACATTTTACTTTGGCATTGACCATTCTCAATAAAACTCAAAGAAACCTCCCAAGGTCTTTCTTGACCTTGAGGAAGCTCTACCCAGCTCCCTCTCCACAAAGACCCTGCCCAGGAATAAATCCTCCCTCCCAAGCTTACAGTTCTTACATCCTTAGTGGAGAAGTCAATTTCCAGTTCGTTTGGCTTCAAACACCAGCACTAACTTCTCTTCTGGCTCCCTCAGTTGGATGGCCTGGGCAGGACATTGAGCTTCGAGCTCTGTGATCTGGGTCCCTTGGCTTCTTCTTGGGAGGGCCACCTCTGCCTCTGAAGGTTGTGCATGTCACTTCCCATCTTTACTCATTCACTTCTGGTCACAGCACCTGCTCATGCTCCCTGGTTCTGGAGTCCCTTCTTGGCTGTTTCCTACCCACTTCCAGTTAAGACCCCTGCCGACTTGCCCCTTGTCACATCTGCTTAAGTGGACACCTACACAGGAAGGCATTTTAAGGCCTCACCAGAGGAGCACCTCCTGCTTTCTCTAGATGCAGTCGCTGACAGGCAGGTGCATGCACACTGAGAAACACAAAGGAAAGGCAGTAGTAAGGTTGAGTCTGCAATTTGAGGACATTGAGTCCTCAAAGCCTGGGACTCAAAGCCTATGAGTCCCAGACTTTGAGGCACCACAGAGCTCTCCCGGACCCAGAAGGAAGATGGGTGGGGGATGGGGATTGAGGAGGAGGGAAAAAAAAACCAAAGTAAAAATGTTCTTTTGCAGTCAATTGATGAGAAGTTAATACTTGGAATATGTCGGTATTAAATAAAACATATTACTAATGTGGATTTAATGTTTCTCTTTACTTCTTTTAATGTGGCTATTAGAAAATTTTAAATGGCTTACATTACATTTTTATTGGGCAGTATTGGGGGGCGATAGAAGGATACATTGCAAAGCTCTTAGCCCAATGATGAGCGCAAAATAAAATCTGATAAGATTCTCCACATACCCTTTTACAGATTGCTTCCCTGCAAAAAGCTTTCTGCTGGTTACTGAGAATTAAATTATGAATAAAATAGAACTGCCCTGTAGTGCTCAGCTGTGAGTGGGAAGACACACATTAAGTGAACACAGAAAGCACTTCAGATCATGAAAAATAAGTGCTTTTAAAGAAATAATAAACAGGAGGTGGAGCAGCAGGCGTTGGCAGTATACCTTTAATTAAGGTATCTGGGAGGGCTTCTCTGAGCTCGTAGCATTTGAGCTGAGATCTGAATGACTAACAGAGGGAGCTGGCCTTAGAAGCCCTGGGGACAGCGTTTCCAGGCAGAACAAACAGCCTTTGCAAAAGTCCTGAGGCAGGAATGAGGCTTCTATAAATGAGGAACAGAAAAGAGCTCTTGTGTTCTGAAGAAGGTTAGTAGAAAAATGAGCCTGCAGAGCTGGAGGTGCGGTGGCTGGCAGGTCACAAGGGCCTAGTAGGCTATGGTCATTGATAGTTGAAGTGTGGCAGGACACTTTTGTAACCATCTCCACCTAGTTCTTGGGGAGAATTAAGCCCTAACACTGTAAGGCATCCACTGCATGTGAAGAATTGGGTAATCTCCTATTGTATGAGAGAGAGAATGGTACTAGCTAGCATTATCCTTAGGAAAAGGGAGAAAACTGCCACTCATACCACTCTTTGCAGAGCTTAATTCACTCCCAAGACCCTGATAAAGGCCAAATGAGAGGACATTTAGCAAATGTGAAAAGATCACAATTGACTGCAATATAGAGTGTATATGGGATAGGGGCCAAGAGGCAGGAATGGAAGCATGGAGATTGGTGAGGAGCCCTCACAGTGGCCTAGGTGAGAGATGGTGGTAGCTTCCACTGGGCTGCAAGTAGCTGGATAGTGCTAAATGAGTATGTATTTTGGAAGGCTGGAAACCAAATGGAACCAATGGATAGACATGAGAGGGGAAAGGAAAGAGAAGGAGTCAAGGATAACTACTGAGATTTTTGGTTCTGAGCCACAGGGTGGATATCAGTGCTAGTGTGGTGATTGATTGAGTTCTAGTCCCACGTCATGCTGGTGACTCTGGGCAAGTAAGTGCTTCCTCACTGCTGAGCCTCAGTTTCCTCATCTATAATATGGAATTGCCATGGAGATTTGATGAGATCATGTATGAAAAGCATAGGTCTGGGGCATGATTAGCACTTAAACTTCTATTATTATCATTGGGATCATTCCTGCAATGACTAGTATACTAAAGTAGGTAAAATCATGGGCTCTGAAACCAGTCAGGCCTGAGTTGAATTCTTGTATTGCCTATGTGACCTTGGTGAGGTCAGTTGACATCTCTGAGCCTCAGGTTCCTCTTCTGTAAAGAGGGTTAGTGAGACTTCCCTGCCTCCAGACGTGGTTGTGGAGATTTAGTGAAGTCTGAATGTGAAGTGCTGGCACTCAACAAAGTACATAGTAATTGCTCAGTAAACAGGGCCTAAATGCCAGAGTAATTTTCTTCTCTGTGTGTGTTTGGGGACCAGAATTATTACTTAAAATAAATCTTATATTTTATTATTAAATAATATGTGCTTATTGGAAAAACTGTAAACAGTACAAGAATTATGTAAAGTAGAAGATGAACGTTGACCTACCTCCCCTTTTCCTAACTCCCTAAATAACCACTGTTGACACTCTGCATACATACATGTTATGTTCTTCTTAGGGAAGCAGTAAGTATAAGATAATGTCTGAGAGTTCAGACTACAGAGTCATATCCCTGCCACTTTTTTGCTATGAGATATTGGGCAAGTTATTTAACAATAACTCTAAGTTCAATTTTCCTTTTGTAAAAAGAAAAGTCATGGCAGTGCTGACATCGTGCTTTGGGAGTTGCTAAAGAGTGCAGAGGCATTAGCACCATGTCCACATGTCAAAGACCTCAGGACCTTAGATGCTATTGTTATTCTACATACTTATTTTAACATTATGGACAATACTGTTTTCTTTATGCCCTTCTGCAACTGTTTTTGTAGCTTAATAAGATGTCTTTAGCCTCTTTCCACACCAAGACTCATTTTTATCTGATGCAAGGTTGAGGAGGTGGACCCCTTGCCAACACCTCATCCTAAATTTCTGCTTCTGAGAGATTCCTGGCTGCAGGTGAGTAACAGAGGCCACAACCTCTGTTGTGCCTGGTCCTCCCAGGCTTTGGAGGAAGGCAATAACCTAATCTACCCATAAGGTGGCAGGCAGGTTCCAAGAGAGGACAGCAAGTAGCTCAAGCAAAATGTGGGAGCCCTTTACAGCCTTTAACCTCTGTGACCTGTGTGATTTGGGGTGATTTCCAAGGCAACATCTTGTTTCTCTGAAGGGGACCAGCACGCTGATTTCACTTTTCACTGAGGGGCCTCAGGCAGAATTTAGACCAAGCTCGTCTTAGGGCCCAGAATCTTGATGTCATGTTTTACATCACCTGCTGTCTAGAGTAATTTGTAACTGGCTTTATGATTATATTATAGTTTTTCTTTTCATTTTTGAGAATCTAGTGATTATGGTAAATGGTTATTTTCATCACATCTCTTTCCCCACAACACACAGACTGCTCTTCAGTTCCAGGACTCACTCCCTCTCCTTCCAGGGTCTAAGCTACCTCCCAGTACCAACCTCTTCTCTATCTTCTACTAATTTGGACAGTTCCACTCTTTTTTCTTCCTCAGACATGTAAAACTCAGACATTCTCTTTGATCAAAGGCTCTTGTATTACTATCCCATGTCTGTACCTGTTTTCCTCCTTATGAGAGAGCTGGTCTTGGATTCTTGAAGACTATTACTTTGAGAGATGACAAGCTTGAATAGTCCCATTTTCAGAGGATGTGATAGGAGGGGCAAGACAAATGACAGTGGCCTAAAGGTCAGGAACAAGGTTGGTGATTCCTTTGGTACAGGATAATTCTTGCCAGGCAAGGATCAGAACTATAACAGGGCCAATAATAATTACTTTTCTATATGGTCCATTGGCTGTTGTCACGATCACATGAGATAAGATCCTGAAACCACTTTGTAACATGTAAAGCACTTTATAACTTGTTAGGTATCATTAGTTAGCAAAATCACCCGAATCCCACCCATGCTGTAGAAGGAAGGGCCACCGGATGGAAACTCAAGAGACCTGAGTCTTCTACCAACCTATTGATAGAGAGTAGCAAGTTTTCTTGCCAGCAAATTGATTCAGTCATTTGTTGAATTGTTTTGGGTGCTGGGGAGAACAAATAGATAAATTATCCTAGAACCACATTTAAGAGAGGAAGACATAATAAACACATCAACAAACAAATAATAATAAGAAGAAGTACTTGAGACTAAGGAATCAAATATACCCATCCTTTGGCTCCTTCCTGAAATCACACCATAATGATAATAAAGAGATCATTTAGAAAGGCACTAAACCCATAAGAGCAGAGAGCAGAACAAAGAGGATTCAATGACACCAAAATTTTGAAAGTTGGAAAGCAGATGAAAGAGTGGTAACTAGTAACTGACTTGGCAGACCTCTGAAAGTCTGATTCTTAAACCCAGTATGGGAATATCCAAGATTCAACCAAGTTTCTACTGCAGGGTCCACATAAGGCTCATGAGGCAACAATTACCTCTGGAAATGAGGGCGAAGGGCAAGCTAACATAAGGAAGAATGGTTGGAAGTTTATTTGAAAAGAATCCTCAGATCTTTTCCCCAGTTTTCTGTGTGAGGCAACTGTACCTCACCCAGGAAAAGATTGGAGTTTTATTCTTTAGAGAGGATAATACAAAGGGTCTTTGAAATGTAGGATACCAGGCATATTGGAAGAAGGAGCAATATATATAAATAAGAGATTAAAAGAATGTAGACGTTGAGATTCTCTCCTGACCCCATCCACACTGGGGCCCAGCTCTCTTTTCCATTGGCTCCTAAATTTCTGGCAAGTACAACTTTCACCCTTCCTCCAGAAGACTAGAAGAATTTATTTTTCTGGGAAATATGATCAGCCCAAGAAGAAAATCACCAAAGTATTGACAGTGGAGTTTCCCCCAAACTAAACGACCCCAGCTAAATCACCCTTCAGTGAAGCCTAATACATGTGTCACAGCTCTTCATTCATTATTCAGTACCACTGGAGGGAGCCCCCAAGATGGCCCCAGCAGTGCTACCCCCTTGCAGTGACACTCTTATATCATTCACTCTTCCTTTGAGGATGAGATGCGCAAAAGCAATGGAACATCAGGCTTATAAAAAGATTGCCTTCCATCTTGTCCTCTCTTGCTTTTGTGGTCTGGTGGAAGACAGCAGCCCTATGGAGAGGCCCACCAGCCCACAGCCAGGGAGGAATGAGCGCCCCTCAGTTCAACAACCCTTAAGGAATTGATCCTGCCAATAACCACATTTTTATTGTGAATTGTTGTCCAAACAATATCAAAAACAGACGGTACTAGTACAATTGAACCAAATTCATCCATTACCCGGTTCAACATTTATTGAGATTTTCCATATGTTCATTCCTTTCCTTTTTCACTTCTGCCTTTTAAAGCAAACCCTAGACACTACATCATTTTACCTTTATATACTTTTTTATATATCTTTAAAAAAAAGATTAGCCCCCTTCCTCTTTCCAAGATGAGCAACCAAAGATATCTGGCAACAACTTGTATCATAAAGAATAGAGATCAAAAAAGGCAATGCCAAGCAGGGAGATGAACATTCTTCAAAGAGATCCAAATAGATATTACAACCATTAAAACAAGATCAACCATTTTTAAAAAGTGCTTGGAAATGAAAGGTTATAGCAAAGAAAAATAAAAATAAATAGAAGGACTGAAGTATAAGCTTGAAGAAATCTCCACAAAAGGTAGAGCAAAAGTATTGAGAGACAGAAATTGGGAAAGAAGGGAAAATTAGTGGACCAGTCAAGAATGTCCAAATATCCTGCAAATGATAGAAGTTCTAGAAAGAGAGGATGGGAGAAAATGAAGGAAAGAAAAGTAATTACAAAATATTTTAGAGAATTTGCCCAAAATGAAGTATATTATTTGCAGACTGAGAATTCATCAAAGTGCCTGGCACAAAGGATGAAATTTTAGAATCCTTGTGAGAAAAAATAAGGACTCTTCAAGCTTTCAGTGAGGAAATATAGGCCCACATACAAGGAATCAAAAATCAGATATACTGGAATCCTTCAACAAGACTGGAAGCTAGAAGGCAGTTATGACAAAACCTTAAAAATTATGAAGGAAATAGTTTCCAATCTAGAATTCCACAATGGGTCTATATGAATTAAACATGAAAGCAGAATAAAGATGTTATCTGACATGCAGTATTGAAATGCTTTCTAAAAAAGCTGGTAGAGGACATAAACCAAAGTAACAAGCCTCCCAGGGGCCAGCCATATACCTCGGTATAACTATCACTAGCAGGTCAGAAAGTTCTGGGAGAGATTTCTTTAGGAAGATGAAATCTGTATCCTTCTAATGCCTCTGAAGGTCTTGAGAGGAAATAAGACCAATTGGCAAAGAGTTTGGGAAGGAATTAGTGATATGTATGTAGAAAACTAAACAAATAAAAAAATAAGACAATTATTAATTCTGGGGGGGGGGGGAGTTGTGCAGGACAGAAAAAGTAATCATAGTTTACTACAGAGCCCCTCAGTTAGAGTCACAATAATGTAAACATTGAGTATTATTCTAACACACTTACAATTTAAGCATATTAGGAAGATACAGGGTGGGAGGGTGCATGTGTTTATGTGATGGAGAAAGCTAAATCTTCATCTCCTACCTTTCCAGGCATTCGAAACTTTGCCAAGTGGGCTACTAGACTACTGCTTCTGAGGGCTTAGAGATCTTTGGCCCAATTTCCTGGTGAATATGCAATTTGTAGATGAGAAATGTCTTCATTTCCTGTGACTAGAGAAAAATAATGAAAGGAAAAAATGGGGCCAAAGTATCTAACCACAGGAGGTAAAGAAAGCTGGGGGAAAAAGAGAGAGACAGAACTAACAGAAACCTGGAGTTAAGGGACAGGGAGGTTTAAGGGAGAGGATTTGGAGTCTTGGCTGTGTGTTTTCCTTCAGACCCTCTTCAGCCTTCTTTGACTGAGGTGATCACCACAAAACCACACTACATGTGAACTCTGGCTGTGTGGCCAGATGAGAATTTCTGAAGAAGGGGAGCAACAGCATCTTTTCTAGAAAGGGGAAGTGAATTCAGGTTCCCCTTTACTAGGTCAGGCTGAGCCAGATCCCTTCACCACAATGCCCCCACCCCCACCCCCCATTTCCTGGTAGTGACTCTACACTGCTGTCTGTGTTATTCATTAACCAGATGCTAATATTTCTGTGTACACATCTGTCATCCTGCAGGGGATTCAGAGGAGTCCTGCAATCTAACTGGCCACTGGGATTCTCTTGAATCAGGCCCCACCAGCCACATTTAGCTAGTGTTTATTGTGCCAGAGCCTTGTACTAAATGTAGCCAGGCAGAGAGGACGTTTTCTCAAGAAGGATGTTATCTGTCTGCCAGTTGAGTGTATGTGCTGGGAGGGTACCTAGTGATGTGCTTGAGTTGATTTGCAAGAGCTGATTATTAGCATCTCTTGCCAAAACCATGTTCAGTGTCTTCATATTGGTAGAAATTGGCCCTGTTGGAGTGTCTGCCATAGAAATTGGCAAGTTCAACAACTCAGGGTCTTTGCTAACCTCCAACACCCCTGCTCCCCATCCCCTCCCATTCCAAGACCTGGTTGTTAAACATTTTCTAGCTCACCACCAAGGATATCTATGTATTAAGTAGATGCATAACTTGTATTTTAATGAAATAGGAAACAGCCTCCACATTCAGGGAGCTACCAGTCCAATGAAAACCCTGCAGGTTTGTTATAGTATTATACTTTATGATTTCTTAGTCTGTCATGAACTTTATCTCCTTGACCTAACAATCATCTCCCTTCAGCAGTACACACAGATGCCAGAATGATGATCTTAAAATGGAAATCAGACCATTCTACTCTCTTACTTAAAACCATCTAATGACTTTGAAAACTCTCAGAATTAATTTAAACTCCTATCTGGGGCCTAAAATACTTTGCATGGCCTGGTTTCTGCTGACAGCTTTAACATCTTCTTCCATCTCTCATTTCCCAGTTCACAATATTCTGGAGTATTGGTTCTCAAAGTTTGAACCACCAGCAGCATCGGTACCATCTGGGATTGTTAAAAATACAAAGTCTTGGGTCCTATCCCAAACCTCCTGATTCTGAAACTGTAGGGGAGGGAAGATGGTAATTAATGCTTCAGCAAACTCTCCATGTGATTCTAATATATGCTTAAGTTCGCAAACCACTGCTCTAGCTCCACATTGGCCTTGAGATGCTAAGCATTTTTTCCTCTTTAGGGCCTTTACACCAACATTTCCTATTTCTAAAATGCTCTTCCTGTGGGCCTTTGCATGGCAATTCCTTGCCTTCATTCAGGTCTTAGACGAACATTATTGACTGAGGAAAGTCTTGAACCCCCTCAAACTCTTCATTATACGTTCTCCTATAGCTCATATCTGTTTATAAAAAATCATTGCCACATTCTGAAATTACCTCAGTTGTTTATTTGTTTACTTGTTTATTAACTATTTTTTTCCACTAAAATGAAGCACCAATGAGAGATACCTGATTCATACTCTCTGCATTCCTAGCTAGTCTGTATATATGCCAATTTATAGTATGTAATCAATACAAATTGTTAAACAAATGAATTTACTCATTCCCAGTGAAGAAATGGGACCTATATCAAGTTACTTAATGAAGATTCAATACTTGTTAGTGAGTAGCTGAAGTTTCACCCTGAAAGTCTCAGAACAAGTCCAGAGATTTACTTGTTACTTTCCTGATTAACAGAAGCAGCCATGTCCGTTAAACCCTGTGAAATCTCAAGTTGGAAGGAGTTTGGGAGTTCTGGTTCAGCCCTTGTCAGATGTGTGGATTTCCTCAATGTCTCAACATGGGTATTTTCTACCTTCCACTTTGATGTCCCTGGAGACTAGGGAGTGAGTACCTTGTGGAGGCAGTCAGCTTCATTTTAAACAGCCCTGATTCCTTAAGACATAACTCCCTGCCTCTTTTGCCCATGACACTTGTTTCTTCACTGTGGGGCTGCATAGACTGCATCTTCCATACAATGGAACTTACTTGTTCCAGTCACACATCTAGTGTTCTCTTACTTGCTTCTCACGTGTCAATGAAAAAAGCAGGCACACTGGAATCAGGAAGACCTGATGAAACTCCCTCTTGCTGATTGACCTTGGAAAGTTCCCTTTATCACCTTAGGCTTCCTTCTCTAGAATGGAGCCTGGCATTTAATATGTTGTTGTAGTTTATTATAATTAGGTTTGAAGTCTCCAAGATTATTTTGCTTAATTTTCTGATTAACCAAATTGTTATCCTTTGATTTCTTGAAGTAATGTCCTTTATAAAATGTGTTGCTCAGCACTGAATAGTCCTCAGTGGAGTGAGATGATCAACTTGTTCAAACTCAGTTTCTTTTAATACCATCCAAAATCAATTAGTTTTGGAAGGTGTAATAACATCTTGAAAATCTCAGTTTTCCCCTCTCACCACATTACTATCAAACTATCCTATATAGTTGGTTATCTGATATATTATTTTCATCATTTTAATTTCTGCTTACTATATTTCTTCAAGTGGGGGTATAGCTGAGCTTCAGTTGCTATTTTAGAAACTAAATAATATTCTATAATTTCTCAGCAATTTTATACCTGCAGTCTCATTTAAACCTCAGAATGTCCCTGGGAGGCATACATTATCCTCATCATTATGGTGTGGAAATGGAGGCATGGAGGTGTGAACCTGCTCAAGATCAGCCAGCTAGTAAGCAGAACCAATACTGAAGTCAGGGCCAGAACACCAATCTAGTGCTGTTTTGAGGAAGGAAACAGAGAAAATGAGCTCTCAGTTGAGTAGAAACATAAGGAAAGTTCTTCTGGAGAAGTAAATACTAAGTGAGGTTTTAGAAGAAGGGGAAAAAAACAAGCAGTTATAAGATAGGGATCCATGGAGTTGAGGGGGACTTATAAGTAGGAATGGCCTCTCCAAAAAAGTACTTTCTTGGACTTACTGGGTGCCAGAGCTAGGCCAGTGATTCTGACTAAGCAGTCTATCATAATCACCTGGGGAGCCACCCTGAGATTCTGCGTCAGCAGATTTGAGGGTGGCCACTTGTTATTTTATATATCTCTACATGTGATTCTGATGTATGGCCTCTGTTGCAAACCGCTATGCTAGGGGCTAGAGGGTTAGTTACCTAGAGAGAGTGGTCTACCTAGAGAGAGTTACCTAGAGAGAGAGTCTTTATTGTGGGTAGAAAACGACTCAGGCAGATGGAACTGGGAAGGGAAAGAGGATACGAAGCAGGCCATGGAATGATTTGAAATGAGTTCCTGGAAGGGAAAGTTTTGATGGTCAGAAAACTTTGCAGGTTTCTAAGCTGAAGAATAGGATGTTTTATGCCCCTGTGATCCACTGATAACTTTGAGTCAGGATCAGGACTCAGTCCACATCTTTCTAAATCCAGTCTCTACTCATCAATCTAAACAGGATTATGTCGGTCCCCTCACTTAGTCCACTCCCGTTACATTTTTACCTTAAAATGTTTCTGTGTTTCAGATGCTTCAACCTTCCCCCTTTGTTGCTGAGTCTGGTTCTTCATTCCATTTTTGCCCTCCCCATGCTTGCAGAAATGTTACAAAAAGTGGATACTCGCTTCAGAGTTTTAAAATCTTTATTTTCAGTCTGCCAGACCAAGCTGTCCATTCTTGTGCTAGTCAGTTTTGAGCTCTGACAGACGGGTGCCAAGCTGTATCCTGACCTGTGATGGGTGCCATGGAGGGAGAAGACAAGACCCAGGCCCCAGGAAGTTCCCAGTTTAATGGAGGAGAGAAGATACACACGTGAAGATGGCTGGAGCACACTTACAAAGCAGCAGGCCTGATTAATATGGTGCAAATCTAGAGCATCAGAGACCTAAGCCCTCAGCCCCTCTCCTAGTCCCCTCGGCTCAGAACTTTCCTGAGTCCTCTTTGACCTCATTTAGTATTTCTCTTCCTCCTCTTTCCCATTGGCTTCTTTCCAGCATCAACAGCTATACCAGCATCCAAGTGTTTTTACAAAGCTTATGGTGAGATTGCTTCAGGATTCTCTGCTTCAGCCTGATCACCCAAAGCTGCCGACCACCTCACAAGGACTAAAGTTGTATTAGCTACATTGCTTCTAAAATTTGGCCTGATAGTGCTTCTAAGCCTATTTCTTCCTCTTGTCGGGGAGCTGTGTTCTTTTGGGAAGGTGAGAGATTTTTACAGTGCCAGTAGTAGGTGTGGGTCTGAGGATTCCTGAACCTGGAACCCTCATGCTCTCTCTCCCTTTCCCAGCCCGCTCAACCCAGCTGTGGCCCCCAGTGCCTCCAGAGGTCCAGGAATCTCCCTAGTCTGTGGTGAAGTCAGAACTCGGTGCTCCTTCTGCTTGACTCACACCCCTGTCCCCATTTGTCATCTCTGCCATCTCTTTGCCTCTGCGTCCCAACAGAGAGGAGCCCTGACGCCGCAGGACCTGAAGCCCTTTACCAAAGGCTCGGCGCACATCTGAAGAAGAGAAATAGAAAAGCAGGGGGTCCAGGCTGGCGTTGAGGGAACTTAATACCACAGCTTCCGCTCGCCATGTGGGGCTCTGGTTGCTGATATACCCCACCACGTGGGACACATTATAAGGCCCAAAGCACACCAGGAAATTAAGGAGTGTCACAACCGCCAGCCCTACAGCTCGGCGCCGCCTCTGGGCCGCCACGTGGGGCTGGGTGAGCATGATCCACACAAAGCGCCAGTAGCAGAAGATGGTGACCATCATGGGGATCAAGAAGAGGACGAGGAAGAGCTCCAGTCTCACAGGAAGCACAAATTTCCGCTGTGTGTCGTTGAAGTTCTCATAGCAGGTAAAATTTGAGTTTTCTGTGGCATTCTGTGTTGAGTTCAAGTACTGAGTGATGATCACGATGGTACAATGACCAAAGGACATGATCCAGGCAACCAGAGCAGCAATCACTCCATACAGAGGCCGGCGGGACAGCTTGTACCGCACGGGGAAAGCCACCCCCAGGTAGCGCTCGATGCTGATGCCTGCCAGCAGCCATGTGCTGCAGTAGATGCTGCTGTAGAAGACGAAACCTGTGAGGGCACAGACTACCTCAGGCAGAGGCCATCTGAAGTCATATGCAGCTTCAGTGATCTTGAAGGGCAGCAGCAGCAGCAGGAGGAGATCCGCCAGAGTCAGGCTGAGCAGGAGGATGTGGACAGGTGCAGGGTGGGGCTGTCGGACCCGGCCCAGGAAGGCCCGCAGTGCCAGGAGGTTGGCAGGGAGACCAGTGAGGAAGATAATGGTGTAGGCCGCGAGGATCCAGGAGCTCTTCGAGTCTAGCATGACCAATCTGGAAGAGGTTGAAAAAGGGCAGGGTCAGGAGTCCCCACTCACAGCCTGCAGACCTGCCTCTGGTTCAGGATAAGGACATCCTCTCTGGCACTCTCCCCTTCCCAGGCCCAGGCTTTCTGCTGCCACCACTGCTTGTTCACACACCTGCCAGAACTGCCCAGAGCAATTATTGACTTTGCCTGGGGCGGGATATTAACTAGGAGTTATTACATTTGCTGTCATAATTCCCTGGGGGAGACCAACCCTTGGCTGCCCAAGGGAATTCCCCCTCCTGTTTCCCCAGCCTTTCTCCTACTCTCCTCTCAGATACAGGAAGTTACTGTTACCAGTTTCCAACTTTCCTTAAGCCCCTTCTTCAGCTGGAGATCTTCAGAGAGAAAAAGCAAGCCTTCCCACATGGAGAGGAGAACTCTGCTGTGAGAATCAGGCCCCCTACCTAGGCTGGCCCTCCACAGGACCCCTCCCACACCCAGGAAGAAGGTGCCCAGTTTCCAACCCGTCTCCCTACCTCGTTTCCTCTCCTTTTGCAGAATACAGATTTTCCTCCCCTGTCCAATACCAGACTCGGGGACTGTTTAAAAAGGAAGCTGGTGAAATGTGGGGGTAGGGAGAGGAAGGTGAGCCAGCACTGTGTGAGGGGCTTGTTCCCCAAATGGCATTACAGAATATTGAGAGAAGCCCACTGGCAATCACTGGCTCCCAAGCCTGGTGTTTTGACTATAAACAAGAACTCTTCTTAATGGGTAACTCAGCTTCCACTTGACTTGTAACCCTCACCACCCACACAGTCTGACCCCTCCATCCTTTTCCGGGGCTTGATGTCCCGGTCTGCACTTCCTTGTCCCCACCCCACTGGCTCCTGTTACCAGGTATAATCCTTACCCTCAATTTCTGACAGCCTTTCTCCAGCCCCCCAACAGCTTCCCCTCCAATTCTGATCCTGGCATCCCTTCCCAGAGTGCAAGCACTGAGCTAGCTGCCTTGCCTTGTCTTCGCTTTTCCGGATAGATGGCTTCTTGGAAAGTCTGAAAGCTTCTGGGAAAGAGGAACAGACCTTCAGCCACTGCTACCGCTCATTTCGCACAGGAAAATATTGTAAGGAACCTGGCTGGTAGAAAGCTTTTATACCAACACAAGTCACGTGACTATAGAGAGGAAGGTCAGTAATTGAGTGCTGTCTCCTCTCCAACCCGAAGGAAGAGGCGTCAGCATCTTTCTCCTAACCCTAGATATCCTCATTCTGACTTCCAAACCAAGTTCCTAAATTTCTTTTTAATCTTGGGCATTTTCCCCATTTTCCAAGTCAGATTCTCTTCTAGGCAATTTCTTTTGTAATTCTACTCATTCTCAGAGGATTCCTACTTCCTTTCATTCTTCATTTTTTCCCTTTCTATATGGTCTCTTGCCCTCTGCTCCCAATAAATTTCTTTTACCCTCTCAGTTGAAACAGATTGGTTCTCCTAGCCTGTCTCTTACTCTGGAAGAAATAGCATGGGATTCAGAGTCATGCACATGTGGGCTCAGTTCAAGTCCCTTCATTGTGACTTTGGAGCATGTGAATTTTCTGAACTTTAGTTTCCTTTTCAGTCAAGTGAGGATGGGAATACTGACATCCCAGAATTGCTGTGAGGAGTCAGTAAGACAGCATATGTAAAGCATGTGAGCCAGTGCTTAGCTCTTCGTGGATGCCCATAAGTAGAAGTGGTTCCACCTTTCAAGCCTGTTGGACAGCTTTGGTGAGAGTGAGCCACTTGGTAAAATATCTAGAGGCTGAGGACACAGACATGCTCTCTGACCTGGGAAAGTGTCAGAGATTCAGTGGGCCTAATGTGCCTACGTGGCTCTTTCTAGGAGAATGGTGCTTCTCTCTCCCTGTGATCTGGGCCCAACCACTGAGCCACTCTGTTCTTTTCTCACTATTTTCTCTTATATAGCTCCTCAAAGTCCTGTTGAAACACATGCCTGAGGAAACAAAGAGTCCTGGTTCTCGACCTAAGGAATGGGTCTCTTTTGCCATCTGTGCCTGCTCCCTATTCACAAAATCTCCATTCTTTCTTAAGGACATGCTTACTTCCTATTGCTTGCCCATTCACTCACTCACTCACTCATTCATTCATACATTCATTCATTTATCCATTTTGTTGCCTAGAACTCCAGGTCTAGCTGACTCTAGATCTTCTCCAGGTATTTTAATATTTAGCTTTTCTTTCTCTTCAGCTCTAAAACCAAGTTCTATCTTTTCATTTATTTCCTTCCCTCAGCACAAACATGCACATCCAAGATAGCTAGGGGAACGAAAGAAGAGACCATTCTCTGTTGATTGCTACCAAATTTATTTGTGTCATTTTGCTCTTATGATTTTCTATAAATATTCACAAGGATCTGGACTCAATAGCAAACTAAAAACTTACTAGAAAACAGATGTTGAGGAATAGGACTGCTTTTTTTTATTCCCTCCTTTTCTTCCCCCACCTCATGCATTTCTCCTATCACTGTTGTATATAAGCTGTGTTGGCGGCCCCCCATTGAATCTGCTTCTCCATTTTCATGGTAGTTAGGAAGGTAATATAATAAAGGACACTTTTGAAAAAGATTTTATTTATTTTTTAGGAAGAGGGAAAGGGAGGGAGAAAGAGAGAAAGAAAAACATCAATGTGAGAGATAAATTCAACCAGCTGCCTCTTGCAAGCCCCCAACCAGGGACCTGGCCTGCAATCCAGGCATGTACCCTGACTGGGAATCAAACCCAGAATCTTTTGGTTCACAGGCTGGTGCTTAACCCACTGAGCCACATCAGCCAGGGCATAAAGGAAACTTTTGAACTCATGGTTCATAATGCCTGCCTATGTCACAAGAAAAGAACATGTTTTTTTTTTTCTTTCACAAAAGCAGTTTCACAATCTTCAAGTTCAGTTTTCTCTCATCATCATTATAACCCAGTTTGTTATGCTAGGAAGTTGAACCCATCATTTAAATGTATAATCACTTTCTCTGCTTCCTCATTTCTCAGTCACCCTTCAGACTACTCTAACCTGGGTTATGTTCCTATTTTTCCATGGGATCTGTTCTTCATGTTAACAGTGACCTCTATGTTACTAAATTCAGTGGACATTTTCTTATTATTTTATTAGCATTCAACACAGTTTCCATACCCACCTTGAATTCTTTCCGTGAATTCTGTGAAGTTTTGCTCTTTTGGCTTCCCTGCTTTTTCTTTGGTCACATCTTAATTTCCTTTGCTAGCTCATTTTTGCCTCTACATCCTCTAAATATTGGAGTTCCTTAAGACTTGGTTCTAGCCTCTTTACTATCCTCATCTTGTGCTCTCTCCCTACTCTACTGCATCCATTTCTACAGCATCAATTGCCATCTTCATAACTCCCGATTTTGAATCTCCATCCTGGGCATCTGTGAACTTTCACATCCACATGTCCACCTACCTAGTAGATACTGTCATTTGGATGTCTCCCAAGCATCTCAAATCCCCTGTGACCAGAACTTACTCTAGACTTTCTCCACCAAACTAGCAGTGACTGCCTGTGATGGAGCCGGTCATGCCTCCTGTTGAAACCCTGGTAACAAATGATGGTGGCTTATACCAAGATTCAGCTAGATTCCCTTGTTATATGTTCTCATGGCATCTTTTCTATTGCTGAAGAGTATTTTGTTTTATGGATATTTTATATTTTATTTATCCATTCACCTGTTAATAAGTATTTTTTCCTTCTGTTGTTAGCTTATGTCAACAAAGATGCTATGTACGTTGTCGTTTAGGTGTGAATATGTGTTTTCAGTTTTGTTGGGCAAATACCTAGGATAGCTATTTATGGGATAGGTTTTATGTTAAACTTTGCTTAAATTTTAAAGAAACTGTCAGTTTCTCAAGGAGGCTGTATCATTTTTATTCCCACCAGCAGTGTATTCCTGTTGCTCCACATCATTACCAACACTTGCTGTTTGTTAGACTTAAGTTTTAAGCATTCTAATTAGTGTGTATTGGCATCTCATTGTGCTTTTAATTTGCCTTTCTCTAATGAACATTGATACTGAGCATCTTTTCAAGTATTGGCCCTTTTGCGTATCTTCTTTTGTAAAGTGTCCATTCAAGTCTTTTGCCCATTTTTAAAAAGTTGGATTATTTTCATACTATTGAGTTTTGAGAGTTCATTATTATACTTGGGGTACTAGTCATCTCTTAAATATATGTATTCTAAATATTTTCTCCTGCTCTATGACCTGCCTTTTAGTTTTCTTATCTATCTCTAGAAGGATAAAAATTTTGAATTTTGATAAAACCTAATTTATGGTTTGTGCTTTTATGTCCTAAGAAATCTTTACCTACCTATTCAATTTCAGATTTGACTGTCCCTGTTGGATTACCTCGGCACCTTTACTGAAAGTGAACTGATTTTAGTTGGATCTGTTTCTTAAATGTCTCTTCTGCTTTAGTGATTTTTGTCTTTCTTTTCACCATTTCTATATAGTCTTGGTTACTGTAGTTTTAGAATAAATCCTGAAATCTGATAGTGTAAGTTCCCCAACTTCATTCTCCTTTTTAAAAAATTGCTTTAGC